>NC_134237.1:121873145-122573145 GCF_965152275.1 Natator depressus
TGTTCACATGCTCATGGTCTAACTGATCACCATATTTGGGGTCAGGAAGGTATTTTCCCTTGGGTCAGATTGACAGAGACCCTGGGGTGTGTGTGCCTTCCTCTGCAGCATGAGGCCTGAGTCACTTGCTGGTTTCAAATAGTGTAAGTGGTTAATTTGTTGTAACGTGAAGTCTTTAAACCATGATTTGAGGATTTCAGTAACTTAGCCAGAGGTTAGGGGTCTATTACAGGAGTGGGTGGGTGAGGTTCTGTGGCCTGCAATGCGCACGAGGTCAGACTAAATGATCACCATGGTTTCTTCTGACCGTAAAGTCTATAAACTACTCTTTGAGTAGTCTTTCAGTCTGTGCACCCACGCTATAGTAATGCCTTCTAGACCATATTTCTCTAGTTTGCTCATGAGAATTAAATGGACTATGTCAAAAGTTGTACTAAAATCAAGTTAAATCACTTGTTGTATCTATTGTGTCCCCGCATCTGCTGAGCCAGTAACACTGTCAGAGAAGAAAACTAGGTTGGTTTGGCATGATTTGTTCTTTTCAAATCCATGCTGGGTATTCCTTATAACTCCATACTCTAAGCCCTTACAAAATGATTGTTTAATAGTTTGTTCCAGTATCTTTTCTGGTATCGAAATTAGGTGGGCTGGTGTATAATTCCCCAGGTATCTTTAAAATGGGGAACAACGTTTTCCCTTCTAAAGACTTCTAGGACCTCACCCATCCTTTTAGAGTTCTCAAAGAAAATTGCTAGTGGTTCCCACATTGCTTCGGATATTCCTTAAGGAGCGTACAATGAATTTGATCAGGCCTTGCCGACTTGAATACCTCTAACTTATCCAAATATTCTTTAACCCGTTCTTTCCCTATTTTGACTTGCATTCCTTTCTCTTTGTTCTTATTATGAATTGTGTTGAGTATCTGGTCACCATTAACCTTTATAGTGAAGACTGAAGCAAAATAGGCATTAATACCTCAGCTTTCCTGTTATCATCACTTATTAGCTCTCCTTCCCCACTAAGTGGAGGACCTACACTTTCCTTCATTTGTCACTTGTTTCTAATGTATTTAAAGGCCCTCTTCTAATTGCCTTTGTCCCTTGCTAGGTGTAATTCATTTTGTGTTAGACTTTCCGATTTTATTCCTACATGTTTGTGTTTGTTCTTTTATGCCCTTATCCAATTTGTGCATCTTTCCACTTTTTGTAGGATTCCTTTTTGATGTTCAGGTCCTTAAAGAAATCCTGAAGGAGCCATATTAGTCTCTTACTATTCTTCCTATTTTTCTTTCTTTCACATCAGTGCAGTTTGCTGTTGTGTATTAGTATTTTCTCCCTGAGAAACTGCCAGCTCTCCTAAGCACCTTTTCCCCTTAGTTAAGGTCCCATAGGAAGAAAATCTATCAGTTCTCTGAATTTGTTCAAGTCTGCTTTTTTCAAGCCTGTTGTACTTATTCTGCTACTCTCATTCCTTCTTTGCCTTAAAATCACGAAATCTATGACTTCAAGATCACTTTCACCCAAATTGCTATGCACCTTCAGATTTGCTACCAATTCTTCTGAATTGGTCAGAATCAAGTCTAAAATGACTGTCCTCCTGGTTACTTCCTCCACTTCCTGGAACAAAAAGTTGTCCCTGATACATTCCAAGAACTTATTGGAAATGTTGTTGTGTTTTGCTGTATTACTTTTTCAATAAATTTCTGGATAATTAAAATCCCCACTACTACCAGGTCTTGTTTTGGATATTTCTATTTGAGGTAGGAATGCCTCATCCTCCACCTCTTCCTCTTTCTTTTTTGGTTGTCTGTACAGGACACCTACCATGACATCATCCCTATTTTTTTTAATCCTTTTATCTTCGTCCAGAGGCTTTTTACTGGTTTGCCTCTCACTTCTTTCTGGACCTCGGAATAAGTGTATATATTCTTGATGTATAATGCAACACCTCCTCTGTTCTTACCCTTGTCCTTTCTGAACAAGCTATACCCGTCTTTACCAATATTCCAGTCATAAAACTTATCCCACCAAGTCTGTTTTCAATTCAATCATAATTAGCTTGTATACTAATACTTCCAGTTCTTTTTATTTATTCCCTGTACTTCTTGGTTTTGTGTATAGACATCTGAGATGTTGAGCAGATTCCCCCTTTTGTTGATCCTATGACCCTGATGTAATTTTCCATGTCTTCTCCTCCTCCCCCCCCCCACCATCTAACTCTCTGTTAAGGTAACTTTTTTTATATTTACCTGTGGGCTTTGTCGTCTCCCTTCTTTAACCTACTTTAAAGCCCGCATCACTAGGTGGTGAGTTGGTGCACAAAGATACTTTCCCCTTTCTTGGTTAGGTGGACCCCATCTTTTCCCAGCAGATCTTCCCAGAATAGCATCCCTGGGTCAAGGAAGCCTCTTGTTGACACTATTTGTGCAGCCAGGCATTCATCTCCAGGATGTACATGTCCTTTCTTGGACCTTTACCCTTAACTGGGAGGACGGATGAGGTCACAACCTGTATCCCTATCCCTTCACCCTAGTTTCCAGAGCCCTGTAGACACTGCTGGTCTGCTCAGGGTTAGACCTGGCGGTATCATTAGTACCCAGGTGGATGAGCAGCATAGAATAGTAATCAGAGGAATGTATAGGCCTGGACAGCCTTTTACTGATGTCTTAGATGTAGGTTCCAGGCAAGCAGCATGCCTTGGGGGCATCAGGTCAGCAGATGGATGCCTCCGTTCCCTTCAGAAAGGAGTCCCTGACCATCAGCACTTTATGTCGTCTCCTCTTCGGTGTGATAGCCATGAATCCATCCTTGGGAGTGAATGGCTCTTCCTCCACTGCCATTAGGACCTGCTCCTCACCCCTGGCTGCCAGTACAGCATACTGGTTCTTCACTTTGATAGACAGGGAACCTGGGTGGGAAGTGGAGCACTGTCTACTGCCCAGGGTGGCCAGCAGTCAGTCTTGTTCTTGCTGAACAGCCAGTTCTCCTTCCTCCTCTATTTCTGCTGTAGTAATAAATAATAAGTCATCCTACATCATAAATATTTTTGAATAAAAAAAATGTTCTAGGCACCTGATGTGCAGAAAGCCACCTAGAGAAAAGTGTAAATGTTTCCAATACCCAAGAACAAAAGTAACAGCTATTGTTCTAAAAGATAATGGTGAAGAGGAGGAAATTGTCTCTGAATAGAAGTAGTTGAAAAATATCGTTGCATCAAAATGTTTTCCATTGAAAAAGGTAGTTTTGTTAGGGGGCTTATTCCTTCACCCACTTCCTTCCCTGGTCCTTCTCGCATGAACAGAGAGCAACAATACCCGAAGTCCAAAGGTGCAAACAATTAAATGTTTATTGGGGTGAACTTCCAGCAAGCATGATTCCAGTTTCCTTCCTTAGTGTCCCCCTTCCCAGCTCTGACACCACAGAGGCTTACCTGTGACCCTGTTCCCATTTCCCCCTTTAGCAAAACATGATTCCAATTTCCCCACCCCATTCCCTGTTCCCATTTCCCGCCCCCGCCACACACACACCCACACCCACTTCCTGACTGACTGCAGACAATATAGTAAAACTTGAGTTCTGCTTAGCTATACCATAACCCATCTTTTTACTGAAATTTAACAAACTAATCCTAATATATTGTAACATGATTATGTAACCAATTATATCCCACCACCTTAATTAGTTTACACCCAGCAAAATTATACAGCAGACAGGAACGATCACAGAAGCAGACAGATTATACAGACAAACAATAGCAAAGTGGGAACTACAATGACCAAAGAATACAGAAATGAGGATTTCACATCCCAGCTATTGAGAAGTGAGTTCTTGCCAGGCAGGATGCTATCAAACTAAGTTTCCTTTTACATTTTCTAGGCACTTCCCTTTCTCTGGAGGCTATAGGCATTCTCAGGACAGGATTGTATTCCTAACAGCCTAATAATACCTTTGTGAAGGTTCCTTCCCCACTCTGAACTCTAGGGTACAGATGTTGGGACCTGCATGCAAACCTCCTAAGCTTACTTTTACCAGCTTAGATTAAAACTTCCCCCAAGGTACAAACTATTTTACCTTTTGCCCCTGTACTTTATTGCTGCCACCACCAAACATCTAACAGGTATATAACTGGGAAAGAGCCCGTTTGGAAACGTCTTTCCCCCCAGAATCCTCCCAACCCTTACACCCCCTCTCCTGGGGAAGGTTTGATAAAAATCCTCACCAATTTGCATAGGTGAACACAGACCCAAAGCCTTGGATCTTAAGAACAATGAAAAAGCATTCAGATTCTTAAAAGAAGAATTTTAATAGAAGAAAAAGTAAAAAGAATCACCTCTGTAAAATCAGGATGGTGAATACCTTACAGGGTAATTAGATTAAAAACATAAAGAATCCCTCTAGGAAAAACCGTAAGTTAGAAAAAGACACAAACAGGAATCTACATTCCATTCAGCACAGCTTATTTTCTCAGCCATTTAAAGAAAACCGTATCTAACGCATATCTGGCTAGATTACTTACTAAGTTCTAAGACTCCATTCCTGTGCTGTCCCTGGCAAAAGCATCACACAGACAGAGAAAGCCTTTGTTTCTCCCCCCCCCCCTCCAGCTTTTGAAAGTATCTTGTCTCCTCATTGGTCATTTTGGTCAGGTGCCAGCGAGGTTATCCTAGCTTCTTAACCCTTTACAGGTGAAAGGGTTTTTCCTCTGGCCAGGAGGGATTTTAAAGGTGTTTACCCTTCCCTTTATATTGATGACAACCTTCTTTCAATGTGACTAGTTTGGAATGTGAGGATGTGACCGGTTGTTTCCCAGCTTATGGCTGCCTCTGTTGCTTAGCCAAAGGCCTTAGCCTACGAACAGGGCCTCAGACTGTCACAGTAAGAGAAGGACCTTACACTGGCAGACAGTGATTTTGATTCTTTCTTTTATACCTCTATAACTAGCTAAGTGATAAGAATACCCCTGAATTCTTAGAGTATAGGCCTTTACAGACAGGCCTGAATATCTGTATTCTAACAAGCTTCATCAAAATATTTTGCAGGAATGTGTCTATTCTGAACAAATTTTCATTAGGAAAATTGCAAAACATCTCACTTAGACTTTATTTAAATGTATACTTTTATATTTCTAATATATATAATTTTGTATTAGTATTTCAACATTTTCAAAATGAAAGGCTTTTATGTTATCAGAGTGAAATGTTTTTATATTATTGAAACAAAATGTTTCGACGTTCCGAATTGAAATTTTGCAGAATTTGCATTCATCAGGAAATTTCAACTTTGTCCCAATTCAGGGTGATTTATCTTTAATGTCAAAATTCCCTGTGGGCCAGAAATTCCATTTTTGAATCATCTCTACTGCTTAGGACTGCTGGTTGTTGTATTAATGGCCCACCTGAAGAGGTAGGGGGTGAAAGCAACTTACAAAAGAGGTTTCCACCTGCCAGTCCTGTCCCTTCTGCAAGAGTCTCCCTGGGCTGAAGTCAGGGCTGTGAAAAAGAAGCGGTTTTTTGGTTTTTGTTTTTACCACCCCTGACCCCAATCCAACATGTGTGGGAGGATGGGGATTCTCAGGTTGGGAAAAATTCTGTAGTGCATTTGTTCCTATCAAGCTTTCCTGCTTCATGACATAAGCTCTGAAGGAATCTCCACCATTGTCAATCTTCTTTCTGTTCCCATCCTTTCCCACTCTAATAATTTCTCCTTCTGCTGTCCATTCCTCTGTCCTTTGTTAGCTATTATCAAAGCCTTCCACTATTTCAGTGGCTGTGATTGCAGGAGTAATCTGAATGTTGTTAGAGACACTATAAGAATTTTTCTTTCAGCTTTATGAAAATTGCAATATTAATCTTTTGAATCAATTAAATTTCATGTTATGTTTAAAACTAAATATTTTATTAATTGAAGATTTCTTTGCCTCATGAAACAAATTACCCCATGAAAGGCTTTCTCTGTAAATTTGTGGTTTTGTTCATACTAGTAAAAAATAAATTAAAATGTTAACATCTTTTCCTTTTTTCTGAAAATAAAGTTGTGCATTCTTCTATGCTAAAGAGAGTACAATAATTTCAAAAGACAATAATTGCTTACAGTTTAACCGTAAGATAAATTTTTAGCACCGTGCACAGGGATTTGTGCGCACGATTCCCACAACAAATTTGGGAATTGTGCATGTATATCTCAAGGCACCAAATACAACTCTAATGTGAATCTTAGGCTTAATAGAGCTTCCTCTTAATGTGAAATATACCAAGTTATAAAATAGTTTGAAATGCTTGTAGTGACCAAAAGCTTCAAGATACAATAATAACTTACTACTGGGTGGTATATTTCTCTCTAGCTGCCTCTCTAAAACGAAGAGCTAATAGAGGCACAAAGGTACCATGCAGTGTACAATACATTATTGTTAAGGCTGCGAGTTTGTCACAGAGGTCACAGAAGTCATGTATTCCATGACTTTCCATGACTTCTGCAGTGACTGGTGCGCCTGGTCCAGGGGCAGCTCAGGCAGCCTCTGCGCCAGTCACACCGGCCACTGCTGGTGCAGTCTCGGGCCACTGTGCCCCTCCTCTCTTCCTACCCCTCCCCCCAGAAGCAGCAGCAGAGTTTGGGTGTGGGAGGGGACAGGGGATTGGGGCACGGGATGGGGTGAGTTGGGCTCTGAGCGTCGTTTACCGGGGGGGCTCCCCAGAAGTGGCGACATCCCCCTCACTCTGCTCCTAGATAGAGGCGTGGCCAGGCAGCTCTGCACGCTACCTCCACCTGTAGGCACCGCCCCCACAGCTCCCATTGGCCAGGAACTATTGGCCGACAACTGCGAAGCCAGCACTGTGGGCAGAGGCAGCACGCAGAGCTGCCTGGCCACGCCTCTGCCTCAGAGCAGAGCTGAGCAGTATTCTTGTCAGCAAGTTAAGGAAGTATGGGCTAGATGAATGCACTAAAAGGTGGGTAGAAAGCTGGCTAGATTGTCGGGCTGAACGGGTAGTGATCAATGGCTCCATGTCTAGTTGGCAGCCGGTGTCAAGTGGAGTGCCCCAAGGGTCGGTCCTGGGGCCGGTTTTGTTCAATATCTTCATAAATGATCTGGAGGATGGTGTGGATTGCACTCTCAGCAAATTTGCAGATGATACTAAACTGGGAGGAGTGGTAGATACGCTGGAGGGGAGGGATAGGATACAGAAGGACCTAGACAAATTGGAGGATTGGGCCAAAAGAAATCTGATGAGGTTCAATAAGGATAAGTGCAGGGTCCTGCACTTAGGATGGAAGAATCCAATGCACCGCTACAGACTAGGGACCGAATGGCTAGGCAGCAGTTCTGCGGAAAAGGACCTAGGGGTGACAGTGGACGAGAAGCTGGATATGAGTCAACAGTGTGCCCTTGTTGCCAAGAAGGCCAATGGCATTTTGGGATGTATAAGTAGGGGCATAGCGAGCAGATCGAGGGACGTGATCGTTCCCCTCTATTCGACACTGGTGAGGCCTCATCTGGAGTACTGTGTCCAGTTTTGGGCCCCCCACTACAAGAAGGATGTGGATAAATTGGAGAGAGTCCAGCGAAGGGCAACAAAAATGATTAGGGGTCTAGAGCACATGACTTACGAGGAGAGGCTGAGGGAGCTGGGATTGTTTAGTCTGCAGAAGAGAAGAATGAGGGGGGATTTGATAGCTGCTTTCAACTACCTGAAAGGGGGTTCCAAAGAGGATGGCTCTAGACTGTTCTCAATGGTAGCAGATGACAGAACGAGGAGTAATGGTCTCAAGTTGCAATGGGGGAGGTTTAGATTGGATATTAGGAAAAACTTTTTCACTAAGAGGGTGGTGAAACACTGGAATGCGTTACCTAGGGAGGTGGTAGAATCTCCTTCCTTAGAGGTTTTTAAGGTCAGGCTTGACAAAGCCCTGGCTGGGATGATTTAACTGGGAATTGGTCCTGCTTCGAGCAGGGGGTTGGACTAGATGACCTTCTGGGGTCCCTTCCAACCCTGATATTCTATGATTCTATGATTCTAAGGGGGATGTTGCCACTCTTGGGGAGGCGCAGAGCCAGGCATGAAGTCTGTCTGCTCCTCTAGTTCCAGCCCCCCCAGGATTTAGTCAGGGGTATATAATAGAAGTCATGGACAGGTCACAGGCTGTGAATTTTTGCCCGTGACCTGTCCATTTTACTAAAAATACCAGTGACTAAAACGTAGCCTTAATTATTGTACACAGGAAAAATTAATAGATTGTATCTTTAAGACATGGGAGTTTAGGGCCACAAGAAGGCCTTATGGTTGCTATAAGCCTTACTTTATAAGATTAAAGAATACAAATCTATTCATCTTTGTCTCCCAAAAGAAAACAAATATTACTTTTCAGTTTTTCATAAAAGTCAATACTAAACTTAATGTAGGAAAACTTGTAGGAACTGCCGTAATAATTAAAAGTACAGAAGAATATTTAGATGAGAAAAGTCTAGGGCTCAAATATTCTTGTGTGTTAAGTTTCAGTAGAAGGAAGTATCCCAGTAGGACAAAAAAAAATGCATGTGGAATTATTACACCATTTGATTAGTAACATAGTGGATGTAAAGTGGAGTTCCATTTTAGGCATCACCACTGTTCAGACTAATGTGTAGTGTGGTCTTGGAAATGCAAACAAGTGATTGAGGCACTTAAGTTTTTTTGTTTGTTTTTTAACCTGTGATCTGAATGTCCTGTGATATTTACTCACTTTTTTACAAATAAGGTACGTAGCTTCCCAGGGCAGTTGTCTAAGGAATTATTTTACAAAATCTGATAAGGTTACTGTATCTGGGCAGCCAACAATCCACTGTAACTAAGCCTCCCAGGAAGATGCCTGTTTGCCTAGTTTCTATATGCTTTAAGAATACTTGTACTCTTGTCTCCCTCTGTCATTGAATCATCTTGATTAAACACTGAATATTTTCTGCATCAAAGAAGCAAAGAAAATGCCAAAATTATTGAAAAAGATGTTCTCAAAAACTTCCTCATTTACTGGTCTCCCCATAGTGATATATTGTACATAAAATCAGTGTTCAGTGTCTAATTCTTGTGAGTTTAAATCTGCTTGCTGTGCAAGGAATTTGGGGAAAAAATGTAAATATAGGTGAGATTCAATGTTAGAATTGTAAGTAGGGCTGTCAATTGCTCACAGTTAACTAAAAAAAGTTAATCATGATTAGTTGCACTGTTAAACAATAGAATGCCAATTGAAATTTATTAAATATTTTTGGATGTTTTCTACATTTTCAAATATATTGATTTCTATTACAACACAGAATACAAAGTCTACAGTGGTAGACTATAAAGTAGTGCTCACTTTATATTTTTTATTACAAATATTTGCACTGTAAAAATGATAAACAAAAGAAATAGTATTTTTCAATTCACCTCATACAAGTAATGTAGTGCAATCTCTTTATCGTGAAAGTATAACTTACAAATGTAGATTTTTTTGTTTGTTGCATAACTGCACTGAAAAACAAAACAGTGTAAAACTTTAGATCCTATAAGTTCACTCGGTCCTACTTCTTGTTCAGCCAATCGCTAAGACAAACAAGTTTGTTTACATTTACGGGAGATACTGCTGCCCACTTCTTATTTACAATGTCACCTGAAAGAGAGAACAGGCATTCACATGCACTTTTGTAGCCAGTGTTGCAAGGTATTTACGTACCAGATATGCTAAACATTCGTATGCTCCTTCATGTTTCAGCCACCATTCCAGAGGACATTGTTCCATGCTGATGATGCTCATTAAAGAAATACGTTAATTAAATTTGTGACTGAACTCCTTGTGGGAAAATTGTATGTCTTCTGTTCTGTTTTTTACCTGCATTCTGCCATATATTTCATATTATAGCAGTCTCAGATGGTGACCCAGCACATGTTCATTTTAAGAACACTTTCACAGCAGATTTGACAAAAAGCAAAGAAGGTACCAATGTGAGATTTCTATAAAAAAGCTACAGCACTCGACTCAAGGTTTAAGAATCTGAAGTGCTATCCAAAATCTGAGAGGGCCGATGTATGGAGCATCCTTTCAGAAGTCTTAAAAGAGCAACATTCCAATATGGAAACTACAGAACCTGAACCACCAAAAAATAAAATCAACCTTCTGCTGGTGGCATTTGACTCAGATGATGAAGTGAACAAGTTGGTCTGCTCTACTTTGGATAGTTATCGAGCACAACCCATCGTCAGCATGGACACATGTCCTCTGGAATGGTGGTTGAAGCCTGAAGGGACATATGAATCTTTAGCGCATCTGGCATGTAAATATCTTGCAAAGCCGGCTACAACAGTACCATGCGAACGCCTGTTTTCACTTTCAGGTGATATTGTAAACAAGAAGCAGGCAGCAGCATATCCTGCAAATTTTAACCAAACTTGTTTGTCTGAGTGATTGGCTGAAGTAGGAATGAGTGGATGTGTAGGCTCTAAAGTTTAGCATTGTTTTATTTTTGAATGCAGTTACTTTTGTATATAATTCTACATTTGTAAGTTAAACTTTCATGTTAGAGATTGCACTATAGTATTTGTATTAGGTGAATTGAAAAATACTATTTTACAGTGCAAATATTTTTAATGAAAATAAATATAAAGTGAGCACTGTATACTTTGTATTCTTAGTTGTAATTGAAATCAATATATTTGAAAATGTAGAAAACATCCAAAATATTTAAATGGTATTCTATTGTTTAACAGAATGATTAATTTTTTTTAATCGCTTGACATCCCTAACTGTAAGTTATCTTAGTTGAATGATCATCTGACTTGAGAAAGGGGTTGTTGTAACCATGTCAGTCCCAGGATATTAAAGACACAAGGTGGGTGAGGTAATATCTTTTCTTAGACCAACTTCTGTTGGTGAGAGAGAAGCTTTTGAGCTACACCAAACCCTTCTTCAGGTCTGTGTAGCTATTAAGAAATACTACAGAGTTATTAAGGAATACTTTATTTTTTTCATGGTTTGTTTAACTTTTAACTAAAGTATGGTATGTAAATACTTTATTTGGCAAACAGGTCTTTAGATCACATTGAAATTGTCTCTCATTATGTTTTTAAATCTTCCACATTTCTTTGCTTATGCGTATTCTTAGAGGTGATTGTGTAACAAATTTGCTAAATGCCCTCCTAAGAGAGAGTCATTGGAAGGGAGAAACCTGGAAATCGGCAGAACAGAAAGACTTACAATACAGTTGATAGGAGACAACAAACTAGACATGAGTTTTGCAAGGCAGCATCAAAAGTTGTTGCAATTTTGAGCTCTGAACATAAAGTTCACATAATGGGACAATGAAGTGCAGGTAATTGCCTTTCTATGCACCTCTGGTGTCAATACACCTGAGTTGTATTCAGTTCTGGGAATCTCATTACTAGATAGTGTGATAACAGAGGGAGTTCAGAGAAGGGTAACAAAAAGGATTATAAGGCTGGAAAAAATTACTTACAAAGACAGATGATGATGAATAGTTTACCTAAAATGTAAAATGACCCTTCACCTTATAGACAATAAACTTCTAAAAAGTGTAAAAAACCAGAGGGAGAGAATTCCTTTGAATAGAATAAAGGGGTATAAATAGGAGGATTGTGATGAAATTAGGAAAATTTTAGGCAAATATCAAGCAAAACTTCCTAACCATGACATCTCAAATTGCTGAATAGTCTCCCAAGGATGATAATAGAAGCTCCATCATTTGGAGTAATTAAAACTAGACTTGATAAAACAGAAGTGAGTGTACAGTGGGGAATATAGATTAACCTAACAGGTCTTTTCGCTTGCCAGTATTTGATTCTTCTCATTACTGGACAGTTCACCACTGAATACAGTTTAGTAATCTCTTTTGGTATTAAATGTATTTGAAAAGTTTTCATCAGCTTAGTTACATGAAATTTAATATATCTACTGTGAGTTTTAAAGTAGCCAGTTGTACAAAACGAAATACATTGTTTAGAGGTTACCTTAAACATGAACTGAAATCTGTTGTTGTTAAACATCTTGGAGGCCTTCTTAAGTTTAATACTTTAAATAGAGAGAGAATTGGCGCGTAACTGTAACATTAACTTGCTGGTCTTCTAGATAGTGGTATTAGAATTGCACTACCAAGTCGTAAATGACATCTTTTAGATTTATGTAAGTAAAGGAACCACATCTCACTCAAATTTTTCTGTTATTGCTGAAAGAGCAGTCTGAATTGGTAATGGTGGTATTTATTTATTTTTGTTTTATAGAGAGCTAGAAAAACAATATTGTCCTTAGGCAAACACCTGCAGTTATGATGTGATTGTAACCCTTCTGCCCATCAGAGTTGGCAGCAACAAGGGCCAGGTTCAGTATCTAGGGGTTGCATTCCAATAACACAATGCAAAACCGGCTCGAGCCCCCACCCAGTGACCTGAGACAAATATATACCACTGGGCGCCTCCAAGAGGCAATACTTCCCCTCTCGCAAGCATAGAGCCTGAGTGAAGCAAAGCCTTTTAATAACAGAGAAACAATGTAGCAATATGTTGGGGAAACACCACCAACAGGATTCCTAACACAACCTATGAGCAAAAAACCCACCCCAAGCAAATTGGGGCGTGTCCTTTCCCTTTTGTTCTTGAGTCCAGGAACCCAAAATCACCCAAAGTCCCAAAAGTCCAACACCCCAAAAGTCTCTGTCCCTGGTCAGTGCAGCCCCAGAGTTCGAAAGTTTATCTGCAGAGTTTTACCTCCTGACCTGGGTGGAGATGGGGGGTGGGGTTTAAGGGGCACCTTACGTGGGCCAAAGCCAATTGCCCCACCTCTCCATGGGGCTCTGCTCCGCTCCACCAGCCGTCCCACGAATCGCAGCCGCCTCCATGAGTTGCTCCAGGCATCCCACAAACTGCTCTGCTCTGCCAGCCGTCCCATGAGCCGCTCCCGCCATCCCATGAACTGCTCTGCTCCAAGAGCCGCTCTGCTCTGCCAACCATCCCGCAAACTGCTCCACAATATATCTTCAGGCTCCCCCACTACTTAACACAACACTCAGTGATTTCATTTCTTAGCCCTGGTCTACACTAGGACTTTAGGTCGAATTTAGCAGCGTTAAATCGATGTAAACCTGAACCCGTCCACACGATGAAGCCCTTTATTTCGACTTAAAGGGCTCTTAAAATCTATTTCCTTACTCCACCCCTGACAAGTGGATTAGCGCTTAAATCGGCCTTGCCGGGTCGAATTTGGGGTACTGTGGACACAATTCGACAGTATTGGCCTCCGGGAGCTATCCCAGAGTGCTCCATTGTGACCGCTCTGGACAGCACTCTCAACTCAGATGCACTGGCCAGGTAGACAGGAAAAGAACCGCAAACTTTTGAATCTCATTTCCTGTTTGGCCAGCGTGGTAAGCTGCAGGTGACCATGCAGAGCTCATCAGCAGAGGTGACCATGATGGAATCCCAGAATCGCAAAAGAGCTCCAGCATGGACTGAACAGGAGGTATGGGATCTGATCGCTGTATGGGGAGAGGAATCCGTGCTATCAGAACTACGTTCCAGTTTTCGAAATGCCAAAACCTTTGTCAAAATCTCCCAGGGCATGAAGGACAGAGGCCATAACAGGGACCCGAAGCAGTGCCGTGTGAAACTTAAGGAGCTGAGGCAAGCCTACCAGAAAACCAGAGAGGCAAACAGCCGCTCTGGGTCAGAGCCCCAAACATGCCGCTTCTATGATGAGCTGCATGCCATTTTAGGGGGTTCAGCCACCACTACCCTAGCTGTATTGTTTGACTCCTTCAGTGGAGATGGAGGCAACATGGAAGCAGGTTTTGGGGATGACGACGATGATGATGATCATGATAGCTCACAGCAAACAAGCGGAGAAACCGGTTTTCCCGACAGCCAGGAACTGTTTCTCACCCTGTACCTGGAGCCAGTACCCCCCGAACCCACCCAAGGCTGCCTCCTGGACCCGGCAGGCAGAGAAGGGACCTCCGGTGAGTGTACCTTTTAAAATACTATACATGGTTTAAAAGCAAGCATGTGAAAGGATTAATTTGCCCTGGCATTGGCGGCTCTCCTGGATGTACTCCCAAAGCCTTTGCAAAAGGTTTCTGGGGAGGGCAGCCTTATTGCGTCCTCCATGGTAGGACACTTTACCACTCCAGGCCAGTAACACGTACTCGGGAATCATTGTACAACAAAGCATTGCAGTGTATGTTTGCTGGCGTTCAAACAACATCCGTTCTTTATCTGTCTGTGTTATCCTCAGGAGAGTGATATCATTCATGGTCACCTGTTGAAATAGGGTGCTTTTCTTCAGGGGACACTCAGAGGTGCCCGTTCCTGCTGGGCTGTTTGCCTGTGGCTGAACAGAAATGTTCCCCGCTGTTAGCCACGGGGAGGGCGGAGGGTTGAGGGGGTAGCCACGCGGTGGGGGGAGGCAAAGTGCGACCTTGTAATGAAAGCACATGTGCTATGTATGGAGTGTTACAGCAAGGTTTACCCTGAAAGAGTGTAGCCACTGTTTTATAAAATGTCTTTTTAAATACCGCTGTCCCTTTTTTTTTCTCCACCAGCTGCATGTGTTTCAATGATCACAGGATCTTCTCCTTCCCAGAGGCTAGTGAAGATTAGAAAGAAAAAAAAAACGCACTCGTGATGAAATGTTCTCTGAGCTCATGCTGTCCTCCCACACTGACAGAGCACAGACGAATGCATGGAGGCAAATAATGTCAGAGGGCAGGTGTCATGTTTCCTCCCCCACTCTGAACTCTAGGGTACAGATGTGGGGACCTGCATGAAAACTTCCTAAGCTTACTTTTACCAGCTTAGGTTAACACTTCCCCAAGGTACAAATTAATTTTATTCTTTGTCCTTGGAATATCCACTGCCACCACCAAACTCTAACTGGGTTTACTGGGAAACGTAGTTTGGACACGTCTTTCCCCCCCAAATCCTCCCAACCCTTGCACCCCACTTCCTGGGAAAGGTTTGGTAAAAATCCTCACCAATTTGCATAGGTGACCACAGACCCAAACCCTTGGATCTGAGAACAATGAAAAAGCATTCAGTTTTCTTACAAGAAGACTTTTAATAGAAATAGAAGTAAAGGAATCACCTCTGTAAAATCAGGATGGTAGATACCTTACACGGTAATTAGATTCAAAACATAGAGAATCCCTCTAGGCAAAACCTTAAGTTACAAAAAAAGACACACAGACAGAAATAGTCATTCTATTCAGCACAGTTCTTTTCTCAGCCATTTAAAGAAATCATAATCTAACACATACCTAGCTAGATTACTTACTAAAAGTTCTAAGACTCCATTCCTGTTCTATCCCTGGCAAAAGCAGCATATAGACAGACACAGACCCTTTGTTTCTCTCCCTCCTCCCAGCTTTTGAAAGTATCTTGTCTCCTCATTGGTCATTTTGGTCAGATTGCCAGCGAGGTTACCTTTAGCTTCTTAACCCTTTACAGGTGAGAGGATTTTTCCTCTGGCCAGGAGGGATTTTAAAGGGGTTTACCCTTCCCTTTATATTTGACACCAGGAAAGCACAAAATGACCGGGAGGAGAAGTGGCAGGCTGAAGAGAGTAAGTGGGGGGCTGAAGACAGGGCTGAAGCTCAAATGTGGTGGCAGCATGATGAGAGGAGGCAGGATTCAATGCTGAGGCTGCTGGAGGATCAAACCAGTATGCTCCAGTGTATGGTTGAGCTGCAGCAAAGGCAGCTGGAGCAGAGACTGCCACTACAGCCCCTGTGTAACCAACCGCCCTCCTCCCCAAGTTCCATAGCCTCCACACCCAGACGCCCAAGAATGCGGTGGGGGGGCCTCCGGCCAACCAGCCACTCCACCACAGAGGATTGCCCAAAAAACAGAAGGCTGGCATTCAATAAATTTTAAAGTTGTAAACTTTTAAAGTGCTGTGTGGCATTTTCCTTCCCTCCTCCACCACCCCTCCTGGGCTACCTTGGTAGTCATCCCCCTATTTGTGTGATGAATGAATAAAGAATGCATGAATGTGAAGCAACAATGACTTTATTGCCTCTGCAAGTGGTGATCGAAGGGAGGAGGGGACGGTGGTTAGCTTACAGGGAGGTAGAGTGAACCAAGGGGCGGGGGGTTTCATCAAGGAGAAACAAACAGAACTTTCACACCGTAGCCTGTCCAGACATGAAACTGGTTTTCAAGGCTTTTCTGATGCGCACCGCGCCCTCCTGTGCTCTTCTAACCACCCTGGTGTCTGGCTGCGCGTAACCAGCAGCCAGTGATTTGCCTCAACCTCCCACCCCGCCACAAACGTCTCCCCCTTACTCTCACAGATCTTGTGGAGCGCACAGCAAGCAGTAATAACAGTGGGAATATTGGTTTCGCTGAGGTCTAAGCGAGTCAGTAAACTGCGCCAGCATGCCTTTAAACGTCCAAATGCACGTTCTGCCACCATTCTGCACTTGCTCAGTCTGTAGTTGAACAGCTCCTGACTACTGTCCAGGCTGCCTGTGTACGGCTTCATGAGCCATGGCATTAAGGGGTAGGCTGGGTCCCCAAGGATATGTATAGGCATTTCAACATCCCCAACAGTTATTTTCTGGTCTAGGAATAAAGTCCCTTCCTGCAGCTTTTGAAACAGACCAGAGTTCCTGAAGATGCGAGCGTCATGTACCTTTCCCGGCCATCCCACGTTGATGTTGGTGAAACGTCCCTTGTGATCCACCAGTGCTTGCAACACTACTGAAAAGTACCCCTTGCGGTTTATGTACTCGCCGGCTTGGTGCTCCGGTGCCAAGATAGGGATATGGGTTCTGTCTATGGCCCCACCACAGTTAGGGAATCCCATTGCAGCAAAGCCATCCACTATGACCTGCACATTTCCCAGGGTCACTACCCTTGATATCAGCAGATCTTTGATTGCGTGGGCTACTTGCATCACAGCAGCCCCCACAGTAGATTTGCCCACTCCGAATTGATTCCCAACTGACCGGTAGCTGTCTGGCGTTGCAAGCTTCCACAGGGCTATCGCCACTCGCTTCTCAACTGTGAGGGCTGCTCTCATCTTGGTATTCATGCGCTTCAGGGCAGGGGAAAGCAAGTCACAAAGTTCCATGAAAGTGCCCTTACGCATGCGAAAGTTTTGCAGCCACTGGGAATCGTCCCAGACCCGCAACTCTATGCGGTCCCACCAGTCTGTGCTTGTTTCCCGAGCCCAGAATCAGCGTTCCACAGCATGAACCTGCCCCATTAGCACCATGATGCATGCATTGGCAGGGCCCATGCTTTGAGAGAAATCTGTGTCCATGTCCTGATCACTCACGTGACTGCGCTGACGTCACCTCCTCGCCCAGTATCACTCTGCCAGGTTCTGGTGCTGCATTTACTGCTGGATAATGTGTGTGGTCTTTAATGTGCTCCTAATTGCCAAAGTGAGCTGAGCGGCCTCCATGCTTGCCTTGGTATGGCGTCTGCACAGAAAAAAGGCGCGGAACGATTGTCTGCTGTTGCTCTGACGGAGGGAGGGGCGACTGACAACATGGCTTACAGGGAATTAAAATCAACAAAGGGGGTGGCTTTACATCAATGAGTATTTCAAGCAGGACTTCACGGAGGGTTCCAATAAGAAATGGTGCACCTAAGTAATTCTTCTTATTGGAACAAGCAGATTGGTCTGGCTCTGATTGATACATGGCTAGATTTACCTCGCTGCACCTTCTCTGTGAGTGACTGCAGTGTGACCTAGAGGAATGAGTCCCCTAGACGGGGGATGGGGGGAAGCAAATGAGTACAAAACAAATCTGGTCTATTTCTTGTTTTGATCCACTCCATCTATCTTTTACATCTTTGGCTGGCAGCAGACAGTGCAGAAGGACTGCAAGTCATCCACATCTCATGGCTGCTCGGCAGAAGACGGTGCAGTAGGACTGCTAGCCATCCTCATCTCTTGCCTGCCTGGCAGAAGATGGTACAGTAGGACTGCTAGCAATCTGTATTGCCTGCCTACTCACCATAAGATGGTTCAATAGGACTGACTGCAGGACTAAAGAGAGTGACCTGGTCAAGTCACTCCAAATTTAGTCCCTGCGCCCATGTCTGCCCAGACGCTCTTGGCTGACGTGGGCAGGAGCACCTCAGACATGACTATGACGGCTACCAGTCGTACTGTACCATCTGCTGCCACAAGGCAAGGGGTTGCTGCTGTGTAGCAATGCAGTACCACGTCTGCCAGCACCCAGGAGACATACGGTGACGGTTACATGAGCGGGCTCCATGCTTGCCGTGGTATGGCGTCTGCACAAGTAACTCCAGAAAAAAGGCGCAAAACAATTGTCTGCTGCTGCTTTCACAGAGGGAGGGAGGGAACGGGGGCCTGACGATATGTACCCAGAACCACCCGCGACAATGTTTTAGCCCCATCAGGCATTGGGATCTCAACCCAGAATTCCAGTGGGCAGCGGAGACTGCGGGAACTGTGGGATAGCTACCCACAGTGCAACACTCCTGAAGTCGACGCTTGCCTCGGTCCTGTGGAAGCACTCTGCCGAGTTAATGCACTTCGAGCATTTTCTGTGGGGACACACACACACTTGAATATATAAAAACAATTTGTAAAAAACCAACTTCTATACATTCAACCTAATTTTGTAGTGTAGACATACCCTTAGTAAGTTTAACTCTTTTGTGATTTCAGTTTGTAGAAGGGGAGCCTCAGTGCTGGTGCACCATTGGCCCAAAGTGAAGTCAGCTCAGTAGCCTGAAACTAGATTCCTAATGGAATCAAAATTAGCTCTGATATTCCACAGTGGAGAGAGAAGGAAGTGCCATTAGCATGTAAGGCCCATACCACCAGGTATTAATACCTGTCCCCAGCCTCTCTTCATTCACTGGGTTTTGGAACCCATGACCCTTGCCTAGTGAGTGCTGCTTAGTTGATGGTGATATTAATACAAAAGTACAAAAGGCCAAGTACAGTTCCACTGTCCTTGATTCACATAATCAGGATAACAGTTTATTCCTGCCCCAATAACAGAGAAACTGGGGCTCCTACAGCAGCCAAAGTGACCATCTAGGTGGGGTGGGTGTGCCTATGCAAATGAGATCAGCCCCTGAAGTTCTTTACCATGACCCACCATGACTCGCCACCAGATGTCAGGGTAGAGCTCATCCTGCTTCTGCTTACATGATAATACTGATCCTAATGGTTTGGGGGATGCTGGGTTCACTATACTAGTTACGATAGTATATGTTGCTATACAAATTTTGCCTCCCCAAAGGATGTATAATGGGTCAAAGTGCGTTTGGAAAGCCTAGAGCTTGGATCCTCTGTGTGAATGCTGCTACTTTATATATTTTACCTTTTACTAGAAGTATGCACAACATAGAACAATGATAGTTTGCCTTGTATCCAGTGGCACTGAAACATTTCTAGTAGTGGGGATGCTGAAAGCCAGCCCCCTTACCTCTGTCTGCGCCGCCCTCTCCCCCCCCCCCCGCCCGCTGAGGCTGGGAGCAGGGCTGTGTCTCTGGGCGGGGGGGACCCAGACAGGGAAAAGGGGGCCGAGGCCGCAGCTGGGAGCGGGCATGGGGCCAGGAGTGGAGTCCTGGACAGGGGCTGGCAGCCGGGACCCCATGGGCGGGGCAAAGAGCAGAGCCTCAGCTGTGGGGTCAAGCGTGGGGCCCCGGGAGTGGGGACAGAGTGCTGGGCCAGGGCATAGGCATAGGAGGGGTTGGGGAGTGGAGTGTGGGCAGAGGGCTGGGCCAAGGCATAGGCGTGGGAAGCACCCCCACATAAAACCCAAAGATGCTGCAGCACCCCTCCCGCACTCCTACTTCCAGCCCTTATGCTTGTATCACCATATGAACATATCTCATACCCGCTAGTACTATAGTGCAGAAATGCACCTTTCTTGAAAAAGTGAATTTAGTGCTCAAACTACCAAACTAAACCACTGGAGAAAGAAGCCTTGTATGTAGCCACACAACTGCTACTAGACTTTGTAATAAGTCTTAGGCTTTGTAACAAGTCTTTGACGTACATATGAACTATATACTGAATGTTCTGGTTCTTGAAGCAAGAAGTTGCTTAAATCTGCATGCCCACTCAAACCTTGCATTCTTAAGTCTGGCAACAGTTATGACAGTTATAAGGTGATTTTGAGATGTTAACACCAAACAAATTTATCTTATAAGCTATTTAATATGAAGAAAAGTTTTTAAAAAACAAGGACATTTAGTCTTGAAAAAAGAAGACTATGGGGGACCTGATAACAGTCTTCAGATATGTTGAGGGCTCTTATAAAGAGGCCTGTGATCAACTGTTCTCCACTGAAGGAAGGAGAAGAAGTAATGGGCTTAATCTACAGCAAGGGAGACTTAAGTTATATATCAGGAAAAGCTTACTAACTATAAGGGTATGCTCAAATAAATTTGTTAGTCTCTAAGGTGCCACAAGTACTCCTTTTCTTTTTGCGGATACAAACTAACACGGCTGCTACTTTGAAACCTTTAAGGGGAGTGAAGCTCTGGAATAGGCTTCCAAGGGAGGTTGTGGAATCCCCATTATTGGAGATTTTTAAAAACTTGATTAGACAATCACCTGTCAGGGATGGTCTCAATTTATTTGGAACTGTCACAGTGTAGGGGGCTGGACTTGATGACTTCTTGAGGTCCCTTCCAGCCTTACATTTCTATGATTGTCCCCTAAAATAGGTAATAATGTTAAGTGAGTTGCCCCAGGTTACAGAGGGAGTTAGCGTCAGAGTGAACACTAGAACTCAGGAATGTCTGATTCCTAGCCCTGTGGGCAGACTACACCTGACTCTTAGACTCAGGTTAGTTTTGAAGATGAAGCTGGCTGAATCTGTCTAAACTTAGCTTTCTTTTGGACAGAAATACATCCTTCTTCCATAGAAGAGCCCCTTGATTTACCTTAAAAAGTACACTCTACTTCCAGGAGGAAGCCATGAATGTCTTTTGGACTGAATGCAGTCCCTAGAATTCCGCAATAAGTGCTTTAACTGTAAGAGGTTGACCCAGTGTTCCATCATTTTGGAAAGCCCTCTCATGCCATGGCCCTCATGGCTTCACTCTTGGTTTCACCTTCTCAGGGCTCCTCAAGAATACATCTTCAGCCCTCTGTTAGGATCATAATACCTGTGTCATAGGACAACTTGTTAGTATGGAAACCACAAAGTAAAGTTCACTACCATAACTCAAAGGGTTCTGGTTCTGGGGCCTTCTGTGACTCCAGATTCTCTATCAGTCTCAGTTGCTCTTCAGTCTGGAGGGCTCTCAGATTTACCTCCAGAGTTGCTAATAGAGTTCAAAAGCCCAAATGAAACAATATAAACAAAGTCCACCTGCCCTGGCCTTAATAAATCTCATGCCCTACCTGTTTCTTTCCCTGTATGGGGCCGTGGCCACAAGAGTGATTCCTTGGGTCTTCTTTCACCGCCAGCACTCTCAGAGATTGAAGGAAACAGTCCTCTCTACTGCTCTGCAGGCCGCTCGCTTTCTTCAACCTCATTTATCTCCTGATTCTCCGTCCCTTATGTAGGACAGCAGCCACAGGGGTGCTCCCCTGGTCCATCTCCTTCTTCCAGAGTCTCCATCTCTTGCTACGCAGGCCAGCTGATTCCTCGGGAGGGACTGAAGAGCTTTCTGTTCTCTGCACCTCTTTCCTGCAACAGAACAGGGTGCTTTCTTTTAAGCCTCTCCCTGGAAGCTGAGCTTCTACTCCAGGTATCTTAGTTTGGGCTGAATAGCTCATTTTCCCCCTTCCTGGCTCCCAAGCTTCATTATCTCCTGACTCCAGGTACTACGCCATCCCAACCAGGTGCATCTGGTTCAGCCACAGGAGAACTGAGACCCTTTTCCTTAAAGGGACTCTGTCATCCTGTGACCAAGTGCATGATTTATCACAAAAGGAAATGTTGTTGTTCCAATAGACTCTAAAATTTAGGCTTGGAACGCTTCGATTTTTAAATCCGTAAATGTCAATTTCACTGTACCCGCACAAACTGAGGAAAAAATATTTCCAGTGGTGGTAATCAAAATGTACAGATAGACAAAGTAAGAAAAATGGCTAACCTAGTGAGGAGGGCTTTAAACTAGGTTCACCGGGGGAAGGAGAGCAAAGCCCTGAGGTAAGTGGGGACGTGGGATACCAGGAGGAAGCACGAGCAGGAGAGCGCGAGAGGGGAGGGCTCCTGCCTCATACTGAGAAAGAGGGACGATCAGCAACTTATCTCAAGTGCCTATACACAAATGCAAGAAGCCTGGGAAACAAGCAGGGAGAACTGGAAGTCCTGGCACAGTCAAGGAATTATGATGTGATTGGAATAACAGAGACTTGGTGGCGTAACTCACATGACTGAAGTACTGTCATGGATGGATATAAACTGTTCAGGAAGGACAGGCAGGGCAGAAAAGGTGGGGGAGTTTGTACTGTATATAAGAGAGCTGTATGACTGCTCAGAGCTCCGGTATGAAACTGCACAAAAACCTGAGAGTCTCTGGATTAAGTTGAAGTGAGCTGTAGCTCACGAAAGCTCATGCTCAAATAAACTGGTTAGTCTCTAAGGTGCCACAAGTACTCCTTTTCTTTTTACGAATACAGACTAACACGGCTGTTACTCTGAAACCTGGATTAAGTTTAGAAGTGTAAGCAACAAGGGTGATGTCGTGGTGGGAGTCTGCTATAGACCACCAGATGAGGTGGACGAGGCTTTCTTCGGCAACTAATGGAAGTTACTAGATCGCAGGCCCTGGTTCTCATGGGAGACTTCAATCACCCTGATATCTGCTGGGAGAGCAATACAGCGGTGCACAGACAATCTAGGAAGTTTTTGGAAAGCATAGGGGACAACTTCCTTGTGCAAGTGCTGGAGGAACCAACTACGGGCAGAGCTGCTCTTGACCTGCTGCGCACAAACAGGGAAGAATAAGTAGGGGAAGCAAAAGTGGATGGGAACCTGGGAGGCAGTGACCATGAGATGGTAGAGTTCAGGATCCTGACACAAGGAAGAAAGGAGCGCAGCAAAATACGGACCCTGGACTTCAGAAAAGCAGACTTTGACAAACTCAGGGAACTGATGGGCAGGATCCCGTGGGAGAATAACATGAGGGGGAAAGGAGTCCAGGATAGCTGGCTGTATTTTAAAGAATCCTTATTGAGGTTACAGGGACAAACCATCCTGATGTGAAGAAAGAATTGTAAATATGGCAGGCGACCAGTTTGGCTTAACAGTGAAATCCTTGCTGATCTTAAACACAAAAAAGAAGCTTACAAGAAGTGGAAGATTGGACAAATGATCAGGGAAGAGTATAAGAATATTGCTCGGGGATGCAGGAGTGAAATCGGGAAGGCCAAATCACACCTGGAGTTTCAGCTAGCAAGAGATGTTAAGAGTAACAAGAAGGGTTTCTTCAGGTATGTTAGCAACAAGAAGAAAGTCAAGGAAAGTGTGGGCCCCTTACTGAATGAGGGAGGCAACCTAGTGACAGAGGATGTGGAAAAAGCTAATGTACTCAATGCTTTTTTTGCCTTTGTCTTCACGAACAAGGTGAGCTCCCTTGGGCAGCATGGGAACATGGACAGCACAGCATGGGGAGGAGGCGACCAGCCCTCTGTGGAGAAAGAAATGGTTCGGGACTATTTAGAAAAGCTGGACGAGCACAAGTCCATGGGGCCGGATGTGCTGCATCCTGGAGTGCTAAAGGAGTTGGCGGATGTGATTGCAGAGCCATTGGCCATTATCTTTGAAAACTCATGGTGATTGGGGGAGGTCCCAGACGACTGGAAAAAGGCTAATGTAGTGCCCATTTTTAAAAAAGGGAAGGAGGAGGATCCTGGGAACTACAGGCCAGTCAGCCTCCCCTCAGTCCCTGGAAAAATCATGAAGCAGGTCCTCAAGGAATCAATTCTGAAGCACTTACACAAGAGGAAAGTGATCAGGAGCAGTCAGCATGGACTCACCAAGGGAAAGTCATGCCTGACTAATCTAATTGCCTTCTATGACGAGATAACTGGCTCTGTGGATGAGGGGAAAGCAGTGGACATGTTATTCCTTGACTTTAGCAAAGCTTTTGACACGGTCTCCCACAGTATTCTTGCCAGCAAGTTAAAGAAGTATGGGCTGGATGAATGGACTATAAGGTGGATAGAAAGCTGGCTAGATTGTCTGGCTCAACGGGTAGTGATCAATGGCTCCATGTCTAGTTGGCAGCCGGTATCAAACGGAGTGCCCCAAGGGTCGGTCCTGGGGCTGGTTTTGTTCAGTATCTTCATTAATGATCTGGAGGATGGCGTGGATTGCACCCTCAGCAAGTTTGCAGATGACACTAAACTGGGAGGAGAGGTAGATACGTTGGAGGGTAGGGATAGGATACAGAGAGACCTAGACAAATTAGAGGATTGGGCCAAAAGAAATCCGATGAGGTTCAAAAAAGACAAGTGCAGAGTCTTTCAATTAGGAGGGAAGAATCCCATGCACTGCTGCAGACTAGGGACCAAGTGGCTAGGCAGCAGTTCTGCAGAAAAGGACCTAGGGGTTACAGTGGACGAGAAACTGGATATGAGTCAGTAGTGTGCCGTTGTTGCCAAGAAGGCCAATGGCATTTTGGGCTGTATAAGTTGGGGCATTGCCAGCAGATCGAGGGACGTGATCGTTCCCCTCTATTCGACATTGGTGAGGCCTCATCTGGAGTACTGTGTCCAGTTTTGGGCCCCACACTACAAGAAGGATGTGGAAAAATTGGAAAACGTCTAGCAGAGGGCAACAAAAATGATTAGGGGACTGGAACACATGATTTATGAGGAGAGGCTGAGGGAACTGGGATTGTTTAGTCTGCGGAAGAGAAGAATGAGGGGGGATTTGATAGCTGCTTTTAACTACCTGAAAGGTGGATCCAAAGAGGATGGATCTAGACTGTTCTCAGTGGTAGCAGATGACAGAACAAGGAGTAATGGTCTGAAGTTGCAGTGGGGGAGGTTTAGGTTGGATATTAGGAAAAACTTTTTCACTAGGAAGGTGGTGAAACACTGGAATGCGTTACCTAGGGAGGTGGTGGAAGCTCCTTCCTCTGAAGTTTTTAAGGTCAGGCTTGACAAAGCCCTGGCTGGGATGATTTAGTTGGGGATTGGCCCTGCTTTGAGCAGGGGGTTGGACTAGATGACCTCCTGAGGTCCCTTCCAACCCTGTTATTCTATGATTCTATGAAAAATGCAGCTAGAGAACTAAGTGTGATAACCAATATTGACTTTGTATATGGTGAAGTGTGATGTTGACAATTTGTGTTTTAGTGGTTATACAGCTTTAACTTTTGGAAGTTACTACTACTGTCAGACAATTATTTAATGACACCTCCACACACACATTTTCTGACAGTCTCCCCACAATTTCCCAAAACTGAAAATTTAAATGAATAAAAATCTAAAACAATACTTAAAATCCTTAATTTTGTGGACCTGAAAATTTAGATTGGTAAGAACAGAAAAAATGCTTAAAAATAAAAATCAATATTATCTGTCAATTTTATGTATAAAAGAAATCTGTCAAACCCACTCATATTGTTCCAGCCCTTCTTCAAACAGAAGGCTTCTATATAAGGGAAACTTGATTGCCTGTCTGTGGGTGCAATCATGAAGCTCTGTCAGTAGCTGCTATCCTACTGACAAAAGCAAATCTAAAAATTTTTGACATTCACTAAGCAAGAACAAGTGTTTAACACAACTTTGCCTCCATCTTGCATTTGTTTTACCTGATATGGCCCATGGAGATTACTTCATTCAGGACTATGTGCATATGCCATATGACTTGAAAAGTTTAGATTTTTTTTTTAATCTTTCCCATTCACACATTTTTTGCCTAACCTTGTGTGTAATCATGTTTATTTATAATGACTTGTTATTCAACATGAGTGTCTGTGTGCTATGGTGTTCCAGATGTAATGTAGTCCCTTGTAAATAACAGAGAATAAGCTGGAACTTGAGTTGTGTGGAAGCTTGTGTTTGTCTGTAGTTGTAGCTGTTTTCTGTAATAAACATCTACCATCTAAGATTGTGTGGAAATGCAGACCAGTATGTTATGGACTGGAAGAAACCTTAGAAACATTTTCATTGGTAGAACTTGATCTTTTGGTTGGGTGGACTCAAATGTATAGTGCTTTAAAAACCTAAATGGAGCTTCACTTTCTTAGAAGAAGGAAAAAATAGATTGAATGATCACTGAAAGCTCCTTTCCCTTTATGCTGGAATATACACCGAACAATACAGAATTATCCTGTCACTTGTGACAACAAGCTTTAGGCCCAGTCAAAACTTAAAAATTTTGCTGGCCTAGCTATGTCGGTTAGGAGAGTAAGTGGGTGTGTGTGTCCTCCCTTTCTTCCCTCCCCCCTCCGCCAGACAATCACTCTCCTAACCAACATAGCTGTACCAGCAAAAGCCCCAGTGGAGATGCAATTATACTGGAAAAAAGGTCCTTTTGCCACTACAGCTAATTTCATTCAGGGAACTGGTATAAATTGCATCACGGCTACAAGAGTATATGCAATTGCATGAGCAGTTATAACAGTATTCCCTTTCTATAGCAGGCAATGCCATTTTTGCATATTGTGTGCCCTTTTCAGAAAGAACGGCAGCATTTCCTTGGTTCATCCAATACTGAATTTACATGATCTGCTGAAATATATTTAGATTAAGAAACAGGGATTGCCTCATCTGTGTGTTCTGTTATAGTACACATAAGGCTTTCAAAGAATTAAACTGATCTTTCCCTACTGCCCTCTTGGTTTTGCACAAAAATCTGACCTTTCTTTCTACTGGGGCTTATCGGAGTACTTCATAGAGCAAGAACTCCAAATCATACTGACCTGCAGGAGACTGAGGATCAAATTAAACATCAACAGTTCTTAACATACTCAAACCTCATGTCTCCGCTGTATTAAAAAAGGAGAATCCTAGTGAAAGACAGCTTTTGAAAACTTCAAAATATGATTTCAGTCTGCTGCCTTTGGTAAACGATTCTTCAAATTCTTAGGGCAGGAACCAAAAATAGATCTCTAAATGCATCCCTGTTACAAAGAGGACAGGGATCAATTGTTCTTCATGTCCACTGATGGTAGGACAAGAAGTAATGGGCTTAGTCTGCAGCAAAGGAGATTTCAGTTAGGTATTAGGAAAATCTTTGTAACTTTATGGGCAGTGAAGCTCTGCAATAACCTTCCAACAGAAGTTCTGGAATCCCCATAATTGGGATTTTTTTAAGAACAAGTTGGACAAACACCTGTTGGGGTGGTCTAGGTTTAATTGGTCCTGCCTCAGTGCAAGGGGCTGGATTTGATGACTTCTCAAGGTCCCTTCTAGCCCTACATTTCGATGTTTCTATGTCTGTCTAATACATGTCGTCTCAAGGCACAACCTGTAAAATAAAGGTGACCAGAATTCTCATATATCTATTGCCCCATATGCAATAATTTTCCTTATGAGTAAACTGAAACAGTTTGGGTCTCATTTTCATTTACGCTAAGGCATTTTTACACTTCTGTGCCACATTCTGGCACTGTAAAGTTGAGTGTTTAAAAAAAACAAAACAAACCAGAAAACCCTATGAGTAGCTTCACGTTCTCAGTTGGGGCCCTCTGCTCAACAACTCCCCTCTTGTTGCAGTATGGTTACCAAGAAACATTCATCTTTCATTATATTCTAAGAGTGCTTTTTCTTAATCTGGATCTTATTTTCATTCAGTGGTGGAGGGTAATATCTATTACTGTCCATCACCAAGCACTTCCCAGGTAAATTAAGTCTTCACAGTGAGTCCCTTAGTGGTCTTCTAGTCTTCTTCCTGTTTTCTTTCCCTGATAAATGAGATTTTCCTTGGTATGTATAATATTTTGTTTTGTTCCTTCCCTGCTTAAGCTTAGAGATGTAAAAGTTTAATCGGTTAACGGATAAGCTTGATGCTTATTGGTTTCTGTTAATGGTTAAACTCCGCCTGCGGTTCCAGCTGCAGCCCCATATGCTGGGGTCCGTCCCAGCTGGCAGGGTCCATCTCGGCTGCTGGCCTCCGTGTCCTGGGTCCCAGCTGACGCCCTGCTGCTGCCTGGCATCCTGGTATGCCTGGGGTCCCTCCAGGCTGTTGGCTCTGTACCCGGGGTCCCTCCGGACTGTTGGCTCTGCACCTTGGGTCCATCCTGGCTGCCGGGACCAGCAGCCAGGACCCCAGGTGCACCGGGATGCTGGGTGACAGCAGAGCTCCAGGCGCAGTGCAGCAGTGGGGATCCCTGGGCACAGGGACAGAAGTGGGGATCTCCATGCACGTGGACAGCAGCGGAGCCCCGCGTAAAACAGCACCCCCCACACCCTTAGTTCCCTGGGTAAACGTTTGTGTAACCTATAGAATTTTAATCAGTTACATGGTTACTGTTTTTACATGTTATTTACTTCCCTACTTACTGTCCCCCCTTTTTAATTTGATGATGGTGAGAAAGTTTCGTCAAACAAGAGGGTCTTAAAATATAATATGCCCAGAAGATAGTAAATCAATCCAGAGTCTGAACTAGCTAGGAATCCTGTTCCAGAGCTGAATCCTTCTCAAAAAAGAATGATTTATCTCTGAATCTCAAATGCTTTGTTCGCTGGCTTGTAAAGTGGAGTGTTCCAGAGAAGCTAATTATTACTATTTATTTGTATTACTGTAGTGCCTAAGACCTGTAATAATGAACCAGGACCCCATTGTGCTAGGTGCTGTACAAACAGTGAACAAAAAAACTGTCAAATTGTTTTGGTGCATCATGGATGGAAATGCAATGACTAACACTTTGATGGCCTTCAAGATCAGTATCAAGGTCTTGTAGGGTAAATTGTCGGGGAGTCAGTGAATGGACTGGAGCACAGGGGTGATGTGATTGCTGCAGCCCATTACCCACTGAGGGAGTAACCACTGTATTCTGCATGAGCTGGACTTTGTATGTGTAACTTCTACCATCAGCCTTGCGTACACTGATCCAGTCTGGATGTGATGAATGAATGGGTCACTTTGGCTAGATGATCACTTTGGGAAGAAAGGATTAATTAGATGGAAAGAAGAGATTTACCACTGATGCCAACTGATTAACTAGGCTTAGGAATGAGTTTAACAAGACCCTGAGGTTTTGAACTGCTTTGTCAATTTCACACATTATGTTGATACTGGAGACTAAATTCAAATTATTCAGTCTGTAGGAGGCAACACAATTTTCAATAATATTTTGGTTAATAATAAAACAAACTCTTGCAATTTTCCTTTTTTTCCCAGGGTTTCTGTAGCTAAAGGGCCACAGTTTACGAACTTCAAACTTCTTGCACAGACGGTCCTAAGCCTCTTTTTAAATGTTAAACTTTAAACACAAAAAAATCCTCTTGCTCAATAGAACTCCTAATGATCTCTGCATCTCTGTATCAGGTTCTGCCAACTACTTCTGTTCTCTGAGGCTGCCAGCCTGCACCTCTGACTCACCAGCTGTGTTCAGCACATACAGTTCCACCACCCTGGATCCTGAGGAGCCAGAGAAGAAAGACAGGCAGCAGGTGGCAGAGGGGAGTGCAGAAACTGGGTACCTTTTGCTTATGTGGGAATTCGGTGCTACTGCGTCAAAGCATCTGTGCTTGCTGGGTTACCCTGGTGCAGGTGCCATGCTTTTATTTAGTAAACACGGTGATTCATTAGGGCTTGGGTTTTGTTGACAACATTGATTAATAATTATACTTTGCAGCCACAGATTTCAGAGTTTTACAAAGGATGAGAAATTTCAAAACAGGCACAAGTGAAATAGATTTGCCCAAGTTCATACAATGGGTCAGTGGCAGAGCTAGGAGTAGAACCCAGACATTCTGACTTTCAGCCCAGTGCCCTATTCACTGGACCATAACTGATGTTATGATTGTACTAAGTGAGATGTGTAAACTTTTTGCCTTCTCAAAGCTCTTGAACCAATATAATCCATATGAAATTAAACTACTTGGTCACAATCTGCCTCTTGCTTTTCACACTGCTGGGTCTATACTTGGTGCAGCAAACATTCCCTGGCATGCTGGTGTAGCTAAGTTGGCTGACCCAATGTGAGGAGGGAAGAGGACAGAGCCAAGGTTTCATGGGATCTCTCCCATCCATCTGCATGACAAGGGGACATAGCTTTGCGGAACCTGCTTTCCGTCCTGCATTGCTATCTGGGTGAAGGTATCTACCCCAAGAGCATGCCATGCACCCTTCTATGCCCCCATACTGGTGTACTATCGGGGCCACAGTTTAGTGCTAAGTATATTATAATGTGAATTCTGTATCAAACTCTCAGAATTAAATGCTATAGTTAAAATGTGTATATATAATACCTTTCAAAGGCTTTAGTCATTACTTATCACTACTTATTTATATTCTGAATATGTTAATAAACTTGAATTTGCTACTGCATCAAAAGGAAAAAATAGGATTTTTTTTATTAAATGCTAGGAGATAAATCTTTTGTGAGAATACCACTGAAGTAGCTACTGAACTACATGCCATGATCACACGTATTTTATGTTTTTTCACCAGCACCATGTCACTATGAATAATTATGGGCACAACAAGAAAGTGGTAAGTATTATAAATTTAGGGGGCTTATTTTATTTCCTCACATTAAAAGCACAATTTTTCGGCTTGAACAAGCTTACTTATGCATGATACGTAAATGTTAATTTTAGTCATAGATGTCCTATGTGGGTTTGAATGCAGTATCATTTTCATTTTAACATATACTGAATTTGTTACTTATTTTAGCAAGATTACATTGACTTGTTTTGAGTTTTGTTAGTTTTTATTATGTTTGCTATGATGTTAGCAGCACTAATAATTTGGGTTTAATATGCTGACAACAGTGCTTATACCAATAACTTGTTCAAAAAAGGAATCCATGTAATTAAAATCATGAACCTAACCCACCAGTCCATAAGACTTTTATATATTATCCTTTTTGCTAAGAATTTTGATTTGTTTGATATGGTAATTAGTTAGACTATTAATGTAGTGGAGCTTTAGAGTAGCTTACTTGAAATACACTTTAAAAATAATTATTTTTATGTTCTTTAACATAAGTATTCTCATGGCAAGTACTGTAAAATGGAATTTTGCTGAATGTATACTATAGTTGACTCATAGACTCTAAGGCCAGAAGGTACCATTAAGTGAAAGTGATCATGAAATGGTAGAGTTCATGATTCTCCCTCCTACCATTCCTTAGAACAGCACAATAAAGACAGTGGATTTCAAGAAGGCAGACTTCAGCAAACTCAGGGAGTTGGTAGGTAAAATCCCATGGGAAGCAAGTCTAAGTTGAAAAACAACCGAAGACAGCTGGCAGCTTTTCAAAGAGACATTATTAAGGGCACTGCATAGGAAAGATAGGAAATATGGCAAGAGACCACCCTGGCTTAACCAGGACATCTTCAATGATCTAAAATTCAAAAAAAAAAAGAGTCCTACAAAAAGTGGAAGCTCAGTCAAATTACAAAGGATGAATATAAACAAATAATACAAGTATGTAGGGACAAAATTAGAAAGGCCAAGGCACAGAACAAGATCAAACTAGCTAGGGACACAAGGGGTAACAAGAAAACATTCTACAAATACATTAGAAGCAGGAGGAAGACCAAGGACAGAGTAGGCCCATTACTCAATGAGGGGGGCAAGACAATAACAGAAAATGTGGAAATGGCAGAGGTGCTTAATGACGTCTTTGTTTCGATTTTCACCAAGAAGGTTGGTGGCGATTGGACGTCTAACATAGTGAATGCCAGTGAAAATGAGGTAGGATCAGAGTCTAAAATAGGGAAAGAAGTCAAAAATTACTTATACACGTTAGATGTCTTCAAATCATCCTAGCATACTCAAGGGAGCTGACTGAGGAGATATCTGAACTATTAGCAATTATCTTTGAAAAGTCATGGAAGATGGGAGAGATTCCAGAAGACTGGAAAAGGGCAAATATAGTGCCCATCTATAAAAAGAGAAATAGGGACAACCCAGGGAATTACAGACCAGTCATCTTAACTTCTGTACCCAGAAAGATAATGGAGCAAATAATTAAGAAATCAATTTGCAAACACCTAGAAGATAATGAGGTGAAAAGTAACAGTCAGCATGGATTTGTCAAGAACAAATCTTGTCAAACCAACCTGATAGCTTTCTTTGACAGGGTAACAAGCCTTGTGGACAGGGGGGAATGGTAGATGTGGTATACCTTGACTTTAGTAAAGCTTTTTGATACTGTCTCCTATGATCTTCTCATAAACAAACTAGGAAAATACAACCTAGATGGAGCTACTATCAGGTGGGTGCATAACTGGTTGGAAAATCATTCCCAGAGAGTAATCATCAGTGGTTCACAGTCACGTTGGAAGGGCATAACGAGTGGGGTCCCGCAGGGATCAGTTCTGGGTCCGGTTCTGTTCAATATCTTCATCAATGATTTAGATAATGGCATAGAGAGTACACTTATAAAATTTGCGGACAATACCAAGGTGGGAGGGGTTGCAAGTGCATTGGAGGATAGGATTAAAATTCAAAATGATCTGGACAAACTGGAGAAATGGTGTGAAGTAAATAGAATGACATTCATTAAGGACAAATGCAAAGTATTCCACTTAGGAAGGAATAATCAGCTGCACACATACAAAATGGGAAATGACTGCCTAGGAATAAGTACTACGGAAAGGGATCTGGGGGTCATAGTGGATCACAAGCTAAATATGAGTCAACAGTGTAACACTGTTGCAAAAAAAGCAAACATCATTCTGGGATGTATTAGCGGGAGTATTGTAATCAAGACACAAGAAGTAATTCTTCCGCTCTAGTCTGCGCTGATTAGGCCTCAACTGGAGTATTGTGTTCAGGTCTGGGCGCCACATTTCAGGAAAGATGTAGACAAATTGGAGAAAATCCAGAGAAGAGCAACGAAAATGATCAAAGGTCTAGAAAACATGACCTATGAGGGAAGATTGAAAAAATTGTGTTTGTTTAGTCTGGAGAAGAGAAGACTGAGAGGGGACATAACAGTTTTCGAGTACATAAAAGGTTGTTTCAAGGAGGAGGGAGAAAAATTGTTTTTCTTAACCTCCTGAGTATAGGACAAGAAGCAATGGGTTTAAATTGCAGCAAGTGCGGTTTAGGTAAGACATTGGGAAAAACTTCCTAACTGTCAGGGTGGCTGAGCACTGGAATAAATTGCCCAGGGAGGTTGTGGAATCTTCATCATTGGGGATTTTTAAGAGCAGGTTGGACAAACGCCTGGGTCAGGGATGGTCTAGACAATATTTAGTCCTGCCTTGAGTGCAGGGGACTGGACTAGATAACCTCATGAGGTCCCTTCCAGTTTTATGATTCTACGATTGTGATCCCCTCGCCCAGTGATTCTCAACCCTCAGCCCATGGGCTGCTTGTGGTCCAGTGGGCACACAGCTGCAGACCGTGTGACTTCCTCAGGGCCAGACAGGTAGTATATATAGTGTGGATGCAGCCCACATAACACATAGAGAGCTACATATGTGGCCCACAATGGTAAATAGGTTGAGATCTAGTGTGACCTCCTGCACGTTGCAGGCCACAGAACCTCGCCCACCCACTCCTGTAATAGACCTCTAGCTTCTGGCTGAGTTACTGAAGTCCTCAAATCATGATCTAAAGACTTCAACCTAACCATGAACAGGCCACATTGCACATATTTCACAAGAAAGGATTGGATAGGTATTACTTATTTTTATAAGTTCTCGAGTTAATACCAAAATTCCAAATGATAATGGACTATGGAATGAGATCACCTGCCCCGGTGCCTGTGAATCCCTTGTTTGTGTCATAAGACTCCCCCCACCCCCTTTCTTCTTTAGTATATTGATAGGGATGCAATAGTTTGCAATGCCCCAAATTCCTTTTAGTTATGTGCCCCAGGACACATGGTACTTAATACCTTCCCTCCCTTCCCCTCTCTCCCCACTCCCCAAAAATGTACCTTCACAGTTGGGCATTTTTATTATGTTTCTAGGGAGTAAGGGCTAGGAGAGAAGTAAGGAAAGCAGTCTTGCCAAGTCATCTGCTTTGATCAAGTGACCTCTTTTCTACCAGAGGCATACTCTAGACCCAGGTGATCTCACCTCTAGCCACTTTTCCCCTAGCCTGACTAAATAACTCTGCTCTTGAAAGATGACTCTGTGACCCAGAGTATCCCAGCTGAATTGTTGTACATTCTGCAGTATGTCAGAATATAGGATAGTCCAAATCCCTTGCAACGTCACATGCTTCAGAATTTGTAGGGGTTGTTGTATTCCAAACCTTAGTGTCTGACTCCTGGGCAAATTCCCATTTGGATACCTATGTTTAGTGCACTGTTTTCTTGACACACTTCTTAAATTCAGAGTGCCATATATTGAGGCAAAGTGTTTTTGAAGGGGTTGGTGGTAGGGGGGGACGACTTGTCCTCTAATCCCATTTGCCTCCCCCCATCTGCTTGTCCACTTTCTATTCCTGTAATGTTTCTTCCTCACTGTGTGCAGGGCAGCAGGCTGAGGTGCACCTCTCCCCTCTTCATGGTATGCTCCCCTGCTGCCACCTTGACACCTAATTATCATCCACCTGGCTGCCCGAATCCCTCATGCTTCTGAGGCTAATAGGTAAGTGGGTTGGGAGGAATGTGGAAAAATAGTGTGGTTGTAATGCAGGGAGATAGGAAAGAATAAGTTTTGAGGGAGAGGCTGTGATAGGAAACAGTGGGGCAGGGGTAAGGAGCAAGGGGGAGAGGTTCCATGTTCTGTCGGTCATTTTGGAGTTATAGGTCCACATTAGAATGTTGAGAGAGATGCTTTTCACTTTAGGATTTAAACCCACCTTTCCGCTCTGGCTTCAGTTATATTGGAAGGTGAATATGACCGTCTAAACATAGTCCTTGGCAAATATAGTTCTAATACAAAAGTGCCATAACCTGGCATGTTTGGCAATCGTTGCTCAAGATGCAGATCAGAGATCTTCATTGTGTCTAGCTTCAGTCAGTGCTGCTCATACTTTGCATCCATAAGCACCAAATTCACAATTAACATATAATTTCAGAAAGTTATTTTAGAGGGGTAATTTTTATGTATTTAATGTCCTGTTTTATTATCAAAACCCTAGTACTGTTGTCAGAGCTCAGCTATGAAAAATACCATGGTCTGGTCTGTTGTATTATTTTTCAACAGGAATGTCCATTTCAAATTGCTTTGAAGAGCTCAGCCACAGTAAAAACTTAGACCGCGATGAATTGTTATCTTTAGACTCTAGGCACGGTCTTGAGTTTACACTATTTGTGTATGTTAAAAACATTTAAGGTCAATATGAACAATAAATTCATGACAAAAACAGAGTAACATCTCTGAAGAAGGAAAATATTTTGTCAGGAGCACATCTTGTATTCTGTGTAAAGCCCAATAAAGGCCCAGAATTTCATGTGACCTAGTGAAAATATTCTGTATAGGTTTACAAGCAAAAACACATTAATGCAACTCAAAAGCATAATCCGTTAGGTTTTCAAAAGCAGAAAGAATAAACTACAGCAGTTGAGAATAAAATTATCCTTGAAGGAGAATATGCTACCTTTAGCTTCCTAAAGACAACGTGTTAAACTGAGAAACCTTTTTCGTGCTTTCATTTCAGCATTAGCTGGAAAGATGTTTATAGACCATGACATCAGAACTCAAAAAAAGTATAATGACCTAGCTAAAGTAAACATGGCATTTAAAGAGACTAAAAGAAGAAAATGTCTTTGAACATCTCCTTGCTTCAATGTTTGTAATGTTAGTGTACTTGAGTTTTAAAACTGTCCTCAAGGGAGAATAAAGTCAGAGCTCCTTTTAACACCTCATTAGTGTTTAGAATCTCAATCTGTTGTATTTTCTTATACATGAACATGCATCTTTTTACACACTTATCTGCGTCTGATGCTGATGGATGCCAATGACAGCTTTCTAAAGAGAAAACTTCAGTGCTTTCCATAAACATAAAAAATAAGTCTCTCTTCTCCCTGATCTTACCATTCCTTTGTACTTTACTTACTCTGAGGGTATGTCTATGCTGCATGATTCTTGTGGTGTGTAAAGTACATACACAAATAGCCCCGCCCTAGCATGAGTATAAATAACAGAATAGACTATGAGGGACAGCTTAGGTGAGTAAAGACATGCCTGAAGGTTGTGGATATGTACCCAAGCACATACCCTACACAGCTATCTACTCACCCAAGCTGTGCCTCCCCATTTATACTTCTGTTTTTAGCAGTGCAGTGAGCTGCTGCCTACTGACTGCTAGAGCCTTTCACCACCCCAGGAAAAGACTCTGGTAGCTGGGAAAGGCTCTGATAGGGGCTGAGTCTTGCCCTAATGCCTTCCCTTCTGTGTCTTCCCATCACCCCCACCACCAGAAATTTTCTTTGCCGTTGTGGAAGGACCCAGTAGAGGGCAGCTGCTGATGCCTTTCCCTGCTGCATCCCCCCTGCCAGAGCCTTTCACTGACATGTGTAACTATGCACTGCAGTGTGGATGCCATCTGCTTTTCACTGTGGTGTATAGCTACACATACCCTACACGCTGGCGCAAGTGGCCTGCAATGCACTCTGTCCTCTCTCCTGCCCAACTGTTTGTTACAGAGCTTCCAACCACTGCTACACACCTTCTCACTGGTGGTAATATCAATCGTCTTAAATCCTACCTGAAAGTGCTCATTTTAGCTAGCTGTCCTTATATCTCGCTGTTGTATACCTACCACCACATTTTTCGCGAATATGAAATAAAATGAAAAACAACATAGAAAATGAAACTCACCCTGTAGTGTCAGCTCCTGTCCTATGGGGCTAGGTCCAGCTCCGTCCTCCAGGAATTGAGACCTGGACCATGGGTCACAGCGCCACTCAGGTTTGACCCAGCTTCCCCTCTGTCAGGATGATGGGGAGATTGGGCCAAATTTGAGTGAGTGATGTTGTGATGTGAGGCACAGGGTTCAGTGCCACTCACTCAAATGTAGCGTGGCCACTCGTCTGTCATTATGCTGGAGGGACAGCCAAGCCATACCTGAGTGGAGCTGCAACGCCATGCATCAGGTTGCAATGGCCGGTACAGGGAGCCAGGCAAAATGGATATGAGAAAATAATATGCAATTCCCCCAAAATAAAACAAAAAATGTAAAGATCACAGGGGTTTGCCCCATACTTAGTTATATTTTTATGAAAAGGGTGTATTATAGCAAACAATGAAGTGTTTTGATACCTATTTGAAAGATGCTTCAATGAGAGTTGGACACCTAACTCCCCTTCTGTTCCTCACACGTTCTTGTCAACTGCTGGAAATAGCCCACCTTGATTATCATTACAAAAGGTTTTTTTCTCTCATGCTGGTAATAGCTCACCTTACCTGATCACTCTTGTTACAGTGTGTATGGTAACACCCATTGTTTCATGTTCTCTGTGTATATAAAATCCCCCTACTGTATTTTCCACTGCATGCATCCGATGAAGTGAGCTGTAGCACATGAAAGGTTATGTTCAAATAAATTTGTTAGTCTCTAAGGTGCCACAAGTCCTCCTTTTCTTTTAACTCCCTTTAAGCACTCTCGAAAAATCCTTCATTTAGCCCATAAACTTCAACATCGATTATACTATATCGATCTCTTTCAGTAGAAAACTGAGCCATTTGAAGCTGTCAGACTTTTTTCCCCTGATTTCTAGTGTGGAATTAGAGCATATGATACACAAGCTTCAGTTTTCCATACTACTGTACTTTTAAATTTCACTGTGTATGCTTTCAGAGTGCATGCCTTTGGGGAATGCTTGAACAGATTTCGTTATTTGAGATTAAAAAAAAAAACTTGGTATAGTACCTCTGCAAAGGGTAATTGAAAACGACTGGCAACTTGTTTTCTAGCAAATATTGAATGTTAAAGAGGGAGAAGCCTCTTTCTTCAGTAAAATGTATAATTTTCACTTGTCTGCTTGGAAAGTCACTTCTTGGTATCTAACTGAGCAACCAGTACAAACCTGCCCAGAACAACTATCCAGAACTTCACAGCAGCAATGTGTTAGAACTAGGGTGACCAGATAGCAAGTGTGAAAAACCGGGACAGGGGGTGAGGGGTAATAGGTGCCTATGTAAGAGAGAGCCCCAAATATCGGGACTGTTCCTATAAAATTGGGACATCTGGTCACCCTAGTGAGAACTCTCCTCTTCATGCACCAAAACACAAGCAAATAGTGTCTGAGCTAAAGGAGACACCCAGTTGGACAGTGGTGCATACACATGTGCATACAGAAGCTCATTCAAACATAAAGATTGAAAAGTGTTTTGGACCCAGCTAGATAGAACTTGCTATTTGTAAGATCATTATTAGTAGACTAGCAGAGTATTTGTTTTCTGGCTGTTTTAGAAGGGGTGGCTGGTTTAGAAATGGATTCTTTTCGTTCTTTCTAATAAAGCAGATTTCTTGGCCTTTGATTTTTTTTCCATTGAACCTCAGACACTATGATGATGAAGCTGTGTAAGAAATTAGTTTCTGTGTGTGTGTATTTTTTGTTTGTATTCTGTTTAATCAAAAGATGCAGAAGTATAACCATAGGTTGAAAATATTAAGGCTTTTTTTCAGAATTTTCATAGTTTCTATAACATTAATATGTCATTGTCAACTTAGTCTTTTACCTTTTTTTAATGCTTTAAAAATCAATAGCCTTGGGTGATGCAAAATATGGACCTATTTAGTTTCAGAAGATCTATAGATTGTTAGAATTTTCATTTGTGCTTGGAGAGCTTCTCTCCCCACCACCCCCAACTGGCAAAGTTCCAATTTGCTGTTGGAAACTGAGAACCTGTATAGTTAGACTCAAACTTGGATAAATCTCTTTGATCAGGTTTGTTCACCACTTAAAAGGATGTGGATTATGTGAAGTGCTAGATGCTTTAAAAGAGTGACTCATGTCAGGCATCATTAGTACAGGAAAGAGGCATTTTATATAAAATCGGCTCTAGATCTCAGCAGGTAGTGGGGTAGGTGGAACATTAGTATTTATTGGTGAAATGGGGTGTTTGAGGAGGTAGTTGGGGTAAAGCAGGCAGGGAAAGGGGTTGGGATGAGGGAGATCGAAGCATGCATGAACTTGAAGGGACAGAATGAGAGCGAGACCTTACACAGAGGTGAGGGAACAAGGTGTGACATGAGGCAGATGGGGATAGGGACACTAAGCAGATTTGTGAGGGAGTGGTACAGAAAACATCAGGATGAAAGGATGAGTCAAGGTTAAGGTTGGGGAAGATACTTCCAGAGGAGAATGTGGAAGTAAGAGATTTGTGGGAATGTGTGGGAGAGAGGAGGGAAAAGAGTTGGTAGGAGCAGAAAAGGAAGGATTGTCACAAAGGAGCTGGAGATAATGACTGGTGGATGGAAGATGAAGGAGGAATCATTTGGTAAAACAAGGCAATAAAACAATAGTACAGATACTCCGCCAGCAGACTAACAAGGTAATGAGTTAATGGGGAAAGTCCAACAAACTGAAGCAGAGAACTGGCTTGGTCCGGGAGAGAGATTGCTGCTGGGTATCAATTAAATGGTGATCACTATGGCAACAAAAGTATAGACGTTCAACAAGTGTAACCAAAGAGTTGGCCTGTGGCTGTGAATACTGCTTGGCCCCCAAAGTCCTATCTTCCCTACTGCTGGTATTTCTGGCTTATGACTAGCTGGGCAGGGAAATGATGGTTAGCTGGACATAGGAAGTCTGTGCATGTGCGCACGCTGGGGAGCAGGGGAGGAAGGAGGAGACAGACTATTGAATCAAGAAGTACCGTTAGCATTGCTTGTTTTGAGTATCTCGGTTACCCCAGAATGTAAAAGCTACATTTTTACAGGGTTGGTCGTCAAGAAGCCTCCTCAAACCTCCTCTCAATGGGCTTTCCAATTTTTTTTTCTTGTGCACTTCTTTGCCATCAATCACTGGAACCTTGTATGCCAATAATTGCCAGTGCCACTGGAGCAATGGTCCATAATAACTTATTTTTTAAATGGCACTGCTAGCAGCATGTCCGTAGTTATGGATGAGGTGATATTTCTGTCATAAATCTTTGTGTGGAGGAATTTAATATCTCAGCTATTTCAAATTGCTTTGGGCTGAAGCTTGAATATATAAAATAACTTATTAGCCATGCAATATATTTCCAAGGTGTTTTTGAATATTTAACTATTTATTTTAGTTGTAGGAAAACAAACATAATTATATCCTGCAAATATTATTTTTAAAGTATAATTTTGATTGTGATTGTTTATAAATGGTACTGATGTGCTCTATTTTTGTCAAAGAAAAGGATGCCTTCATTTTCAGTGTGAGAACAAGTCACTGGGTCTGTGTTGTAGTTTCTTCCTGTGAAGTCTTTATAAGGACATTATTTTCTATTTTCTGTTTGAATATGATTGGATACTTCTGTTGTGATTCAAGATGTTTGTCAGTGTCAGTGATACAACGTGTAGTTCCGATGACAATAGACCTGCAAAATAATTTAGTGCAGGTGCATGAAGATTACTGGGGAAAATTAATTGTGTCAATATGTGCTAAATATGTGGAAGGATACAAACGTCTATATTTTTACTATCGTATTTCAAGAATACATTATTTTGTGTCTTGGGGAAAAAGAAGTAACTTCTGACAAAGCAGTATAACCATTTTGTAAAGGTTATGTGATATGTTTGGGATTAGGCATTGCATAGAACTGTGCTGCAGCCAGAATTTCCATTTGTGGAAAATTTTGCATTTCCAGATATTTTTATTGTGAATTGGAACAACAAGTAAGAATTGTAAATTTTTCTGCTCCTTGGCTGGTTCCCTGGCCAGTAAGCCAGCTGGACAATCAGGTAGGTCAGAGAAAGCTGGGTATTCCAGGGAGCCAGCTACCTGGTTAGTAGGCCACTGGAAGCTAAAGAGCCCGCCAAGTTGGTTTGCCAACTCTGACTGAAGCTATTCCGGGAGATTCCCTCCCGCCCCCCCAACACGACATAATGTCATTTTCTTAAAGTATCCTATTAAAATCTCCTTGATTGCTTTCAGTAGTCACCGGGAGATAGATACCGATTCTGGGAGACTTCAGGCCAAACCTGGAGAGTTGGCAACCCTTCCGCCAAGCAGGATGTCAGGAAACCAGGCAGGCTAGTTTTGACAGAATTGACATGTTCCTGTGAAATGTGTCAGTTCTGTTGATTCAGCATTTACTGACAGAAAACTGTTTTGTTGGAAAACTTTCAACCAGCTCTAGCACTGATTCTGTATGTGAAGTAGCAGGGGAAGACAGTTTCCCCTTCAGGCACATTGGTATTGTGCTTCGTGCTGGTTCCCAAATTGTTCTCTGAGACTGCAGATAACACTTTCCAAAAAGCCTTTAAAGTGTATATTTCTTGTCTCTCAAGTTTTCTTACATGTAGCAACATTCCAATTCATGCACATCCCTCTTCCTTCTAGTTTACTGTATCACTCTCGAATTTGCTGTGTATTCTCTTCCTCCTCCCACACTTTCTCTACTACTGCCCTCCATATTCATTCTGGATTTCTCACTTGCTCCTCTGCACTGTGTTCATTGCCAACACTGTCTGTGAAATTGATTGGAATCCTGCTATCTCAAGTATCAGTGTTCAGCTCTTTAGAGGGATTTTGGTAATTCTTACTCTGCAGCTGGTTTCCATGGTGGAGTGGAGCAGCAAGAAAAAATTATGCTGGAATCAATGCTAAAGATGATGGGAGAACACATATAGTGTGGTGGAAAGATGAGATGGCAAAGAGCTGTGGGGAAAAGAGAAATGGAACACAGGATGGGGAGAGAATTCTTCAGTAAGGTATGTATTGTCTCAAGCCACCAATCAGATCTGCTAAGGGTTGAGGATTTTTTTGTTTTGTTTTACCTTTGAAGTGAAAGCTAGCTGCAATGAATGCTTTTACTTTTTATTCATGGAATTTACCCAAGTACAAAGATCAGGGAGCCTGTAGTGTTTAATAATGAACTATTTTTCATGGCCAAAATCGAAGAGAGAGGACATGGTCACAACTATGCAGAACCCACTCCAATACTACCCAGGCAAAAACTCAAGAAAATTGAGGGTCCTTGTAGTGTTTTCCAAAGATCACACTCAACCTGTTTTAGACCTACAGGGAAAGCAAATTAGAGAGTAATTTCCTCCAGTGAGTATGCCCTGCCACCATTAATTTATATCTAAGGACTTAGCTTCAACACCTCAGATGACCTCACTGCTGCAGCACTATATGTGAAGAGAAGCAGCCTCTAAGAATGAGAGTTCGAGATGCTATTGGACTTCATAAATTAATTTCAATTCCTTGAATTGCACCAGGACACAAATAAGAAGCCAGTGGATTCATTGGAGAACTGGTTAAATGTGATTCCTTTAGGTAACACTGCCAGTGCATGCCGATGCATTTTGGAACAGTTGAAACTTCTGAGTGGTCTCCATCAATTGCATCAACTTGTTTCAGTCCTCTTTGATCTTTAAATGAGAGCCTGACAGAATATTTCCATACCAGGCTTTTTTCAGTGAGTGAAGGTTGTATATGTTGCTTTCTGTTTTCTCTTGATTTTTAGCTTTGAATATTTTGGCAGCATTATGAATCATAAAGCAGGAAAAGGAAAACATGGCCAAAAGAGCATGGCATCTAAATACTGCTGTTTTGGTCTGCTCAAGTAGAGAAAGATGTGGGACTTCTCACTCTTAGAAACAGAATATTTTTTTGAAGTTATAGTTAATTCAAGGGATTTGGTTTAGAGGACCTTTCTTAGGCAACAGTATTAAAAACCGCTTTACTTCGCTCAAAGCCAGCTCGTCTTTTTGTATAGATTGTACTTTTTGTTGAAGGGAATAACTGAGTTCTGTCTAGTCTTGGTAGTGATAATTAAGGCTCTGTGTTTGTCACGGAGGTCATGGAAGTCACTGCCCCCCAGCAGCAGGAGTTTGGGTGTCGGGGGGGGGGGCTCAGGGCTGGGGATTGGAGTGCAGGGCAGTGCTTACTGGGGGGACTCCCCAGAAGGGTGACAGGAACTCCCCACCCTCAGCTCCTAGCTCCATGTGCTGCCTCTGCCTGCAGGCACTGCCCCCGCAGCTCTCATTGGCTGTAGTTCCCAGCCAATGGGAGCTGCAGAACCGGGACTTGGGGTGGAGTGGACGCAGCATGTGGAGCTGGGAGCTGGAGGTTGCTGCTTCCCAGGAACCGGGTAGGGAACCTCCTCCGCCAACCCCCTCACTCCCGAGCGGCTCCCCCTGGGCTGTCTCCCCCCCAAGCACCCATAGGGCCCACAGGGCTGCCCCCCCCACAAGTTTTATTCAGGGGTATATAGTAAAAGTCATGGATTAGTCACGGTCCATGAATTTTTGTATACTGCCCATGACCTATCCATGACTTTTACTAAAAATACCCATGACTAAAACGTAGCCTTAGTGATGATGCTTCCCTCCAATTCACTTCCTGAAGCACCTGGTTTTTCTTAGATTTCCCAAGTAATAAAACCAGGCCCATCTCTTTAGCTAATACAGTTCTTGTTTCTGTGTTCAATAAGCGTTACAAAGGCTACTAGGTTCCTCTTCCTGATCCTGTTACCCTTCCCTCCCACCCTTTCCCCCATGCCACTACATTCCCTGTTTCTTCCTGTTTCCATTCTCTCCTGCCTCTGCTCTCTTTTACCATCTTTATTCATATCGTATCAGTTCCATTCAGCTTTCCCAGTCCAAAAAGATTTATAAACACAACCTCTAGGAACCATCAAGACACTAATATAACAAACCAAGGAACCATATGACCGTACACTTGTTGCTTGGTAGTCCCCTTTTCCTACTATCCCTCTCATTGTTTGTTGATTCCACTTGTTGCAACTCCTGTAAACTTCCTTCATATAACTCAAGAACCAGCGGTCACCCAATGAAATTAATAGGCAGCAGGTTTAAAATAAACAAAAGGAAGTACTTCTTTACACAATGCACAGTCAACCTGTGGAATTCATTGGCAGGGAATGTTGTGAAGGCCAAAACGACAACTGTATTAAAAAAAGTTACACAAGTTGATGGAGGATAGGTCCATCAATAGCTGTTAACCAAGATGGTCAGGGATGCAACCCCATGCTCTGGGTGTCCCTTAAGCCTCTGACTGCCAGATGCTGGACTGGACGACAGAGGATGGATCACTTGATGATGGCCCTGTTCTGTTTATTTCCTTTGAAGCATCTGGCATTGGCCACTGTTGGAAGACAGCATACTGGGCTAGAAGGACCATTGGTCTGACCCAGTATGGCCTTTCTTATTTTCTTATGTTCTTGTTATGTTCCTCAGAACAGGTTGTGTATATTTTTGCATGTCAGTGAAGCATCTCACACATTTTTGGGTGCTATGAACAAACACTTCTAATTTCTGTGATTCTTTGGTTACAAGTAATCAAATTGTTAATCAGTACAATAATAAATGAGAATACATGACTATGGACTAGAGAAAACGTTCCATGTGTTGATTTGTGTGTGTGGTTTTTAATAAGCTTCAAAGAGTGTCTTATCTTATCTTATTCTTTTAAAATTTCTTTGATTTAATGTAAAAAGCACTTCTACCTTTACTGTTTACAGCTTTTCAGGATTTTGTCTCTTTGCTTGCCCAGACCTTCACAGGGTCTTTGGCTTGCTGCCTGTTTTCCAGCAGATTGTCCTACTTGTACAGATGTTGTTGTTTCATCTCCCTCTGAGTATTTTCAAATCGCTCAAGTGAATTCTTCACACAGGGTTTATAAATCTCCATACAGGTTTTTGAAGCCTAATAATTTAAAGTGCATGGTTAGAAATTTAAAATGACACATGGCATATATTTGACAAAATGTCCAAGGCAGAAAAAATTCTGTTGAATGGCAGTTACAAAATGCTGCTGGATAAGCTAAATACAAACAAATACTAATGAACCATGTATTTATGTAAGGGAATAAAACTAGAGCTTATCTAAGAGATAACATCAGAGGAATATATTGCTTTGACATGTGATATTTTCATAATACATACTTTTGAGTGTTCAAATAGCATGTAGGAATGATAAATACACAACTAATTGACAAGGTTTAGATTATATAATGGATCTGCAAATATGTTGCGAAGCTAACACAGTTAATTTAAAACTGAAGTTATTTTGGTGTCATGAGTATTTACTTGGAGTAATTGAAAATATGAATGAGAAGACTGATTGCCCTATCAATTGTAAAAAGTTGTAAAAATTGTAAAAAGGTAATTAGAATTTGGAAATGTAAGCTGTCATAAATATAAAGGGAAGGGTAAACCCCTTTAAAATCCCTCCTGGCCAGAGGAAAAATCCTCTCACCTGTAAAGGGTTAAGAAGCTAAAGGTAACCTCACTGGCAATCTGACCAAAATGACCAATGAGGAGACAAGATACTTTCAAAAGCTGAGAGGAGGGAGAGAAACAAAGGGTCTGTGTCTGTCTATATGCTGCTTTTGCCGGGGATAGAACAGGAATGAAGTCTTAGAACTTTTAGTAAGTAATCTAGCTAGGTATGTGTTAGATTATGATTTCTTTAAATGGCTGAGAAGAGAACTGTGCTGAATAGAATGACTATTTCTGTCTGTGTGTCTTTTTTGTAACTTAAGGTTTTGCCTAGAGGGATTCTCTATGTTTTGAATCTAATTACCCTGTAAGGTATCTACCATCCTGATTTTACAGAGGTGATTCCTTTACTTCTATTTACTTCTGTTTCTATTAAAAGTCTTCTTGTACGAAAACTGAATGCTTTTTCATTGTTCTCAGATCCAAGGGTTTGGGTCTGTGGTCACCTATGCAAATTGGTGAGGATTTTTACCAAACCTTTCCCAGGAAGTGGGGTGCAGGGGTTGGGAGGATTTTGGGGGGAAAGACGTGTCCAAACTACGTTTCCCACTAAACCCAGTTAGAGTTTGGTGGTGGCAGTGGATATTCCAAGGACAAAGGATAAGATTAATTTGTACCTTGGGGAAGTTTTAACCTAAGCTGGTAAAAGTAAGCTTAGGAGGTTTTCATGCAGGTCCCTACATCTGTACACTAGAGTTCAGAGTGGGGGAGGAACCTTGACATAAGCTGAAGGACACATTGGTTCAGGAAGTTAATTTGATTTATACTGTTCCACGACAGAGAGGGAGAAGGGCATATTTAGGACAGTAGTTAAAACTCTATTTGCAGGGTTAAGGTAAATTCCAGATAGATACAGTGTGAGGTAAAGATTGATACCTAAGGCTTTGATATGAGATTGTGAATTTAAGATCAAGTATGCCTGTGTTTACTCTTTTCTTGACCTGAAATTTGGTCTGATCCTCTAACTGTGTAAAAGTGACATTTTTTTTATCCTGTGTGCTTACTGTTCCTAGATTACTAAAAATGCATTAGCTATGATTTCATGGGACTGCTGAAGCTGTGCTCATCACAACTCTGGAAGTGGGACAAAGGAGGCATTCAGTGTTGTTTGTTGCTGCCCAATCATGGGGCTGGCAGGCTTCCCCCTTTTCCCAGGTGCTTCTGACTCTAACGGACTTTTATGGTTGCTAGGGATCAGGAAGATTATGTAGAAGCTCCTAGCTATACCTCTGCTGGAGCCAGGAATATGTGTGGCATAGGACCCACTACACCAACTCTGTGTTGAGGTCAGTCCTCAGATACCTGCTTAAAGTTGCAAAGCAGACTTAATAGGGAAATGAAGTTGGGCATTGACTCTCTTAAAGATAGTTGATGAATTATCTGAATGATTTTATTTTATAATTTTAAAAGAACATGGTCAACTCAAATTTGGCTTAAAATTTAGGTTTTGTAAAATAAAGGTTTAAAGAAGCACAAACCAATATACATGTTCCTATGATTTTGTAATATTTCCATGGGAACAGCTTGTTTTATACAAACATTCCCCTTCAGTGTTTGCAACCAAACATCCCAACACTGAAAACAAAACTGATTAAAATGAAAATGACTTCATCTATCTCCCACCCCCACCCAGATGGAAGAAATACAAAAAGGAGCCCCCGGGTTGTTTTGATTTTCAACTTATTTTATGCTGTCACTACATATTAAGTTGTTTTTGGTTGGCCCAAAGATTTTTGATTTGAAAATGTGTAACTGCATCAGAGAAGTTGTCATTTGGGCAGGAGGATTTCAGAAGTTTTGGCCTTTCAGAAGTCCTGATAGGTGATTTGTAACTGTTTAAATGACCTGTAGCATTTAGACTTAATACTCCTATTGAGAAGGATGGGACCGTTTTCACCTCTGAGTTATTATTTCAGGCTGTCTTCAGACTCAGGAAGACAAAACTTCATTGGTTTACACTCAGTTGACATTTGTCAATTTTTTTTCAGTCCTAAGCGCAAGAAACCAACTTTTAAAAAGAAGAATTTAGATTCCGAAGCAAAGGTCTGCAAATTCTTTTTCAGTGGGATACATGGGGCTATGGTGTCTTGGAGTCACCTTATGCATCAGGATTGTAACACATTTGTGATCAGGGACTCTTAAGAAAGATTGTTCAAAGAACTTGTATTACAGTCAGTATTGTGATTTAAAGAAATCTGACTTTTTTACACACACAAACACAGAAAAATTCTGAATTGAATGCATATGGTTTGCAACCAACCTACCAATTGGTGCTCTTAAAAAAATCATTCTGACGTTAGAAGTATTGCCCATTCTAGAGGTTCCCTACACTTCATAAGAAATAAACTGAAAATCAGTTCTTAAAACACAAAAACACATTCATTGTAAAAATTATTTTCAAACTTGGTCCTCCTTTGGCTTTTCTGACTGTTTGTTCTGCATCTCTTCCTGACTCTTTGATCTTGAACCCCTCCTCCTCCTCCCTTTTCTCACACTCTGCAGGACTCTCACAGGGCTCCAATTCTGGCTTCTAAGCTCCTTCCCCTTTGTACCCCTTGTTTGTGTTGCTGCATCAATGCACAGATAGCTTCAGCTAGTATCTTTATGCTAAGGATTTGCAAATCTATCCACTCTTGACCAGTCTACCTCTGTCCAGTACTTTATCTGAGCCTGTCTCTCTGACATCTCCCTTTGGTGTTCCACCATTAACTGAAACTTAAAATGATCAAAATTAAACTCATTGTTTTTCTTCTGAAACCTTCTCCATTATCCTTTTTCTCAGTCACTTTTGAAACTAGCACCATCATTCCAGTTACCTTCCCGTCAATCAGTGTTGTAATCTTCAATTCATCCTGATCTCACAAATCCAGACTGTTTCCTAATCTTGGCTCTTTTTCATAATATTTCTAAAATTCAACCTTCTCTTTCTTCACAAATTAAAAATTGTCATCTTGGCTATGATTTCTGTTCCACCACTGATGCCAACTTTGGCCATATGTTTTCTTTCCTCACTTTCTGCTGGCCATATGTGGGGGTTGAGAAGGAATTCTCCCTCCCTCACCCCGGGTTAGATCTGCAGCAACCTTGGGCTTTGAGTTTTTTGCCTTTCTTTGCAGCATGGAGTGTGGGCCAGTTGCTGGGATTATCTGGGTATATCTCACTTCAAGAATTAGCTTCCAGTGTGGGGGGCCTCAGGCACTGGTGCACATTGGTCCCTCCAATTCTTTGCCTATAGCATATAATAGTTTAAATTTCCTGGGGGCTGTAATACTTTGGTCTAATTTTGATTGTTGGTTTATGTGCAGATGCTGTGTAGTGTTGGAGGCCTGTGATATGCAGGAGGTCAGATTGGATGAACTGCTTGTCCCCTTCTGGCCTTAAACTGTATGACTCTCTGGCAACCCTCCTTTCAATCTCTTTCAGACCTCACTAACACCCTCATCGTCCCCCTCTGATCATACAAAATATAGCTGCTAAGTTTATTGTCCTTTCCCTTTACTCTGATCACATTCCCTCCCTCTTCCCTGTTTGAAATCTCTTCACTAGCTCCTCTTTCATCACATTAAGTTCATGCTTCTTGTCCTAACTTTCAAGTCCCCTCAAAATGCTGCATATACCTACTTATTTACAATTCTTTTTTGTTGCATTGCTGCCTCACCCTTCCCGTTCCACCAATGCTGCCTACCTTGACCGCCTGTCTCTTTCCTCACTTTCTTTCACACCACCCCTTTATGCTTGTGTGACCCATAAATCCTTCAGTGCCAATTGGCAAGGGGAATACAAGAATATCCTGATCCTGGTATGCACATTGTTTCATCAAAGAATGTCATGTGAGGTCTTAAATGAGACAGGGTCACCTTGTCATTAATATCATTTATATCATGTATATCATATATACAGATACTATGTAGGAGTTATGTATGTATACTAAAAATATGTTCTTAGAGTTAGTATCAAGGCAGAGTTGACAAAAAGGTTTTCTGTCGAATTAAAGATGTTTATTCACCTGACTTTCTGTCAGCATGCAAGTTAAGCATTGTAAGCCAACACAGTGGTGGCACATCTACATACCAAGTCAACGAGGGGATGTGAAATCAACAGGGCAGTAGCACACAGGAAAACAAGCCAAGGGGATTATGCTGACTTGGAGTACAGACAATGAACTTTGGGGATATAAGTAGAAGGGGAAAAGACCTCTTTATCCTGCACGTAGGAAGAAATTGGGCAGTGCGATCACATTGATGAAAATAGGATCACAAAATGGGAAATGCTGCAAAGGACATTAGGGGTAAGAGAAACTTCTTTAGACAGACAGTTAGCCAGTAAAGTTTAGTTTGTAGAAAGTGTGGATTTTTTATATATAGCCCTCTTGGTTTCCATTCGCCTTACTCACTATCTCTTGAATCTTTGAAAACAAACATATTGTTGTTTTTCACTGTAAATATATCTACGTACTGAGATATTAAGCAGGGTGCTGATCCTGAGCTAATCATTCAAGCTGATATGTTTATACTCTTCCCTTGGGTACAGCAGACTTCGTATTTCTGAGAGTATGTTCAGTGGATAAAGCGCTGGATGCAACAGGGGAATGTTTCAAAGGGGCTCAGGCACTGGGATACACTATTGTTAATCTGCAAGGCAAAGTAAGGGCTGCTGTAGACCAGAGGAGATTGTGAGAGTGGCTGACAGGCTGTTGGCAACAGGAAACTGACACTCAGTTAAGTGCAAGCATGTCTCCCTCTTGCTGGAGGCTAGGGGATTACAAGGTCACAGTCCTGGGCACCCTGAGAACCATCACAGATTGGAACAGCTTCCCCAAACTGATCAGATTGGCTACTCCCTCTGGCACACTGGCTTACACGTTAGCTAATTTCTTTAATACTTAAGATAAGGGATAGTTGGGCCAGGTGGCTTGGGGCAGTTGAAGAAAGTCAGTGTTAATGTAATTTCAAAACATATATACTTATATATTAAACAATTGCACAGTATCTATTTGGTGGGCTCCCTGTCCTCCACTCTGTGTACATTTCTCATTCTTAGGCTACATTGCGAGCTAGGGGTGTGGTTTCCAGCTCACATACACATTCATGGTTGCTCTTATTGAGCTACTGTGAGTATAAATAGTGTAGCTGTGGTAGCATGGACAGCGGCAGCACAGTATAGCCATGCCGAGTACAAACCTGCCTGAACTCTGTGGGTACATAGCATGGCTAAGCCATGCTTCTGCGCCCTGTGCTACTGTGGCTACACTACTATTTATACTCTGACAAGCTCTCATCAAGCTAGCACAAATATGTGTATGTAAGCTGGGAATCATGCCCATAGCTCACAGTGTAGACGAAGTCTAGAGCAGTGGTTCTCGAAGCCGGTCCGCCACTTGTTCAGGGAAAGCCCCTGGCGGACTGGACCGGTTTGTTTACCTGCTGTGTCAGCAGGTTCGGCCGATCGCGGCTCCCACTGGCCATGGTTCGTCGCTCCAGGCCAATGCGGGCTGCGGGAAGGGAGGCCAGCACGTCCCTTGGCCCGCGCTGTTTCCCGCAGTCCCCATTGGCCTGGAGAGGTGAACCGCAGCCAGTGGGAGCCGCGATCGGCCGAACCTGCGGAAGCGGCAGGTAAACAAACCAGTCCAGCCCACCAGGGGCTTTCTCTAAACAAGCGGTGAACCGGCTTTGAGAACCACTGGTTTAGAGTATATAAACCATCTAGGGCAGGACCAGTCTCTATAATCTGTTTGGGTACACATAGCCTAATGGGGTCCCAGTTCTGGTATGGGTCCTCTCGATGCTACTGTAATATAAACATTTATTAAAGTTCTGTAGTATTTTAAGAAACTCAGTGTAATGATTATCCTGGAGAAGAAATTCAGCGTTTTTTAAATTAGCTATCTGAAAAGCTTGGCTGGCTGTACTTCAAGGGAAAGCTACATTTCTCATTCCTCTTGGCCACTATGCTCCAGCACTTTGTAGGCTTCTGGGTTGCTTTAACTTAATCTATACTGAAAGCTATTTCAGAGTTCCTAGTACATCCCAAGTAGAAGTTCAGAACAGTTCATCTGATAGCAGAAGAACACTTATTCATGATGCAGGAGTTTGGCTATGTCCCTGGTCCACGTTATGTGGACAATTTAAACAAGTGGGAATACAAATACATGCCTTAATTAATAAGTATTTTTAAAAATGTAAATTAAATATACATTTATTCTTTAAAAATAAACCTATTTGAAATTGACAACCTCTAATAAGGCCTAAACTTGATTATACCCTATTCAAATAATTTAAATTAAATAAAAATATTGAGCCATACATATTTCCTGCCAAGTTTTAAAGATCATCAAACAACTGAACTGGTGGCAGTCACTGGCTAAGCAAGCACCTGGAGCCACAGTTTGATGCTAAACCAGCTTTTGATGGCAGTAGCCTCTTCCACAGGTGCAGAGAAAATATATTCTTCATTTCAGTTTATTCAACTAGTTCAGTTCAATGATGATTTCATTCAGAATTACAAAACCGACTGAGAGTTGAAAAAACAGGAAAGCTTGTTTTTCTTTTCCAATCTATGAATAAAACTAGGTGTGAGAGGATGAGTCTACTAGCTCTAAAATCTTGATGGACATGGTGACCAGGAACAATCCGTTCACTTCACTAAATTAAGATAATTCTACAGACAGCCCCCCAACCTGAAGCAAATACTCACCAGGAACCACACACCACACAACAGAACCACTAACCCAGGAACCTGTCCTTGCAACAAAGCCCGTTGCCAACTGTGTCCACATATCTATTCAGGGGACACCATCACAGGGCCTAACAACATCAGCCACACTATCAGAGGCTCGTTCACCTGCACATCCACCAATGTGATATATGCCATCATGTGCCAGCAATGCCCCTCTGCCATGTACATTGGTCAAACTGGACAGTCTCTACGTAAAAGAATAAATGGACACAAATCAGATGTTAAGAATTATGATATTCATAAACCAGTTGGAGAACACTTCAGTCTCTCTGGTCACTCGATCTCTGACCTAAAAGTCGCAATATTACAACAAAAAGACTTCAGAAACAGACTCCAACGAGAGACTGCTGAATTGGAATTAATTTGCAAACTGGATACAATTAACTCATGCTTGAATAGAGACTGGGAGTGGATGAGTCATTACACAAAGTAAAACTATTTCCCCAGGTTTATTTCCCCCCCCGTTCCTCAGACGTTCTTGTTAACTGCTGGAAATGGCCCACCTTGATTATCACTACAAAAGGTTTTCTTCCCCTCTCCCCCACCCCGCTCTCCTGCTGGTAATAGCTCATCTTAAGTGATCACTCTCCTTACAGTGTGTATGGTAACACCCATTTTTTCATGTTCTGTGTGTATATAAATCTCCTCACTGTATTTTCCACTGAATGCATCCGATGAAGTGAGCTGTAGCTCACGAAAGCTTATGCTCAAATAAATTTGTTAGTCTCTAAGGTGCCACAAGTACTTCTTTTCTTTTTGCGAATACAGACTAACACGGCTGCTGCTCTGAAACCTTTAATAAATCAGTTAATTTTAAGTGCAAAACAGGTTTTGATAAACTTGGATGAACTTTTTTCTTATATAGCCAGCATATTTAAGGCAATATTATTTAATAAAATATTAAATTGCTGTTTTTAGTTGAATTTGAATTTCCATCCAAATAAAGATGGACACAAATCACAAGTGAAAAAAAAATACTTGTCTAGTAAATAAGAAAAGCATCATTCACCATTTTCTAACATAACAAAAAAATGTAAACAATAATTTGTATGAAGGTAGACTTAAGCTGTATAATTGCTGAAATAAATGTTTATATATAGAAATAGTGTATAGTTAGCAATAAAAAAGGGGGGGGCACCAAATTTAGCATGAAGGCTATGTGTCGTTGCAAATATGTTTTAATGATTACCAATTAGTTAGGATCAACCTATTTTAGGAAAATAAAGTACAAATGCAAAACAAGATTAAAATTGATTCACTTATTGTAACAAGTTGAATTGGAATATTTTTGAATGTTCAATTTCATAAGACAAGCATTGGAGTTTCAGTAGCATTTGGAGAGCTTGAATGGAGAGAAGGCATTTTTAAAAAGTACCTTTTTGCTGTGGAGGAGAAGGGATAAGAAATATAGGTGGTTCTATGGCAAATACAAAACAGGATTGAAAACTGACACATTTTCAAAATAGCTTAGTAGGAAAAAGATGGTCAAGTTCATGTATTTAGTTGTTTTCTTTGCTCTTCTTCTATTATGGCTTACTTGTTTTAGTGGAAGTTTAACCCATGCCTTCCTGGTGTGGCACTCTGTCCCCCTCTAGTGGCAGCTAGACCAGCTAGAGATTATTGAGCCTGTTACAGTCTTGGAAGGGAGATGTGTCTTTTAGTTCACACAGTATTGGCTCGTGCATTAAGCATCAGAGGTCCCAGGTTTGATCCTGGACGATGACGATCGGAGTCTGTTGGTGTTCCAGAAGGTTAACTTAATATGTTATAAAAAATAAAATCTAAGGAACCATTTTAAACAAAACTAAGACTTTCCAGGTACTGGTTCTTCAATAGTCCATTAATATACTCCTTTCATGGATTGAGGCATTTGGCCACAGAAAGACAACTAAAACAGGCTCAGTCATTTCTTAATGCTGTTGTAATATATTAGATTGAAGGGTTGGATTGTTTTTTAGAGCTGTTCTAAAACTGGCAGAGGTGTCATAAGAACATAAAACACAGTTTTTGTTTAAAACAGTCATAGAATCATAGAATATCACAGTTGGAAGGGACCTCTGGAGGTCATCTAGTCCAACCCCCTGCCCAGAGCAGGACCAATCCCCAACTAAATCATCCCAGCCAGGGCTTTGTCAAGCCTGACCTTAAAAACTTCTAAGGAAGGGGATTCCACCACCTCCCTAGGTAACGCATTCCAGTGTGTCACCACCCTCCTAGTGAAAAAGTTTTTCCTAATATCCAACCTAAATCTCCCCCACTGCAACTTGAGACCATTACTCCTTGTCCTGTCATCTGCTATCACTGAGAATAGTCTAGATCCATCCTCTTTGGATCCACCTTTCAGGTAGTTAAAAGCAGCTATCAAATCCCCCCTCATTCTTCTCTTCCGCAGACTAAACAATCCCAGTTCCCTCAGCCTCTCCTCATAAGTCATGTGTTCCAGATCCCTCATCATTTTTGTTGCCCTTCGCTGGACTCTCTCCAATTTTTCCACATCCTTCTTGTAGTGGGGCCCAAAACTGGACACAGTACTCCAGATGAGGCCTCACCAATGTCGAATAGAGGGGAATGATCACGTCCCTCGATCTGCTGGCAATGCCCCTACTTATACAGCCCAAAATGCCATTGGCCTTCTTGGCAACAACGGCACACTGTTGACTCATATCCAGCTTCTCATCCAGTGTAATCCCTAGGTCCTTTTCTGCAGAACTGCTGCCGAGCCACTCGGTCCCTAGTCTGTAGCGGTGCATGGGATTCTTCCGTCCTAAGTGCAGGACTCTACACTTGTCCTTGTTGAACCTCAGTCAGATTTCTTTTGGCCCAATCCTCCAATTTGTCTAGGGCCCTCTGTATCCTATCCCTACCCTCCAGCGTATCTACCTCTCCTCCCAGTTTAGTGTCATCCGCAAACTTGCTGAGGGTGCAATCCACACCATCCTCCAGATCATTAATGAAGATATTGAACAAAACCGGCCCCAGGACCGACCCTTGGGGCACTCCGCTAGATACCGGCTGCCAACTAGACATGGAGCCATTGATCACTACCCGTTCAGCCTGACAATCTAGCCAAGTTCCTACCCACCTTGTATTGCATCCATCCAGCCCATACTTCTTTAACTTACTGACAAAAATACTGTGGGAGACCGTGTCAAAAGCTTTGCTAAAGTCAAGGAATAACACATCCACTGCTTTCCCTTCATCCACAGAACCAGTTATCTCATCATAGAAAGCAATTAGATTAGTCAGGCATGACTTTCCCTTGGTGAATCCATGCTGACTGCTCCTGATCACTTTCCTCTCGTGTAAGTGCTTCAGAATTGATTCCTTGAGGACCTGCTCCATGATTTTTCCGGGGACTGAGGTGAGGCTGACTGGCCTGTAGTTCCCAGGATCCTCCTCCTTCCCTTTTTTAAAGATTGGCACTACATTGGGCTTTGTCCAGTCTTCCGGGACTTCCCCCGATCGCCATGAGTTTTCAAAGATAATGGCCAATGGCTCTGCAATCACATCTGCCAATTCCTTTAGCACTTTCGGATGCAACGCATCTGGCCCCATGGACTTGTGCACGTCCAGCTTTTCTAAATAGTCCCGAACCACTTCTTTCTCCACAGAGGGCTGGTCGCCTCCTCCCCATGCTGTGCTGCCCCAGTGCAGGAGTCTGGGAGCTGACCTTGTTCGTGAAGACAGAGGCAAAAAAAGCATTGAGTACATCAGCTTTTTCCACATCCTCTGTCACTAGGTTGCCTCCCTCATTCAGTAAGGGGCCCACACTTTCCTTGACTTTCTTCTTGTTGCCAACATACCTGAAGAAACCTTTCTTGTTACTCTTAACATCTCTTGCTAGCTGCAACTCCAGGTGTGATTTAGCCTTCCTGATTTCACTCCTACATGCCCGAACAATATTTTTATACTCATCCCTGGTCATTTGTCCAATCTTCCACTTCTTGTAAGCCTCTTTTTTGTGTTTAAGATCAGCAAGGATTTCACTGTTAAGCCAAGCTGGTCGCCTGCCATATTTATTATTCTTTCTACACATCGGGATGGTTTGTCCCTGTAACCACAATAAGGAATCTTTAAAATACAGCCAGCTCGCATCGAAATTATGGTTTTGTCCTATTATAGTAAAGATAATAACACTAAAGCACATTATTTGCTATTGGTCATCCCTTTTAAAATTTGTTAAAACATTAACACACAAGCTATTTCATCTCTGAAAATGTGCTATTTTATTCCTATTCAGTATCTCATTGAAGATTCTGGGAAAGAATGGATGGTTAGCATCAATTCAATCCGTTTTTTTTTTCCCACCTGAACTTGACCTCCTGTTGTACTTATATTCTAAACAATAAACTGAATTATGTAGATCTAGCCAAGGTACTTATTGTCACAGATCTTAGCAAGTGCCCTTTACTGACCTCCCACTAGGACTACTGTGAGGGGAATCCAAGCTTCTGTGCTCTGGATCCCTGGGATATTTCAAGGCCCTGGAGCCTGAATGGAGTCCAGCCTCTACCCCAATCTTAGGGTCTCTAGGCACACTTTCAGGGCACAGACCTTCTATCTGGAACCCCCCGAGTGTAGGAACTCACTGTCCAGCTCCCTAGGCCTTCTTAGCATAGTGTCGACCCTTCAGACTCCCTGGTACTTAAAGACCCTTATCTCCAAGAACTCCACTCCACAGGTGTGAAGTGTCTGGTTTACAGTTTCATTCTCTCAGGGGCACGCAGCAGTTGTGAAGCAGTCAACACACACACACATTGTCCAGTCTAATGTCTTTATGCTCTTTACTTAACAGATAAAACACAGAAGAGTACAGATTGTACACAAAAATAAAACATCCTAAACGTAATGTCCCTCACTAATTCACCATTCCCTTGGGAGTCCTTGGGGGATCATCTGTGTTCTTTCAGGCAGCAAGCAGGGACGGAGAGTTCTCTACCCCCTTGCCTACCCTGCCCCTGCAGCAGCAGCCTCCCCGAATTTGATTCTTGGAGTCTTGCGTAGTAGTACAGAGCACTACCAGTAGCTCAACAAGTATGTGTTCTGTCTGTTAATGACCTTGACTGCCACTTCAAGCACTTGCCTTTTGTGTAATGTACTGTGGGTAAATAATGTAAAATGCACTAAAACTCTGTGTGGAAATTATTTGGGAAAGATATTGACATATAAAACCACAAATTCTGTAACTCACTGGGAACATTATAAATGGAGGGGATCAAGTCCTGAATCCTGGTAGGTTTCTTGAGTGCATGTATGTTTCACAGATTGAATGGCATCGGCAACTCTTAGGATTTGGCTCAAGGAAAGTAACCCTGTCAAAATGTACTAAGAACTCTGAACCAACATCATGATAAATCATTGGCAGGTCTACTTGGAGTAACACTGGGATCAGGCAAAGGCATATTACATCTAAGACTGAATAAGAGTTGTATGAGATGTTCTTATTCAAGTGCTTGCTCATGTCGATTCCATTCTAGGTCTGTGTGCACCCACGTGCATGGTCTTCGGAGATTTTAGCCTTAGCAATATCCATAGGGCCAGCTGTGGCGCCCCCTTGAGTGCCACGCTTATGTGGTGGTATTTCAGGCACCTCCAGCCCTACGCCCTCTCAGTTCCTTCTTACTGACCATGGTGCTTAGTCGGAGCTCCTTTCTTTGCATCGCAAGGGCTAGCGGTTTAATGTCTTCTGACTTTGAGCCTTAGGGCCTTGTAAATAGTTTGTTTATAGTAGTTAGTGTTAAGTAGTTAAGTGTAGTTAGAAGTTAGAGTCCCTCTGGGCTTTAAGCCCTGCGTGGACTGTAACAGGCCTATGCCTGTAAGTGACCCCCATAACAGCTGCCTCAAGTGCTTGGGGAAAATCACATGTGAAGGACAAGTGCCAAATTTTTAAAAAATTTTGACCCAGGACTCAGAGTGGGATATTCATTTGTGGATATTCATTTGTGGGATATTTATTCATTCATTCTTCTCATAGAGGCTGCCCTTCGTCTGGCTTACGAACCATCCTGCCAAGACTCACCTAGTACCTTGACCTCAGTGTGCAGCGCACCTTCTGGCACCGGGCTCCACTCAGCACCATTCCCCATCGCTGGTGCCCCAAAAGAAAATGAAGCACGGCTCCCCCGGACAAGTAAGGCCATGGGACATCAGGCAAAGGACCCAGTTGAGGCCGCCCAGCCACTCTAGAGCCACATGTATGTGCCTTCCCAGTCGGGGACCATAGCCCCTTAAAGGATCCACCACCAACTTCCGGGAGTGGTAGGGGACCCAAACTCCTGATGGCATCGATTCCTTCCCAAGCTCCCCTGGTGCTGAGAGAGCAGAGGCCTCCGCAAATGCAGCCATCACTGCGTGTACCACAGGAAATGGCAAAGACTCCCTATGAGGGCAAGCCAGCTGCTAAGACCCCCTCAGGGGGCAGTGGAGTGCCACTGATCCCCTAAGACAAGGCAGCGCTTTCCTCCTCTACACCTCAGATCTCCGGAGTCCCAGCCCAGATCCTCTGGGGCTCGTCCTCGATCACCGGCATTGTAATTGCGGTTTGAAGGACTCTCAGGCCACCCTTTGCTTGCTGGGCATGCATACACCGCAGTCTGCATGGAAGCAGTTCCGGCCGCCCCCGCCGCCAAGGCCTTGGCAGCCTCATCAGGGGTCTGCAAGGAGATGAGTTTTAGTCGTCACCTTCCTTCCTCCCGCACGTTCCAGCCCAGTGAAGCATCCTGGGGACAAGAAGTTCTCATTTTGAAGGTGCACTCGAGTGATGCCCCAGTCACTTTCCCTGATCCACCTTGTCCTTTCCTCGAACATCTTCATCCCTACCGTTCGGTCTGGTTGCAAGTCACTTCAAACTGCTGGGTGCTGGACATAGTATCTTGGGGTTATATCCTGTAATATTTGGCTGCCCCTACTTCCCACCCCCCTCTTCCCTGTCCCCCTTCAGAGACCTTTCTCACAAGCAACTCCTCGTTCAAGAGGTTGAGAACCTCCTGCACCTGGGGACAGTAGAGGAGGTCCCTCGGGACATGAAGGGAAAAGGGTTCTACTCCTGCTATTTCCTAATTCCGAAGGCAAAAGAGGGCTTCAGACCCATTCTGGACCTGTGTCGCCTCAACAAGTGTCTCAATAAGCTGAAGTTTCTCATGGTCTCCCTGCCCTCCATCGTCGCCTCCTGGGATCCAGGAGACTTATACGCCGCCCGCAACTTAAAGGATGCTTATTTCCATTTTCCCAGGCCACAGACGCTTCCTCCGTTTCATAGAGGGCGGGTGCCATTTTCAATTCATGGGGCTGCCCTTTGGCCTTTCATCAGCCCCAAAGGTGTTCACAAAATATATGGCTCCAGTGGCTGCTTTCCTGAGATGCCGAGGTGTCCAGATCTTCCCATATCTCGATGACTGGCTCATCAAAGGCAGGTCAAGTGCAGAAGAGCCTTGATATGGTGCATTCCACCTGCCGCGACCTGAGCCTGTTAATAACTGAGAAAAAATCCACCTTCATGCCTGTCCAGCAAACAGAGTTCATTGGGGCAGTTCTCAGCTCCATGCGAGCCAGAGCCTTTCTTCCGGAAGCACATTTTCAAGCCAGGCCTGACCAGATCTCCCATGTAAAGAACCACCTTCTCACAATGACTCACACCTGCCTCCGACTGTTGGGCCACATGGCCTTGTGTACATACATGGTCAGCCATGCTTGGCTTCATCTCCGGCCCCTGCAAGCGTGGCTGGTGTTCGTGTACATTCCCAACAAGCACGATCTGGACCGGGTAGCCAGGGTGCCGGACCACATCAGGTCGTCCGTAGATTGGTGATTGGACCCCAGGTTAGTGTTGGAGAGAGTCCCTTTCGCAACCCCATCCCTGTCGCTGGCCCTGGTCTCCAGTGCTTTGGACCTGGGCTGGGGAGCCCACCTGGGAGAGCTGAGCACCTAGGACCGCTGGTTACGGGACGATCTCACCCTCCATATCAATGTCAGGGAGCTCAGAGCGGTTCGCCTGGCCTGCCAGGCTTTCTTGCCCCACCTGAAGGGCAAGGTGGTGCAGGTGCTGACAGACAACATTGCCACGATGTATTACATCAATAGGCAAGGCGATGCGAGGTCTTTGGCCCTTTGTCAAGAAGCTCTCTGCCTTTGGGACTTCTGTGTGTGGCATGCCATTCACTTGATAGCCGCGCACCTGCCTAGAACCAGGAACATCGTGGCGGATCACCTCAGCAGGACTTTCTCCTCTCGCCACGAGTGGTCGCTCTATCTGTAGGTGGTCAGCATAGTTTTCCAGAGGTGGGGAAGAAAATGCCAGGTGTTCTGTTCGATCTGGGGAATGGACAGGGGCTCACTGTCAGATGCCTTTCTCATTTCATGGTTGGGGGTGCTGAAGTATGGATTCCTGCCAGTGCTGTTGTTTCCAGGGTCCTTGTGAAGATCAAGCAAGGCAGGGCTAGAGTTATCCTAATAGCCCCTGCTTGGCCTCGTCAGCATTGGTTTGGCTCATTGCCAAGCCTGTCAGTAACCACCACACTGCAGCTGCCCCTCTGGCCAAATCTGCTGTCACACAACCACAGCAGCCATTTGCATCCGAACCTGGCAGTGCTGCACTTGACGGCTTGGCTACTGCATGGCTAAGCGCGGACAAAAGGGCATGCTTGGCCTGTGTCCAGCAGGTCTTGCTGGGTAGCAGGAAACCCTCCACCAGAGCGACTTACCTGGCCAAGTGGAAAAGATTCACATGCTGGGCCTCGGAATGGTGTATTTGGGCCGAGCAGGCCCCGCTGCAGGAGATCATGGATTATCTGCTGCACCTCAAACTCCAAGGTTTGTCCCTGTCATCTATCAAGGTCCACCTGACCGCTATCTCTGCTTTCCGTGCTCTGTTCCAAGGCAGGTCAATCTTCGCTCACGACATGATGGCATGGTTTTTGAAAGGTCTGGAGCGTCTTTACCTGCACGGCCAGGATCTCGTCCCATCCTGGGACCTGAATTTCATACAGTCGAGGCTCATGGGGTCTCTCTTTCAGCCTCTAGCTTCCTGATCTCTCCTGCTTCTCTCCTGGAAGGTCTCATTCCTAGTTGCGATAACGTCAGCATGCAGGGTGTCTGAGATCAGGGTGCTTACTTAGGAGCCACCCTATACAGTCTTCTACAAGGATAAGGTCCAGCTGTGACCACACCCAGTGTTTCTGCCCACGGTCATTTCCCAGTTTCATACTGGCCAGGACATGGTTGCCTGTTGTCTTTCCAAAGCCTTATGCATCAGATGAGAAGCGCAGGTTACACACCCTGTACATCAGGAGGGCGCTGGCCTTCTATATAGAGAGAACAAAGCCATTCTGTAAGTCAACACATTGTTCATTGTGGTGGCAGACAGAATGAAAGGTTGCCCAGTGTCTGCTGAGAGGATTTCATCCTGGATCACGGCCTGCATCCTCTACTGCTTTGAGCTGGTGAAAGTGCCTTCGCCAGCGATCGTGATGGCACACTTGACTAGGGCACAAGTGTTGTCAGTGCCCTTCCTGGCACAGGTATCAATCCAGGAGCTCTTTAGGGCTGCTACCTGGTCATCTGTCCACATGTTCACATCTGATTATGCGCTTACCCAGCAAGCTTGAGATGACTCTGGCTTTGGCAGAGCAGTGCTGCAAGCCTCAAGACCGTGAACCCTGATTCTTCCTCCATTGATACTGCTTGTGAGTCACCTAGATTGGAATCAACATGAGCAAGCACTCGAAGAAAAATGGTTACCCATCTTTTTTTTGTAACTGTTGTTCTTTGAGATGTGTTGCTCATGTCCATTCCATTACCTGCTCTCCTGCCCCTCTGTTGATCTTGTCAGCAAGAAGGAACTGAGGGGGCGTAGGGCCGGTGGCACCTGATATACCCGACTCATCAGCGCAGCAATCAAGAGGGCGCCACAGCTGGCCCTATGGATACCACTAATGGAAAAATCTCTGATGGGCGCGCACAACTTAGAATGGAATGGACATGAGCACCACATCTTGAAGAACAACAGTTATAAAAAAGGTGGGTAACCATTTTTTCCTCGAAACCCCATCCCTACTCACTCCGTTCCCAATTCCACAAAAGAAGAAAAACCTTTCAGTGCCATTTCTCTGTCACACGATATGGCATATAATAAAACTGTGCAATGTCTCTATTTAGAGTAGTAACAGACATGAAAACCCATGCACTAAACACATGATGGTTTACCATTTGTAAAAGTTCTCTTCTTTTATAAGCATTGTATTGGTTTATTTTTAGCATACTAGTTAAAAAGAATTATAAAACTGAAACAGTATATTAAATTATTGGAATTTTTATTATGAGCCTATCCCAAAGGTTTACCAATTTTTAATAATAATAACTAAGGATGTGTATTTCAATCTCTGCCTCATATTTTTAAGCACACAAATTAAAGTTGAAATTGCTGTTTATTTTTCAGCTCGTTCTCAGATTTGTCATATTTTCCAGGTACATTGATTAATGTGTTCTCCATGAAATTATTCCCTTTACATGATAATGCTTTCAGGTTTAAACTTAGTGTCACAACTATTGTTGACAAAACAGTGAGATGTATTAATGTAACAATTCAGTTTCCCTCAAATACAATCCAGGAAGAATAATGAAAAGCACAAGCTGAGCAATCTTATGATATATATGATATTAGCAAGATCATTTTTCTTGCTGTCCTTGATAAAAATTAGCCTGTCAAAGATACTAGCTACCCACGTATTAGCAGATGGGTTGCCTTGACTCTAGATGTCACAAAATTTTATTATGGTAATGGCTCAGAGAAGAAACAGTACAGAATCGGTTGTCAGTAGCTAAACAGAGTTTGAGAGGAAAATGTCCCCTGATAAAGTTTGGTTTTAAGAATGTCTCAGCTGACTTTATAACAACTGATTAAAAGATAAGTCAGTTTTGAGTAATTTAGTTCTCTGAAAAGAAATAAAAGATGTAGAAATCTGTTTTAAAAAAACAAAGTTAAAAAATAGTTCCCTGTTGCACATTACCCTCAACCCATTCAGATGTAAATGTAGACTCTCTCCTCAGGCCCTACGCTACCAGCACTCCCAGCTATCTTTGAGACACCACTGACTTCCTGAGGAAACTACAATCCATCGGTGATCTTCCTGAAAACAGCATTCTAGCCACTATGGATGTAGAAGCCCTCTACACCAACATTCCACACAAAGATGGACTACAAGCCGTCAGGAACATTATCCCCGATAATGTCACAGCAAACCTGGTGGCTGAACATTGTGACTTTGTCCTCACCCATAACTATTTCACATTTGGGGACAATGTATACCTTCAAATCAGTGGCACTGCTATGGTTACCCGCATGGCCCCACAGTATGCCAACATTTTTATGGCTGACTTAGAACAATGCTTCCTCAGCTCTCGTCCCCTAATGCCCCTACTCTACTTGTGCTACATTGATGACATCTTCATCATCTGGACCCATGGAGAAGAAGCCCTTGAGGAATTCCACCAGGATTTCAATAATTTCCATCCCACCATCAACTTCAGCCTGGACCAGTCCACACAAGAGATTCACTTCCTGGACACTACAGTGCTAATAAGCGATGGTCACATAAACACCACCCTATACCGGAAACCTACTGACCACTATGCCTACCTACATACATCCAGGTCTCAGCCAGACCACACCACACGATCCATTGTCTACAGCCAAGCTCTACGATACAACTGCATTTGCTCCAACACCTCGGACAGAGACAAACACCTACAAGATCTCGATCAAGCATTCTTACAACTACAATACCCACCTGCTGAAGTGAAGAAACAGATTGACAGAGCCAGAAGAGTACCCAGAAGTTACCTACTACAGGACAGGCCCAGCAAAGAAAATAACAGAACGCCACTAGCCATCACCTTCAGCCCCCACCTAAAACCTCTCCAACGCATCATCAAGGATCTACAACCTATCCTGAAAGACGACCCATCACTCACAGATCTTGGGAGACAGGCCAGTCCTTGCTTACAGACAGCCCCCCAACCTGAAGCAAATACTCACCAGCAACCACACACCACACAACAGAACCACTAACCTATCCTTGCAACAAAGCCCCTTGCCAACTGTGCCCACATATCTATTCAGGGGACACCATCATAGGGCCTAATCACATCAGCCACACTATCAGAGGCTCGTTCACCTGCACATCTACCAATGTGATATATGCCATCATGTGCCAGCAATGCCCCTCTGCCATGTACATTGGTCAAACTGGACAGCCTCTAAGTAAAAGAATAAATGGACACAAATCAGACGTCAAGAATTATAACATTCAAAAACCAGTCGGAGAACACTTCAATCTCTCTGGTCACTCGATCTCTGACCTAAAAGTCGCAATATTACAACAAAAAGACTTCAAAAACAGACTCCAATGAGAGACTGCTGAATTGGAATTAATTTGCAAACTGGATACAATTAACTTAGGCTTGAATAAAGACTGGGAGTGGTTGGGTCATTACACAAAGTAAACTATTTCCCCATGTTTATTTCCCGCCCCCCCTTCCTCAGACATTCTTGTCAACTGCTGGAAATGGCCCACCTTGATTATCACTACAAAAGGTTTCTCCCCCCACCCCGCTCTCCTGCTGGTAATAGCTCACCTTACCTGATCACTCTTGTTACAGTGTGTATGGTAACACCCATTGTTTCATATTCTCGGTGTATATAAATCTCCCCACTGTATTTTCCACTGCATGCATCCGATGAAGTGAGCTGTAGCTCACGAAAGCTTATGCTCAAATAAATTGGTTAGTCTCTAAGGTGCCACAAGTACTCCTTTTCTTTTTGAGGATACAGACTAACACGGCTGCTACTCTGAAACAGATCAGTTTGGCTAATTCGTAGGGGTAATACATATTGCATGTTTAATAGGTTTGGAGTAAAATTGTACTATCAAAACCATTTTAACAGAAATCCCAAGAGTTAAATACGGTTGAACTGGTCTTGTATAATTATTGTATAACTGCTGTTGTGGTTTGCCTTACATTGTGTAAAGTAATTATGTGGTCAAGTTTTAAATCCTGATCTATCCAAATCTTGCAGTAAAAATTTTTTTTAACAGCATTCTGATCTCAGTAGTGCAGAATGGTTTGTGTGCTTCCTTTAAAAAACATTTACTTGTGGACATATGTGCAGTAAGAAGATTTCTCGCGTATATGGAATCCTGAATTTTGAGTTTAGAATCTCGTTGTGTTTCTCTGAATTTCTGCTCTAATGAAAGAGAGCATGTGGTGCATATTCTTAATAATAACACTCAGTCTTAGATCTCCTTATTGAAGAAGTCCTGTAATAAGACAGTAACTGAATCCAAATGTAATTGAATGCAAATGAAAAGATGTTTTGAAAATACCCTGTGTTAACTCCTATTAATTTGAATGACAGAATGGGGAATTCTGTTTAAAGGGATTTTTCAAATAAAATTACTTGATGTCGTAAACTATTGAGATCCTTGTATGAAGAGTTTCAATTGTATTTATAGTTTAATAGTTAAATATTCACATCAGATGTAAATTCTCATTGAAAATTATAAATTTTAAAATATTGGAAAGATAATTTTTAATTGAATAGAATTCATTAAAGAAACTCATTCTCAGGGTTAGATTAAAATTTAGAGTTGCATTTAACTCTTTCAGGAGACTTGGGTTCAATTCTCTGCTCCTCCAGAGGCTTCCTGTTGGCTTTGTGCTAATTACTTAGCATCTCTGTGCCTCAGGTTCCCCATCTGTAAAATGGGGATAATAGTATTTCCTTACCTCACAGGATTGTTTTGAGGATAATTACAATAAAGATGGTAAGATGCTTAGGTAATATGTAATTGGTGCTATATAAATACATAAGATCGATACTATGGGGAAATAGTGACCAAAATTACTATAAAACTGCAGTATCCTCAAGTAATGTACTATGAATTTTACAGTAGAAATATTTATAGTTATGAATGTTTTCTATGTAAATAAAGTGCTATCCAAAGTAACTACAAGGAGCATCAAAATTTCTTTAGTATTTTGTAGCACTGTATAATCTTCTCTATTGTATACTGCTCCTAGCTTTTGCAAGAAAATTGATGGATGAGGTAAGGATGTTGTCACCAGAAATCTCACGTTACTTCAATATCACAGGAAATGAGGATGCAACAGAGGTGATAATATGACCTAAATCCTTACCCTTTTGGGGTCTGACCTAATCTCTGGCCCCAGCTGGAAGGCCCGCCTTACAAAGGGGGCAAAGCGAATAGAATTTGCTATGTGACCCAGAACCCCTAAACCTATAAGCATCCGTAAACCTAACTCATTATCCTCCATTTAAAAGCCCTCCTCAAAACTCTCCTTTCCATGATGCCTACAACAAAGTTTTAAAACTTAACAGTCAGGCTGCTGGTGTTCTGAGACTACTGCCTATCATGCTGACCAGATTGTCTCTGTGTTTTCTTGCACTCCTCCATCTGTTGTTGTCTTGTCTTATACTGAGACTGTGAGCTCTTTGGAGCAGGGTCAACATTTTTTTCTGTATTTATACAGTGCCTAGCACCATAGGGTCCTGGTCCATGAGTAGGGCTCCTAGGACCTACAATAATACTACTAATATAAACAGGTACACTATAAAGCTTCGTCCCCTTTAAAAAAAAAAGTTAGTACCTGTATAAACAGTAACTGCCAATGGTGCACTTGCACTGGTGGTAGCCATGCTGTAAGTGTTACTGTCAACAGGGCACAGGCGTTACTATGTGATAAAATCCCTCTCTGAGCAGGTTTCTGTTACACTATTGTAAAGACCTATGTCTACCCGAGCAGTTTACTGCTGCTGCACCATTGATGGCTGTGTCTAGTGCTAAGATTTTGTGTAGATGCATCCAGGGGTTTCATTCTGTTCTGTTCTGTTCTGTTCTGTCACAAGAAGCCTTAAAATGGAGTTGGACTTCTGCAGGTGAGATATGCGACAATAAACAAGTTTTGCCCCATTGTCCATCAGCATTCTTGGCATAGATTCTAATCTTTGCCATGACATTCAGATTAAAAAGCTGTTACAACACAACATCAACTAACACATGTTAAATGGATTAAAAACTGGGTGATGTAACATAAATAATCCAGTAGGCATCTTTCTAGTAGGGTCTGTGGTGTGAAAAAGGTTAACTTGTACTGTTATTGAGCACTAAATAATTTGATCCCTAAAATTATTCAGTCTAGAGAAACAATATAGCATATATAGATATACATATATAGAGAATATGGTGCGCTATCTGTTGTTAATTGTTTCTATTGCTGCCAACTCAAGGATGTGACTTCTACTATTTAATCAAAGAGGTTCTTTTACATACTTTAGGGGACACCATGATTAAACCTAAGCAAAATCATCATAATTATTAACCAGAGCTATTTTATTCTTAAAGGAAGTAAAAAAAAATACACATTAGATATAACACAGAACAGAACACAAATGATAAACTAGTTACTTTTGTTACAATTGATTCTGTCTGTCTGTCTGTCTAGAGCGTTTTTAACAGAGATTATACCCTTGAGGGTGAACTGCCTCTGGGGTGCTTTATCCTTGGTAAGTTAAAACCAAGGTATTATTTCCCAAAATTTTGGTGAGTCCAGTTATCAGGGCCGGCTCCAGCTTTTTTGCTGCCCCAAGCGGCGAAAAAAAAAAGAAAAACCCCATTGAGCTGCCACCGAAGAGGTAGAGAGGGAATGAAGAACTCGCTGCCGAATTGCTGCTGAAGACCTGAATGTGCTGCCCCAGTAACGCACAGAGTGCTGCCTCTTTCTATTGGCCGCCCCAGGCACCTGCTTCCTTCGCTGGTGCCTGGAACCGGCCCTGCAAGTCATAGTATATCATTAGAAAATGAAGACTTTGTAAATAGACTCAAGAATATGTTTATCGGCGATAATAGTTTATAGATGGGCAAGGTAAGCAATCTTCACTCAATCCTATGAAATCAAAGAAAATATTTAAATCAGTTACTTAGAAGAAGCCATTTAAGGAATTGTCTTAAAATAGGCTAATTAGTAAATATTAAGAATCTTAAATCCCATTATTTCTCTGTTTAACAATATTTAGCCCTTGTCTCCTCTCCAGGAATATGTGGACCAGCCATTTGCTGTTTAACTGGAGAAATGTTTAACATCTTAAATTGTAACAGCCTATCCCAATAAAATCATTACAAAATTATTACAAGAGTTTTAAAATCTTTGTTGTTGTTAATCCTCCACCAATGTTTGTCATCTGCAAACTTTACCAGCAATGAATTTTTCTTCCACAACATTGATACATATATTGAGTATCATTAGGGAAAGAACAGATCCCTTTGGGACCTGTGATGAAGAAATCTCAATGCCAATGCAAAAATGATTTTGCATGAACATTTAAACCAGCTTCTGTACCAAATAACTGGAGAAAAGATCTAATGTGACACCAATTTTTAAAAAGGGCTTCAGAGGTGACCCCGACAATTACAGGCCGGTAAGCGTGACTTCAATAGTGGGCAAACAGGTTGAAACTATAGTAAAGAACAAAATTGTCAGAGACGTAGATGAACGTAATTTGTTGGGGAATAGCCAACATGGTTTTTGTAAAGGGAAATCATGCCTTACCAATCTACTAGAATTCTTTGAGGGTAAACAAGCATGTGGACAAGGGGGATCCAGTGGATATAGTGTACTTAGATTTTCAGAAAGCCTTTGACAAGGTCCTTTACCAAAGGCTATTAAGCAAAGTAAGCAGTCATGGGATAAGAGGGAAGGTCCTTTCATGGATTGGTAACTGGTTAAAAGATAGGAGACAAAGGGTAGGAATAAATTATCAGTTTTCAGGATGGAGAGAGGTAAATAGTGGTGTCCCCCAGGGGTTTGTACTGGGTCAGTCATAGAATCATAGAATATCAGGGTTGGAAGGGACCCCAGAAGGTCATCTAGTCCAACCCCCTGCTCGAAGCAGGACCAATTCCCAGTTAAATCATCCCAGCCAGGGCTTTGTCAAGCCTGACCTTAAAAACCTCTAAGGAAGGAGATTCTACCACCTCCCTAGGTAACGCATTCCAGTGTTTCACCACCCTCTTAGTGAAAAAGTTTTTCCTAATATCCAATCTAAACCTCCCCCATTGCAACTTGAGACCATTACTCCTCGTTCTGTCATCTGCTACCATTGAGAACAGTCTAGAGCCATCCTCTTTGGAACCCCCTTTCAGGTAGTTGAAAGCAGCTATCAAATCCCCCCTCATTCTTCTCTTCTGCAGACTAAACAATCCCAGCTCCCTCAGCCTCTCCTCATAAGTCATGTGCTCTAGACCCCTAATCATTTTTGTTGCCCTTCGCTGGACTCTCTCCAATTTATCCACATCCTTCTTGTAGTGTGGGGCCCAAAACTGGACACAGTACTCCAGATGAGGCCTCACCAGTGTCGAATAGAGGGGAACGATCACGTCCCTCGATCTGCTCGCTATGCCCCTACTTATACATCCCAAAATGCCATTGGCCTTCTTGGCAACAAGGGCACACTGCTGACTCATATCCAGCTTCTCGTCCACTGTCACCCCTAGGTCCTTTTCCGCAGAACTGCTGCCTAGCCATTCGGTCCCTAGTCTGTAGCGGTGCATTGGATTCTTCTGTCCTAAGTGTAGGACCCTGCACTTATCCTTATTGAACCTCATCAGATTTCTTTTGGCCCAATCCTCCAATTTGTCTAGGTCCTTCTGTATCCTATCCCTCCCCTCCAGCGTATCTACCACTCCTCCCAGTTTAGTATCATCCACAAATTTGCTGAGAGTGCAATCCACACCATCCTCCAGATCATTTATGAAGATATTGAACAAAACCGGCCCCAGGACTGACCCCTGGGGCACTCCACTTGACACCAGCTGCCAACTAGACATGGAGCCATTGATCACTACCCGTTGAGCCCGACAATCTAGCCAGCTTTCTACCCACCTTATAGTGCATTCATCCAGCCCATACTTCCTTAACTTGCTGACAAGAATACTGTGGGAGACCGTGTCAAAAGCTTTGCTAAAGTCAAGAAACAATACATCCACTGCTTTCCCTTCATCCACAGAACCAGTAATCTCATCATAAAAGGCGATTAGATTAGTCAGGCATGACCTTCCCTTGGTGAATCCATGCTGACTGTTCCTGATCACTTTCCTCTCATGTAAGTGCTTCAGGATTGATTCTTTGAGGACCTGCTCCATGATTTTTCCAGGGACTGAGGTGAGGCTGACTGGCCTGTAGTTCCCAGGATCCTCCTTCTTCCCTTTTTTAAAGATTGGCACTACATTAGCCTTTTTCCAGTCATCCGGGACTTCCCCCGTTCGCCACGAGTTTTCAAAGATAATGGCCAAGGGCTCTGCAATCACAGCCGCCAATTCCTTCAGCACTCTCGGATGCAACTCGTCCGGCCCCATGGACTTGTGCACGTCCAGCTTTTCTAAATAGTCCCTAACCACCTCTATCTCCACAGAGGGCTGGCCATCTCTTCCCCATTTTGTGATGCCCAGCGCAGCAGTCTGGGAGCTGACCTTGTTAGTGAAAACAGAGGCAAAAAAAGCATTGAGTACATCAGTCCTATTCAACATTGAGTACATCAGTCCTATTCAACATGTTCCTAAATGATCTGGAAAAAGGGGTAAACAGTGAGGTGACAAAATTTGCCGGTACAAAACTACTCAAGATAGTTAAGTCCCAGGCAGACTGCTAAGAGCTACCAAAGGATTTCTCAGAACTGGGTGAGTGGGCAAAAAAATGGCAGATGAAATTCAGTGTTGATAAATGCAAAGTAAAGTTCAATGGAAAACATAATCCCAACTATACATATAAAATGATGGGGTCTAAATTAGCTGTTACCACTTAAGAAAGAGATCTTGGAGTCATTGTGGATAGTTCTCTGAAAACATCCTCTCAATGTGCAGCGGCAGTCAAAAAAGTAAACAGAACGTTGGGAATCATTAAGAAAGGGATAGATAAATAAGACAGAAAATGTCATATTGCCTCAATATAAATCCATGGTACGCCCACATCTTGAATACTGCATGCAGATGTGGTCGTCCCATCTCAAAAAAGATATACTGGAATTGGAAAAGGTTCAGAAACGGCAACAAAAATGATTAGGGCTATGGAGCATCTGCCATATGAGTAGAGATTAATAAGACTGGGACTTTTCAGCTTGGAAAAGAGATGACTGAGGGGGGATATGATAGAGGTTTATAAAATCATGACTGGTGTGGAGAAAGTAAATAAGGAAGTGTTATTTACTCCTTCTCCTAACACAAGAACTAGGGGTCACCAAATGAAATTAATAGGCAGCAGGTTTAAAACAAACAAAAGGAAGTATTTTTTCACACACTGCACAGTCAACCCATGGAACTCCTAGCCAGAGAATGTTGTGAAGGCCAAGACTATAACAGGGTTCAAAAAAGAACTAGATACATTCATGGAGGATAGGTCCATCAATGACTATTAACCAGGATGGGCAGAAATGGTGTCCCTAGCTTCTGTTTGCCAGAAGCTGGGAATGGGTGACAGGGGATGGATCACTTGATGTTTACCTCTTCTGTTCATTCCCTCTGGGGCATCTGACATTTGCCACTGTCAGAAGACAGGGTACTGGGCTAGAGGGAACCCAGATGGCCGTTATTATGTTCTTACCTCAAGAAAACAAACTTTGTAAAGAAAAATCTTTTAGGAAAGACCTGGTCATGTAAAAGAATGTGAGGATGTTCTTTGCAGTGTTGTTGTAGCCACGTTACAGAGTCAAGGAGGATGAGGTAATATCTTTTTTACTGGACCAACTTCTGTTGAGGAAAGAGACAAGCTTCTGAGCTACACAGAGCTCTGAAGTAGCTGAAGAGTTTTGTGTAGCTGAAAAGTTGTCTCTTTCAGATATAACCTCATCTACCTTGTCTCTCTAGGATGTTCCTTATTCAGGATATTCCAGAGGAATGTTGGGATGTGCAGTCTAAACCCTTCCCTCTCCCTCTTTGCAAAGAAAAGCCTATGGGAAAATAGTGTTTAGGTGGAAATGCTTTAAACCTTTTGTTTATTTTGTACATGTTGAAATGGTAAAAAAGTTTGTGAAATGCATACTTGCATGTTAATAAAATGAAAAGTTTCTTATGTAATTTCCTAATATCATTGCTATGTAAAGGGTAAAATGCTTTATGAATCAATCTAATGCACATGAAAACCCTAGCACAGAAGAAAATTCTACAGAGCAATCTGGATTGCGTGGTAAACTGGGTTTACTTGAACAATGTGCGTTTTTAATACAGCCAAATACAATATTATGCATGTAAGAACATTGAATGTTGACTACATTTTCAGGATGAGGGACTGTATTTTGGAAAGCAGTGACTCATGGTGGATAACCAACTGGTGCTCCCAACATGATGCTGCGATTAAGAGGTCACGCACAATCTTTGAATGAGTAAGCAGGAGAGTATAAAGAGAAAGTAGGGAGATGTTACCCCATGCAGTACTACCACTGTATATGGCAGTAGTGAGACCATTACTATGTCTAGTCCTGGTGTCAATACTTCTTAAAAGGATGTGGACAAATTAATCAGAAAAAAAGCTACAAGAATGATTTGAGATTTGGAAAATATGCCTTACAGTAAGAGATTAAAGATGCTTGTTTTATTTAGCTATTTAGTTTACCTAAAATGAAGTTAAGAGGTGACTTAATCATGGTCTATAGTACCAATATGGGAAGAAGATTTCTAATAGTTAAGGGTTCTTTTATTTAGTAGAATTAGGCATAACAAGATCCAGTTCCTGGAAGCTGAGGCTAGACAAATTTACATTAAATAGAAGGTGCAAATTTATTATTCAGTCTTATTAACCATTAGAACAACTTATGTAGGGATGTGGTTGATTTGCTATCATTTAAAGTTTTTAAATTAAGATTGGGTGTCTTTCTAAAAGGTATGCTGTAGCTCAACCAGAAATTATGGGCTTCATGTAGGACTTATTTGGTGAAATTCTGTGTTCTGTGTTGTGGAGGAGAGCAGAGTAGATGATGATGATAATGGTTCCTCTGGCTTTGAAAGCTATGAATATTTAATAAGGGTATTTAGGTGAAAAAGTCTTCTATAATTTTGTCTGGCAAAGAAAACAAAATACTCTGTATGCACAAGCATACTGAAAATGTTCAATTAATTGCTGTAGCTCACACATCAGCAGTAGTTAACAATGACTTAACAAAACAATGAGTTAACAAAAACTATGAATATTGAGAGTGTGCAAAGACCTGTCATGCTAAATTCCATTTTTCAGTTCCTGAGCATATACCATTTAAAATGAATGCTGAGCAAGATGAAGTTACAACCTGTGCATTAAATAATTGACATTTTAAAAAAATCAACTTGTACATAATTTTAAAATATCAGTTATTTTAATAATTTTTGTGCATGTAGAACAATATTTTCATTATTATTGAGATAAACCATGTTCTAGATCTAGCATCAAGGACATGATGCTTCAGTTTTATTTAAATGATAATACTAGTGTAAAATAAATGGCTAATTATCGTAACTAGCAATTAGACCTAGGATGGGGTCTAGGTGCCCCTCAGATGAGGTTTCTGCTTCATCACCAACTGTAATCAGGACTTCTTTATATGGAAATTAATTTGTGCTTGATACCTTGGCCCATGGGCTTTATTCTGTGGCTCACTGAGATGTGCTATCTTGAACCAGATATAGCTCTTTATAGCTGTAGCAGCCAGGGAAGCAGCCACCAACCTGTCCTCAGACCTAGGTCCCCTGTTTAGTATCCCAAGGACTAAGGACTACTGCAGAAAAAAGTAGAAGGCAGATCACCACCGAGAAGGGTTATCTATAAGGTTGCCTGAAAGAACATTAGGCAAATTTCAGAAATCCCTTTATCTGTCTCCATCAAACACAGAAATCAAAGAAAAATATCCAAGGTGATAGAATGGGGGAATGACTCCCTCTTTTTACCTTGCTAAAACATTGTGTCAGAAACTGATTTCTAGCACAGAATCCCAAACAGAATGGGCAAAATTTTCAAAAGCACCTAGGTGATTAAGTAGCCTGAGTCCCATTTTCAAAAGTGATTTAAGCCCTTATGAACTTAAGTCTCTTTGGAAGTCAATGGGATTTAGGGCCCTATGTCACTTAGATGCTTTTGAAAATTTTACCCAATATACCTATTTGAATCCACTCCTTGTTCCTGATTTTGAGTCTCAAAGACCCTCGTGCCCAGAAGAAACAGATAGATGAGTAGTCGTAATTGAAAAACAACTTGCAAACTCCAGGTGAATTTGTGGAAGGAGAATGTCCCATTTTCTTTTTTGTAATATGACTTACATTGAAATATAAAATGATGGTTTGACGTTATCATAGTTTGTTACTGTTGCCAAGAGACTGAGGAAATTAACCGTCTATATATAAAAATAAATCATAAAGAAAAGGAATGACTAAGTTTGAGAAACAATATGATGGCTTAAGGCTAAGTAAAGTACGCTGTTTAGAAGCTTGAATTGATTTTTTTTTCCTTTGTAAAGTAAAAAGTTTTTTTTTCTTGTGTGCTATACACTGTGGCAGATTCATAGATTCCAAGGACAGAAGGGACGATTGTGATGATTGAATCTGACTTCCTGTATAATACAGGCCATAGAACTTCCCCAAAATAATTTCTACACCATATCTTTTAGAAAAAAACATCCAATCTTTATTTAAATATTGCCAATGATGGAGAAATTACCACAACCCTTGATAAATTGTTCCAGTGGGTAATTACCTCTGTTAACAATTTACACTTTATTTCCAGTCTGAATTTGTCTAACTTCAACTTCCAGTCATTGGATCATTTTGTACCTGTCTCTGCTAGATCAAAGATCTAAATATTTGTTCCCAGGTATTTATAGCCTGTTTATACAGTCACCCCTTCGCCTTCTTTTTGTTAAACTAAATAGATTGAGCTCCTTGAGTCTATTGCTAACAGACATGTTTTCTAATCCTTTAGTCATTCTTGTGGCTCTTTTCTGAATCCTCTCCAATTTATCAACATCCTTCTTGAACTGTGGACACCAGAACTGGACACAGTATTGCAGGAATAGGTGCATCAGTGCCAAATACAGAGATAAAATAACCTGACTACCCCCCTGGGACCTCCTGCCCCTTATCCAAACTCCCCGCTTCCTGCCCACTTACCAGTCCACTCAGAGCGGCAGGACTGGCTTATTGGAAAGCCTGGGAGGTGGGCGGGCGCAAGCCGCACTGCCTGCACGGCGGCGTGGCTGCGGGGGAGGGTGGAGAGGAGGGGGAGGGGCCGGGGGCTAGCTTCCCCTGCCAGGAGCTCAAGGGCCGGGTAGCCTTGCACCCTCCCTTGGAATTTCTTCAAGCCCCCCCCAGGGGGGCGTGCCCCCCAGTTTGGGAACCAATGATTTAGTGTGTGCCATGTTAATTCTATATCATTCTATTTTTTAAATCAAAATCACGTGCAGTACCAAGTCATATGCGGTATAGAAGTCCAAGTATATTACCTAGATGTGGAGCGTCTATGTAATAATCTCAGAATACTGAACTATATTAATTTTATATATGTAGTATGTGACATGGTCAGTGAGGAAGTTATTATATAGTTATTTTGATTTATTAGTCTTTCCTGTATGAATGTATTGATCCAGCTTAATAGCGAGCTATTGGAAGAATAAGCAGGAACACAATACAATGACTGAGGAAAAACACCCCAGCGCACACTTGAAAGACAATGAGGAAAACTATTAGTTTCAAGGATCATATATCCTGCCTCCAACTAAGGTGCAAGCCTTGTTTTGCCCGGACTGGGAGCCAAGAGATCCAAAGGATACTAAACACTTAAAAAGTCCCTCTGAACAGGAAATGGGAGTGGGGGGAGAGTGTCAGTTGCCAAGGGCTGTCCATGGCTTGTCTGGTCACTAGTGGCAATCGTGGTTGATCCACAAAGCCTGGTCTGAGAGTGGGAGAATCACATGATTCTACCCTGGGAAAGGGAAAAACCGGAAGGGGGGGTGCACTCAGAGACCAGGAGGGATGATAGGTGCAGTTAGCCTGGTAACTGTTACCCTACAAAAGGCATGTAGGTCTGATCCAGGTTTTTTTCTTGTCTTTATTTCAGGATCTTATATGATGTCACCATTAATACATCTGAAGAGCCTGGTGACTTATTAAGCAATTTGTATTTTATCTGCTGAATGGTTAAGCAACAGTAGAGCCCAATAAATTCTATATCTATATAGTACACAAGATATATCATTTTTGTACGTTCTAGAGGACAACATTATTTCAGGAAAACGAGTGGGTAATTTTATGATGTCTAAGATATGTAGTAACAGGTAATACACATTTTGAGATAGGTTACATTTTGGTGTAATTGACAAAAGTCAAACTGAGACAGGAAAAACTAGTGGTAGGCTTTTAAACTTGTCCACAAAATAAGCTTTGCCCACTTGAAACACCAAAGTGAGAGACTGCTCTCAGTAGCAATATCATCGCTGGCCATTGAATTAAGTGGAGCAGTTCATGTCTTTCAGAGCTTCATTTCAAGATCTCTACAGACTCGGGCAGACATTGCTGTATCACTTTGCATTCAGTTTACATTTCAAGGTCTTCTTCTGAAACATATGGGTAAAGACTTCTTAAAAATAAACTAAAGCTAAGATTCTGGAGAACAAGATAGCTTGTGAGAGGAACAGTACCAGACTACTGCATAGCAGCCCAATTCAAACCCTATACTTGACTATGATCCTTTTAAAAGTAGTATTATACTTACTAGAGTTAGGCAAGTGGATAAACACACTTTCATAGTCATCCAGTCCAGAAGTTGTTAAATAGCTAAGTTGGTCTGGCAAACGTATGGGGTGATGATATCAGAAGGCCAAAAACTGAGTTTGTAAATAAATTCTCTAATTTTTCTTGAAGTCCCTCCTGTTTTATACAAATTGAGATGGAAATATTGATTGTCAAACAGGCTGCTTTCAGAGGCTCTGGGTGGCTGAGGGAGAGGCCCCAGTGATTATATTGAAAAAGGCTTGCAGATAGAATAAATACTTTATGGCTGAATAATATTAAAACAATTTTTTGTACTTCTGTTTATTGTGGTCACATTTTTTCTCACTTAAAAGCCATTTTATAAAGTTGCACTACAGAGCATGGTCTCTATAGGCTTCAATAATATATTTTTTTTAAAAAATCATGTATATACAATGGGCACCTTGTGGCCTTGGTCACACTATTTTGATTATATCAGTCTCAGTCCCTGGTAGCTAGCACCTGATTACACTTCCGCCCTCCATCAGCATGACAGTGTTCATTGTGTAAATGCAGCATTCATTTTATGAACGTCAATGGTGAAAGAAATTTTTAAGTGATATTCATGAAACCAAGAAAAATATGTATTAGACACTGCAACCATGAATCTTACTGTAAATATTCTACAGAAAGGACCCAAATAGCAATGTGCTATTGATGGCTGGATGCTGTCTGCTCTTTGTGTAATGAATATAAATACTTCACAATAGAAGAGAATGTCGCCCTCTTTTTTTCCATTTCCTATTTCAAAACTATGTTTCTCTGTTTTCACCTTACTGGAGCCCAGTAATGTGGAAAAGTGCTATTTGAGACAAGTATACCCTTAGTGTCAGCACCATATGCTATCATCCTAGAGACCTTGGTTCGTCTTTAGACTCTAATGTTGCAGCCTGGTGATATAGTTCTAGGTGTATTAATCAGGGTGGAAGACCTATGATATACTCAGTAGGTACCCAAACCATAGTCACTGTTTTAGGAAGGCAAAGTCATTCAGGTACACGTATTTTGGCTGTTAGTGTAAAGGAGATTCAAAGCTGGGCCTCTCACACTAGTAAATGGGGAGTAACATGACAAAAGTCAGTGATGGTGTAAAACTGGTGTAAGTGAGATCAGGATCTGGTCCTGAGTGTCTAGAGCTTCTTACTCTTCTCCCCTTCCCCTCCCCCCAAATAAACAAAAAGCTGCTGTACCAAAGTATTCCTTTTCTACCATCTAACTTGAATGGATAAGAATACAACCAACAAGACAAGATCACATTTCTCATTAGAAACTTACACTTCATAATCCTTTTTTTTAAAAACAGAAAAGTAGGATTTCTTCAAATTTTGTGTACTGTTATGACCTTCTTACAAACTAATTTGAACTGCTTTCTGTGCTTTACAGTAAACAGATCAAATTAATACAATGCTTTTTGAAGCAGAGTCGTAGTTTTAAAGATTTTAACATCTATTTTCCATGTGGCATCCTGATGGCTGGAATTCCAATGATTTTCCCATCTGGAATAAAACATTTATCTTGCTGAATTTTGTGACCGTCTGTTTTTACCCTTTGACATTTTTAATTTGCCTTTGGGTGTAATTCTGTCACAGAAGAATGATCACTACAGTATAAATCTTAGGAAGTAACACCTTATCTTCAAAGGAATGTCTTGGTGTTAAGTTCCTTAAACCAGGAAAACAAATATCTTATTCTGAAATGAACTACAAAGAAGTTCTGCTCACACAATTAACTCGTTTTGGTTTGGAAGGGAAAAAAGAACTTAAAAGTCATTTCTTCTTGGTGTCAAGTACTGTAGATGCTTTGCAGAGAAATTTTTGGTGACATATATAATAAATGTGTAACTAAATTACATGATTCTCTCATACATCTGAGAGAAATAAGGAAATGAACTTTAACTTAGAAGTTGGAAAAGTGTTTAATGAATGTGACTTGAGCAGTAGTTTTTGGTGGTGTTTTTTGTTTTTTTCACTGCTGAAGTATGAGGATAAAGTCTGGCTTAACTTATGAATAAATTACATTTATCTGGCTAGTCCATAGTGAAAATGTGTCAACATTATAAAACTTTCATGCAGTTGGCTTACTACTTAGGAAATGTCCAGTCCAGTACTGAAATGTTAGGGTATCTTTGAACTAGTTCCAAAACTTCTTTGTTGGTGTGTTTTGTGCCTATTTAATTTCAATATGCCAGCTATCGTTGTGATATTTACACAATCCACTTTATAATTTTGGGTACACACAAAATGTATTATGCCTCTGTCTCTTCTATCCAGACAGCATAGATTATATTATGTTAGGATTATTCAACATATAAAAGAACATTGCTAAGGTTGCAAAGTCAAGCACTCAGAAATTAGGAACTGCCAGAATTAAGATTGCCTGTGCAACTTTAATTTTGCCCCCTTGTGTGTATGAGTGACGAAACAGTCTTTAATTATGTTATCATGATATTTACCCCCTTCCGCCCCCAGGAGCCCTACCTTATTCAGTATCCAGAGTGAATGGTGCTTACTAAATGTGAGTGGAAGGGACCTCAATAGGTCATCTAGTCCAGTCCCCTGCACTGAGGCAAGACTAAGTATTATTTATACCCTCTCTGACAGGTGTTTGTCTAACTTGTTCTTAAAAACCTCCAGTGCTGGTGTCATAAATATAAAGGGAAGGGTAACCACCTTTCTGTATACAGTGCTATAAAATCCCTCCTGGCCAGAGGCAAAATCCTTTCACCTGTAAAGGGTTAAGAAGCTAAGGTAACCTCGCTGGCACCTGACCCAAAATGATCAATGAGGGGACAAGCGGGGGAAAAGGCTTTTATCTGTCTGTGTAATAGCTTTGCTGGGAATAGATCAAAGATATAAGCCCTCCAACTCCTGTAAAGTTAGTAAGTAATCTAGCTAGAAAATGCATTAGGTTTTCTTTGTTTTGGCTTGTAAATTCGCTGTGCTGGAGGAAATGTGTATTCCTGGTTTTGTGTCTTTTTGAAACTGAAGCTTTTGCCTAGAGGGATTCTCTATGTTTTGAATCTGACTGTCTGTAAGATTATCTTCCATTCTGATCTTAGAGTTGTTCTCTTATCTTTTTTTTGTTTTTCTAATAAAGTTCTGATTTTTAAGAATCTGATTGGGTTTTTTGAGTCTTAAAAATCCAAGGCTGGTTTGTGCTCATCTTGTTTATTCTCAAGCCTCCCCGGGAAAGGGGGTGTAAGGGCTTGGGGGGATATTTTGGGGAAATAGAACTCCAAGTGATCCTTTCTCTGTTCTTTGTCTAAATCACTTGGTGGTGGCAGCATACTGTTCAAGGACAAGGCAAAGTTTGTGCCTTGGAAAAGTTTTTAACGTAAGCTGGTAAAAATAAGCTTAGGGTGTCTTTCATGTGGGTCCCCACATCTGTACCCCAGAGTTCAGAGTGGGGAGGGAACCCTGACAGCTGGTGATTCCACAACCCCCCTTGGTAATTTGTTCCAGTGCTTAACTACCCTTACAGTTAGGAAGGTTTTCCTAATGTCTAACCTAAATCTCACTGGCTGCAATTTCAGACGCTTACTTCTTATTCTGTACTCAGCGGATAAGGAGAACAATTTGTCACCCTCTCCTTTATAACAACCTTTGACATATTTGAAGGCTGTTATTATGCCCTCCCCCCTTCAGTCTTTTCTTCTCCTTTCTAAACAAACCCAGTTTTTCCCAGTTTTTCCTCGTAGGTCTTGTTTTCTAGATCTTCAGTAATTTTTGTTGCTCTCCTCTGGACTTTCTCCCAGTTCATCTTGGCTATATTTCCCTAGAAGGGAAGGTCATGTAAGACAATATCAACAATCTTTCTGAAGTTGAGATATATCATATCTACTGCTTCCCCCCATTCACAAGGCTTGTTATCCTGTCCAAGAAGGGTATTAGGTTTGTTTAACATGACTTGTTCTTGACAAATCCATGTTGATTGTTAGTGCTAGGTGCTAACAAATTGATTGATTGATTATTTGCTCCATTAGCTTTCCAGCAACCTAAATTATGCTGACTGGCCTATAATTCCTTAGCTTTTGCTTATTCTCTTCTTTATAGATGGGTTCTATATTTGCCCTTTTTCTAGTCCTCTGTGATCTCTCCCATTCTCCACAAGTTCTCAGAGATAATGGCTAATGGCTCAGATCTCTTCAGCTAGTTCCTTAAGTATTCTAAGATGTATTTCATCAGGCCCTGCCAGCTTGACAACATTTAACTTGTCTAAGTAATTCTTATCTTATTGTGTGACCCTAAGCCTTATTTACTGCATGCTAATCAAACCCTGCTACAAAGACAGAATTATTAATTTTCTCATGAACTTTTCCATGGTGCTCACCACTACAGAATCTGAGTGTAAGATGAGGCTGTATTATTATCCCCATTTTACAGACGGAGAGCTGAGGCACAGGGAGTTAGGTATAAATTTATAAAGTGGGGTGGATTAGTGTTCCCTAATTTGGCTTATTATTATTATGCATCATTAAAAGACATGATCAGATGGCTTGTTGGAGCCAGACTAAGGAGTTTAGTCTGTGAAAGAAGCTTATTAGAACATCTCTGAGGGTGAGATTTTGGGTACTCAATCTGAGACACTTGTGGCCTGATTTTTCCAGAGTATGTAGCATTATATAGCACATTATACGTTCAAAGCACAGCTCCCATTGGCTTCAGTTGCAGCTGTGAATGCTCAGCATGTCTGCAAATCAGACTGCAGGATCTCAAGTCAGGCACCTAGAAAATGAGCTATGCACAGTTAGTGACCACCTGGTAAAAAGTTTGGTTTAAATGACTTTTTCAGCATAGGAGCCCTTCAGAGCGGTCTCCATGTCACCCCCTCCCAACACTCTCAGGCCCTTTCCCAGCCATTCCCAATTCCCCCTTCTTGTCATAGTCCCAGTCCCTTACCCAGTTAGTTCTAATTCTGTCCCCACGAGTCTCATCCAATCTGTTTATCTCCTCTTCAGCTTCCAGTCACGCCACCTGCCGACTTTTTCTGTCCCCACTGATTCCCAGTGGTAGTCTCCCTTCCTAAATGCCTTCTACTCCCTGCCCCCCTCCTCTTTATCCCAGTTTCCCCCAGCGAATCCCAGTTCTCCACCCATACCCTGGCTCGTCCTCAGATCAGTCTCGCCTCCCCTCCTTTCTTCTGCTCCACTGACTGCCCTCCCAGTCACCTGTACTGCCTTCTTATCCAATCTGTTTCCCCTCCCCAGTTTCCCTTGTTCTATTGGTTCCCAGCCTCAGTCTCCCACACTGGTTCCTAATCTGATCTCAGTCTCTTCCCCGCCCCTACCCCATCTTCCTTTTCCTCCCCAGGAAACCTTACCCAGCCAGTCCCAGTCTCTGAGGAGTTCAGACTACATGATCTTATGGGCCCTTCTGGCCTCAAAATCTGACTCCTCAAACCCCCCCAACCTCAGCTTCCAGCTTCCCTACACCCAGCCTCTTTGCCCAACCTTTTTCTTTGATTGGCCTTTGTAATTTTTTACCCCTCACAACTTTTTGTTAGAGTCTGAATAGGCCTCGTGCTGAAATGGGTGAAGTCTGAAATTGGCAATCTGGTATGGAAATGGGGCCTCAATGAGGAGAGGTGCATTTGTTCTGGAGGAAATTGGGTTTTGTCTTCCAAATTTTTTAGAATTTGAAAATCACAATGACCATACATAGTACAGTTTTTGACGAGACTCATTAAATATGTCATGAAGTAAAAATGTGCCCCTCAGGCATTCATCTGTAGTTAAGCGTGCATTAATTCTCTTATCCCTGCTAGGTGTGCAGTCTTGAACTGTTAGGAACAAGCACTGTTCCTGTAGACTTAAGGGATGGTTAGGGTTCTGAGTGGTGTTTCAGCTATGGACAATCTATTGCTACATTACTTGTTGCCATAAATGGAGGTGAGGGGATTGTTTAGAGCAATGGACAGGTCTGTTACTGTTAAGTTTGTGATATGTCTTAAACTATATTTTGAATTTTGTAATTGCTTTTTTCTCATTACAGAATGTTTTAATGTACGTTGGGATAATTTTCTGGTATTTGTGGATTCTGGTGACTTCTGTGACTTTTTGGTTTGGTAATATTTCACTAACGGATCCAATTTGTTTGGTTGAAGTACTAATATAATTTTTTATTTTCCATTATTTTTCAAAAGGAAAATAAATGGGAAATGCCATTCAAAGAACCGTGTTAAGAGACTGTTAAGTCCTGTAAAAGTTAAGAACTCGTATTCAAAATAAAATGTTGAATTATATGATCATATCGCCACTCAAATGTGACTAAATAATGTATAACAACACCAGATACACGTATCTAGTATCTTGCAGTACTATGTACTAATGTGTATGTCAGACACAGACTCCAAGTAGCCATTTATGTGTAAAGTAAAATGTAGGACATCCTTGAATGATATGATATACTCTCAGTATGTCAGTTGTGCTCCCTCAGTACACCTTACTATACAAAGATTTTGCTGTGTAATACAGTTAAATATTTAGCATCCTAAAATACATTCATACTTGATCTCTTTTTACAGAAAGTAAGTTGTCCAGTAGATATATACTGTTGTTGTTCAGCTATACTGAAACAAAGACATGAGATACTTAATATGGCTTTAATCAGGCTGCAACTTTATTAATAGATGTCTAGGACTACCCAGCAGATAAATGTATAGTGCAGGTAACTTCAGGATCATTCAATATCTACCTGAGGGCTTCTGGCAGCCACCCTTTTTTTCATACAGTTCCCTGAGCCAACCCATTGCTAGGACTTTACAGCCACCACGTTAAACGAGGGTTAAGGTGGGCTATAAGGAAAGAGGGCTGTCTCCCTGCTGTGCCAGTCAAAGGAACCTCAAACTCCACTCCCCTTTGTTTCCCCCCTCATTCCTCTCTTTTAACAAACACCTTCTTTTTAAGTCCTTTATCATGCCATTTGTCTGGTCACTGTATTTACTCCCTATGGGAGCACCTGCACTGGACATCTGTCCCACACTTACATAAATGAGATGTGACAGCAAAGCCTAACTCCCTTCTCTACTCACCATAACAAAGCCTCCCACGAGCCTGCTGTGGTGAAGGTGGAAAACCCCCCCACTCCACCTAGGCCAATCTGGTGGTGAGAGGAAAAATTCCTTCCCAGCCCCCCTAGAAAGGAGGAGCTAGCGCGATGGCCACTGCAGGTCCTGACCAAACCTGGTATTTTGCCACCTCAAGGGAAGGGAGGGTGGGTGCTGCTGTGCCTCATCTGGGGAAAAGGGGCTTCATTCGCTGGGCTTGGTCCTTTTCAACTCCCCAGCCCTTCTGGTCCCTGGGGATGAGTCAGCATTGCCACACTGACCCACTCCCCCTTTTGCAGCAGCTTCTGAGTCTCTCTCCCACCCCCCACCTGTAAAGCGCTATTCCCCTTCCCCTGGCAAGCTGGACATTTCCGCCCACCCTCCGCTTAAGGTGCGGTGCAGTCAACTTTCTACTTAGAAGTTCTGAACTCAAAATCTTAAGCTGATTTTTCTTAAATTTCATCAATGTTTTAAATAAAATACATCTAATAGAGGAAGTAATATTTTTGCATTTATTGAAACATTTTGAGAGCAGGCCAACATAAAATGTACAAAACAGCTATGCTGCAACATAATAGACAGTAAAACAAGGGATGATTTTAAAAAATCCAGTTACTATAAATGTAAGTGATTCTCAGAGAAACAAAATGGGAGACATAACGATGATAGTTCAGAGGTATGCCTATCTCTGAATTAAATAAAACATACCCTTTTAAATGGGTTCAGATAAAAGTATTCAAATGCATACCTGACAGAGAAGACAACTCTACATTTAAGGATGTGTATATGTTATACTTTTTGAGAAATGGAGCAGTATGTGATTATGTAATTAGACTATATTATTATGCATACTATTTACACATGGGGCAAAGATAGGATAAGTTTAGGTAAACAAATATTCTGTTTGTTTACCTAAACTTATCCTATTTCCTGACTTCTATAACCAGTTTAAGTTAATTTCTGTTAACCATTTTTTTTGGCAAGGAATATATTATTCACCTGTGATTTAAACACATGAGGCAAGGGAAAACACAAAAAAAGTTACGTTTTAACAGTGGAAAAGAAATTGTTAGTTTTGTTAAATTAGCATTTAAAGCATTGAAAAATCTGGCGTATGGATATTAGTTGAGACAAATACTAAAATGCTGACCTTTCTCTTACCATCATTAAGAGGGCATGTTTTATGAAAATGCAACACTGCAAGTTGCTGCCAGCAGTTTGACTGAAATCTAATTGTGTCATGCTTCCAACAAAAGCATTGCTGTACAGCCACATGACTGCAGCATCAATAAATAATCACATAATCTCTCTGCTGGAGGGCCTACATTATACTCACAGCAGAGGTCTGTATTCAGGGTTTAACTGCTCTTTTATTCAACAGACGACAGTAGGAACTAAATGCACCTTAGGTTAACCATGCATTTTATCAGCCAGACAAAGTAGTGAAAAGTGAATTGCACTACTTCTGCATTTAATTGAAATTCAGTAGAAATTGTACACACATGTAATAATTCAAATGAAAACAAACAAACTAGATGTTGCTTTTTAGATAGGACCTCTTAAAATTAAGCATACGTCCAATTATCAATCATGAAGAAATGTAACTGAAACATGGCACAGATCATTATTTTGTTCCTAATGTTTTCACCAGTCGTTTTTTAAAGAATTCCTGAAACTAGCACTAATCTCCACACTCAACCAGTGGCCAATGGCAGCAAACAGGAAGATGTTCAGGAAGGTATAGGTAGGCCAGTCAGGAAAAGGACTGTAATCTGTAATCCATAAAGGACTACAGATGTTTGTTTGTGAGGGGTTTTTCTGTTTTCCTGCACTTGCAATGCATTAGCTACTAGCTGGAGAAAGGAGGAGGATTTTATAGTGTCATTTGGCAGGTAGTCTGCCATGTGCTACATATGTGTTCTTCTGTTTCTCCAAATAGAACATTATGGAATTCATATGTGGGTTGATATACCTTCTTTTTTTCTTCAGGGCTTTTAAATGATGCACTTAATATATTGTTAGTAGGGCTGACCAAAATGTGGAATTTGAGAAATATGAGAATTTTTGGCATTTTGAAATGTATTGCAAACCAGAAATCTCCCTAAAAAATTAGTTTAGGAAACACTGAAACATGGACTTCCTGGACTAGGGTAGCACACATGAAACTGACAAAAATGTCAATTTCAGCTAGTAACTGCCAATTTCCAGGGTCTGTGGCTCCTGGGCCCCTGGCTGGGGACCTCAGGGCTTTCAGACTCCCAGGCCAGCTGGCTATTTTGGCTGCCTAACTCCTAAGTGGCCAACACGGGGAGCCAGCTGGTCTGGGAATCTGGAACTCCTGAGGTTTCTGGCCAGGGGTATAGTCTACATTGCAGGGCTGCCCCCAAACCTTGGAGCCTGGAAGTCCATCCCAGGACCTCCAGGCTCCTAGGTTTGTGCCCAGAAGCCCTGAGGACACCCAGAATTTTCAGGATCCCTTCTGTGGAGCTTGGAACCATGGTTCTCAGACCTTCCAGGCTCCCTTCCTGCAGAGCCAGGAGTCAGGGCTTCTGGGCTCCCCGCTGTGGAGCCAGAAGTCTGGAAGTCCCAAAAGCCTCATCTCAAGCCAGATGTTCCAGTGCTTCCTGGCTGCACAGCAGTAACCCAAGAAACCATCGGAGCCCTGGCATGGTGGGGCTCCCATGGAGTGGTGGACCTGAGAAGTCTGGGTCCCCAGCCGTGTGACAGGGCTGCCCTGGAGCCACGGACCCTGGAAGGCTGGGAGACAGGGTTCCTGTGCAGCCGTGCCTGTGATTTGATGAAAGATCATTGAACCCAACCTGCTTTCATGAGAAATTTTGGATTCAATGAACTGGCATTTTCAAACCAGTTCTTATTTGTTTGTCCACCACTTTCCTTCCTTGTCATAGATAGTCTTTGCTGATGAAGAGATTCAGAGTTCTTTCTGAATAGATGTGTGTGCTTTGAGTGGTACAGCATTTGCAGGATATGGATCTACTGTTTTCAATAGGTGGTGAAAGGATATATTTAGGTCTTGCATGTTGGAAAGCCAATAGAGGGTGGAGGCTGTGACCACAGCACATGGCTTTACGGGACCTGGGGAGCAGAACCAGGGAGGTGTTGGGTGGTAGGAGTCAGGCTGATTGCATGAGGGAAGCATGTCACAGCCCCACTCTTATATCGTAGAACGTCAACAAGGTACGTAGAACGTCAACAAGGTACTGATTTAGATTAGTAGGTTATGTCTGGATGGTATTATGTAGAAGATGATGATGATGTTGTTTGTTGTTAAGTATCAGTAATTGTTTTCAACATCTGTCATGCCATTGACAAATTAACAGAAGTGTCTGTAAACCATCTCATTGTCTGAATTGTTGAGCCACTGTTAATAGATTAATACGGATCTTTTATCCATCGCATTGAACACTGTGTGGGGCATGTAGTAATTGGTCTTTAAACTGAAGGTACTGGGCCAAATTTTGCTCCGTTACTCCTGAATCTCACCGAAAATCAGGATATACATCCCTGAATGGGTGATTCAAGTGAGAGCGTACTCTGTTCATCATTTCGTGCTCCCATAATTTGAAATCCATTGAAAGCTTAGATTTTGCAGAAGTTGATGGTGTTTTCCTGTGAAAGCTTCTTACTGAATGTGGGCATGTTGCTTTTTAAATCCTGCTTTAAGCCTTTATTTTTTAGACTAGCTGGCTAATTTACCTAGCTGTCTTATAAATGTTTCTGCAGCACTTGCTGACTTCACTGTGAACTTTTAATAAAAGTGAGTAATGGAGATAAACCCATATAGAATATGTACCTGTTGTGAGATGTCCTTTTTACTCAGTTCAAACACTATCATGCTAACCACGCATTAACTATAACAAGTGTTTATTAGAGGTAAAAATTTGGAAACAATGGATACAGGTGATGAGCACATCCCATTTGAGAGATCAAATGTAGTTATCTGGTCAAAACTCAGGACTGAGAGTAAAGATATTGAAATTATATTCCCATCATAACCACAGAATTCTTGTGCGACCTGAAGACAGTCACTTTATTCTGTTTCACTTCTGTAAAATTGGGTAAATGTTTCTCTATCTCACAGGGTGGGGGTGTTTTCACAGTCAGGCTTGAATGCTCATTCTGTATGTCTCTCAAACATTCCCACACTTTCGCCAACACTGCGCTTTTTTGCAAAGAATAATCTTGATACACTGATCCCAAATGGTGCCATCCTTCAGATCCTTCCTAAAGATCTGTCTGTTCTGTGATGCCTACAGAGAACCTGTCAACCAATGAGAACTAGGTGGAACTGCACTTGGGGATAGTATTTGGAACCGTCAAATTGTGCAATGCTAACATACATACAATTGTTCTCACTCCTTTTGTTTGTTATACTCATTTCAACTTAGATTGTAATCTTTTCAGTTCAGGGGGTCAGTGTTTGTACAATGCCTAGCATAATGGAATCCTGATGATGATCACTGCCTTTTTGGATCTTAATGCAATACAACTATTACCATTACTTATTTTTTTGTAAAATATTTGGAGAGCCTTAGACAGAAGAGGCTACAGAAATACAGAGTATTGTTTTAGGTTTGTGCAGTACCCAAATTTTCATATGAACAATTAGAAATACATTTGGGCAACATAATCTGAATAAAGCCAAAAAGCAGTTATAGATATCAGAAAACTTTAGATTGGGCACAGAGACAAGAATATAAATATTTAGATTAGTTTTTATTTGAATATTTCTCTGTATCATATGAAGTAGCCTTTGCATGTCACTTATTTTTGTTTTTTCTTTAAAAGACAGTGACCTATTAAAATCCACAGGATGCTATGGCTGCTAATCCTTCAAAGTTATCCAAGGAATTAATATGTTGATTTTTTCCTCCCTCTTATTTTAAGTCTGGCTCCAAAATGACTGTTTAATGTTTAACCTCAGCATTAGCTAAATAATAAAACTGCACTTTCTCAAGTGCTATCAGACTTAAAAGATTGCTAATTTTATGCACTAAGATGCTTGTTCCCCAGGCTATAGGAAGACTGAGATCATAATAGAGGGAATTCAGTAAGTAGGAGGACATGAGGAGTGTTGGGAGGCTAGCAACTAGTCTTGATCCAGAGCACTCCCTACTAATTTAGAGTAATACTATTTTGAACCTCATGTAATAACTTTCACCCAAGAATCTCAGATTGTTTTACAAACATTTACTAACAAATTAATTTTTACAACACCCCTTTGTATTCCTGAATATTGGTTCTATTTTACACATGAGAAATGCAGAGCTTCTGGCCCTGACCCTACCATTGTTCATGTGCTTAACATTTTGCACCTGGGTCACCGTGGACAACTTGTGTGTAAAGTGAAGCATATGGTTGCAGAATCAGGGCCTAATGGCTCAGATCCTCAAAGATATTTGGGTGCCTAATTCCCATTGATTTCAGTGAGAGTTAGGAGCTTAAATACCTTTGAGGATCTGGGCCTAAAAACGAGTCCAAAACAAGTCACATGGGAAGTCAGTGGCAAAGTTGGGAACAGTACCTAGAAAGTGAGTTACAGTTCTGGGTTCTAACCATCAGCTACATGCCGCTCAGTAGTTTTGCCAGGCTTGGCGCTAAAGCTATTGAGTTTACTTACCACTCACTAGAGACAAGAGGGAGGATAGAAATAAATGGAGTGGGGGAAGTAAGTTATATATTTGACCAAATTTGTTGTTGGCTCATTCTGTTGATTTTTTAAAAATTTGTTTAGTTTTTATTTTAAGTATCATTTCTGTCTTGTATGTCTCAATTTTTGACTGAAAGAATGGATTTTTTTTTAAAAAAAATTAAGAACTGAAATACTTATTCAACTGAGTAGAATTGATTAAATTTTTACCTGTGAGAAAGCAAACATCACACAACATTTTAATGAGAAAACCATCCTGACTCACAAATCTGAACTGCAACAGTTGAGAAGGATGCAACTTCTGTTTTTTGCTTGGGGGCCTTCTAGTTTCTCTTTCTTCTTTCTTTTCCCCTGTCTTATTTAATCAACATAGTTTTCAACATAATGCTCTTTCTTATCATGGTGCCTCAGTAAAATGTCACCAGACCAGTAATGCTCAAGGTTACAATGTGCATCACAGCAATAGCCTAAAAATATACCTGGAATTATTGTCTGTTCCCCTAATGTTCCCAAACAGAGTACCTTAGTCTGAATTTTAAAATAAATAACAAGATATAGATAATTTGATACAGAAACAGCTTGATACAGATATGTAATTAATTATCCACAGCCAAGCATTGTGGTGGAAACTGTAAATTAAAAATAAATGCAGTAGTAATTAGGACTGCTTTGTATCTGGGAGTTCCATCTAAAGAGAGATCATATACAGTAAGGCTAAAAACAGTTTGATATAGTAATTGTGACCGAATTTGGGGTAAAGGGGCAAAGAACAGGCACAGGATGTGAAATTTTCCTTAATTATGGGATTTCTGTTTTTTCTAATTCATGCTGATTCACAAAGATTTTTGGTGCCAAAGTCTCACCCACTGTACCATTTCTCTTTTCTCCAGTTTACACTCAGTCTTTAAGCATCACACATCTTCCTTATTCAGCAGCTCCACTTCTGCAAAGATTTTCTGAAGGTAACATTAGTGGGGAAATCCAAGGAAGGGGAAGCATTATCATGTTGCTCACTTTCATCATGAATCTTCTTCCCCATGTGACATGAATGTTCCCTCAAGTTCAAATTAGTCAGAAAAGGATCTGGGGGTATAGTGGCTTGAATAAGGCCAAGCTCATATACCAAGGAGCAGCTTGCCTTCAACCAGCACCTGATAGGAGAAATATGACACACAGGAATTCATGCAAAAGACTCTTCTCCTATTGGTGTCCAAAACTGGTAGACTTTTCTTCGTCAGCATTCAATGAGACTGGTAGCATGTTGCAAGGGTGCAGTTTACCTTCCTGTCATTGGATTTGGCTGGTGCTACAGTCTCTTTCCCACCCCCCACCCCATTAGCTTCATGGTTTAGTCCTCTGGATGAACCAAAAACTTCCCTTTCTGGGGTAACCAAAAACAGTCCAAAAAAAGAGAGAAACTCTTTGGTCTGCAGATCCATCATCAGGATCTGGACGAAACTTCTTCTGTTTTCTCAGGGGCTTTTGTGGGTCTCTTTGCCCAGCTTCTTTTCAAGTTTCCTCCCAGATCTCTTTTGCAAGCTTGCTTGAGCCCTTACTTCTTAGAAAGATCAATACTTCTGCCCTTCCCTTTTCTCCCTACTTCTGCCTTTGCAGAGAGACTCAAATCAAGTTCAGCCCTCTTCCTGGTCCCCCATAATGGGAAAAGCAGGCGTCTTTAGTCCCAGCAGGCTTTGTTAGCATCCTTCAGTTCCCATTGTTCCGGGTCAGAGTCTCTGTTTTTGACAAAGACCATGCCACAGAAGTGAACTGAACTCTGAACCCTCTTCAAAGCCCAGCTCAATCTGTGATGCACATTAGAAAGGAAAGAAGACTGATTATAATCTAGAAAATTGCAGCTGTGAGACTCCATTCCCCATCCCTTATTTTCTTTGTTAGGTGTCTGACCAAGCAGTCATGTTCTTTCTTCCTACACCTTGAAGCAGGTACTGAATACCACCAAGAAATCATCAGTTACATCAACAACATAGAAAATTAGTGGTATTAAGTTCCTGGTACAAAAGAAGGGGGACTAGCTCCATAGTGCCTGGTGTTTCTTCAAATAGGCCTTGACTAGACCCTATCTGACAACACCTTTTATAGCTCATAGGGTGTGTCTACAGTGGAATAAAAGACCTGTGGCACAGCTGCGGCTGGCCTGGGTTAACTGATTCTGGCTAGCAGGGCTTGGGATGTGGGGCTAAAAATTGCTATGTAAACATTTGGGCTCAGGCTGGAGCCCCCGGTTCTGGGACCCTCCACCCTTGTGTGGCCCCAGAGCTTGGGCTCAAGCCTGAGCCTGAACTTCTACACAGAAATTTTACAGCCCTGTAACCTAATCCCCATGAACCTGAGTCAGCTGACCTGGGCCAGCCACAGGTGCTTAATTGCTGTGTAGACATACCCTTAGTGCTCTAGGGGCTGGAGGAAAGGCAGCCTTAGTAGACACTATTGCTTACTTTCAATTCATTTATTAAGGCAGCTATTTCATATAGAAGATTTGTCTCCACCATGTTTTCTTAATTTAACTCAAAGGTGATTTGAGCAAAGTTCCTTTGGAGCCCTGAATTTCAATTTCTATTGAAAAGATTTTTTTTTTTTTTTTTTGGTTTTTCTGTTGCGTCCATTATGCTATGCAGGTCAGTACAAGATTATCTGTTCTCTCTTGTTCCTTTCAGGCTTTAAAACACAAGCTGTGTTTCTGTGCTGTTCCCCAACTAGTGATAGCTATACTTCGGGCCTGATTTTCAGAGGTAATGAGCAGGGATCCTAGAAATCCATTTGTTATGGAAAAATGCAGAATTTTCATTTTTACAGAGAATCTTTAATTTTTACGTTTTGTGAAAAAATAACATATATTAACTATGAACTAAATTTTACTGAAGGTAAATAAGCATCACATATTCAATGTGTGAAACCTTCCCCTCTTGTGGTTGAGTTTCGAATGTGCTTAAATTTACAAGTTTATCTGATCTAACTGGGACTGGGGCCAGATCAGATAATCAAATATTTGGATAATCAGGAGAATTGGCAAAGAGCTTTCTATCCCTTATTTTAAGATGTGGGAGGGCAGGAGCTCCAGCTGTTAGCCCCAGGTGGTGGAGCTGACAGCCAAAGCCCCTGCTGCTGTCAGCCCCGAGCGGCTGGTGGTTCGGTTAATACGGAGAGTCAGATAATGGAGGCTCGGATAAAGAAGGTTCTACTGTATATCAATAAAACATTATGTTCAACTGATGCCTATATAGTGGCTAGGGAAACAGAAGTTTAGCATTTCATATTTGTTTCCCATGTAGGTACTTACAGACTGTGATCAAGTCACCTCTTAATCTTCTCTTTGTGTAAGATAGCTAGATTTTGCTCCTTGAGTCTACTACTATAAGGAATGTTTTCCAATCCATTAACAATATAAATATCTTATCATATAGTGGTTGTCTGCTCACATGCTCTTCACATTTGCAATTTATACCACATACACATCATGGGCACATGAACTTCAGTCATCAGTGGGGAAAGAATTCAGGATATTTTTTGGTTCAGAAATTCAGATTCCTCCTACATGAGCTAAACTATTTGGTTAAAGACTTACATCCACACACTATATATTTTAGAGTGCTAATTAGAAGCTATCACTCTAGATTGCTGGCAGTCCTAATCTAACGAAGCAAAAATTCACTTGGAAACTCAAATTCTGAGCCATCAACCTAGAACTTGCCTGATTTACAAGTTGACTAAAGGGGGATTATGATTTGATAGTATGACATTGGTTTTTGTTACATTTCCAAATTGACATACTGGGAAGGATCTTAAATGGTAAAGAAAGAAATGATGTGTTGTAGGTGTGTTACCCTGAAAACAGAATTAGGGTACCCCCAGAATATAACTGGTTTATTTCCCCCTCCTGGGCTTACCAAGGGATTCCCTCAAAACAAGTGAATTTTTAAATATCCCCTAACAGTTTTTCCCTGTGTGGATAGAATTTAAATATCCCCATAAAGGTTTTCCCTTAAAACAGCCCACCTGTTCACCAATCTGTTCTCTTAAGGTATGGGTCTCCAGGGTAGTCAAGGAAATACTTGAAGGACACAAAAAGAAAAGGAGTACTAGTGGCACCTTAGAGACTAACCAATTTATTTGAACATAAGCTTCCGTGAACTACAGCTCACTTCATCGGATGCATACTGTGGAAAATACAGAAGATGTTGTTATACATACAAACCATGAAAAAATGGGTGTTTACCACTACAAAAGGTTTTCTCTCCCCCCACCCCACTCTCCTGTTGGTAATAGCTTATCTAAAGTGATCACTCTCCTTACAATGTGTATGATAATCAAGGTGGGCCATTTCCGGCACAAATCCAGGGTTTAACAAGAACGTCTGAGGAACGGGGGTGGGGGGAGTGTGTAGGAAAAAACAAGGGGAAATAGGTTACCTTGCATAATGACTTAGCCACTCCCAGTCTCTATTCAAGCCTAAGTTAATTGTATCCAATTTGCAAATGAATTCCAATTCAACAGTCTCTCACTGGAGTCTGGTTTTGAAGTTTTTCTGTTGTGATATCGCAACATTCATGTCTGTAATCGCGTGACCAGAGAGACTGAAGTGTTCTCCAACTGGTTTATGAAAGTTATAATTCTTGACATCTGATTTGTGTCCATTTATTCTTTTACGTAGAGACTGTCCAGTTTGACCAATGTACATGGCAGTGGGGCATTGCTGGCACATGATGGCATATATCACATTGGTAGATGTGCGGGTGAACGAGCCTCTGATAGTGTGGCTGATGTTATTAGGCCCTGTGATGGTGTCCCCTGAATAGATATGTGGGCACAGTTGGCAAGGGGCTTTGTTGCGAGGATAGGTTCCTGGGTTAGTGGTTCTGTTGTGTGGTGTGTGGTTGCTGGTGAGTATTCGCTTCAGGTTGGGGGGCTGTCTGTAGGCAAGGACTGGCCTGTCTCCCAAGATTTGTGAGAGTGTTGGGTCATCCTTCAGGATAGGCTGTAGATCCTTAATAATGCGTTGGAGGGGTTTTAGTTGGGGGCTGAAGGTGATGGCTAGTGGCGTTCTGTTATTTTCTTTGTTAGGCCTGTCCTGTAGTAGGTGACTTCTGGGAACTCTTCTGGCTCTATCAATCTGTTTCTTCACTTCCGCAGGTGGGTATTGTAGTTGTAAGAATGCTTGATAGAGATCTTGTTGTAGGTGTTTGTCTCTGTCTGAGGGGTTGGAGCAAATGCGGTTGTATCGCAGAGCTTGGCTGTAGACAATGGATCGTGTGGTGTGGTCAGGGTGAAAGCTGGAGGCATGTAGGTAGGAATAGTGGTCAGTAGGTTTCCGATATAGTGTTTATGTGACCATTGTTTTTTAGCACTGTAGTGTCCAGGAAGTGGATCTCTTGTGTGGACTGGACCAGGCTGAGGTTGATGGTGGGATGGAAATGGTTGAAATCATGGTGGAATTCCTCAAGGGCTTCTTTTCCATAGGTCCAGATGATGAAGATGTCATCAATATAGCGCAAGTAGAGTAGGGGGGTTAGGGGACGAGAGCTGAGGAAGCATTGTTCTAAGTCAGCCATAAAACTGTTGGCATACTGTGGGGCCATGCGGGTACCCATAGCAGTGTCGCTGATTTGAAGGTATACATTGTCCCCAAATGTAAAATAGTTATGGGTAAGGACAAAGTCACAAAGTTCAGCCACCAGGTTAGCCGTGACATTATAGGGGATAGTGTTCTTGACGGCTTGTAGTCCATCTTTGTGTGGAATGTTGGTGTAGAGGGCTTCTACATCCATAGTGGCCAGGATGGTGTTATCAGGAAGATCACTGATGGATCAGAGGGTAATGGCTTGTAGAAAGTGGTGTTGGAGAGCTGCCAAGCAGCCTCTTTTTCATATTCCGACCTATTCATGATGACAACAGCACCTCCTTTGTCAGCCTTTTTGATTATGATGTCAGAGTTGTTTCTGAGGCTGTGGATGGCATTGTGTTCTGCACGGCTGAGGTTGTGGGGCAAGTGATGCAGCTTTTCCACAATTTCAGCCCGTGCACGTCGGCGGAAGCGCTCTATGTAGAAGTCCAGTGTGCTGTCTCGACCTTCAGGAGGAGTCCACCTAGAATCCTTCTTTTTGTAGTGTTGGTAGGGAGGTCTCTGTGGATTAGTATGTTGTTCAGAGGTGTGTTGGAAATATTCCTTGAGTCGGAGACGTCAAAAATAGGATTCTAGGTCACCACAGAACTGTATCATGTTCGTGGGGGTGGAGGGGCAGAAGAAGAGGCCCCGAGATAGGACAGCTGCTTCTGCTGGGCTAAGAGTATAGTTGGATAGGTTAACAATATTGCTGGGTGGGTTGAGGGAACCATTGCTGTGGCCCCTTCTACAAGCCATTACCCTCTGATCCCACTGAGAGTTACCAAAAGAAACTACAGCATTTGCTCAAGAAACTCCCTGAAAAAGCACAAGATCAAATCCACACAGACACACCCCTGGAACCTCGACCTGGGATATTCTACCTACTACCCAAAATCCATAAACCTGGAAATCCTGAGCGCCCCATCATCTCCGGCATTGGCACCCTGACAGCAGGATTGTCTGGCTTTGTAGACTCCCTCCTCAGCCCCTACGCTACCAGCACTCCCAGCTACCTTCGAGACACCACTGATTTCCTGAGGAAACTACAATCCATCGGTGATCTTCCTGATAACACCATCCTGGCCACTATGGATGTAGAAGCCCTCTACACCAACATTCCACACAAAGATGGACTACAAGCCGTCAAGAACACTATCCCCGATAATGTCACAGCTAACCTGGTGGCTGAACATTGTGACTTTGTCCTTACCCATAACTATTTTACATTTGGGGACAATGTATACCTTCAAATCAGCGGCACTGCCCACTGGCACACTGACCTTTATACTGTCCTTTCAGAACTTTCTAGATGAATTATCTCATCAGATCTTTATTGCACGTGCTGTACATGCTCAATACCAAACATTCTTGAACTCATGTCAACAATATCTCACATTTTTGAATGCATGCCAGCATCACCTCATCTCTTGAACATGTGCCAACATTCCATGCATGGTCACTGCTGTTGTTTACTTCTGACCTCTCCCCTTCTTTTGAACTGTACATGCCGAGAAATCTGCTTACCAGGCGATGCAATCTTTAGCCTACTCTTGTCCATGTGACCTGCAGCTTCCAATAATGGTGTGAACCTGCTTGTTCAGTCAGGAATGCAAAATGGAGACTGGGGAATTTCTCCGGTATCCGGTAGAGATGACACGAGAAATGTTTGTGTATATTGGTGGCTCGGTGTGATGTAGAGATTAAACTGCTGTAGAAATCAATCCCACACTCAAATTACAGGTTTAAATCGTAGACATGTATATACATATCACATTTTGAAATGTGCATGTGGTTTAACATTTCAGTAGTAACTAGTGATTTTTGGTGCCTGAGTGTTTTTGGGTTCCCAATTTGAGATATGTAAAAGGAAACTGATTTTCACAAGGGCCACCCTCCCACTACAGGATAGGGTTATGTACATTTTCAGAGCCTAGCACAATTGATTCTATTGTGACCAGTACCACTGTATAATACTGTGATATAAATATGAAATAATAATATCAATTAAAGGTTTTATTATGGTCTTGTGGAGTTCATATACCATAGAAAAAGAGAAGAAAGAAGTTCCTTATTACATTTATTTTAGGTAATGTTCAATTTGGTCATGTTCACAATGTGTTAGGTGCTCTCCAAACAGAAATGAAGGCATATTCTTTGCCTGAAGGAGCTCAGAAGCTAAAGACAAGGTAGAAGGGAAAACAGTACACCATAAAATATATTGGTTAAGGTGGTGATTGACCATTTATTGGTAATAAAAGGTTATGTTATCAGTGTCTGCTTTTTAAAATATATTCTCTTTATACCAGCTATTGCCAATGACTATTCAAACTTGCCATTGGTCAGCTAGTTTCCTGTATGAGTCATGGCAGAAGTGGAGTCTTGCAAAATAATTGCCTTATGCATGCAAGGCAGGTACGACATTCAAAGAGTTAAATGAAAGTTACATTTCAACTTTATAACCCCAAAATCTCTTCCTGTTTATCAATTCAGAATCACTAGCCAATTCAAATATGTTGCTCTGATGCTTTATGTGAACTTTTCTGATGGAAACCAACTAAAAATTTCTTTGTGTGTGTGAATAAATCTGAAAATATGTAATAAAATCTGTCGTCAGAACTGACCATCCATATGTTATGGAATGGTGAAGAACATTGGGAGACTTCTATTCCTTACAAATACAAGCATCTTTATTGTGCTTTGGAATTCTGGATAGGGAACGTAATTAGCACTCATTCTGTGCAACAGATTACATTAAACTGATGGTATGCAAAATAGCACACATTTACTTCAGCCTTTCATGATGTCATGTTGTACTGTTAAAAGTAAAAACCTAGATGCTGTTTGTTTTTTAGTGTTTTACAAAACTCATTTAAAACCATTAGACTTGCCTGAAATAAAATGTAAAACACTGTCACTCTAGATAATAATGTGCTATTATCTCTTTAAACAAAGTTCTGGTTTTCAGTGTACTCCAGTGGCACAGGTTGGCAGCAGCATTATAATTAGAATGACAAGGTTATATTAATGTCTTAGCTGCAATTGCCATTTGTAACCTGTTAGAACCATGGGAATTCATTCTCTCTGTACCCTTGGATACGAAAGGTGGTAGGGTTTTCTAGAAGCCGGTTGCCAGGCACATTATTTCTTTGGAAACATCTAGTAGCCTGTCTTTTCAATGGTATTGACCTCAATTGTCTTTATTTAAATGTAAACTTTTTTATGTTTAAAATACAGTTCTGAAGAACAGTATTTGGTGCTCATCTCCATACTAGTTCTCAGTACTTTAGGGCACTGGGAGTTTTTTCAAAGGCACAAATGTTTGATAGATGGCCTGGCCAAGTCCCAGTGACTTTTACTGACTGCCTTTTGTGCCTTTGAAAGTCTCCCCCATCATAAATGTGATCTTGAGAAGTGCAATCCTGCTGTAATCCACAAATCCATCTCAGTACACTAGCTGTGGTCACAGACTATAATACAATTTTTTTTTAAAATATCTTCAGCGTTATCAGTGTTCCCGTTGAGTTTCAACTGATAAGTCCATCTAGCATTTACATTTCTTTTGACTGGCAGTTGAAAACAAAGGTTTATGTCTGTGTTTGCACAACTGATGTAGAACTTGGTAAATGCAAACAGAAATAATTTGACACTAATTCTAAGGGACAAAGTGAAGTCTGTTAATCATGGTCACCCAGTAATGGCACATTGACTTTCTATGTACTGGGCAAGAGTAAATGTTATATGCTTTGTGAAAAATGTGGGAGGCGGGTGTATTATTTTTATGAATATTATGTGTACCTATTTTGTTCGATTTGTTATGATGGGGTCTGTCATACGCTGACAAGGAGTTACTTGCAAATCCCCAGGAAAGGAGTACAGTGGTTTCAGATTGTAGATGGTTGGCTCATACTTATGAGACAATGAGTGGACTCTTCTGTTTGATAGTGTACCTCCACCTCCAGTGCATTCATCAGGTGAGTTTGGCAAGGGGAAAAGAGTCCCAGCTTGCAGACACAGAGAACAAAGTGGTTGAAGTTCAGGGAAGACCAGAGACTTGGAGGCAGTGTCTGCAGGGAAGAAGACTGAATCCAGTTCTCAGAATGAGGGGTACCTGAGATAAATTGGGGCTGCCTGCCTAAGCTTTGAGGAAAATACTAAACTCTCGGTATGATGAAATGCATGTAGACTTTTCTGTTGTTTTAACCCTTTTCTCTAAGCACTATTTTCCTGCGGATAAATGAATAATCCTTTCTTTTTTTTAAGTTCTGAGTCACAGCATTTACCCACTAGTCACAGCTCCCAAAAGACAGTCTCTTGCAGGTGTCAAACCCAGGTGGACCTGCTGAGAAAACATGGCTGGTAAACTGGTGGTGTAGCCCAGGGACCCAGTCTGTGAGTGGGAGAATCATGAGGGACCACGAGTGGAGGCACAGAGCCTGTGGCTTGAAAGGGTACACAAGAAGGGGGTGGAGTGGGGAAAAAGGTGCAGTCACCCCCATAACTGTGACCTGCTTTTATTAAAAAAAATCTGAACAAAGATGAAGGCGTTGGATGCTGAGGCTTCTTAAAATTACAAACAGCATTGGGAGAGTAATACTTAACTTCTGCACCTTCAGATTTCACCAACCTGGAACTAATGGGTAACATTCTTCTCTAAGACTGACAGGCAGCAATGATAAATAGAAGCACAATTTTTTTTTTATGCCTGCCTTCTCTCTCCTGCTCAGTTCCCAATATTCACCCTAGAGGAGATGCATGTGGCAATGACCTGAGAAAATTTTGAGACTATTTGAAAAACATTTTAAGAGACAGTAAAATGGAAGACATTTTCAGTGCATAGAAGGAATAAAAATATTACAGGAGGGGAAGATAATGTTCTTTCTGATTAGCAATAATGTAACATACCACTGTTCAGTCTGATGAACAGAGGGGCTGACTCACTTCTCCTTTTCCTATGTCCTATGGAATAACTATAGTGCTCAGTCCTCAAAGTGGTTTTGTATGAAATCTTAGAGAGTAGCAGTCTGATACTAGTGATCTTGTGACATTAGTGAACTGATTAACCTTGTCTCTTTCTGCGCAGCTGCATATAACTTTATGAGGGGGTGGAACTATATATGTACTATTCAGCTGAGCAAATGGAGACATGGAGGCTAGTCAGGAAAGATTCTTCATGCTGTTTTAACCTGTTTATGCTGAGATACAGATTTTCTTTGTCTCCCTTCTTTTTTCTCTTGCTGAGGACTCTGCTTACAGCTTATAAGCAAATTGAGGTAACCACACATCACTTTGTTGTTAGACCTGCTTGACCAGTTGTGCCTAATTAGTACTACATGAGTTTGAACAGGTATCTTTAACTACATGAGTTTGAACATATCCCCTTAACATTAGATGGGGGATTTCATAGCTTTACACACAATGTTGCTGCATACACTTCACCATGATATTATTGACCAGTCAGTTATTAGTTTGCAAAGGATACCTCACAAAGCATATTCTGTACAAAGATTGTTACAGTAGTGTGCAGGTTGTGAATACAGGGGTGCATTCAATCACAAGGACTTCCACCAAAGAGCCAGATCTAAGAGAATAAAAAATCTTCTAATCTTTTCTTCCAGTAGATGTGGCTTGTGGGAGATCTTTCACCTTTTTGGTCTGCTTGTTTCTTTCTCTATTCCAGAGCCTCTTATCTAACCTTGATATATTAAGTGGGACAACTCAAAAGAATCTGGACAAGTTCATGAAACTGGCCAACAAAAGAAAATCACTGCTCTGATGGATGAAGATGTCTTCTCTGTCAATACGATTCTTTCTGTAGGAACTAGCCTGGGTACATTACATGTTAAAATGGGTTTCCTTCCCAGAGAGTAATCATCAGTGGTTCACAGTGAAGCTGGAAGGGCATATCAAGTGGGGTCCCGGAGGGATCAGTTGTAGGTCCAGTTCTGTTCAATATCTTCATCAATGATTTAGATAATGGCATAGAGAGTACACTTACAAAGTTTGCGGATGATACCAAGCTGGGAGGGGTGGCAAGTGCTTTGGCTGTTAGGCTTAGCATTCAAAATGATCTGGAGGAACTGGAGAAATGGTCTGAAGTAAATAGGATGAAATTCAATAAGGACAAATGCAAAGTACTCCACATAGGAAGGAACAATCAGTTTGACACATACAAAATGGGAATTGACTGCCGAGGAAGGAGTACTGCGGAAAGGGATCTGGGAGTCATAGTGGATCACAAGCGAAAATGAGTCAACAGTGTAACACTGTTGCAAAAAAAGTGAACATCATTCTGGGATGTATTAACAGAAGTGTTTTGTAAGCAAGACACAAGAAGGAATTAATCTGCTCTACTCTGCACTGATTAGGCCTCAACTGGAGTATTGTGTCCAGTTCTGGGTGCCACATTTCATGAAAGATGTGGACATATTGGAGAAAGTCCAGAGGAGAGCAACAAAAATGATCAAAGGTCTAGAAAACATGACCTCTGAGGAAAGACTGAAAAAACTGGGTTTGTTTAGTCTGGCGAAGAGAAGACTGTGAGGAGACATGATACAATTTTCAAATACATAAAAGGTTGTTACAAGGAGGAGGGGGAAAAATTGTTCTCATCAACCTCTGAGGATACGACAAGAAGCAGTGGGCTTAAATTGCAGCAGGAGAGGTTTAGGTTGGATATTAGGAAAAACTAACTAACTGTCAGGGTAGTTAAGCACTCGCATAAATTCCCTCGGGAGCTTGTGGAATCTCTGTCATTGTCTAATCTGCTCTTAAAAATCTCCAAATACCTGTCAGAGATGGTCTAGATCAGGGGTTGGCAACCTGCGGCATGTGAGGTGATTTTTACTGGCACGCTGCTGCCAACTGGGGTCCTGGCCGCTGGCCCCACTCAGCCCGCTGCCTGCCTGGGTGAGCAGAACCCCAGGCCACTAGCGGGCTGAGCAACTGGGACCCCGGCTGGCAGAACTCCAGACCGGCAGTGGGTGAGCTGCTGCTGGTCTGGGGTTCTGTCTGCCACCCCGCTCAGCCCGCTGACGGTCTGGAGTTCCGGCCACCTGCCCATTGCCAGCCAGGCTGCCGGCCCCACTCAGCCCACTGCCGGCCACCCAGACTGGCAGCGGACTGAGCGGGGCTGGCGGCCGGGACCCCGGCTGGCAGGAGCCAGCGGCTGGAACCCCAGACCAGCATCAGGCTGAGCCGCTCAGCCCGTTGCCAGTCTGGAGTTCTGTCCACTGGCCCCACTCAGCCCGCTGATGGTCTGGGGTTCCAGCCGCCATCCCCTTGCCAGCCAGGGTCTCGGCCGCCAGCCCCGCTCAGCCTGTGAATGGAACCCCTGGCCGGAAGCAGGCTGAGCGGGGCCGGTGGCTGGGACCCCAGCTGGCAGGAGCTGGCGGATGGAACCCCTCTCAGCCCGCCGCCGGTATGGGGTTCTGTCCGCTGGCTGCGCTCACCTCACTGCTGGTCTGGGGTTCCAGGGCCGCCGGCCCTGCTCAGCCCACTGCCAGTCTGGGGTTCCATCGGGGGGCCCCCTGTAAATGTAAAATTTATTACTGGCACACAAAATCTTAAACCTTAAATTAATGAAGACTTGGCATGCCACTTCTCAAAGGTTGCCGACTCCTAGATAATACTTAGTCTTGCCTAGAGTGCAGGGGACAGGACTAGAAGACCTCTCATAGTCCATTCCAGTTCTATATATAGTCCTTCATACAGTGCTTGAAAGTTAAAGCCTCACCTGACATTTTCAGGAGGATAGTGTTTCTCACTGCAGTGCTTCAGCCAGTCAGGCAATCATCTATATGTTTGTGTATTCCACTATCAGATATGTGGAATGTACTATGTTGAAGAATAAAAACTTATATGTGCTTTCCCCAAAATTTCCTTTCTTCATGTATTATGGTCCACAGATCTACCAGACCTTGGATAATATGAAGGTTTTACTGTTTGATAGAACAGCTCTCATGCTCTGCAGTAAGCATATTCATAATTAGTCATTTTGCTTATAGTAGAATTTTGTTAAAAGAACTGTTCTCATCATAGCTGTTGAAGTTACCTCAGCTAGTTGGAGCTAATGATTGACAGATCTGATCCCCAAAAGCAGCAAATGGGCTGAAGACCTATTGTAGAATCTGACTTTTACTACTTGCTACGCTCCCTTGACACAGCAAGATGCCAGCTCTGGCTTGATTGCGTGCAAAACCTTGATTTTTACACGTTCAAGTTGTCAAGCCTGGACATTACTACGACGTCTTGGGGCCGCTAATCCACAGAGTACCGGCCAAAAATCCAGCCAAACTCAATAGCCTCCAAACTGGTGGAGAACACAAAAGGACCACTTGATAAACACACAAGAAGAGAAGTGTATCAACAACTCTGCCAAACACTTGCATCAATCCCCCGAGGAGCACCTTCCACTGTCAGCATTGAGGAAGTAAAAGAAGTCCTTAAGCCTTTCTGGGAACATTCATTTAGTCTCATGCAATCAGGCTATGATCAGAAGGAGGCTTGGAAAGCAGTTTGGGCTAAACAAGACTTTAAAAATAAGCACCTTCTGCCAGATCCCATGCAGAAGGTTCCTGGATTTGACCTTCCACGGTCATCTTGGTCAACTTGAACCGAATTCGAACTAACCATGGTAGATGCGGATATCTAATACACAAATGGAAAATCAAGGACTCCCCGGTGTGCGAGTGTGGTTCCCCATGACAGACCATCGAATATATCACTACCTACTGTCCAATTTATAAATATGAAGGAGGCATTACTGCAATAAATTCTGCTACTCCTGGTGTAGCCATTTGGCTCGATCAACTTCAGGTGAAATTGTAGTTGCTGCTCTGCACCAGCCATACGAAAGAAGAAGAGACTACTTGAGGGGGAAAAAGAAAACTTTGGGTAAGCAAGTATAAATTATCCTAAACTTTGTGTATTATGAAAAGGTCATAAAAGATGATAAAAGTATCCAAGATGACCATTTCAGAAAGGTTCCAAAATCCTATACAGAAGACAGCAGTTCTGTGCTCTTTTATAGTCAGAGGCGCCTCATCTGAGTTTAGACCTCACTAGAAACTTTTATTTTTGGAGAATACAAGAAAATCTACAGAAATACCCTTATGAAATCTGAAATTTCTGCAGATACTGATTTGTTGTCCAAGGAAATTGGTCATTAAAGGGACATAAGGTGATTAGGAAAGATGGTGTAAGGAACTGAGGATCTATTTTTAATCTTAATTGCTGTTACATAAAAGTAGACATGAAATATACAGATGTATTTGTCTGAAATGAGATATTCATGAACAGTAAAACTTGCACTCAAAGTGAGGCTAAGCTAAGGCTGCTTTCAATATCACTGAGTTGTTCATGTATATGTGGATTCCAGCAGGACGAAACAGGGATGCTTTATGGGAGCTGTTACCCAAAGCACCCGGGTATTGACACCCTATGCTCTAGTGTGATAATCTTTGTTCAAAATATACCTTATGAGGTATCATTTAAAACCTAATACCTCAGTGGTCAAAAATATCATGGTGAAATGTATGTAACAACATTATATGTAAAGTTATGAATTCCCCCTGTATTATGTTACTAGACCATGTTCAACACCAGACAGCCTTGCCTAGTTAAAGGTGTTAAATAGGTCTGTCTTAAACAAAGGAATGTAGGTTTCAGAGTAACAGCCATGTTAGTCTGTATTCACAAAAAGAAAAGGAGTACTTGTGGCACCTTAGAGACTAACCAATTTATTTGAGCATAAGCTTTCGTGAGCTACAGCTCAATAAAATAATAAATAAAAATAAAATAAAAGGTTATGCTCAAATAAATTGGTTAGTCTCTGAGCCACAAGTACTCCTTTTCTTTTTAAAGGAATGTAGGTTTACCTCAATTTATAGATAAGCAGTAAACAGGACCAGCAAGGGGCAGAGATTGCAGGAAACAGAACCATTTGCATTTCAGCAAATATCAGCGGGGATTGGGGGGGAGACCCAGCATCTTGCTGCTTCACCTCCAGACTTAATGTTGCCGTCCTCACAGCTTGAATAAACTTTATTTTGAAGGGGAACCTTCAGAAGAATCCATTTCAAAGGTTTACTCAACTATAAAAGAAAGGGGCAGAAAACCAAGTTCTCTCATTCACCAAAGAGACAAAGGAACCAGCATTTTGGGCTTCTGGAAGAGCCCTTGAATGGAGCAGTAGTGTAGCCAGGGAGGGAGCCGGGGGAGTGGCTGTTCCCCCTCTGAGCACAAGTGGTGCCTTTTTAATTTATGGGCACCTTTTTAAATTTTTACTCACCCGGCGGCACTCCAGGTCTTCGGCGGCAGGGACCTTCACTCGCTCTGGGTCCTCAGCGATATTTTGGCGGCACTGACAGCCCCTGCCGCCGAGGACCCGGAGTGCCGCCCGGTGGGTACAAGCCGGTGGCACCTTTTTTTATGTCTGCTGCGTCTGTTCGCTCTACCTAGCTATGCCACTGGAATGGAGGGATGGGGTAAGATGTCCTGCTGGAAGACTGTGGGCAAAAACAGCCATCTTGAACAAAGTCTGTATCTTGCTAGGTTAAGTTTTTAGTCACTAGAAGTATTTTTCACTTTTATTTGTTTGTAACCATTTCAATCTCTATCTCTTTCACTTGATTTCACAGAGAATCCTATTTTCTTTTGTTATAAACTTGTTTTACTTTAATTCAAACACAGCACTGCTAGATTAAATTAAAAGTGTCTTAGTTAACTCAAGTTAAAGTGGTAAACTGTACATTTGGTGTCTTTACAGGAGCAAACGGACCGTATTATTTCTCCGAGTGGCCCAGGAGAGGGCTGGACACTTAAGGGCCCACAGTTTGGGGAAATTGAGGACTGGAAGAGTGTTGGGGTCACTTTGTTGGTTGTAGCCAAGGCTGGTGGAAGCCAGTGTAGGGCTATGGGACTGTAGACAGGCTGCTGGGGTCAGAGTTGCTGTTTCCAGGGCTGGCTGCATAGCTAACACACCCAGAGACAGGGTGTGACCTGCATGCTTGTGGCTGATTGTGAGCATCCCAGGCAGAGAACTATAGTAGCAAAGCATTATGATGCACTCAGGGTAACACAGTAAGAGGTCACACAACTCCTTCCTGGTTTGGATTGCACCCCGAAGTGTGACAGTAGCTTGTTTCTTTTCTCTTGGAACCAAGAGGATAATTTTGGCAATTACTTTTCTGTCTAAAAGGTGTTGAATGGGTTCTTCTGAGTTGTACTCTTATCACCTCTCCTGTTCAATATGGGGCCATTGGAAGGGTTAGTGAGGAGGCACAAACTGAAATATTGTCAACTTGTTGATGAAACTTCTCTCTCTACCTCATTTCATTTAACCCAGATGGTGCAATTTGAGTATCTTTCTCAGTAGATGGTAGTGAATGAAGCATAAATGAGAGCTAGCTGTCTGAGGCTCTTTCCAGAGAAAAATTAGATGGAATTGTTATAGTAGGTTGGGGAAAGCAATTGGGAGATGTGGCAAAGAGGGTTGTGTCTGCAGTTTGTAATTTGAGGCCCCGGTTAGACTCCAAGTTGCGATTAAACAGTCAATATGTGACAACTCTTCCTCTCAGATGCAAACCTTATCTAAGAGAAGGACATTGGTGCCATCATCCATGCCTTGTCACTTCAAGATTAGACTATTACAATGCACTCTGCTTGGGCAACACCTTCTATCAACCTGCAGAGGAAAGGTGGCACAGAAGGCAGTGGGCCTGCTTATTTAAATGTGGTATTTTACTGCAAGCAGGTGCATAAGAAACTGTTGGCTGCATAGGTTTATAGCTGAAGTGTAAGATGATGATTCTGACTTATAAAGCTCTAAATGGTTGGAGACCTGCCTACCTGAGTGACCATCCCTCTTCCCACATGATGCTTCCACAGTTGAGATCAGTGGGGCAGTTCTAGGGCTGGAGCTCTGTTGGTGAGTAAGAGATGGAGCCACTGGCAGGCATTATCCTTTAGGACCCCTCAGTTTTAGACTTCTCTGCCCCATTCCCTTGTCTGAAATAAGTCTGAGTCTGTTGCCCTTTGGGATGATCCAAAGCTCATCTGCTATAGGCAAACATTAGTGAAGGGCTCAGTTTTAGGGGTCTGGATACGGATGTGGATTTTTTTAAATGGGGAGATTGTAGTTTTACATGAACTGATGAAGGGTTGGGGAAGAACTTCATTTTTTGTGGAAAGGAAACTTTTGTGCAGATCAAGGTTATTGTTGTCTTTGTCTTGCTGAGGAGCCAGCCTGTGATAGATGTCTATGTAGAAATCAAAATGAATTACTAAGTATAATCAGTTAATACAAAAATGCAGACTTTGCTTCAGCAGGAATACTATTCAAGCATTGCCTCACAATCTTCCACTTTCCTTCATGTGTCCAATATAGTATTGATTTTTTTTTTTTGCTGTTATCCATTCTTTAAGAGAAAATGTCTGATCAGTTTGGACCATATTCCTGCCATAGGAGGGCTTTCATTAATTCAATTATCTATATTCGCAATATATTTTCATGCTCATAACTGGGAATTAGCAGTCTAGCCCTTAGTTCCCTTGAGCATCCTTGGCGCTTGAAGTTCTACAGGAAATATTGGAAAAATAGAAGTTTCAAGGGTGCAGTTCAAAGGAATCTGTATGTTTTAATATATAAATATTATGCAAAAGATATATTTGACGATTATTGCAACTGAGGTTGTGGATCAATAGAGAATAACTGGCTACCAGCTATGTACGTAATGGCCTTCCTGGAAGTTGTTTTCTCAAGTTTAGGGGAAGGAAACGTGCTTCATCAACTAAATAGTTCCTTATTTGTGCCAGATGCTGGATTTAACTTGCTAGTCAAGGGAATGACTCAGAAGGATCAATGAGGGTAATAGATTGTCTTAAGAGACAGGGAATACAGGATCTTAAGTACCTGGTGAGATGCTGTGCTGTGTAGTCTCTGTTTCTTTTTTCTTGCTAGGACTGCAGAACTGCCTAAGAAATTATACTCCTTGTAATTCATGTATCTATTGAACTTTCTGTTTAAATATTTGTTTTACACCTTTTGTATCTTTTTATTATAGAAACCTGTTTTTAAAAAGAGCTAATGATTTAACAGCAAAAGAGTTATGACAGGTTTCAGAGTAACAGCCGTGTTAGTCTGTATTCGCAAAAAGAAAAGGAGTACTTGTGGCACCTTAGAGACTAACCAATTTATTTGAGCATGAGCTTTCGTGAGCTACAGCTCACTTCATCGGATGCATACTGTGGAAGCTGCAGAAGACATTATATACACACATTATATACACACAAATCCTGGATTTGTGCAGGAAATGGCCTACCTTGATTATCATACACATTGTGAAGAGAGTGGTCACTTTGGATGGGCTATTACCAGCAGGAGAGTGAGTTTGTGTGGGGGGGGGCGGAGGGTGAGAAAACCTGGATTTGTGCTGGAAATGGCCCAACTTGATGATCACTTTAGATAAGCTATTACCAGCAGGAGAGTGGGGTGGGAGGAGGTATTGTTTCATGGTGTCTGTGTGTATATAATGTCTTCTGCAGCTTCCACAGTATGCATCCGATGAAGTGAGCTGTAGCTCACGAAAGCTCATGCTCAAATAAATTGGTTAGTCTCTAAGGTGCCACAAGTACTCCTTTTCTTTTTGCAAAAGAGTTATGTGGTTTAAATAATAGTTTTTAAAGCTGCACATTAATGGGGAGAATTCACCTAACTTAAATTGTATGTGTCTATCTCAGAAGCTGAGCTGGTGCAGAGAGGCCAAAAATAGTTGTACAAACCCATTTGTTTCCCAAGGGAATCCCAGTATATGACTGGGAGTTCAAGGACAGGACTTGAGAGTATCATCTGGAGTGGCAAAGGAATGCCTTACTGAGCAAAAATAAACAATTTAGATGGGTCACGGAGGAAGGGACACGAATGAGAGTCCTGTGATATTGTGTCATCCAGTATATTGGTTGCCCTGCAGCTAAAGCAAAAAAATGAGGGGAAACAAACAAAGGCTCATACAAAATTCTTATTGAATGTCCCAAAGACTCTGATACTAGCTAAAATTATGGAAACCTCTCTCAAACTTTGACTTTTGGAGAAATTCATTGAAATCATGTCAAGCATATGCTACAAGGTTGGGCAGTGTCTCTGTCAAAGGCACTGTGTGGGGTCCATTTCAACATTATTGGAATTGAGCAAAAATGTGTTTAGACACAAAATCACTATGAAATTTTTTTGTAGTAATGATTGGACTAGTGATGTGATGCCAAGAGTTGTTGTTAAATTTTGGACATTTGGCAAGGTCTTACAGCAAAGTAAATATGGTTGTATATGAACAACTTTATACTGATGATTATGCTCTTACTAAATACACTCCCAGGACCTCAGATCATCACCAGCAAGTTTGCTGAAGCAGAGGAAAAAATGTACTTTGAGTATGAAGAAACCTAAGAAATGTGCTGTGCCAATCTATACCTGAGAGAGACGATGTAAAAACTCCTATATAATCATTGGTACCAAACTCTTTGTACCATATTTCACTAGTCTTAGAGTTTTGTCAGACACTGCCATCATTAACCAAGACATTATTTCCTGAGTTAAAAATAAAATATTCTGCATGTTGCCCTTTGCAATATAGTCTGAAACAAGCATGGTATCACATAGAGGACCACACTCAACATTTTACCATGCTGTAAATCTTTTCCATCTTTACTCTATGGCTATTAAACATGGACAAATTATAACTGACACATCAACAATCTGGAAGAAAACTCATCAACAGCATATCAAGAAGTAAGATAAAGTCACAAATAAGATTATCAGAGAGGCTGCAAATTGTATTGAAACAATCCTCATAAAAGCTGTGCTTTACCAGACCAGAGATGCCTTCAGGATAGGGGACACCTGAAGAGAATGTTGTATAGTGAAATACTAATTAGCAAAATATCAGTTTTAGGATGTTATACAACAATGTTCAGGAAAAGAACCTCTCCTGTTATGATAGATATCAGGAGGTGGGAACTTGTTATGGCAACACAATCAATTTGGTGAGCCAAAGTGTAGAAAGTTTTGAAGTTTAGTCAACAGCAAGAGGGAGATTTTTGCATGCAGAGATGACAAGAGTTAGACATCATTGGCAAGCACCACTACATTGTCTGGCCACTCCGGAAGAAAGACAAGAGGCAATGTATGTGGTTTAATTAGGCTGCAACTTTATTCACTTAAAATATCTGGAAGTACCTGGCAACCAATAGTACAGTGCATTGTCACCATTTCCTTAAGACTTTTCACATAATCCCCAGCCTTATCACAGCATCTGCCACGCTCCTCTCATAAGAGTGCTGGGGACTAGAAAAGGCCGGGGTTTGGCTCCCCACTGCGAAAGATGTAGGAGTCCTGAACCTCCTTTCTCAGCTCCATTAAGGGATGCTTTCCCTTACATCCTTTTCTAAGTGGTACTTGTCAGTGGTGTCTATCTCTTGAAATCTCTGCATGCAAAATCTCCCTCTTGCTGATGACTAATTAGTAAGGCTGCGAGTTTGTGACAGAGGTCATGGAAATCATGAATTCCATGACTTTTCAGGACCTTTGTGACTTCTGCAGTGGCCAGTGTAGCTGGCTCGGTGGTCACCTGAGCAGCACTGCCCCCTGCAGCCAATGGGAGCTGCGGAGCTGGCGCTTGGGGTAGAGGCAGTGCACAGAGCCTTCTGGCCACACCTCTGCCTACGAGCTGAGGGAGGAACATGTTTCTGCTTCTGGGGAGCCGCAAGAAGCTAGGTAGGGAGCCTGCCAGTCCCGCCATCCACCCCCAGCACCAGCGGGCGTCCCAGGCCCCCGCTCCCTGAGCACCCCCCACCAAGATTTAGTCAGAGGTAAATAGTACAAGTCATGGACAGGTGACAGGCAATGATTTTTTTGTTTACTGCCCGTGACCTGTCCATGACTTTTACTAAAAATATCCGTGACTAAAACGTAGCCTTACTAATAAGTCTTCAAAACTTTCTGCACTAGATTTCACTTTGTCTCACCAAATTGATTGTTCTTCTTTGAGTCCTTGCTCATGTCGATTTCATTCTAGGTGTACGCGCGCCCATATGCTCGGTCATCGGAGATTTTTGCCTTCGCGGTATCTGCAGGATTGGCAGTGGTGCCCCTTTGAGTGCCACGCTCATGCGCCGGTATATCAGGCACCGCCAACCCTACATCCTCTCAGTTCCTTCTTACCTACCGTTGTGGTTAGTCAGAGTGCCTTTCCTTGTATAGCAAGGGCTAGCAGTTTCGTCTTACTTCGAGACTTAGGTCCTTGTAAATAGTTTGTTTATAGTAGTTAATGTTGTTAAGCGTAGTTAGCAGTTAAAATCCCAGCGGGGACTTCGCCCCAGGTGGGGCGTGCCCCGATATCTCAGATTTAAGCCCTGCACAGACTGCACCAGGCCTATACCTGTGAGTGGCCCCCATAGCAGCTACCTCAAATGCTTGGGGGAAGTACACATGAGAGATAAGTGCCGTATTTGTAAAAACTTTCAGCCCAGCACGCAGAAGGAGCAGGATATTCGGTTGCAGGCTCTCCTCATCCAGCTTCCGTGCTGTCCCACCGGGATTCGCTGAGTACCTTGGCCTTGGTGCGCAGTGTGCCCCCGACACCAGGCTCCACCCAGCACTGAAGGACATAAATCTACACTGTGTAGAGGTCAGGCACAGGAGTTTATTACATATAGCGCTGACAGAGTGTCACCTAGCTTATTAGGCTCAGAGATATTGTCAATCGGTTGATTACAATGGAATATATGGATTTTCCATGGGTGGGGGAAAGTGACGGGGTAGGCAGTCCCACACCCCCGGATAGGTTTGGCTACTGTGCTATCATGTCTTGCAGCTAATGGTCAAAGGCTACATAATGTCTCTGCCCATGGTCTCAAGTTAACAAATTAACATTTAATTAGTACTTCAATTAATGTATTAGTATAAAATATATATGTTGAATTCTGATTTGGGGTCCATAGGAATGGAGTAGCTCCTTTGATTGTCCAACAGATACATATCTAGGGGTAAAAGCAAAGAAACAGTGTAAGTATGTGGCAATAAAGATTGTCTTTCAAGTTACTTATTTGTGTTTTAAGGCAGGCATTGGTCCCTGGGAAAGGGAGGTGGGATGAGGCCATATCTTACACTGACATGCTTGAACCTTTCATAAACTCAAGGTTGGGTGTGTGGGAAGAACATCTCCCTCCAGAAGAAACTAACACAACAGAAACAGGGCTTCTTTGTTCTAATTGCAACTTTGAATAAGACAATTATTGCCCCCAACATTTGGCGTTCTGCTGACGAGGCATATCTTAGCAAAAGCAAAGGTTATCTTTGGTTATTCTGCTTTCTCTTAGCTAATCACTATTTGCTAGGACTCTGACCTCTTGACTAAACTCTGGACTTTGGGCCTGTACACAAATCCATATACCAGGTTATTACATCAGCAATGGATTCTAACCCTTCAGCACCATTCTTCGTCCCCCAAAAAAGAAGGCTAGGAAGCTCCCTGGCACCAGGCAAGAAGGGCCATGGGTCATCGGGGAAGGGACCTACTTCGGGCTGCCCAGCCACTCTGGAGCCACGCATTCATGCCTCCCTGGTCAGGGCCCTTAGCATCTTGAAAAGTCCACCACCGACTCCCAGGAGCAGCATGGGACCTAAGCTCCTGACGGCACCGACACCTTCATAAGCTCCCGCAGCGCTCAGAGAGCAAAGGCCTCTGCCCATGCCATCAAGGCATCACATGCCTCAAAGACCAGCAAAGGCTCCCCAGAAGGGCAAGCCAGCTGCTAAGACCCCTCTAGGGCCAGTGGATCACCGCCAATCCCCCGAGACGAAGCAGTGCTCTCCACCACTGCGCTGCAGATTGCCGGAATCACAGCCTGGATCCTCAGAGGCTCGCTTCGGTCACCAGCATCGCAATTGTGGTCCCCGCCATCTCGACGTGGATCGCCTAGAGGGAGACACCGGTCTCCACAATACTGACACCGTTCACCCTCCCGCTGATTGTCTTCTCGGTTCAGGTCCGGGTCACCTGCCTTGTGCGAGCGCTCCCCGTCATGTCTCCGAGCCCCCCTCCCCCCCCAGCACCAGCTCCAGTCCCCCCAATACCAGTACTGATCTCCTCACTCCGGGCACCGGTTTCCAACGGCGATGGTCAGCAAACAGTCTCAGGCGTCGACAGCCCCACTGTGGTCACCGGAAGGGGATTCCTCCAGCACAGAAGCACAGTTCAGCCCCTTGCCTAGACTTCACTGGTGTGAATGGGCACCTGAGGCCACGTCGACATCGACGGCACCACCTTGGCAGCACGGCCATTGGCTAGCGCAGTGGCCTTATTGAAATGCATGGGGAGTGTTGGTCATGGTGATGTCCCTTTCACACAGCTCATTGGCCACTGCGTCAGAGCAACAGCTGGTGGCACCGACAGCACTGGGCTCAGTGCATGATGCACACTCTGAAGTCGAGGCAGAGGAGACTGCACCCACCCCTAAGCCTCCTTCCCCCGACACTGCAGTCATCATCTTCATCCCCAGAGAAGGCGATTGCGGGACCCTCGAGGGCCAGCCCACTGGACGATTTTAAAGAACACCAGGCCCTGCTTCATTGGGTGGCTGAGAATTTTGGCCTGCAGGTGGAGGAAATGGCTGAGCAGGTGGACACTTTTGTTTAATGTTCTGTCAGCCTCTACCCTGGCCCGTGTTGCAATACTAGTGCATGACGGTGTCATCAAGATTGCCAAGGCCCTCTGGCAAACCCCCTCATCCATCCCTCCCAACTCGAAAAGGGCCCAAAAAAATACTTTGTCCCTGCCAAAGGGTTTGAATACCTTTTCACCCACCTTCCCCTGGGCTCGCTGGTGGTCTCTGCAGCCAATGAAAAGGGTAAGCAAGGTCATACCAGCTCATCCCCCCCAAAATAAAGAGGCCAAAAGATAGGATCTGTTCGGGAGAAAAAATTATTTGACTGCCAGGCTGCAATTTTGGGTGGCAAACAATCAGGCCATCCTAGGAAGATACAATTTTAACATATGGGACTCCCACCCATAAGTTCAAGGAGTCCCTCCCACAGGATTTGGCCCAGGAATTCAGCATCCTAGTGGAGGAGGGCACCATGGCGGCTTGGTGCTCCCTCCAAATGGCATGGGATGCAGCTGACTCGGCGGCTAGGGTGGTAGCGTTGGTGGTGTATATGAGGTGTAGCTCCTGCCTTCAGACCACCGGCCTCTCCCAAAAGATGCAGACCTTGATCCAAGACCTCCCGTTCAGTCTTTTCTCAGAGCAAACAGATGCAAGGCTGTATGGGTTGAAGGACACTTTGGCCACCCTTCGCTTGTTTGACATGCATATGCCACAGTCTCTGAGAAAGCAGTTCCAGCCGCCTTGCTGCTTAGGCCTTGGCAGTCTTGTTTGGGGTCTGCAAGGAGAAGGAACAGAGACATTAGTTTCAGCAGCCATTGCCCTTCCTCCTCCTGCTCACCTGTGCAGCCCGGCCCGGCAAAACACCGCGGGGGCCAGAAGCACTCGTTTTGAGGGTGCAGTTGAGAGTGATGCCCCAGTCGCCTCCCAGAATCCACCCCATTCTTTCCTCAACCATCTTCATCCCTTCCGTTTGGCCTGGTCACTAGTCACCTCAGACCGTTGGGTGCTGGAGATAGTATCTCAAGGTTACACCTTGCAGTTTTTGGCCTCCCCTCCCTCCCACCACCCCCTCTTTCCCATCCCTCTTCAGGGACCCTTCTCACAAGCAACTCCTCATTCAAGAGGTCAAGAACCTCCTGCACATGGGGGTGGTGGAGGAGGTCCCTCAGGACGTGACAGGGAAAGGATTCTACTCCCGTTATTTCCTAATCCCAAAAGCAAAAGGGGGCCTAAGACCCATTTTGGACCTGCACCGCCTCAACAAGTCTCTCAAGAAGTTGAAGTTTAGCATGGTCTCCCTGGCCTCCATCATGCCCTCACTGGATCTGGGAGACTGGTATGCCACCCTCAAATTGAAGGACGCCTGTTTCCATATTCCAAGGTCACAGACGGTTCCTCCGTTTCATAGTGGGCGAACACCATTTCCAGTTGATGGCGCTGCCCTTTGGCCTCTCATTGGCTCCAAGGATCTTCATGGAATGTATGGTGCCAGTGGCCCCTACTTGAGACATTAAGGGGTCCAGGTATTCCCATATCTCGATGACTGGCTTATCAAGGGCAGGTCCCAGGAACAAGTACAGAGGAGCCTCGATCTGTTGCGTTCCACCTGCTGCAACCTGGGCCTGTTGATAAACGAGCAGAAATCCATTTTAAGGCCAGTTCAACTAATAGAATTCATCGGGGCAGTTCTCAACTCCACGCGAGCCAGAGCCAGCCTTCAGGAGACTTGTTTTCAGGCCATGTCAGACCTGATCTCTCATGTGAAGAACCACCTGCTCACCATGGCTCACACCTGCCTGCGGTTGTTGGGCCATATGGCCACCTGTACATATGTGATCAGTCATGCGCGGCTCCACCTCCGGCCTCTGCAAGCAAGGCTGGCGTCGGTTTACACTGCCAGCAGACACGACCTAAACCGGGTAGTCAGAGTTCTGGATCACATCCTGTCATCCCTGGAGTGATGGTTGAACCCTGGGTCAGTATTGAAGTGTGTTCCCTTCGTGATCCCGTCCCCTTCGCTGACCCTTGTCTCAGATGCTTCGGACCTGGGCTGAGGAGCCCATCTGGGCAAGCTCAGCACTCAAGGCCGCTGGCTGGGGAACGATTTGGCCCTTCACATCAATGTCAGGGAGATAAAGGCAGTTTGTCTGGCCTGCCAGGTGTTCTTGCCCCCACCTGAGCAGCAAGGTGGTGCAGGTCCTCATGGACAATGCCATCGCAATGTATTACATCAACAGGCAGGCCGGAGCCAGGTTGTCAGCCCTTTGCCAAGAAGCTTTCAGCCTTTGGGAGTGTTGTATGTAGCATGCCATTCATCTGGTAGCCACGCACCTGCCTAGGACCAGGAATGTGCTAGAAGATCGCCTCAGCAGGACCTTCTCGTCTTGCCATGAGGGGTCACTCCATCTGGAGGTGGCCAGTATGATTTTTCTGAAAGTGGAAAACTCCCCAGATAGACTTGTCAAGGCGCACTCGACTAGAGCGCAAGTGTCATCAGCGGCCTTCTTGGTTCACGTGCCGATCCAAAGGATCTGTAGAGCTGCTACCTGGTCATCTGTCCACACGTTTACTTGCCATTATGCGCTTACCCAGGCCCGGGATGATGCAGTGCTGCAAGCTGCAAGGCTGTGAACTCCAAGCCCACTTCCATTGGTACTGCTTGTGAATCACCGAGAATGGAATTGACATGAGCAAGCACTCAAAGAAGAAAAAACGGTTACCTGCCTTTCATAACTCTTGTTCTTTGATATGTGCTGTTCATGTCCATTCCATTACTTGCTCTCATGCCCCTCTGTCATGATTTCCGGCAAGAAGGAACGGAGAGGGTGTAGGCTCAATGGTGCCTGATATACTAATGCATGAGCACGGCACTCAAGGGGGCACCACTGCTGACCCTACGGATACCACGAAGGCAAAAATCTCCAACCGCGCACATGGGCGCTCGCACACATAGAATGGAATGGACATGAGCAACACATCTTGAAGAACAACAGTTACGAAAGGTAGGTAACCCTTTTTGCCATTTTATCCAATAACCATACATCTTCCATAACAAGTACCTGCACTGGACATCTTCCACAAGGAGGCATCAGCAATTATGCTTGTGGGCCACATGCCCACCACAAGCCTGCTGTGCTTCCATGTATTCACTGATTCTTTCCTTAATATCAGAAAAAAGTATATCCACCCCCTATCTGGACAGGTGTATCCCATCCTCCCTGGGGTGCCTAGTAAGATATGTCCAGATCTGAAATGACCAAACCCCCTTGGTTATGTATGTGTTTAGCCACCTACCTATTTACATACCTCCTAACCTTATCCACCTGTGGAAGTTTCACTGTTCCCTGCACTGCAGTGTTTCAGATTAAATAATCATTGCCCCTGGGAAAAATCCTGGATCTTCCCTCAGATCTGCCTTAGCTCTGTTTATCATGTTGAGCCCCTTACACCTTCCCAAATAGTTTTCACCAAGGTGAACAATAATCACATCTGGTGCCTGCTTCTGAGTTGCCAAAGAGCGTATAAGGGGCATCAGCTGGTCCCATAGCATACCCTTGTTTCTATGCCAGCTCACCACCTAGATCCAGCTGTGAACCTCCAGACGACTTGGTGCCTATGTGCCTAGTGTACAAAACTGTTGCTCACAGAGCCACAGCGCTGCTTGCTTGGACCATGGACATGATTTTGAAATTTGAAACAGAGAATCAGAGCTAATTTTCCCATCTGGGGTCTCGTGTATGTCTTGTATGTATTTGAGTGCCATTATCCAATTGCATGAATCACACTGGCCCCTAGCCTTCTTTGGGCAGTACTGTTGCAGCTCCAATCTGGAGTGAGTGGGAACCAAATTCATGCACCTATAGCCCTAACTTTATAAGCCCCTTTTTAAAAACTGTAACAGACTGGTATGTTGTGAAGGCCCTTCCAGCCCCCTGACCAGCTGGTTTCATCACTATATAATTCCTCATTCCATCACCAATAGCATTATGGACTCACCTCGCCCCTCCTGTTTGGGTCAAGATGACCAATTGCTCCTCCTACTTCCTGTCCACTTCCTGTCTGCTTCTGCACATTTGATTGAGAACTTGCCCCAAATCCCTAAGCGTCTGAGCAGTAATGGGGATCCTCTCTAGGGATGGTGTGTTGATACCTCGTCACTAAAAACCTCTGAACTAACTAAAGTATCCACTACAAGGATCTGGGATACCCCCCAATCCTACTGGTAAATGTAAAGCCTGATAGGTGGCTGGAGGCGGTAAATGATGCAAGCCCACAGGTTGCCAGCAATACCATGTACTGAAGTATCTGGTCATCTGGAAATGGCCATTTCATAGGCAGGCCCTCCCTCCCCTGAAATTGCACAAAATCTTTAAAAATCCTGTCAGAAGCCCTAAATATTTGCAGTGCTAATGATCTCTGTACAACTCTTAAGAGCCATCCTCCCCCAGAATGCTACCAGCCTCTGTTTTGGGTTCCATGTTGGGTCCTGAAATCTGTCCACCTGGAAGTGTGAGACAGTGCATTGGCTCTGCCATTATCGACCCCAGGCACATGTTTTACAAACAAACATATGGTTAAAGTTTAAACACTGAAGTGCAAATGCCCTTACTCACCTCATAATTCTGCGTGATGTGGAGGACATGCACCATTGTCATGTTGTCATTCCAAAACATGCACTTTTGTTTGTAAAATCCGTTCTCCAAATAGTCACTGCCACTACAACGGGAAATAATTTCAGGACTGTTGTATCCTTTACTATCCCTTTTTAATCTGGTCAGAGGGCCATTTCTGCACATACCACATGCCTTGGTAAAAAATCCCCAAACCTATTCCATCTCATGCATCTCAGTGAATCTTTAAATCTGCCTCAATTATCCATTCCTCCCTCCAAAAAACATTGAACATTCTGTTCAAATTATTTAGAAGCTGTCACATGCTCCCAAGTCCTCATTCATCTCTTTATTAATTTTTATCCAATGATTGGGCTTTAATATTCCTGTGGTGGCATCTGACAGATCTTGGTAATAGATTTTTCCAGGACTGCATAGGGTATAAATACCACCCTCACTCTCTTCTGGTCAACTAGAATGGCAGTGATCTCCCCACACTCCTAAATTGGTCCAGCCATTTCCTGCTCCTTCCTGCTCCATACAGGTAAAATTTCCCCCTTTTTCCAGCTATGGTACCAGTTGTGGGGGACGCCCTCTCCTTGCACAACTGGAGTGCTTTCCCCAGCAGCCTTTGCATGCTGTACAACTGTCTACTAGTTCCTTCTCTGTGAGACAGGAAGCCTTATGATCCTGTTTCCTGCTGTTAACAATCTTGCTCTCATCCTTGGGCCCTGGGATTGGAGTTTCTCTCTGTTCTTCCAGATTATCTCTTTGAGAATTCCAGGTTTTAAAGGCCAGAGCCTGTAATAGGTATGTTGGACTGCACATATACCCAGAGGATCAGTGCCCTGTTATAGGACAGGAATGGGGTAAGGAAAGACATCATGGTTGTTCAGTAGACATTGGGGACAGATAGGGGAATGGGCAAAGGAATCTTTTAACTTCTGGCTTTGGAGCTCTTTCATGTGATAATAAAGTATACTTCCATCAGATTATATATTATTGCTCTTTTATTTTGACTTTTTTGTAGGTATTGAATAAATCTATAGTTCATTAGCTTATTTTAGTTTCCATTACAGCATCTATAGATACATTTATTTAAATCAGTGTTCCTGGCCGAGTGCATATTGTTCCAATTTGCATATAGTTGATTGTTTTGTTTGTTTAAAATATTTTGTCTGTTTGAAAACTTCTATCAGGTATAAAGTCTTTGGGGAAAATCCTGGAGCCACTGAAGTCAACACTGTTGACTCTAACAGAGCCTGGCTTTCACCCATTATCTCATGTTTTGTGTTGGTCATGGTCAGCAGAATAGGTTTGCAGGCTTTATTTTATTGACTTATATAGATCATTAATGGTCAACCCAGGGGAAAGATGGTGCAGTATATCCAGTAATGTTTCTAGTGTCTGTGGTTGGCTACCCAACTTCTCTGTCCCTCACAGTTCTTGATTTTATGTAGCTATATTTCCAACTACAAATGGTAGACCCAAGATAAGGAATACAAGCAATACTACCACAGCTTGCACTTTATTGTGCACTTCCAATGAAAATAGGCTTAAACCCAGATCATGTTACTAAGAGCCATTAGGATGACTTTATTGACTATCACAAAAACAGTGGACCTGACATCTGCAGAGTCATAGTTTGGAGTATGAATGTAATCATCACTTTTCAAATTTGCTGAGATCAACAGCACCAGAAAGCCAGCAAAACCGCATTCTTTATTGTAAGCACCATTGTGTGCAAAATTGACACTCTTCTCAAACTTTCCCTCTTTCTTAAATACAGAAAGGAAGAAGATTAGAACATTGGCAAAGTTGCTTTTGCTTCCTAGATTTTAAAATGTCACATAAGTTAAAAGAAAAATATATTACTATTTGTCTGTGTCACTTGTGTTATAAGAAATCTTTATTGTTGCTTGGTTTATAATAGAATTATAAATAGAAAAGACCTTTTAGGTATTTTGGCCTATTCACCTACCACTGCAGGATTGTTGCCTATGGATGTATTGGATTTGGTGTTTGAATTTTGTAATGTTGTTTTAAGGAACTTGCCAAGTATATGTATAAGGCAGAGGTAGCACATATTCATATGAGTTTAAAAAAATAGAGAAGTATGAAGAATGGGCCCAGTTGAACAAGTTACTTGTTCACTTCTGGGGGAAAAACCCAACAACTTTGAAGTCTTCGAACTATTCAGTGTACAAGACAAGCTTCCCTAAGAATTTGTAACTGGCATAACAAGCTTCCAACAGATAAACTTGTAGCACTACAAGGATCTTACTTTTCATATGGGCAATTGGATAAATTGTTTTTGTTGAAAAGCGTTTGGCTTTAGGCATAGAGCTGCTTTTGTCACAGATCAGGCATGTCATACATATCTTCATTTTCATTACCAGGTGTTAGTTAGATTTCATACCAGTTTTCATTTAAAATTCATTTGAGTAGCTAGTGCATAATGTCTATTACAGCTATGTAGTTTATAAAAATGCTATATTGTAGCTGCCTTTTAAATCTGAACTGCATAGATTAATGTTTTTAAAACACTTAGAGCTCGGTTCTGCCTTTGGCAGTGCACATTGCCATGGGTATACAAAAGCTGATTTTCCAAAATATTAGGCCATTTGTTCTGAATACTGGTAGGCAGGATAAAGTCCTTAAACTATAGCCTTTTCAAATTTTGATCTGCATTATTGTGCCTTCTTTTGTGAATTCCCCCTTCTGACTCCTGTATGGTATAGTAATTTTTTGTATACATGGAACTTTGCTAGCAGCCACTATGCCCATTTTAAGGAATGGGAAGTTTGAGGTTGCTTATCATCATTTGGGCACGTGAAAAGGCCTATTGTCCCATAACCCAAGATTGTGACACCAGCAGAAGAAGATACCAATTACAGTATTTAGATTGTCAAGCAGCTGGACCATTATACAGTACTTGAAGCAGTTCTACCACTTCTTCCACAGGAATTAGCAAAGGAAGACACTCTTGGGGTGTGTCTACAAGTCCTTTTCTTTTAAAAAATTCATCTTGGCTTCAAGTGGTATGTCTCCACCAGTGGAAGCAGTAGTAGGGATGCTAGTGTAGACAGATTTACAGGTAACAGCTGGCATTTTAAACACCATATCCAATCTTGCTCAGAAAAGGTCTATGTGGTATGACACTTAAAACACCCAGAGCAACGCACACTTTGTCTATGCTAGTGTCCCCACCATTACAAACATTGATGGAGCAGAACCAATGGTAGCAACAGGTGGCAAGATCGAGGTAAAAAATTCATAGTGTAGTTGTTTGTCAAAGTACCACTTAAAATACAGTGCATGGAGGCTTGCACCATTCCCTCTGGTGGTCAATAAACAGAAATTCAGATCTACCATCAGCTGAACCCATAAAACAATACCTTTGGAACACATTGTAGAGAAAACATTTAATTGGTTTATGTAGACTGCTGAATTTCTTAAATGTATAGCAAAGGGATAAATGCTCAGAACATGAGGAAAATACAAATGAACAACTGATGTCTTGAGCCTTTAATACTGGCTCAATGGATCATTTCTGGTCAGATTTTAGGATTATCTTCTGTTCTGCAGCCTTCAGCAAAACAGAAATGATTAATATTGTTCTTCTCAGGATGACTGACAGGCAGCACCTCCATATAATTCTATCAACACCCAGGATTCAGACCCCACTATGGATTCCTTGTTCTGGTCTTTTCTGTGGTTCATTCATGATATTTCCATTTTCCTTTGCTTTTATTCCAGTTGAGAAGACAAAGAAAGAAAACAATTTAAAAATGACATTTTCTGCAGAAAAATCTGAGCATTGTTGATGTAACTATCTCTTGCCAAGGCAGAACAGAGACTTTGGGGAAAGGTTATCAAGGGAAGCATATCCTGGTTGGTACTGAAATTATTTACCTTTCACTGGAGGCTGCTGCCAGTCACATTGGTAACACATTCATGTCCATACTGGGTAAATGAAGATGTAGAAATCAAATTAAGACAAATTAAGTACTTTATGCGTTACGGAGAACTGTGGAAATGAGACTTCTAAAACTGAGGTGGCCATAACACCCTGGATATAACACATTTAACTGCTAATTTTTGTGCAGACTCCACATAAAAATTTGGAAATATTTAAGAGATTGTTAGATTATGAATATGATTTGCAATGCCCTTGGATTATGCTTTTCTTTCTATTTTGAGTTTCTTCAAAGTGAAACACACTGTGTGAGGTCCATCTAAATAGCTGCAATAAAATATCTCCAGTGCCTTACTTAGCTAATTAGGCTTTTTATTTGTGGCTTGATTCTCATAAATAAATATTTTGAGTTATAAAGAAGATTACATTCTCCTGCAGTTGTAGTGCGGGAGGAAGAATGCATATGAACTTTCTGTTCCACAGCGAAGTAAAAATAAATGTTTACCTAGAATAGTTTTCTTAAGTTTTATATTCAGGATAATTTCATAATTTAGCTGATACTATATGCTTTCACTCATCATTATTACACACCTAAAAACTTAATCACCGTGAAGAACCTGCCTTTGTAATTCAGTGATCAAATATCTCATTCTTTAATAGATGTAAAGGCTTCTTGCAGTTTTGCTTTTTAGTCTCTTGCTTTACAAAGAGGAAAATCTTCAACAGGGAGAGTCACTATTTCTGGAAGTGCCATTTTCAAAGAAGTCTTAAATCTGAATTTCAGAAATTCTGAGTGGATAAGCAGTAATTCTAATATCTGGTAAATTGTCACTGTGATTTTTAATTCCCAGCTTCAGTGCTGTAGCTATTCGCTTCTGTCTTATGCTTGGAGGGACCATGCCATGAAAGCCAAAGCAGGTGACTAAATATTATCCTTTTGAAGAAACACCTCAATATTTTACAAATAAAGGTCAATTGTTTACAAGATGTGACAATAGGATCTTTTCATCTTATAGCATGTAACATCTGATCTTACTGGTCTATAACATGACTCCTAATGAGTTTCAACCATACAACTTTTAAAATGAATGATTCTTTATCTCACAGTTCCCCTTGAAAGAAAGCCACAAAGAAAAAGATCTTAAAATATAACCCAACTCAAATCAAAACTCAAAACTGTAACTCAGATCAAAAATGTATTGTAAGTTAAATCAAACTAATCACATCTGAGTCAATGATCACTGACTGTATCTATTTGGTAAACACTTACTGTAGCCATGAGAAGAAGAGAGGCTCAGAAATTATTTCTCAGTCTTCCACTGAACTGGTCAATGGCAACCAGTCTTTACTCCCAAGTCACTGGCTTAGTGAGAATAAAAGATGAAGGTGATGTTTAATAAAAAATACAATGGATGGTCTTTTACAGAGTGAAAAGTAAAAGCAGCCAGGAGCATGCAAATTAAATGTCTGATCTATTACAAAGCAGACATGCATCAGAAGACCTATAATATAGTTAATTTAAAGACTGTAACAGCTAAAAGGCAAAATAATGTAGTATATTTTCCAGGTAATAGCTTCCAATTTACTGCATATTTTGAATGCATATTTTGGTGAAATGTGTGGCATAGCAAAATATTTGTTTAAGTGTATGTAACCAACTAGAGTGAGTTTGTTTGTGTTAGTGACCTTTAATGTGTCCAACCTGTGCAGTGAACATGGATCCTGCAAAATAATGGTATGTGATCATGTTAATAAATACTCTATCCTAAATATAAAATCACTCCTGATAAAATTTGCTGATGACACAAGGATTGGAAGAATGGTAAATACACCTCTACCCTGATGTAACGCGACCCGATATAACATGAATTCAGATATAACGCGGTAAAGCAGCGCTCTGGGGGGTGGGGCTGCGTGCTCCGGCGGATCAGCATGTCTGGCTCCGACACACTGCTCTGAGCGGCATGTTAAGGGTGCCGGGCTGTGGCTGACAGGTTGGATAAGGGGCAGAGGGTCTTGGAGGGCAGTCGGGGGACAAGGAGTGGGACGGGTTGGATGGGTTGGGTTCTGAGGGGCTAGTCAGGGGGCGGGAAGTGACTATTAATAATGGAAATGCTCAAGGTCAAAGCAAGTTCGATATAACGCGGTTTCACCCGTAATGTGGTAAGATTTTTTGGCTCCCGAGGACCGCGTTACATCTGGGTAGAGGTGTAATGATGAGGGAAGGGCAGTCAGAGCAATCTGGATTGCTTGATAAACTAGGCCTGTTAAAGTAAAATATATGTTAATGAGCCAAATGCAAAGTTACGCACCCAGGAGCAAAGAATACAGACCATACCTACCGATAGGGGACCTGTACTGGGAAATAATCTAGGGGTCATAATGGACAAACACCTGAACATGAGCTTCCCAGTGTGATGCTATAGCAAAAAGGGCTATCCTTGGATGTATAAACAGGAGAGTACTAAGTAGGAGTAGGGTGGTAGATGCATTGGTGAGACTGGCAGTGGAGTATTGTGTCTAGTTCTGATGTCAACATTTTAAAAAAGGATGTTAAAAACTGAAGTGAGTGCAGAAAAGAGACACAAAAATGATTTGAGGGCTGGAAACGTGTCTTACAGTGAGAGACTTAAAGAGCTCAATCTGTTTAGTTTATCAGAAAAGATTTAAGTGGTGACTTGATTACAGTGTATAAGTACCTTCAAGAGGAGAAAATAGTGTGTACTAATGGACTCTTCAGTCTGGCAGAGATAACAAGAGCCAATGACTGGAAGTTGAAGTCAGACAAATTCAAAGTTTTATTCTTTAGCTAGGGTCCAACACATGGAGCTCAAAGTGCTTGGTTTCTTTGACTCCTCAGGTGAAGGATAACTCTGGGGTTCCTGCCCCCTCTTTTTATAGTAAAGTAAATCTTTGAAATGTATTATTTGAAAAGTAAGCTCAGACACAGTTTCTTTCTCCTGCTGGGGTATAGACACTAGGCTGTCGTCTCCCCCACTTGTTAGTTGATATCTTTGTTTACCTTATATGTACATATACCTTCATCGTCTGCTGATGATCAGGCTGGTCAGACAAGCAAATACACATTCCTTTATCTATGGCAAACAATGCATGAGACCAGTCTGCCCCAAACATTTTAGAACGTAATTCTAGCACATATTTGTACACACCCTGAACATATGCCATGCAGTGATTTTCAGGACCAGCTGTTTACCAGTTTGTATATAGCTCACGTCACCTTTTAGATACTTATTGCCCCAAGTCACTATTGTCATAATCTGTATGTCAGGCCTGACAAGAGTTGCTGACATAGAATAGTATACCACCTCTCCTCGACATTGATGCAGTAGGTTTAGCCACTGGCTACTCCACAGACATACGTTTACAGTCCCCCTGAACCATAGACTAAGGGGCATCTCTCTTCCTGCTTAACATCTATACAGCCCCAGCCGTTGTTTCATGCCCTTCTGGGTCACCCCAGCCAGTAAAGGGTTCTGCCACCTACAAAGGTGTGAAACCAGATCTCTTACCACAATGAGTCTGCCCTGTTCCCAGTGGAGTCCTGGCCCACAGCTGTTCACCTAGCTGTACCAGGGACTGACTGCTCCCAGCATCTTCCAGCTGTGCCTCAGTTGAGTCACACAGGTAACACCTGGGACTGTTCCCTTGTACAGTGGATCTGAGAGAGAGATTCCCAAGAGGGGATTCATTTTGAGGAGGTGACTGTTTGTTTGGACTCCCAACTACGCTCCTTTTTCCCAGGGGTAAACAGGGCTTCTGCTCCCCCCTTTGCAGTTTGTGCTTACCAAATGCTTTAGCTTCACACAGGCATCGGCTGCCTTTTGGAAAGAATCCAGAAGTTTATCCCAAATACCTTGTCCGATCTCTTCAGAACATATACGCAGGAACTGTTCCTATGTAAAAAGGTCAAATAATTGGTCATAATTCTCTTCCCCCTTCCCCTTGAACCATTTTCTCATCTACTCACACAATGTATACACACATTCCCTATGATTCATCTTGTCATTAATTCTGAGATCTCTAAATTTCACTCTATACACTTCAGGAGTAATTTGAAAAGGTTTGCAATACAACTCATATTTCAAAGCCTGTTCAATCGGCATTTCATTAAATACATGTAATGCTTTACCCAAGAGCTTAGTAATCAAAGTTGGAACTTTCTTGTCCTCTGGAACTTTATGTACTTCGCAAAGCCTTTCAGAAGTGGTAAGGAATCAGTCTGTTTCTCTGTACACAGGACAGCTTATCCGAGCTTGGTGTTCCTTGGGGAGAGAAAGTACCTGTGGGCTGTGGAACCTATCCATCCCTTTTCCCCATTCTCAGATTATATAGCTCCCCCACCTCCCACATCCCTGCTAAGGTTTCCTTTTCTTTCAGCTCCATGGCTTATTGGTGGGCAGATGCTCCTCCCCTTCCAGGGCCCACTTGTGTGCTGCTTCTTGCCCATTCGGTTCACGTCCCATTTTTGGTATTCACATGCTCTTGTTGTTTGGCTTCCCATTTCTCATCGTCCTTGCTCAGCTGCTCATTTTAGGCTTTTTGCTCCTTTTCTAAACTAGCCAGCTCTAACTTAGCTGTTGTTTCGCTGTCTCTCATTTTAAATGTCCTCTGTTCTGTTTCCACACCTGAAATAAATAAACAGAAAATAATAAAATTGTAACCTTTCTGTGATTGTTCCCAGCCTTTTCACTTGGGTGGGAATTACTTAAAACTATTTTACCAGGGCTTGAATTGTAAACCTCAGTCAAATAGCAAGCTGTGTGTCAGTCCTGTTCAACTATGCCAATGGGAAGCTTTGGGGTTCACCTAGGCTGGTAAGGGGTTCAGTCACTACCTGCTTTTTAACTGTGGGCACCTAGGATGTTATACTGCTGTTGCTTAAAGCCCTGACACCAACAGGCAGCATACAAACATGCTGGTCACACCCTGGCTTCCACTGCCCAATTACTCTTTGCTGGGGACCTCAACAACAGTTCCAGCCCTAAGTTCTTCCCCCAAAAAGTCTTTCTCTGCAGTGCTTTGATTGAAGTGGAGGGTTTGTCAGTCCCAGTTAAGTTAATAATCTGCTATGTACTTACTTTCTCTGTAAAGGAGCAGAAAACTTGATAAGGTTTTGTGGGTGCTACAGTAAGAAGGGCAGAGCATTGCAGAGAAGCATTTTTGGGGAGAAGTTAGGACTGGGAGGGTTTTGGTGTCATCCTGCAAGGCGTAACCAGGCATGTGGAAGCCAGGGTGAGGCTATTGTGCTGAGCATTCCGTTGCTGTCAGTGAACCAAGGCTCTGAACCAAGGCTGCACAACACAACCCTTCCTGGTCTGGGCTGAACCCCAGAGGGTCACAGCGCCTGCATAAGGGAGCAGAGCAAAGGTTACACATGCAACCTTAAAACTTGCGCTTCCTGATGTGAATGCCTTTTGCCTCTGCCCTTTCCAAGATCTGATTGAATGAGTCATCCATATGAACCTTCCAAGATTATTCTATATGTAGAGTAAAAAATTCCTTTTCTTTGTGAAAGTGTTCAAACTTTCAAAAAACAAACAAATCAAACACATTGGGCAGGGACTAGACATGATGGAGAATTTTAGAAAGAAAGATGAAAATTTGGTAAACAATTTTAAAAAGTCCTCTGGATTATTCCAGTTGTAGAATCCTTGCCCTTATCCACTCAACACAGATTTTTTTAAGGATAGTCTGGTTTGATTTTGGATAGCACGTTGATATATCATGGTAATGTAACTGTTGTATTTGAAAGAAATTTGATCTTGCCTCATTTATTTGAATATCCCAAACATTTCAAAATTACACATTTTGCTTCCCTTGGAATGGTTCTTTAAAAAGACATGGTCAGATTTTTAATTTTTGGCTTTTGGCCTCCTTTGGCCTGCATAATATTTTGTTAAAAGTTTGAAATAAGATTGCTTTTCATACCTTTTGTCCTTTTTCCTCTCTGGCAACCAAGTATCCAGCACACACCCTACACATAAGCACATGCTTGGACCCCCACATGTGCAGATGTTTGCAAACTGTTCAGTATTTGAGAAGGATGAATACCTAAGCTTCATGTTAAGGGAGTGCACTTTTGACTTGAACAGTGCTCCTTGTGCAGGCATTTCTCCATGTTTATGAGCTGACAGGATCAGAGTCTTAGTAACTTCTTTCAGATAGTATGGGGAATTGACTTATCACTTTTCTTCTTTCTGAGCTATGTAAGTATAATTTTCTTCTCAGCTTCAGAATTGCAGTTTTATAAATAAATAATACATATTTAAGATTAAAAGGCTATGCCTCTCTCAACCTGATACTCTTCGCACTCCTCTGTACAGGGCCATCCACATTGTTAGTGCTATACAAGTAACAAGGATGATGATTTAAGTGTCATAAGGTTATTAATTCTAAACATCTTTTTTTTAAATCGAAAGTAATAACATCTTAAAGTTGGGGCTTAAGAAATGTGTCACTCATGTCACTCATTTGTCTTGTTAATCTTCTTGGTATGTATCAAGTTGTTCTAAATCTGCTTTGATTCAAAATGTAGTCCAAAAGAACAAACTCCATTTTAACACTGTCCAAAATCAACATTTTACCAAAAATCATTTAACAGCGGGTTTCACATTATATATTACCTCTTTGGCATGCAAGTGCTTCTAAACCAGATTCCTCATTTGGCATCAAAAGGGTTGATTTAAACATTTGCAATTTGAAAAACTAATAAGTAATTTCAGACTGGATCATTTGAACCATATTTTGCATAGTTTGAAAAAGAAAATTAGCACTGAGACTTTGATACTATCTTTCTCTTTACTGCTGCTAATCAAGTGTAAATTGAATTCAGAAAGTTGTGGTTATTCACTTCACATGACCCCTGCTGGGAGATTTAGTTTCATGCAGCTTCATCTTGCTATAGACCACATATGATTGACATAATTAATCAAAGATTATGCCACTAATCGGCAACAGAACACAACACAGCAGAGAACTCAATTAAAGCTTCTTATCCTCCAATTTGAAAGATCAGTCATGTGAGAGCTCAAAACTCAGCTTCATATTTTTGCTTAAGACCATAATTATTTAACTTCTATATTTGCTTCTGCAGGGTAATTTAGCTAAATTCATTTAAAAATCATGCCTTCCTTGCTGTAAAGGGATTTAACACTTTGATTTCTGCATCTAATTATTTTCAAAGAAATATCAAAATCTGTTTAAAACTAATATTCAACAGGCTGAAATAATTTAGAAAGCAGTAAGCTATAGGACTCAGCCATGTCTCACTAAAACTTTGCCTCTGGGACTTAACTACCAGTCCTTATAGGACTGAAAAAGGAACACTGTGGTGACCTTAGAAACTAAGGGTCAAATTCACCACTCGCTCAGAAAGCAAAAGCAATCAGGCTTTGTGCTGGGAACGGTGTGGCATTTCAGCTGCTTTTCTACCCTTGGTTTGGGGGCAGCTGCCCATCCATGGAGTTTTGGGACCACATAATCTGCCCTTCAGTACCTGGCATTTTTTACTAAAACTTCCAGCAAGAGGGTAAGCAATATTTCTTACAGAATGCACCCAGAATTGTACCGGATACCTTTCAAAATATACCAGAAAGACAGGTCCCTGGCCTGAGGAGTGAACAGTCTGAGTAGATGTGATATGGCAGAGAGAAGTAGTGGGTAGAGGACAAGAGGAAAGTGTAACAAAAATAAGGATGAATTTGCTTTGGAGGTCCTGCTTGTCCTTTTCTGAACGACAGAGAAGGGAACAGTAACAAAGAGATTGTGGGGATGGAAGAGAGGAACAGAGAGATAGATGGAAGATGAAGAAATGGAAAGGGCAGTAGAGTGAGAACGTGAAAGAGAAAATAACGGAGAGGAACTTTCTGTGGAGGTTGGCAGTAGGAGTGGTTTGGTAGCTGGAGAGAAGTGGAAGAAAGATTTTAGATCAGGCAGCCAGATGGCAATGGTAGAGCATCCAGAGCTTTAGAGGCAAAAGTCTGATGGTTTGAGGAGCCTGGTGTGGGTTACAGGTCTGTGGGTGGTGGTGGAATGTGAGTCCCAAGGCGCTGGAGTTCTGTTGTTGAGATCCGGGCTGCAGTTTGGAAACTTATTAAGCAAATATAGAGATTTTTAGCAAAACAAGTTGTAGCAGGCAGCAGCTCAGTTAGACATATTTTCCCCTCTGACCATACTCATGGTGCTTTAACTTTAAATTCTATATCTCTTAATTATTTCCCTAAGCTTCATTCTCCTCCCTAATACAAGCATAGGGGAAAACTACTGTAAAAGTCTGTGAATGTTTGACAGCTAATACTTGGTTACTGTACTTCAGATCTTCAGTAGTAGGTGACAACAAAGGGACTGAAAGGAGGAGAATAAATCCAGAGATGCTCTAAATTGGTAAAGTTTATAGGTATTTTTCTAGTTTCAGAGTAGCAGCCGTGTTAGTCTGTATTCGCAAAAAGAAAAGGAGTAATTGTGGCACCTTAGAGACTAACAAATTTATTTGAGCATAAGCTTTCGTGAGCTACAGCTCACTTCATCGGATGCATTCAGGTATTTTTCTGTTTATTTCACGGTAAGTGTGTGACTTTCTGCTGACAATGGGAAAAATATTTTCTCCAAACATTTAAAGTACAATATGTTCTTGTTCAGCTCCCTTACAAAAGGCTGCTTTGACTTGTTTCAAGCTTCACATTGTTTGAGATCTTACTTTAAAGGCTTTTCAGCTCATAATGATATAAGAGACAGCTTGAAACTCATTAAGCTTATGCACAATGAGTTGTTTAAGGACAAGAGTCAGTGTGCCAGTTACCAGGTTAGCTTTTTGTTATTGCCCCTTTAGATTAGTGATTGAGAAGCATTAAGACAAATAATATTGACTAAAGTGATTTTAGCATAGTTTACAGAGCTAAAGTCACTACATCTTAACTTGGTAGGCCATCAATGGGTGCAATAAACAGTTCCAGTAGTGTTACTTGTTTGTCTTTATGAAATATAGTGGCTGTATGTTGATCTTTGCTAAAGGGTATTTATGTTATGAAATTCTTTCTTGTGGGTTATATAGCTGTAAACATTTTTGTATGTTGTGCTGTGAGGGCTTCAGGGTTTTGGTTTTTTTACAGAATGTGTATTTTGCTAATATTAAAATTGGTAAATTAATAAGGTCTTTTTAAAAGGATAATAATAAAATGCTCATAGGGGTGTGTGCATGTGTGACCTCAGCGCAGTTATAGCATAGGAAATGTGGGCTGTAGACTCATGGAAACATTGAAGAGGGGAAAGTCAGAAGAGTCAGTTGTATAATTCTTTATTAGAAGATTAGGATTTCTTCACTAACTTCTGTCCTTTTTGTCTTGGAAAATAATTTTTGCTTGTTTTGACTACAGCTGAAATGTGTCATATTTTGATTTGGTTAACAAATAAAACTTGTGATTCAGCTGTTTACTATGCCAAAATAACTATGTATCAGTATCACTGAGCATGCCAATACTACTCTGGAGATAGTGCTTGTTGTAATAAGTCTCTTTGTCCTGCAATAATAGTGACTTTATTTTTTTTTTAAATTATTTGTGCTGGAGGGTCAAAATTTAAAAACTACCCATAATTATGTATCTAACAAGAACCCCTCCTCTCTGTCAGACTCTGACAGCTTTTGGTCGGGTTCTGATCTAAAACAGTTCATACACTAGTTTCCCTTTAAATGTAAATAATTAACCAAAGGGTCTTTCCTGTAAAGACAAATAAGGGATAGATAAGTGTAATATTGTGTGTTTCTCTTCATTGCAGAGGACTGACCCGCAGCTCCTTGCTCAGTTCTACTACGCAGATGAAGAACTAAATCAAGTAGCAGCTGAATTGGACTGTTTGGATGGAAGAAAAGACCCACAAAGATGCACATTGCTAGTCAACCAATTCCGCTCTTGTCAGGTAACCAGAATGGCATGTTCTCAGCTATGTTTTATCTTGTTTGTTTTGTTTACACAGATTTATTGCCTAATTTTTGGAATTATAACTAGATCCTTAAGAAACGTGGCTTTGATCAATGGAATTCCTGCTTAAACTAAAGGTGTTTCACATTTGCTCTCAAAGAATTGTGCATAAACAAAATCTACAAACAAGTGCTCTTGAATTAAAGATTTGTAAATATGTACACAATAAAGTTCAGATATTTTTTCCCATATGAAATATTGTATACCATGGTCAGCGTTTACCAGTGGTTACCAAAATCTGGAATCTGAGATGTTGCAGGATTTCAGACACTACCATACAGTAACTTCTTTTGTAAATGTTGACGTTTTTAATGGTATTCACTGTTTAAAATTACCTAAACTTCAAATTACGTGACAGGAGTAGCTTCCCATCAGTCACTTATGTAGATGGAGAAAAACAGTTGGCTTTTCATTAGATCTTAAGTTTTGGAGAGAATATGATCTGTTTAGTGCAAAGAGCCTTGAAGATAAGAAGGGATAACTAAGGTTTCCTTACTTCTACTGCATAAAACAAGGCATTTCAGCTGTAAGTTGTATTAAGAACCAGAGTCTTTCTATGGGTTTACTAACATATCTGCTTTGTATGTAACATCTGTTTTTATTTAAAAAGTGAATCAGGATATTACTTACTGAAACTGTGGTCTTTTTTGTAAGTGAGATCCTGTGGCAAAAGGCTGAGAAACAGCAAAGATTAGTTAGATCATTGTAGTAGCGTCCCGGTGGGGTGGGTGGCCTAGTTGTTAGGATCCACTGAGCTGGGGGAGGATAATGTAGGGGAGCCCAGGCCTGCTCACTCCAATGAGCTCTGACCCAGGGCCCTAGCAGAGTCAGCAGCATTGAACCCTGGGGGGGTTGTGGATCCTCTGTTACACCCTTACTGGGTCACTTCCTGCCATTACTCTCTCCACTTCTGGTCTCAGATAAGAAAGAAAAAAAAATTAAAAGGAAACCAAATCATCAGTCCCAGACCAACTCAGTCCCAGAGTTCTCCCTTTCTAAGCATTCACTTTTTGGCAAAAAGAAAAGGAGTACTTGTGGCACCTTAGAGACTAACCAATTTATTTGAGCATAGGCTTTCGTGAGCTACAGCTCACTTCATCAGATGCATAAAAGTGGAAAATGCAGTGAGGATATTTTTATACACAAGGACCATGAAAAAATGGGTGTTTATCACTTCAAAAGGTTTTCTCTCCCCCACCCCTCTCTCCTGCTGGTAATAGCTTATCTAAAGTGATCACTCTCCTTACGATGTGTATGATAATCAAGGTGGGCCATTTCCAGCATAAATCCAGGGTTTAGCAAGAACATCTGAGGAAGGGGGGGAGGGGGTGTAAAGAAAAAACAAGGGGAAATAGGTTACCTTGCATAATGACTTAGCCACTCCCAGTCTCTATTCAAGCCTAAGTTAATTGTATCCAATTTGCAAATGAATTCCAATTCAACAGTCTCTCGCTGGAGTCTGGTTTTGAAGTTTTTCTGTTGTAATATCACAACTTTCATGTCTGTAATTGCGTGGCAAGTTCGGGTGAGGTAAACAAAAGTCTTCAGTGGAATGTGAGAACAAATAGAATGGATAGGAATAAAACTTCATTTACACCTCTGCCAATTTAAAAAGAAGAGGAATGCTAAAGAGAATGTATTGACTAGCTTTTTTTCTGGAATTGCTTACTGTTCCTTAGATCAATAAGACCACTAAGACTTGCAAAAAAAGAGTTGCTAACTTGGTGAAAAATACCATCCATTAATCAGGTGAAAATGACATTGAAGAGCAGTATACCATTAGCATACCAAGCACCCATATTAAGTGAGCTGAATCTAGGGACACAGGAAAAGAGTAATGTACTATGTGCTCTCCTTTCTGACATCTCTTAAAAGAAGGCTTGCAAAAGTTTTTGAGAGAATGTTTCCATAGAAGTAGCTCATGTTCAAATTACCATAATTACCTCAGGAGGGATTTCACCAAAGTTTTATATTCATTACCTCAGTTTGCTTTTGCAGTTTCTCAACGTTTGCTACTTTGCTATCACCAGTCAACAGTGGTGGATTGTGGAGTATGGCTGCAGGCAAACAGCAAGTCTAGTATAAGGCAATATTGCAGAGGGGCTGTAGTCTTCACTACTCTTATTTTTAAAAGAAACCTTTAAATGTGCACAACATTGAAAAAGCAGGACAACTAACTTTAAGGCAGGCCCAATTCCTGAAGAGTGGAAGTAGTCACCAAATCAGTGCATTATCACAGTAGAGCAGTAACTGAAAAGAGCAATTCTTAGGACCTGATCACACACACAAAAGTTGCCATCCTTGCTAATTAGATGCATGTAGTCAAGGGTGCCACATTTTGTCTTAACTTATCTTTACAGTTGTTACATTTAACAGAAGTGGGAGTCACCTAGTCATATAGGAAATGTCATACTGGGGTAGAATCCTGGTCAGTTCCGTTGACTGTGTCCTCTAACGACATCCCATGCTGTAACACTAATACTTTCTTGGTGACTTTTATGCTTAGGTTCAGCTGTCAAACAAAATTGCTGCTACCAGAGCAGAAAGACTTGAAAATGCTTACACTTTCTATCTATGGTTTGATGCAAGATGCCAGAATCTTTGCAGAAATTGCCACTTTAATGATGTGTTACCGGAAAGATCACACCCTAGTTCAATGGTATATGAAATAATTATATTTATTAATTAGACCTATTTTAAACATATTTTTATAGCCCCCAGAGTGTTCTAGATGTTTTACAAAAACAGGTCTCTTCTTGAAGAGCTTTCTGTCTAAAAAGACAAAGTTGCAAGAGAAAGAGTTATGCTTCTTTTTTACGGTTTATAAGAAATTAGATCATAAGAGCAGAAATAAGAACCATTGCTTGAGGAATTGTGGAAAGAGGTTTTTTGTTTTGAGCAGGTATTTGGGAATAAGGATGGGAAGACTTTCCAGCATCTGAGAAGACATGAAGGTGCTTGTGAAAGAAAGGAGAACCAAGGTCCAATTTTTGTATCAAAAATATTTTACTGCAAATATATACGTATGAAAATATCTCAGTGTAAACTTAGCATTTATAGCAAGGAAGTGTGTGATTTTTATTAATGATACTGAAAATTTTAAAAACATACTATTTTAATTTCCTCAGGAGTTAGTTTTCAACAGTACCTTGGATACAGCAGAGCATGGTTTACCAGATTCCCAGGCTTTGTATGATGCACTTTTCTGTTAATGTCTAGTACCCGAGTTTCCATTATTTCTGCTTTCCTTAGCCCACTGCCAGGTTATCCCCACAATCTCATTTAGGAAAGTTGACTGAGACATGATTTCAGCGTGAGCTTAATTTGCTTTTTTTCTTATACTGGAAGAGGTTTCTAGTACTGGTATCCTTTGTCTTTTTAGCTAGCTTAGGAATTAATTAATTAGATTGATCTCTCCTCCTACTTCTTGGGTTGTTTGTCTTTAACAAATTAGACTGGCAGTACCTGCTTAATTAGCAAGTGTCATTCTTAAACTTCATACCTTCTTTTCTTAAATAGAAAAGAAAATATAATTTCAGACAGATGGCAGATTCATAATAGACTAACAGATTTTACTAACCTTTATTCTTTTGAGGAAAAGACTGTATTTTATTTTAGAAGATCCTTCAGAAATTTAAACTTAATTTAGATCTTTGTCTAGACTTCTCAGGTTTGGATCTAAGGTTTTAAAAAGAGATCCTAGTTAATGGAAGTGTGGTGATAGTAGTTTATATGGCTACAACAGCTTTAGTGTGCATAATGCTTTATAGACAAACAATACAGATCCTGTCCTGAGGAGCTAACATTTCAGATTAGACATATTAGACATGTATTTTATATAACTAATATCTTCCATCTTCCCCACCCAAAAGGAGGATTTCTAGTCTTTTGAGGCATACTGATGGAACGAAGGAGTTACAATGACACAGCTCATGATGTTAGCTTTTCATGTGGATCAATAGAAAATTTCAGTCCCCAGGGCTGTCAACATATTTTTTTTAAAAATGACTAAAGTTACAAACAAGATATTAAATTTTTTTAAAGCTCTATTTTACTCAAAAGCTATTTGAGTAATGATCAAATGATGTTTTTAAAGTAAAATTAAGTTTTTAAAACTTCTAAAGCTGCTATATCTTGGATACCAAACATGGCAAGTTGCTTAGATACCATGGTGCTGAGATAAAGAGCAAGGTGACAGTTTTTAAAGCTTCAATTTTCATTTACTTATTAATGCAGTATAACAATTTGCTTCAATTATAGTGATTTACTGTAAAAATGGCATTCTTGTTTTTGCTGTGGTATTTGCATATCAGTGGTATTACGTTGTTATAGCACACACACCTGTTAATATTATATCTTGCATTTGCTGTTTATAATCTATATCTAACAAAGCCAGAACTCATCTTTGTGCTACTCTATTTTATACTTCACAATAAGCCCTAAACTGTTTTATGTCAATATATGACGACTCCCAATCACATATACACTTCCCTAAATTATGAGGTACACAGGCCAAGATGGTGGTGGTAGCAGTAGCTCATATGTAGCACTTTTCATCAGTAGAGCTCAGAACGCTTTACAACGGAGGTTGATAGAAAAGGAGTACTTGTGGCACCTTAGAGACTAACCAATTTATTTGAGCATAAGCTTTCGTGAGCTACAGCTCACTTCATCCGATGCATACTGTGGAAAGTGTAGAAGATCTTATTATATACACATAAAGCATGAAAAAATACCTCCTCCCACCCCACTCTCCTGCTGGTAATAGCTTATCTAAAGTGATCACTCTCCTTACAATGTGTATGATAATCAAGTTGAGCCATTTCCAGCACAAATCCAGGTTTTCTCACCCCCACCCCCCCACACACACACACAAACTCACTCTCCTGCTGGTAATAGCTTATGTAAAGTGACCACTCTCCTTACAATGTGTATGATAATCAAGGTGGGCCATTTCCAATCATACACATTGTAAGGAGAGTGGTCACTTTAGATAAGCTATTACCAGCAGGAGAGTCAGTTTGTGTGTGGGGGGCGGGTGTGGGGGGGGGTGAGAAAACCTGGATTTGTGCTGGAAATGGCCCAACTTGATTATCATACACATTGTAAGAAGAGTGATCACTTTAGATAAGCTATTACCAGCAGGAGAGTGGGGTGGGAGGAGGTATTTTTTCATGCTTTATGTGTATATAATAAGATCTTCTACACTTTCCACAGTATGCATCCAATGAAGTGAGCTGTAGCTCACGAAAGCTTATGCTCAAATAAATTGGTTAGTCTCTAAGGTGCCACAAGTACTCCTTTTCTTTTTGCGAATACAGACTAACACGGCTGTTACTCTGAAAGGAGGTTGATATCATTATCCCCATTTTACAGATGGGGAAACTGAGGCACAGAGACGTGAAGTGACTTGTCCAAAGTCACCAGCAGGCCAGTCGCAGAACCAGTCTTTGAACTCAAGTCATCTGAGTTCCGGTCTAGTGGTAATACATTAATTTTTCAAACTAGATCAATGGTGGCAATGCCTGTTAAGTATATTCTGTTAACTAAACAAGATACATTTAACTGAAACTTGCAAATTTTGAGTACAAAATCTTAATACATATAACATTTAGCCCACTTTACACATTTTTTCCTGCAATATAAATTACTCCATGAAGTATTTCTTGAGTAGATGTCAAATTTTATACATTTTTATCCCACTCAGAAACTTCCAGACATGATAGAACCTATTTTGGGCTGAAGTTTCATATTTTACAGCACTGTGACCTTGCCTATGGTACACACATTTTTGACTAATCATCTGCATTAATGATCTCCCCCTGCATGAACTGGCTTTGGCCCCAATTAGTTTAAATTCTGTACTTGAGTTAATAAGATGATTTAAAAATTATAATTCCTGAGCCACTTTATTGGAATTGATGTGTTAGCAAAGAAGTTCAGTGATGATACTTGACCAGGCCAAGTTTAAAAGCAACTTTTTTCTTGTTAATGGAGATGCCTTTTCAGTCCTCTAATACTGTATAGAAATGCTTTATATTAAAAGAGGTTTCTAAATGGTAGCACTTGCTTCTTGTTTTAATATGATGAGAATAATTTCTCTGCATGATATAGCGAGTTCTCAGAACAATGTATGAGTCAGTTCCAAGCATGGTTTAATAAAAATTATTCCCAGCACTGCAGGTCACAAGTTTCTCAGGAATGTGGTAATGTGACCCACTAAAGCAGGGGTGGGCAAACTATGGCCCATGGGCTGCATCCAGCCCGCTAGCCGTTTTAATCTGGTCCTCGAGTTCCCACTGGGGAGCGAGGTCTGGGGCTTGCCCCAGTCCGGCGCTCCAGCTGGGGAACAGGGTCGGGGGCCATTCCACACAGCTCCTGAAAGCAGCAGCATGTCCCCCCTCCAGCTCCTAAATGTAGGGGAAGCCGGGGGCTCCACTCCACATGCTGCCCCTGCCCCAAGCGCCACCCCTGCAGCTCCCATTGGCTGGGAATCCCGGCCAATGGGAGCTGCAGGGGCAGCGCCTGCAGACAGGTCAGCACGCAGCAGAGCCGCCTGGCCATGCCTCCACATAGGAGCAGGAGGAGGGACATGCCGCTGCTTCCGGAAGGCACTTGAGGTAAGCGCCGTCCTGAGTCTGCACCCCTGAGCCATCCCCCGGTGCCCCATCCCCTGCTTCAGCCCTTATCCCCCTCCTGCCCTCTGTCCCAGCCCAGAGCCCCCTCCCCCACCCTGAACTCCTCATTTTTGGCCCCACCCTGGAGCCCGTACCCCCAGCCAGAGCCCTCACTCCCTCCCGCACCCCAATCCCAATTTCATGAGCATTCATGGCCCGCCATATAATTTCCATACCCAGATGTGGCCCTCGGGCCAAAATGTTTTCCAACCCCTGCACAAAAGTAAATTAGAAAGGGATCTGTTCTCATCAAGGTGTAACTTCACTGTCCTTTATTACACAATTGTAGTCAGTCCTTGTATGGCATATTGGGGACCCATATAAAGTCCAGCATGACACTGGACACTATGAAATGATGTGATGTGATTTTAGTAAGGGGTATCTTATTATCTACCAACAATAAACATTGTGCAATATAAGACAAAAAATGAGACCACTGATGCCTTAAAGAGCTTACAGAGTAAAACACAGAAACATTTACTGTCAATGGATTTTGTCTCCTAAGGGCCTAAATCCTTTAGAAAATGAGATTCAGGCTTCTAAAACAGGCATTGCAATACTGAGTGCAGCAACACTGAAATATCTTTAAAAATCTGGGCTTTAGCTACCAGAGTTGTGATTTTGAGAAAAATACCAAATATTATGAGTTGAGTACCCTGTGAATCTTTGCAGGGCCCATTGGGGGGTGAGAGGGAGAATATGCACCTGTATCCTGCCCACCTTCTGTCTGCCTGCCGAAGACACACTCCTAGAACATAAGAACAGCCATACTGGGTCAGACCAAAGATCCACCTAGCCCAGTATCCTGTATTCCAACAGTGGCCAATGCCAGGTGCCCCAGATGGAATGAACAGAACAGGTAATCATCAAGTGATCCATTCCCTGTAGCCCGCGCCGCTTCCCGCAGACCCCATTGGCCTGGAACGGCGAACTGCAGCCAGTGGGAGCTGTGATCGGCCAAACCTGCAGACACTGCAGATAAACTGTCCCAGGCTGCCAGAGGATTTCCCTGACAGGCCACGTGCCAAAGGTTGCCAATCCCTGATCTATGATGTCTCTGAGAAGCAGTGTGATTCAGAACTGTTTTGGTAGCAAAAATCTGTTATTGTCACACAGTATCTATCAGACGCACAGTAAGAGTGTTTAAAATAACTATTCCACTTTGCTTCAACCAATCAGATCTCTCTTCACATTCCTTTAACCTCGTTTTCCTTTAATCACTGAGAGCAGCAGTATTTAGTGAGCTGAGTCTCATGTCAATAAAGGCCATTATAGTAAGGGAGTACTGCTGTGTGCCATGTATATGGATGGAATTAATCTACAAGTTTAACGGGTTTACTGCGTAGAGTAGTGTGTGAAGAAGGGATGTGATTGGGCAATGGAAATTAAGTAATATGATTTGGAAGATAGGAATATAAATAAAATATGACAGGGGCTCTGTAGTTAGTCTTGTGGATGATGTGGCCATGGAATTTTCTGTGGACTCCAGCTTTACCCCAGAGTTGTACTCCAGAATCTAAACTTTTATTTAAAAATAAAAAATGTTTGTAGCCTTTATGGCTGAAGTTTAACCATCACTCTTTTGAAGCATGTATTTTCGTATTTAATTCATGTAAGACCTCATTTTTTTTACAATGAAGATGCTAGAGAATTTCCAGAATACCCCACAGTCCAGGAACATCACCACAGAATTCAAGTCCAGCTTGCCGCAGAGTATGTGTCCATTGTCTGTAATGGAAGATGGAAAGTATCTTCATATAATATTACAATATGACACTGCCATTCTTTAAGTTACTGTAGTATAGAATGGAATATTGCTTCTGTGTGCTGTGATAGAAGTATTGCACAAGGTGAAATTTGACTTGGCAAGATATTGAATAATGAAAAAGGAAACTCTTCTTTCTACATACAATACAATTTTTTTTTTTAGCAGTTATGAGGAGGACTTGAGTGCAACAAATTATGCATCTTTTGGAAAAGTTGGGCCAGCATTGTAGAAAGGACTTTGACACTGGGTGGTAGAGTGCCATAATTGTGATCATATTGTGAATTTGAATCTAACTGGGGAAAACTCATTGTCCAAATTTGGGGATCACATTAAAAAGTGTAACAAGCCTGACCCCAGAACTTCCCGTGGTCGGCGTCAACTCTGCCTAACTTTACCCTGGGGGAAGTGGGGAGTAACAGGACATAATACTGAGTTCCTTTCTTTTCTAGCATGTAAATATGAAGTTCCAACTTTCTATACCCAATTTTATGTTTAGGAAGGAGATTGTGTCAAAGTTCATTGTATTACAATGATGGAAAATTGTTGAAGTAAAATTGCAGAACTGAGGAGAGTGTCTAAGAGCAAATACAAAAGAGTGATGGGCCTAACCAGGTAGTAGACTGTGGAAGTGGTTATCACGCTTTTCATTTTGAACACATAATGCACTCTTTTTATGTATGAGAAATAAATATCTTTATGAAGTGAATTGCACAGAATTTTCCCAGTTTGGGAAAAATAACTCTGCTTTGTATGTCATCCTTTGTTCAATACAAAAGTACTTCATTGTGACACTGTAAGAAACTGGAACAATATAAATCAGTAACAGTTAAGAATATCATAGTACATTATAAATGTACAGTGCAGCCTAAAAGCCTTCCAGGTGGCTTAATTTCTTTCATTGTGTTGCCTCTGCTCAGTCTTCCAGTAGAAGGGCCAGAGGCACGACAGGCATCCGTTGGAGATCAGGCATATTTTGCACCAAAGAGCGGGCTGCTTAAAAAAATTAAGCATTTAAGACAATTTAAAGCTGCAGGAAACTTCAGCCTACAGTGCAAAGTATTAGTTTATGAGACAATGGTATTATCAAAGGGCAAGACCTCATGTACTCCAAAGCAAGTGAGACCTAAATTCTTTGGCAGTTTCTGGATATCACAGCAGGTGGAAAGTTCTGCAGCAGCTCTTTAACTGAAAAAAAATCAAGTTTTTTCTTTAAATATGAAACTGTAAAATACTCTGTACAAAAGCAGTTGTTACTTGATATTAAGTTTAGTTTATTTTGCACTATTGGCATGCTTTCAGTTTTGTACTGACTATGCTTAACTGCATCCTAGAAAGGGGAAGCTAGTGACTTCGGCAGCAGAGCTATAGGCACCTAAGGGTACAGGAGAGACTGTGGAATAACTAAGTACATCAATTGTGTGTTTCTGCTAAATCGATTGGCAGTGAAACCGTTATTTACATCTTTAGGTGTCAGAGTTCACTCTCTGAGATGAATGGTGCAGTTAACACCTCTGTGTTGCTAACTCTCTCAATGTTATTGCAAGTCTCATGATGTTTGGTATTTTTCATAAGGCTTCAGTTTCTTGTTTTTTGGTTGTTTTTTTAATAACATGAGAATCTCATCTTTTTTTAATGTAAGTTTCTAGCCTTCATGATTGTGGAGGAAATCTTGCAAACTAACTGTATCTTAGTGGCTCAAAAACTGGAATAAAAGAATCCAAAATTCATTATTTTTTAAATCTCATGATTTTGGGGGGCGGGGTATCTATTTATGACTTCTGAAAGCTTGAGGTTGGCAGTATTGGAGGATTTGGGGGTTGCTGGTTTTTTTGTTTGTTTTGTTTTTGTTTTGCTGTGGGCAAACTCAGGAAGATGATACTTCATTGGTTTGTTTTCACATTTTCAAAGATCTTCAGAGCCATGAGGGTTAGAAATATTTTGTTTGTAAATAAAAGCTCAGGATCCGGAACACAATTCTGAAGCAAGAGGTGAGCAAGGGGGTGGATTCTGCAGCCACAGGCCTTTCCATACTGTTTGCTCTTTATAGTAACCAAGAGATGCAGATGGAAAAATCTACCAATTATGAAAAGTGCATCTCTCCTCTTTAAAAAAAAAAAAAAAAAAAGGCTCTGTAAAAATAACACCAAAAGATCCATGTTCATTTTCTCCTACTGAATCAGGTTTACTCCTTTTGCAAATAAATAAAGATGATTTTTCCAACTGATAGTCCTGCAAATTCACCTTGGCATCTGAAATTCATTCTCAATTCTGTTCGACTCATACATTATTACTGGTAATAAAAATCATGCTTGTCTCATTTAAACTTGTGCAACCCCTTCATCCTCAGATTCTGCCCTTAGTTACACCTCTGCATTCCCTACTGTTTTCAGTGGGGACTGTACAAGTATAACTGGGAACAGAATTTGACCCTGCAGCTTGAATTTTAAGAATTCTGTTGATAGAATTCAGCTCATATTCTCAAACTGTGAGGTTTTTTCTACAGTGCAAACATAAGTATAAAGCAATAAACTTCAATTTTCATCAAGAAAGTAAACATGATTGAGTGGCTGTGGAGAGCAGATCTGCTAAAAAAGACACGGCCATTTTTACGCAGATACTCTTTCAAGAAGACACAGACTTTAAGTAGTCATTACTAAATTCATTGATAGAAATGATTCCAGCCAGAAACTTCAGAACTGGATCCAAATGTGCTTAGGTGTTGAAATCTGGGATTTTGATTTGAGTCTAAGGCTAGCTGTTAGATATTACTTTATTGTGTGCTGATGAGAAAAGCAGTGATGTCAGCCTTTCTTTGAATTACTCAATTTTGAAGCTATGAAACTTTAATTTGCCTCAGTCCGTTAACCCTGTAATGCAGAGAAATTTAGCTTTTCCAGCATTCTCCATTGATGCAATGCATGTTCATGCTAATAGCAGAGAGCCCTCAATTTATCTATGCCCTGAATTAGCATTCCCAGTTTTTCTAATTATATTTATGAAATACATGTAGTGATTTCAGAAAAACATGTTTATGTAAACGTGAGATGGTTTTGTTTGCAGAGTCCTCTGACAATTTTGAAAGCTGTACAAATTGTCCGGTCTTTGACTTAAGCAAGCTCCTGGGCTGTCCTTAGGAGTGTAATAACCATGCTTCTTCAATTAGTGTCCCTATGGGTACTCCACTTCAGGTGTGCATGTGCCACTAGACCCTTTGAGAGGAGATTTTCCATTAGCAGTGTCCATTCAACCCATGCATGTTCTCTATAACCTCATGGGGTTGTACTGAGCTGTATGGGCAAACTGCCCTCAGTTCCTTCTCTATTGCCCCAGCCTGAGACAAAGCTGTAGCATGTCTGCCTTGTGTGTGCCTCAGCATGTTCTGCAGTTGTTGTTTTTTAGTTAGTTTAGTGTTTCTAGTTAGTGTTTTTGTTGTTAGTGTAGAATTAGTTAGATAGTTATGAGAGGTTTGGCTTTTTTCCTCCTCCTCACCCCAACCTTTTTCTAGAGAGTTTATTTGGCTAGGCTGGGCATGCCTGGCTCACCAGGATTCAGACGCTGCCTCTCTTGTCCAGAAGCTATCCCGTTCAATGACGGTCATTCTTAGTGAATCCATTGGATTCTGTGCTGCTGATGGTGCCATCTTCAGAGAGCTGAGGCCTTGATCACTTGTAATTATTAAAGAACCAATGGCCAGTTTTTGTAGTAGCAGTGATTTTAATCTCAGTATTCCTTGCCAAATTTTACGATGTGTAATTACATTATTCCTCAAATTTCTTCTACAATATGAAATGGCTATGGTATTCTTCACTTTCTGTTCTAAACTGTGGTGAGGTGGTTATGCACTATTCAACTTCTGCATTCCAAACCAGAAATGGCTGCATTTCAGTGGTGGCAGGAATAATTATACATATCCCTTACAAAGAAGTTGAGGTTTAATATTGGTAAATGCTATGAGAACTTAAATAATTGTGCCATAGAGATGCTAAATATTATAATCTTTGGGTTTTGCACAGCTTCTGATCCTGACAAAGAGCAAAACATATTAGCTATTGCAAAAGAGAGCATTAAAAACTTATTTCAGATTAAAATGTTATATTGTATCAAGGAGACAGAATGCTAAACTTCAGTATACTGTGAACATCACCTCCAGCTGTGATCAGACCTCATTAATTAAGCAGGGGTATGTAACTGGAGGGACACCTGCAGGGACAAGCCTACAATGGTTCCAATAATAGCATTAGCACTCTTTCCTCAGAATCAACATTGAACCAGTGCTGTGGGTTAGTGGTGGAAGTATCAGGCTGAGAGATGGCCTTTCTCTCAGCCTGGTACTTTCTCTTTCAGGCACCCAGTACCATCTGTGATGACGTATAATTGAAAATGACTATTTGTGTCAGTGTTATTACCACTGTTATACAATTTCAACAAAAATTATACAAAGTATATTATGTAAGGTGTCAATGGAAAAGTTATATTCTATCAAGTATGATTATTCTGGTTAAATCCATGTGTCATCTTTGTATCTAAAGTTATTAATATTGGCTATGCATTTGTATTTCAAACATGTGCTGTGTTCCTGGGTGACGCTCCCCAGATAGCAGTTTAGCCCTGATGTAAATCTATCTGTTGATGGCCTACTAAGGACACTCCATTCTCACAATGGACCATTGAAGAATCTCATCCCAGCCAGTAGGTCTTCCTGAGAATGCCTCAGATAGCAAGGAGCCAAAGGCCACCCCCTGTGATTCAGCAAAGCATGAAGGGGCATGTGGTATGCTCATGTGACCCTGAGCCAAATGGCCCATCTTGGGCCAATAACTTTCCTTACACAGGGGCTGTGGGGTTTGTTTGGGACAGTAAACTTCCATGCACATGGAAAAGGATATGAGACACCTGAGACATCTCCATTTTGTCTCTTTCCTGTTCTAATTCTCAGGATTGTGGATTTACAACTAAAAGGAATATCTTCAACTATGGGCTGAGGACCTTCCAATCTTTTGGAAGTTACCAGAGTGACTTTTGCAAGCCAGCACTCTATGCCATCACTGCTACAAACCTGATATAAGGACTTTGAAATCACTTCTGTGTATATAATTCCTTAACCATTCAATAATGCTCTTCTTTTTTTTTATTAATAAATCTTTAGTTAGTTTATTAAGGATTGGCTGACAGTGTGATATTTGGGTATGATCCGAGATACATATTGACCTAGAGGTAAGTGTCTGATCCTTTGGGATTAGTAGAACCTCACATATGGTGAAATGGGTTTTCAGTAACTCCTGACGTTATTAGACCTGTTTGTCTGGATGGGAGTCAACAGATGGAATGCCTAAAGGGAACTGTGTTTGACTTCTGGTCAACCAATGTGGTACTCCAGAAGCACTTTTGTTAGTGACTTGGTGAATCTAATTATAGACTAAACACCAGTTTTGGGGATTGTCTGTCCTATTTCTTGCAGTCTGCCCTGAATGTGGCACTCTGTGTGGTCCATCCCAGGCACCCAGTCACACCATCTGTGAAGGACATGGAGGGCTAGGACATTCACTTCTCTAGAATGGCACCGACTGCATCAGACTTACCATTGATGCCTTCTCACCACAATGGGTACTGGCAAAACTGAAGGGCCAAATGCCTTCAGTCCTGGCACCTGCGCACTCCAGAACAACAGTACCTCAACTCAGTACTGCAGGAATTCTGCTACTCCAGGGACTTGTCAGTTTTAGACAGACCAGAGTCCCCACTGCAAATGACTCTCTGGTACAGAGACCTTGGTTTCTGGATTACCATTGCTTCCTGATATCGCAAGATTTTCTGCCTTATTCTACTGCCACCTCCCCCATGTTTGGAGAACATTCAGGAGGATGAAGGAGTTTCCTCTTTACCAGTGCAGGGTTCCCCTCCACATCAGTACAGAAATCCATATCTTGACAAGGATCCCCGTCCAGGACAGGGATGATGGGATCAGTCTTGGGGAACACCCCTTTTCCCGTTTGGGCCTCCCAATGGCCATACTAGGATGCGCGGTGGTATATTGTCAGCAGTTTGCCAGATTCATAGACTTTAAGGTCAGAAGGGACCATCATGATCTTCTCGTCTGACTTCCTGCACATTGCAGGCCACAGAACCTCACCCACCCACTCCTGCCAAAGACTGGCTTGGTGTTCTTATCTGCTTCACCTGTGTGTTTAACTTGCATACAAGTTTCTGACTGTCCCTCCTCTCCTCTCTCAGGATGCAGGTTGCATGCTTCATCCACTCTAGGGGTCCTTCATCTCTGAGCATGGCTCCTAGATGGTTCATGGGATTAGAATCCACCTGTTAACAGGAGTACAACAGGTATAACTAAACAGTAGAAGGGAATCAACTTGAATTACTTACGTTCAGAAATGGAGATGATTCAACCACTGGTGTCACCAGTACCTGAATCGTCTTTGCTGTCAGCCATCTTGGATTACCTGCTGGACTTGAAATCAGGGTTATCAATTGGCTCTTTTAGACTCATAAACTTGAAGGTCAGAAAGGACAATCGTGATCATTTAGTCTGACCTCCTGCACATTGCAGGCCGCAGAACTTCACCCACTACTGAAATAGACTCGGGTTCATCTGGCTGCAATAGCTGCATTTCATCTCCCACTAGAAGGGTTTTCCATATTTGCTCACCCTATGTCCTCAGATGTATTTAGGATTTAGGAAACATGGAGGTACTTTGTTCCCTCACAGGGGGTATGAACATTTGTACACCCACCCCCAGCCAGACTCCATGGTAGTGGATGTGGCTAACCAGCGTGAGCGACAGGGCTACCAGGGGTCCTCATCCAAGAACCATTACACCAAGAAATTGGACCTTTTGGGGAGAAAAGTACATTCGACTGGGTATACAGGGGGTTGCAGCTCCGTATTGCTAACCATCAGGCAGTGGTTAGCAGATATAATTATAACACCTATGAGGCTATGCAAAATTTCATTGAACTTCTGCCTCCTAATCTCATACGGACTTTTCCACACTAGTAGAGGAAGGCAAATTGATCTCCCATGTGTCCCTGCAGGTGGCCTTGGATGCAGCCTCCTGTACGATCACTACTGGGGTGGCCATGAGGAGGAGTTCCTGGCTGCAGGTCTCGGACCTATCATTTGAGGTGCAGCAGATGATTCAGGATCTCCCCTTTGAGGGTCAATTGCTGTTTTCAGAGAAGACTGACGCGCGTTTGCACAGCCTCAAGGACTCTTCGGCTACCCTGAAGTCCTTGGACCTTCATACACCTGCGATGCAAAGGAGGCACTGCAGGCCTCCCCCACCCCCAAGGAATTATCAGCCTCAGGGCAGACAGGAAGGGTCGCGTAGGAGGAACAGGAACTCGAGGAAGAGACCTCATCCTTCCTCCAGCCAGTGGTCTGGCTAGTCGAAATCTTCCTCAGGCCAGAGGCAGGCCTTTTGAAGGTGCACTCGGGGGGCAACACACCAGCTCAGAGACTGGATCCTCCCTACCTTACCTTTTTATCACGTCTATCCCCTTTCTACCCCGCGTGGACCCCTATTACATCAGACCATTGGGATATTCACTCCAATTCTGTTCCCTCCCACCCCTGGACCCCGCTTCTTCATCGCTCTTCAGGGACCCCTCTCACGAGCAACTCCTTATCTAGGAGGTGCAATTGCACCTCTCATTAGGAGCAGTGGAAGAGGTTCCTCAGGATTGCAGGGGCTTTTATTCTCTGTATTTCCTAATACCAAAAGCCAAAGGTGGGCTAAGACCTATTCTAGACCTATGCGAACACAAGAAGTTCATAAAGAAACTCAAATTCCACACGGTCTTGTTGGCCTCCATCTCTTTCTTGGATCCAGGGGACTGGTATGCCACCCTCAACTTGTAGGACACGTACTTTCACATAGCAATAACTCCATCCCACAGAAAATACCTCAGGTTTGTGGTGAGCAACAGCCACTATCAGTTCACAGTCCTCCCGTTTGGTCTATCAGCGGCGCCCTGAGTATTCACCAAATGCTTGGCAGTCGTGACCATGTTCCTGAGCAGGCGCCAGGTACAGGTGTTCACGTACCTAGATGACTGGCTGATCAAGGGCCGCTCCAGGGCTCTAGTAGAGGTGCAAGTCGAATTCATCATGGCAATGTTCGACACACTGGGCCTTCTCCTGAATGTGGGGAAAGTCCACTCTGTCCCCTGTTCAGCAGGTAATATTTATAGGGGCGGTTCTGGACTTGACCCAGGCCAGGGCATACCTGCCAGAGTCGAGGTTCTGGGCCATGGGCGACATCATTCGGCGTCTCATGCAGTTTCTCACCACCACAGCACAAAATTGCCTAAGGCTCCTGGGACACATGGCCATGTGTACCAGACTTCAGCCGCTCGAATCCTGGCTAGCCTCTGTATATCAGCCAGTTCGGGACAGTTTGGACAGGGTGGTGACTCTGCCTCCCCATGTCCTCGATTCCCTTCTGTGGTGGCGCGACCCACAGGTGGTGTGTGCTGAGGTTCCCTTCACCAGCCCCCAGCCAACTCTCTCGTTGGTAATCGATGCATCAGACTTGGGCTGGGGAGCACACCTGGGCGACCTCAGGATGCAAGGCCCCTGATCAGAGGCAGAGCTGGCTCTCCACATCAATGTCAGAGAGCTCAGAGCAGTGCGCCTCGCATGCCAGATGTTCCGAGCCCACCTAATAGGCAGATGTGTTTCAGTTATGACAGAGAACACCACAGCAATGTTCTATATCAACAAACAGGGGAGGGCACGCTCCTCTCCCCGTACCAGGAAGACCTCATGCTGATAGAACTGCAGGCTTCATACCTCCTGGGGTGCAGAAAGAGTTGGCAGACTACCTCTGCAGGTCGTTCCAAAGCCATGAGTGGTCCCTACATCTGGATGTTGTGAACTCCATCTTCCAATGGTGGGGCTTTCCCCCGGTAGACCTCTTTGCCATGCGACTCAACAGGAAGTGTCAGCAGGTCTGCCAGGGGTCAGCAAGTGACCTCTTATACTCACCAAAATAGACCCTTTCACCTGCTGGAATCACGTGAAGTGCACTGTACCCCAGCTCTCCAACATGGCCTCTACACAAGTGTCCATGCTAAAAAATTTGAGGTGCATGGTAATTTTTCAAAAAAAAATCAAATGACTGAATGACACCCTCCACCCCCACCCCCACCCCATGTCCGTCACTAAGTACGGTAATTTTGTCAAGTGTTCGTCGCACAACATGGTGGTGCCAACCCCTGAGTTCTACTCCTTCTGGAGCCATAGTCCAGGCTCCATAGTGGACACATTCCTATTACTGTGGGGAAATCATCTCCTATACACGTTCCCACCCATCTCTCTCATTCACAAGGTGCTCCTCATGGTACAGAGGGAAGAAGCTTCAGTGATATTGATAGCTCCAGTCTGGCCCCACCAACACTGGTACACATCCCTCCTCAAGTTGTCCATGGAAGCCACGGTCACCTTGCTGCTCGTCCCAGGCTTAATAACTCAGGATCACGGTTGCCTCCAGGACCCAAACCTCAAGTTGTTGCATCTAACGACATGGAAGCTCCATGGCTGAACCTGATGGAGCTTACCTGCTCAGACCAGGTTAGACATGTCGTCCTTGGCAGTAGAAAACCCTCCACTAGGGCTACCTGCCTGGCCAAGTAGAAGAGATTTTCAATCTGGATGGCGCAGCATCATTCTTCCCTGACACTCGCTGCTGTACTGCTTATATTGGACTACCTCCTCCATCTCAAACAGCAGGGCCAATCCATGTCATCAATAAGGGTTCACCTGGCTGCCATTTGAGCGTTCCATCCAGGTGCAGAGGGACGGTTGGTCTTCGCCAACGCTATGGTCAGTCGCTTTCTCAAAGGTCTCGACAAGCTATATCCACACGTCAGGCAGCCGATCCCACCTTGGGACCTTGGTTCTTTCCAAACTGATGTGCCCTTTGAACCACTGGAGACATGCTCCCCGCTCTATCTCTCGTACAAGGTGGCATTTCTGGTTGTGATAACCTCAGCCAGGAGGGTGTCTGAGCTCAAGGCTCTAACATCAGAACCCCCCTACACTATGTTCCGTAAGGACAAGTTTCAGCTCTGGCCTCACCTGGCTTTCCTCCTGAAGGTTGTCTCCCAATTTCACATCAACCAGGCCATTTTCCTCCCTGTGTTCTATCCTAAGATGCACTCGAGCGGCAGGGAGCAGAGGCTTCACTCATTGGATGTCTGCAGAGTGCTAGGCTTTTGTATCGCGAGAACAAAGCCGTTCTGAAAATCCATCCAGCTATTTGTGGCAGTGGCGGACTGAATGAAAGGTCTTTCTGTCTCTTCTCAGCGGATTTCGTCATGGATCACATACTGCATATGTGAGTGTTATAACCTGGCAGGGGTGGTTGCCCCTCTGATTGCTGCACACTCCATCAGGGCGCACGCCTCCTCAACGGCATTCCTGGCACAGATTCGGACCCTAGAAATTTGCAGAGCAGTGATGTGATCTTTTTTACATTCAAAACTGATGCAGCAAGCCCAGAGGTACCGAGGCTATGAACTGCAAAGTCTAGAGGTGCCACAGCTCAGCCCTGACACAAATTAAGCACTGTGCTTATCCCAGCTATGGCCATGACACTATTTGTAGAATGAATAGTGATGAAACAAGGGTACTTATTCTAATACTGTTGAACTTTGTTTATGCAAGACAAATGCACTATACCTGACGTTTATAATAAAAAGACTCAGATAGGCATGCCCTGTTTCCAGGAAACAAAACATGTTTGTCTTCTTAATGTATCTGTCAGATAATAATAGGTTTCAAGAGTTCCATCTATATATATTAAGTGATAGAGCTATCCCTTAGTAACAAAATAAGGCTTGGGACAGGCGGTTTCTAATGAAAACCCAGTTTTTCTATGAAATCCATATATAACCCTAGGGAGAGAATGAAGGGACCCATTTCAGTAAAGATACTCCTATTTTACCAGGAGACGTTAATGTTGGTTAATGTCTTTCTCCATCTAAGTGAGTGAATATAAATCTTTGCTATCGTACAAGGACACCGTCAACCAGCTGAGGTCCAGAAATGTACTTGTCCATAAAGAAAGGATAATCCCATACAGCATTGCTACAGAATGTCTCTTAAAGAAAAAAAAATATTCTCCCAAAAGACATTAATGCAAGAGTTGCATCCTGGGAGAGAGCTACCATTTCCCTTTGATTTTTTTTTTTTTTTTTTTTTTTTTTTGGTAATTCAGTAAAACCTAAAATTACTATAGGAAGTTGGGGAAAAGTGAAATTAATATTCCATGACTAGGTCTTAATTTCTCTATCTCTTAGATGAGAATAGGATGATAATCTATATTATATGACTCAAACGCAATGCACATGAAAGTTGGAACTATGATTAAATCTAATGTAATGAAACAGGAATTAGAGTCTAGATGGTAGTACATGTTCCTCCAACTACAGCAAGATCTGGCTCATCTTGCTCAGGCAACCAGTTCAATAGAATTGATGCTCTAAGATCAATAAACATTTTATTTGAAAACGACATTTGCCAACCCCCACTTTTAAGTGACATCTTTGACTTGGCACACCCAACTCGGGCAATTGATTATATGTATTAATTATACAAATCTCAAAGAGATTTGAATATACACACTGTTAGAGATTATTACTTCTGTTATCAAAAAGCAGTCATTTCCATCATCTGTAGCATCCATAATAACAAGCCCACAGTACTACACACCAGTTTAGGAACAGTAATCCTCTACATTTCAACTAAACGCAGATCGGCTGCAGCAATCAGTATTATGAAATCTCATTTAAATCAGTGGGTGTGGCAACCATCCTTCATTCACGATAAATGTAAGTAGTCGTTAAACTACATTTTGGGGTAAGGTAGCTGAAACAATAGGAGCCACTACCCAAAATAAAGGCCACATGCAAGCCTAGTCATAAACTGAACTATGTGGGCAATGGGGTTTTGTTGGAAATTGTTTGTTAGAAATATGTATGTCTGAGAGAAGAAGCAGCAGCAGAGAACAGGCAGAGAGAAACAGCCACAAAGCCAGGAGCAAGAGAAGGATTAGAAATCTGATCATGATAGAAAGTGAAAAGAGGGGAGGGACAGTGCTGGCTGGAAAAAAGCCTGGAAACAGGAGCAAAGAAAATGCCTTCTGTTTGATTCCAATGATATTCTAGGAAACCCAACTTTATATATGTTCTATGTAAATAAACAGGATTTCATTAAAGAAATACCTGGCTCAATCAATTTCTCCTCCTACTGGAAAAAGCCCACAAGACTGGCTAACTGCCCAGGCCAAAAGGGATAATGGAATTAACATTTACTATGAATTTAGGTCTTATGTATTTGCTTTGTGTTTTGGTAGTGCCCAAAGTATTCAAGGCACTTTCCAGACAGAAGTAAGACACAATCCCGGCTTGGAGGGAGTTTTCAGTCTAACATAAGCAATTCAGACAGACAATGAGACAGAAATTAGTAGTATGTGATCAAATATTGGGTAGGAGGACTATTACTCAGGTGGCTTCCTTTTAGGTACCACAGCAGAAGTGGATCTTTAGGTGGCACTTAAATGCTGGAGAGAGTTAGAGAGCCTTGTGGATGGCCTTAAGAAGGGCATAGTCCATCTAAGGGATGACGTGAGGAAAGCACAGTTTAATGCAAGAAAATGACAAATGGACAGATCGAGCCTGCATTGTTGGTGTAACCTTACGTTCTAGAGTACAAGTTAGTTGAACCTAACCATCTTCTAACCTTCAGAAGGCAAGTGCAACACTGCATCTCACAAAATTTATGGTTCACCCAAACCATGTAAATAGTGACTGTTATCTCCATGCTCCATGCTGTTACACTTTTGAGTATTTGCCAAGACTTATATTCTATATATTATATTATTTTTTGCCAATATTTTACATTGCAAACTAACTTGCTGTCCATTATAGGCCTCGGACTACTTGCCTTTCTCTCCCATCCAAAAAGTTCGTTTGTCACCTTCATGATGCATTTGACCCCAGCTCATGGAGGGAATGAGAAACCTGAGGTAGTTTCCAAGAGTGTCTGGAAACTGCTGGCGATTGCACTGGGCGAAAGTCACTAGATGATCTTAAATGGAAACAGTCTCATCCTAGCATGCAAATAAATAAAAAGATAACAAATAAAACCCTGAAGCTCCACTGTAGAGACATGGATCAAGTGAAAGATTTACTACTTTAATTCCAAATAATTGATTTTTGTTGCTTAAATGAGAGTGAAACCACAACACCACCATGTGTCTGCACCCATTCATTCATTGCTTACAAAGCAGAATATTGTAATTAACTAAATTGAATGTTTCTTGAAGCTCTATTAAAGAAAAGACTAATTTGCTTACAATGCATTGGATAGTCTGTCTAAATCAGTTGGCCTTCTTCCAGTTTCAGGGTGGCTGAGATTTGAGATCATTGTGAAGCAAGTGTTCCAAATTTCCTAATTTGGTTATTCTGACTTCTGCATCATAAGATTACACAAAATCAGCTAGAAAAATGCTTCATACATAGTGTATTTGTGATAGGCTTCCAATGACTCATGCTTATTTAATATAACTATAAAAACAGCACTAAACCAAAGTGTTGGGTGAATAATTTCTAATGGGGGAAGCTACATAAAGGTCAGGAAATTTCATACCAGGGTAAATAATATGTCATAATAATAATATATTTACCACATAGAATTCTTCCTTCAGGAGAAAGACACATGAAATGATAAAATCAGCATCCGATACCATGTACCAACAAGACTGGAAGGGTGATGCACAAGTGTTTCAGAGGATGCTGCTTTTTCACAGAATGACTGTGATGGGAGTCCAAGCTTGCCAGTGGCATTGCTTAGTGGTTAGATCGTTGGACCCTCAATTTCCCCCTCTCGGTCTGTGGTGCTTCCTGTTGGCAACTTTCCCAGTACTGGGACAGCCCACCTTTTCATGGGTTGCAATTCGGCCCTCCAGCCATGTCACCAATTTAGCTCAGCCCCCCTTTCAGGATAGCAGTGTCCAATGAACTGTAGCAGGCCCCATGTCCTTATCTCCTAGCCCCTGTCAGGGGCTTATACTTGCCACAAGGCTTTCAGCATCTCTACAGTCTTTTCATTCCTGGGAGAGGTAGAAATGAGGTTTTTGTTCCTATATGGCAAGAGTCTTTGGTAGGGAGCCCAGGCCCTCTCCCACACCCCTGGGCTCTGACCTAGGGCACTATGAGAAGCAAGCAATGGCAGGCATCAGGGTGTGACTCGAGACTGTCTCCCTGGGCCGCTTCCTGCCATTCACCCCCCTCCACAGTGTCCAAGTCCAACTTAAGATAGCAAAGTAAAAAAAAAAAAGCGGGGGGGTGGGGAGGGGTAACCGAACCTTCAGCCTGGCTCAGTTAAGCTGGTAGTCCCTTCCTCCTGAACAGAGGCCCAGAAGTGCTCCTTAACCCCTTCAGTTCTAGTGTGGGGTTTATACACCCCATCACAGGTTCACTAATCACTTATACCAAATACAGGTGCTATAATATATAATAGCACCTAGTAAAAGGAAAGTGTAAAGAGCTTGCCTACTTCTGGTGCAGTCCAGAATCTGAAACTTTCTATTAATGCATGAATGTGTTTCCTGTGTCAGAGCAGGTTGAAATTCACTGTGTGTTAATGTTGTTGATTTATCTTCAATGAGAAACTATACGTTAGTTTTAATTGTCTAAATTACTGATGCAGCACAAATAACAAAACACCTGATCTTATGTCAATTCAGGTGGTGAGGCCAGTAGATTTGTACTATGACAGAAGCTAGGGGTGTGCAAAGAGGGAGAAGTGTTTCAATAATTATCTCATGTTCTTAGGGTAGCAACTTCTAGAGATACTATATGCAGAAATGTCTGACAGTGAAAAAAATGTAAATTCAACCTATGTTTGTTGTTTGCAGCCTAAGATGATCATTTTCTAAAAATGTTTATATTAGTTATTGGAATAATTTTATACCTTTAAAAATAATGGCATTTGAGGTACGATAAATGTATTGAATGTACTCAGTCTTCAGATGCTTGTAATAATTAACTGTTGAAATTAGGTTTCTATAAAATCAAGATAAAATCTAACACTTTGGTAAATGCAATGTAAATGGGAAGACAAGCAAAACCCAGTTGCTCAGGCAGTGGTGGACCCAGTATCTCACTCTCACGTCACATAAAACTTCCTTTGACATCAATGGGAATTCTGCTAAAGAAAAGACTGCCAAATAAGAACAGAATTAGGGTGTCAATTAATCGCAGTTAACTCACACTATTAACTCAAAACAATTAATTGTGATTAAAAAGATTAATCAGATTTTTAATCTCACTGTTAAACAATAGAATACCAATCGAAATTTATTAAATATTTTGGATGTTTTTCTACATTTTCAAATATATTGATTTCAATTACAACACAGAATGCAAGGTGTACATTGCTCACTTTATATTATTATTTTTTATTACAAATATTTGCATTATAAAAATGATAAATAAAAGAAATAGTATTTTTAATTCACCTCATACACGTACTGTAGTGCAATCTCTTTGTCGTGAAGTGCAACTTAGATTTTTTTGTTATATAACTGCACTCAAAAACAAAACAATTTAAAACTTTAGAGCCTACAGGTCCACTCAGTCCTACTTCTCATTCAGCCAATTGCTAAGACAAACAAGTTTGTTTACATTTATGGGAGATAATGCTGCCCACTTCTTATTTAAAATGTCAGAAAGTGACAACTGGTGTTTGCATGGGACTTTTGTAGCCAGCACTGCAAGGTATTTAAGTGTCAGGTATGCTAAACATTCGTATTCCCCTTCATGCTTCAGCCACCATTCCAGAGGACATGCTTCCATGCTGATGTCGCTCGTTTAAAAAAAATGTTAATTAAATTTGTGACTGAACTCCTTGGGGGAGAATTGTATGTCTCTGGCTCCATTTTACTCCATTGTATCATTCTGCCATATATTTCATGTTATAGTAGTCTCGGATGATGACTCAGCACATGTTCATTTTAAGAACACGTTCACTGCAGATTTGACAAAACTCAAAGAAGGTACCAATGTGTGGAGCATGTTTTCAGAAGTCTTAAAAGAGCAACACTCCTATGCGGAAACTACAGAAACCAAACCACCAATAAAGAAAATCAACCTTCTGCTGGTGGCATCTGACTCAGATGATGAAAATGAACATTGTCGGTCCACTCTGCTTTGGATCGTTATCAAGCAGAACCTATCACCAGCATGGACGCATGTCCTCTGGAATGGTGGTTGAAGCATGAAGGAACATATGAATCTTTAGCGTATCTGGCATGTAAATATCTTGCGACTCCGGCTACAATAATGCCATGCAAACATCTGTTCTTACTTTCAGGTAAGATTGTGAACAAGAAACGGGCAGCATTATCTTCTGTAAATGTAAACAAGCTTGTTTGTCTGAGCAATTGGCTGAACAAGAAATAGGACTGAGTGGACCTGTAGGCTCTAAAGTTTTATATTGTTTTATTTTTGAATGCAGTTGATTTTGTACATAATTCTACATTTGTAATTTCAACTTTCATGATAAAGAGATTCTATTAGGCAATAGAAAAATGCAATGTCTTGTTTTTTTACAGTGCAAATATTTGTAATCAAAAATAAATATGAAGTGGGCACTGTACACTTTGTATTCTGTGTTATAATTGAAATCAATATATTTGAAAATGTAGAAAACATCCGAAAATATTTAAATAAATGGTATTCTATTAACAGTGCAATTAATCACAATTAATTTTTTTAATTGCTTGACAGCCCTAAACAGAATCTTTCTTTAACTTGCTGTAAAATAAAATTCTATTGGAAAACTTGGACATGCTTTAAAGTGGTGAATTAAAATAGGGAATCGTTTACTAGGGATGCCCCTTCGAATAGGTTTCATTGTGCTGTATATTATCATTGTATAGTGAAAGAAAGCGAATGGAAAATTATGACATTAGTACACATTCAAGTTAGTGAGAAAATAAATTTAAAGTAGAATATCATTGCGTGTCCTAAATTAGCATAGTATTGTACAAACTTTTGTTACCAAGTTTGAAATTTTGTAATTCATTTCTGAGTCCCCTGCTATAATAATTCTCTGTATTGCCTGCAGCTTTTACAGAATTAAATTGTTAAGATTACATTTTCCCACCCTCTCTTTCCAGTGTTAAAAGATCTTCAGAGACTTATATTAATTCTTTGATACCAGAAGTCAGGAGTTTTTAACCTGATGTGCTAACTCAAATTACACTGGTGATAATACGAGAGCTTCAGGCAATTCACCTGATCCCAAAGTACAATACTGCATTGATTTTAAGTCTCTAGCTTGCTTCGTGACTTTGTACCTTTTAACTTTTTGTATTCCTCAGTGCATAATGAGCTCAGACATTCTGCTCTCTGTAATTTTGGGTGAGGACAACGTTCAGGCGTTTCTCTCCTTATTATGGCCACTTGCAAAATATTTTGCTGCACTAATTAGATCCCCTGAGTCAACAGTGGTTTGTGAAGCATAGTTCAAAAGCAAGTTTTTTGAGTTAGTTTTTGATTATTTGGAGTATTTGATTTACTGGCCCACTCTGCTAGAACATGCAACTGAATATTACTCTATCACATATGTGTTTCAAATTTAGTGATGTACATCTTTGTTAGCATGCAGCAAGACATCCTTGCTTCATTTACAGTGCCCTCATATGTTTTTAATCATTGTGAGATATTTGAAATTAAAAATAACTGCAGTGTCTCAGGCCTGGTCTCCACTACGGGGTTAGGTTGAATTTAGCTGCGTTAGGTTGATTTAAAAATGACTGCGTCCACACAACCAACCCCGTTCCGTCGACCAAAAGGGCTCTTAAAATCGACTTCTGTACTCCTCCCTGACGAGGGGAGTAGCACTAAAATCAACCTTGCTGGGTTGAATTTGGGGTAGTGCGGATGCAAATTGATGGTATTAGCCTCCAGGAGCTACCCTAGAGTGCTCCATTGTGACCACTCTAGACAGCACTTTGAACTCTGATGCACTAGCCAGGTACACTGGAAAAGCCCCGGGAACTTTTGAATTTCATTTCCTGTTTGGTCAGCATGGCGAACTCAGCAGCACAGGTGACCATGCAGTCCCCCCAGAATCATAGAGCATAGAATGTTTCTACACTCCCGCTATCATCTCCGTCCCTGAGGCTATCGCAGATTAGAAGGTGAAAAACACGCACTCGCGATGACTTGTTTTCTGAGCTCATGCAGTCCTCGGCACCGCTTAATGCATGGAGGCATTCAGTGGCAGAGTCCAGGAAAGAATTAAGTGAGCTCGAAGAGCGGAGGCAGTACGCGATGCTGAGGCTAATGGGGGAGCAAACAGACATGATGAAGCGTCTGTTAGAGCTGCAGGAAAGCCAACAAGAGCACAGACCCCCACTGCATCCACTGTGTAACCGCCTACCCTTCTCCCCATGTTCCATAGCCTCCTCACCCAGACACCCAGAAACACGGGGGGAAGCTCCAGGCACCGAGCCACTCCACTCCAGAGGATGGCCCAAGCAACAGAAGGCTGTCATTCAAACAGTTTGCTTATTGTAGCCACACTAAAAATCAATGTGGCCTTGTCCTTCCCTCCTCCCCCACCCCACCCGTGCTACCTTGTCCGTTCTCTTTTTTTATTTTTTAATTAATAAAGAAAGAATGCATGGTTTCAAAACAATAGTTACCTTATTTTGAACCGGGGAGGGTGATTGGCTTACAGGGAATTAAAATCAACAAAGGGGGCGGGTTTGTATGAAGGAGAAACCCACACAACTGTCACACTGAAGCCTGGCCAGTCATGAAACTGGTTTTCAAAGCCTCTCTGATGCGCAGTGCGCCTTGCTGTGCTCTTCTAATTGCCCTGGTGTCTGGCTGCTCAAAATTAGATGCCAGGCAATTTGCCTTAACCTCCTACCCTGCCATAAACGTCTCCCCCTTACTCTCACAGATATTATGGAGCACACAGCAAGCAGCAATAACAGTGGGAATGTTGGTTGCGCTGAGATCTAACCTTGTCAGCAAACAGCGCCAGTGAGCTTTTAAACATCCAAAGGCACATTCTACCACCATTCTGCACTTGCTCAGCCTATAGTTGAACTGATAGAGCCGTGGGTAGGAGAATGGACATAAGGAGGAAGGGCAGTGTGGATACCAGTCTAATAGGTCATACTGGCTTTAGAATGTCTGTGCCTAGTGGAGTAAAGAATGTGAACGAGGCCAAACAGCAAAATTAAGATGTTTGTACTCCAATTCGAGGAAACTAGGTAACAAAATGGAGGAACTAGAGGTATTGGTGCAGGAAGTGAAACAAGATATTATAGGGATAACAAGAAACATGGTGGAATAGAAGTCATGACTGGACTACAGGTATTAAAGGGTATGTGCTGTTTAGGAAAGACAAAAATAAAGGTAAAGGTGGTGGAGTAGCATTGTACATCAATGATGAGGTAGAATGTAAAGAAATAAGAAGCGATGGAATGGATAAGACAGAGTCGGTCTGGGCAAAAATCACATTGGGGAAGAAAACTACTAGAGCCTCGCCTGGGATAGTGCTTGAGGTGTGCTATAGACCACCGGGATCTAATTTGGATATGGATAGAACCCTCTTTCATGTTTTTAATGAAGTAAATACTAATGGAAAATGCATGATCATGGGAGACTTTAACTTCCTAGATATAGTCTGGAGGACAAGTGCTAGTAATAATAATAGGGCTCAGATTTTCCTAGATGCGATAGCTGATGGATTCCTTCATCAAGTAATTGCTGAACCGACAAGAGGGGATGCCATTTTAGATTTGGTTTTGGTGAGTAGTGAGGACCTCATATAAAAAATGGTTGTAGGGGACAACCTTGGTTCAAGTGATCATGAGCTAATTCAGTACAAACTGAATGGAAGGATAAACAAAAATAAATCTGCGACTTGGGTTTTTGATTTCAAAAGGGCTGACTTTCAAAAATTAAGGAAATTAGTTAGGGAAGTGGATTGGACTGAAGAATTAATGGATCTAAAGGCAGAGGAGGCCTGAGATTACTTCAAATCAAAGCTGCAGAAGCTATCGGAAGCCTGCATCCCAAGAAAGGGGAAAAAATTCATAGGCAGGAGTTGTAGACCAAGCTGGATGTGCAAGCATCTCAGAGAGTTGATTAAGAAAAAGCAGAAAGCATACAGGGAGTGGAAGATGGGAGGGATCAGCAAGGAAAGCTACCTTATTGAGGTCAGAACACATAGGGATAAAGTGAGAGAGGCTAAAAGTCAAGTAGGTTGGACCTTGCAAAGGGAATTAAAACCAATAGTAAAAGGTTCTATAGCCATATAAATAAGAAGAAAACAAAGAAAGAAGAAGTGGGACTGCTAAACACTGAGGTTGGAGTGGAGGTTAAGGATAATCTAGGCATGGCCCAATATCTAAACAAATACTTTGCCTCAGGATTTAATGAGGATCTTAGGGATAATGGTAGCATGACACAGGGGAATGAGGTTACGGGGGTAGATATTACCATATCCAAGGTAGAAGCAAAACTCGAACAGCTTAATGGGACTAAATCGGGGGGCCCAGATAATCCTCATCCAAGAATATTAAAGGAATTGGCACATAAAATTGCAAGCCCATTAGCAAGAATTTTTAATGAATCTGTAAACTCAGGGGTGTACCATATGACTGGAGAATTGCTAACATAGTTCCTATTTTTAAGAAAGGGAAAAAAAAGTGATCAGGATAACTACAGGCCTGTTAGTTTGACATCTGTAGTATGCAAGGCCTTGGAAAAAAATTGAAGGAGAAAGTAGTTAAGGACATTGAAGTCAATGGTAAATGGGACAAAATACAACATGGTTTTACAAAAGGTAGATCTCCTTCTTTGAGAAAGTAACAGATTTTTTTAGACAAAGGAAACACAGTGGATCTAATTTACCTAGATTTCAGTAAGGTGTTTGATACGGTGCAACATGGGGAATTATTAGTTAAATTGGAAAAGATGGGGATCAATATGAAAATTGAAAAGTGGATAAGGAACTGGTTAAAGGGGAGGTTACAGCTGGTCATACTGAAAGGTGAACTGTCAGGCTGGAGAGAAGTTACCAGTGGAGTTCCTCAGGGATCGGTTTTGGGACTGATCTTATTTAATCTTTTTATTACTGACCTCGGCACAAAAAGTGGGAGTGTGCTAATAAAGTTTGCAGATGACACGAAGCTGGGAGGTATTGCCAATTCAGAGAAGGACCGGGATATCATACAGGAAGATCTGGATGACCTTGTAAACTGGAGTAATAGTAATAGGATGAAATTTAATAGTGAGAAGTGTAAGGTCATGCATTTAGGGATTAATAACAAGAATTGTATTTATAAGCTGGGGACGCGTCAATTGGAAGTAACAGAGGAGGAGAAGGACCTTGGAGTATTGGTTGACCACAGGATGACTATGAGCCGCCAATGTGATATGGCCGTGAAAAAAGCTAATGCGGTCTTGGGGTGCATCAGGCAAGGTATTTCCAGTAGAGAGAAGGAGGTGTTAGTACTGTTATACAAGGCACTGGTGAGACCTCACCTGGAATATTGTGTGCATTTCTGGTCTCCCATGTTTAAGAAGGATGAATTCAAACTGGAACAGGTACAGAGAAGGGCTACTAGGATGATCCGAGGAATGGAAAACCTGTGTTATGAAAGGAGACTCAATGAGCTTGGCTTGTTTAGCCTAACCAAAAGAAGGCTGAGGGGAGATATGATTGCTCTCTATAAATCTATCAGAGGGATAAATACTGGAGAGGGAGAGGAATTATTTAAGCTCAGTACCAATGTGGACTCAAGAACAAATGGATATAAACTCGCCATCAGGAAGTTTAGACTTGAAATTAGATGAAGGTTTCTAACCATCAGAGGAGTGAAGTTCTGGAACAGCCTTCAAAGGGAAGCAGTGGGGGCCAAAGACCTATCTGGCTTCAAGATTAATCTCGATACGTTCATGGAGGAGATGGTATGGTGGGAAAACACGATTTTGGCAATTAATTGATCTTTAACTATTCATGATAAATAGGCCCGATGGCCTGTGATGGGATGTTAGATGGGGTGGGGGATCTGAGTTACTACAGAGAATTCTTTCCTGGGTGTCTGGCTGGTGAATCTTGCCCACATGATCAGGGTTTAGCTGATTGCCGTATTTGGGGTCGGGAAGGAATTTTCCCCCAGGGTAGATTGGCAGAGGCCCTGGGAGTTTTTCGCCTTCCTCTGCAGCGTGGGGCACTGGTCACTTGCTGGAGGATTCTCTGCACCTTGAAGTCTTTAAACCATGATTTTAGGACTTCAGTAGCTCAGACATAAGTTAGGGGTTTGTTACAGGAGTTGGTTGGTGAGATTCCGTGGCCTGCATTGTGCAGGAGGTCAGACTAGGTGATCATAATGGTCCCTTCTGACATTAATGTCTATGAGTCTACTGTCCAGGCTTCATGAGCCATAGGAGGAAGGGGTAGGTTGGGGTAGGTGCAACCGCACGGTGCTGCTGGCTGGGAGAGCAGCCTGAGGCAGAAACCTCCAGCTCACATGATATTCCAGGGAGGACTGAATCTGCATGAGACAAAACTTAAGAGAATGATCTGGAGTCTCTGGCTCCCATTTGGTGCTCTAAGAGGAGGATAGCCATGTCTGTCCAGGTGCCCGTGATCGACCTCAGCGAGGTCTCTCAGGAGCACCCAGGAGACGTACGACGGCTATCAGTCCTACTGCACCATCTGCCACGAAGGCAAGAAGCTGCTGCTGTGTAGCAATGCAGTATCGCGTCTGCCAGCAGCACCCAGGAGACGTATGGTGATGGTGAGCTGAGTGGGCTCCATGCTTGCTGTGGTATGGCATCTGCATGGGTAACCCAGGAAAAAGGGCACGAAACGATTGTCTGCCATTGCTTTCACAGGGGGCAGGGAGGCCTGACGACGTGTACCCAAAACCACCCGAGACAATGTTTTTGTCCCATCAGGCATTCGGAGCTTAACCCAGAATTCCAATGGGCAGCGGGAACTGTGGGATAGCTACTCACAGTGCACCGCTCTGTAAGCCGATGTTAGCCACGGTAGTGAGGATGCACTCTGCCGACTTAATGCGCTTAGTGTGGACATACGCAATAGACTGTATAAAATCGGTTTCTAAAAATCGACTTCTATAAAATTGACCTAATTTTGTAGTGTGGACATACCCTCAGATACCAGTGAATAGTAAGTTTTGGTGAATGTTTACTGTTTAAATGGAGACTGCTGTATCTATTGGTTATTTGTTGAGGCGACAATGCTCTGTGGTAACAATGATTATAGCAGCCTGCATTAGTATTGTAGGAAATGTGACTCTGCGTTTGAGTCAGGGAGATGTTGTTCATCCACAAGGGAGGGTAAAGAGGAGAGTTTTCTTTAAACTTCTTGTTTGCTTTTTCATTTATAAAAAAACACAACGAAAAGCAAAAGAAAAAAATTGTAGACTTAAAAGCATTCTGCCTTCTAAACATACTTCTCTAAGTGACATATTCTGTTTATTTGTTTGAAAAACATTTTAGGTATCAAGAAAAGGACTACATTAGAGAAGATATGAGACACAAACAAAACATCTTTAATAAGGGCACTCTTGGCCTTTTTCATATTCCAAATCTACCTTTCTTACATTGAAACAGTTCCATACAACACTCCCAAAGGATTTGTAAACTGTTTTCAGATAAATGAATACAGAATATCGGCCAGATTATTTACTGAATATCAGGAAGCTGGTTATGGCTCCCCTATTCTCTTGCCTCAGCCCAGATCAGAGCAGCCTCTAGGCTTCTCTACCATGCACTGGCTGCCTGTGGTTTTCAAGGGGACTGCAAGGGAGGGAGGAATAGCAGCCAGGCACTCCAGCTCTGTGCCTTATGGACACTTGGGAGTGGAAACCACCTGCTTTAGACTGCCAGAGCAATCCCCTCTCGTTCCCTTCCAAGAAAGTCCAGTTCTTATATTCTGGTTACCTTTAGGGTACTCTGAGAAGCATATTTTAGGAAAATTGCAGCATATATTGTTAGGGGTGATGGTCAAAGTTAAAGGTGAGGAATCTGATTTATTTGTGCTTCCTGGTTATTTAGTGGAATTTATATATTATGGGGTTGCTGTTTCTTTTTTGATTTAGAAATGCAATAAGAATTTTTCAGAGGTGCCTAGAGCATTCAGATAGGTGTCTTTTGTGTTTTTTTAAATCTAAAGTGTAAATAAATGAATACATCTAGAAACTAGTCAGTTTTTTTAGAAATATATGTTTCCCTTAGTTCCCCTGCCAATTTTTGTGGCTTTACAATCAGATTTTTCTCTTTTAATTTGTTTTCTCTCTTGTGTTGATTTGCGAAAGACCCCACATAAACAAAAGGAAGCTCACTTTACAAACTGACTTGTTACATGGGGGAGCAGTGCAACTGATTATGCACAAAGTGCTGCTAAATGCGTGCAGTAAGCAACCTAAAAAAATAGTGAATGTGTTCTCTTTCCCCCTCCAATCTATTTTATTCATGCTAACATGTAAAATGTCAAGTATGTGATTTTTCGGTGATGTCCCCTTAGTTCTATAAATATTGGAGAAAATATCATGGGACTTCTTTGGTTTCAGTTACTTTCTTTAAAATATATCATCTGACTGCATGTGTACTATCCATCCGTTTTTGTTCCAGGATAATGTTTTAAACATCGTAAATCAAATCATGGATGAATGCATTCCACATGAACGGGCCAACCGGGACTTCTGTGTTAAATTTCCAGAAGAAATACGCCATGACAACCTTGCAGGGCAGCTTTGGTTTGGAGCAGAGGTAGGTCACTGCTGTTTCTATTATTTTGTTTTAAAGGAAGATTGGCTTATTGCATGCTGCTTGTAAAGTATGTTTGAGGGCCTGTATTTGAAATGTGTGGGAATAATTTCTCACAAAAAAGCATATAAACTTGTAGATCGGTATTCAAACATTTACTTTGAAAATTAATCTAATTAGTTATTAATGTATAGTCTAAAAGTATTGTTTTGTTGTGGTTTGATATCTGTTGTGCTTGTGAAATACTAATTTATTTTAATAACCGTGTTAACATAAATTTGTCTTCATTTAAATAATGTGTAGGTACCCTTAATGTATTAGTGTTTGATACATATTTTGTATACATTGGGTCAATTTATATTGGGAGTTGTATTTGCTATGAATAACTATCCCATGTAGAGTGTGGAAATTCTACAGATGTCCACAGGTTTTCATGTCAAACTTGGCTCATGAAAAAGGATTCTACTCTATCTCATTCCTAGAATTAAAAGTATTCTTTTAGGGCTTTCTATTCTATCTCCTTCATTTGGATTGTATTAATGGCACTAATGATTGAATTATTAGATATATATACAAAATAAAAAGAACAACTACCCAAGATTCTAAGCACCCTTGCCATGAATTCTGAACAAAAATTAGATTGCCCACAGAACACTAAACTCCTTTCTCTGATTCATCTGACTTCTCTCAAAGGCCCACCTCTATAGAAGCCTGTGTACATAGGTGTCTTGCAGTATGCTTTGATGTTTAATAGGCTTGGGCTATTCTGGACTGTAGGAAAGTCTCAGGGTCCAGAGCTGAGTCAATAGATATATATCAATGTACATGTCCATTAATGATGTCAGGGGATATGGAGCATGTGTAGACAAACTAACCACTCCTGAAGGCCCCCTCATGGCAATACCCAACATTGCAACACTTCTGACTCCTCTTTGGGGCTTTTGCAAAACCAACTACAGTTTCTTGACATTATCCTGATGAATTCCACAATCCCACTGTAAATTACCACTGTAATTAGAGCCAGAAACTATTGCTGGGTTTTTTTGCATCTGGGGTGGAAAATGCTTGAAAAAGCACTGAGATCGACAAAAACATTTGGGGAGAAAAGGAGTTGAACCACATTCTAAATGTTTTTCTTTGCAGGTGTTACATAACTGATTGGTATTTTTGTCCTGCCTGAATCAGGCTTTCACTGGCTGTGATGAACGGAGTTGCTGGTTTCAGAAAGTGTCTATACTATGATAAAGTTCTGATGATTCACTTAATTGTAAACAGAACTAGGATCCATGATTTTCCTTAAATGTACATAGCACAGGAGACTGAATTTATTTGTATAAACCACTGTGAGATTAGCATGTACATTGTATTCTTGTCAGCATCCTCATTTTGAATCTTATTCAAACTAAGAATTATAGCCATCAACATCTCAGACTTGACTTGTCTCTGCTTTACTGTAATTATTGCTTTGGACTACCTAGAGAACAAGAACAAGAGATCTTGGGAGTGCCCTTGTATCACAAATCAGTACATCAAACTGCTGAGCAAGGTCTAGGATTATAGGTCCTCCTACAGAGCTGGAAAAATGCCTTCCATCTGCTGCTATTTGGCAGTCAAGAAAGAGACCCAAGAACAGGGATTGAAAAAAGAGAGAAAAATAAAAGCCTCAAGAACAAAATACCCTTTGTTTTTTTTAATTTTCAAAATATATTTCTATTAAATGCAGCAAGTATGATTTACTTCAACATACATAGTCTTCCAAATCAAGGGACCTGTCCAGCCATGGAGATTATTAAATATCTTCTGTTATATTATATAGTAAGGCTTTTGCAGTCAAAAAAATGAACAGAATGTTGGGAATCTTTAAGAAAGGGATAGATAATAAGGCAGAAAATAGCATATTGCCTCTGTATAAATCCATTGTACGCCCACATCTTGAAGACTGTGTGCAAATGTGGTTGCCCCATCTCAAAAAAGATATTTTGGAATTGGAAATGGTTCAGAAAAGGGCAACAAAAATAACTAGGGGTATGGAATGGCTGCCCTATGAGGAGAGATTAATAAGACTGAGACTTTTCAGCTTGGAAAAGAGATGACTAATGTGAGGATATGATAGAGGTCTATAAAATCATGACTGGTATGGAGAAAGTAAATAAGGAGGTGTTATTTCTTCACACAATGCACAGTCAACCTGTGGAGCTTCTTGTGAGAGGATGTTGTGAAGGCCAAGACTATAACAGGGTTCAAAAAAGAACTAGATAAGTTCATGGAGGATAGGTCCATCAATGGCTATTAGCCAGGATGGACAGGGATAGTGTCACTAGCCTCTGTTTGCCAGAAGCTGGGAATGGGCGACAGGGGATGGATCACTTGGTGATTACCTGTTTTGTTCATTCCCTCTGGGGCACCTGGCATTGGCCACTGTCAGAAGACAGGATACTGGACTAGATGGACCTTTGCTCTGACCCAGTATGGCCGTTCTTATGTTCCTAAGGCTTCTTAAAAGATACGAAGTATGCCTATAAAATATCCATGAGCTTGTGGGCATGCACTGGCCAGTGTAAGAAATAAAGGTCCCAACAGTAGCAGAAATTCAGTTCCTTTCTCCAGAGATGGGCTTATTTTTCAAAACCAAACAGTCCAATACAAATCAAAACCAGAACATTAGCTCTTGTTGCCTGGCCCCTTCTGAAGTCTTTTCCTCTTAAGGCTTCTGCCCCTGCCCACATGGAAAATCCCCTTCTAGGCTCTTCCGCAGGAGCCTTCCTGCTACCTTTAGTTCTCCCAAACTGAGCTGGCCTTTTATCCGAGGACCACAAGACCTGCAGGGACCTGGCCTCAAACCCATCACTTGGGAGTCACAGGTGGGGCTAAGCCCACTTCCCTTATAGGGCTATCCTGCGCTATAACATTTTCTTGGATAAAGTACAACCTTTTAATCCATTTTTTAAAATGTTATTTCCACAGTGCTTGTCTGCTGGTTCCATTATTATGAATCGTGAAATTGAGAGCATGGCTATGAGACCATTGGCCAAGGATCTGACCCGTAGCCTGGAGGAAGTTAGGAACATTATTCGCGACCAGGCCTTAAGGGATTTGAATCTTTACACAGAAAAAATGAAAGAGTCGCTTAAACATTTTGATGTCCTTTTTGCTGAATTTGAGTTAAGGTAACAGATTCAAAAATATATGTATCCTGAACATTGTCAATTATAGCTACACTTTCTTGCAGAAGAATCCTTCTTTTTCTCCTTTGGCAGATTTTGAATTTCTTTAGCAGTTTATACCTATTTATAACATTGTCACATCCTTTCCCCTTCTATTCAGATTTTAAAAAATCAATAGCCACTTAGCAATCAGAATTTGCAATCTTCAAGTACAGTGTAATCTCTACATTAGCATACTGGTATGATATTTGGGAGAGATTTTCAAAGGCACAAATGGAAGCTGTAAATCTTCCCCATTAACATTGTTGTCAGGAGAAAGATAAATAAGAGGGCACATGATAAACGTGCATACAATAATGAATAGTCTAGAGAGTGCAGAGCAGTAGCTTCTGTTCTCCCTGTCTCATAACTCAAGAGAAAGGAGATATTTGATTAAATTAAAAGGTGGCAAATTCAAGACAGAGAAAAGGAAATACTTTTTATACAAGGCACAACTGAACTGTGGAATTCATTGCCAAAAACAAAGCAAGAATGAAGAAGAGATTGAAGATTTACATCCAAAACAAGAATATCCAGTATAATAGTGAATGCTGACATAAATTTAGGAAGAGATATTAAACCTCATGTTTCAGAGTTAAAGTCAATCTCTAGCTTTGTCAGAGACAGGATACTGGACTAGATGGACCATGGGTCTGATCCAGTGTGCAGTTCCTATGTCCAGTAGAGGACCAGTGATTTTTACACAAATATTGCATGCAAGTACTGCTTATCTGCACATAAAAACGTATTTTTCAGTAATTGTATGTAATTTCACACATACACTAGACTTTATTGTGCCAGCGTTAGAGCCCCTTAAATTCCACAGGCTACTGATCAGCTATGCTTTATTAATGTAATTTCATTTGGAATAGCATTAGATAAAATTCTTAATTTTATTCAATTACTGTGCTTTTAGAAAATGTAGAGTAAACTATTCTTCAATCTAGAGAAAGCAAAAAAAAATTGGATGAAGATTTTATTGTTGAATATTTGTAATAGTACTTATGAAGTTACTGCAGCAGTCTGCTTCAGTAATAAATATAGCAATTGAAATTCTTTTCATTTCCACTGAATTTGTAAAGTTCTTTTAATGCAAATTTTCAAAATGTATTGAAAACCATCATAGTTCATTATTAAGATCATTTGACCTGCATTTCTTTTCCATTACATTATATCTGATTGTGAAGGGGTTAAGAAAAGTAATTAAAATATACTACTTTTTAAAATCTTTGAAGGGATTGAAAAATAATGAAAATATACCTCTTTTTAAAATCTTTGTAGTTATGTATCAGCCATGGTACCTGTAAAGTCTCCAAAAGAGTATTATGTACAGCAAGAGGTAATCGTGCTTTTTTGTGAAACAGTAGAGAGGTAAGTGCTTTTCAGAAATATGAATTACACTTTTCTTTGCTGTAATTACCTATGATCTGGCATATTATGCAAATTTCATACCTGTAATCTTTAGGAAGCAACATTTCATTTTCCTGGTGATTGTTCAAGTGAAAAATCAAAAAACATTAGCTATTTGCAGAAATTTTTTAAAAATATATTACTGTATTATAGCTGGTGTGCATGGTTATATTTATAGTTAAGGCTGATTTCAGAGTAACAGCCGTGTTAGTCTGTATTCGCAAAAAGAAAAGGAGTACTTGTGGCACCTTAGAGACTAACCAATTTATTTGAGCATAAGCTTTCGTGAGCTACAGCTCACTTCATCGGATGCATACTGTGGAAAGTGTAGAAGATCTTTTTATATACACTCAAAGATCTTCAACACTTTCCACAGTATGCATCCGATGAAGTGAGCTGTAGCTCACGAAAGCTTATGCTCAAATAAATTGGTTAGTCTCTAAGGTGCCACAAGTACTCCTTTTCTAGTTAAGGCTGACTAAGCATTTCCATTCTAGAGGCCATTTTACCTTTTAACGTTTGGGTTTACTTTTCTGGATCAGGGGTATTTAGGGTTTTTGTTTGTTTTTTGTTTGCTTCTGGGGTTTGGTGTAGTGTGGTAGGAAACGGAGATTTGCGCAAAAAATGTTTAGAGTATTTTTTTATTTTGTTTTGAGAATGAGGGCACATACTTCTCCTTTTAGAAAAAGGTTTCAGAGTAACAGCCATGTTAGTCTGTATTCGCAAAAAGAAAAGGAGTACTTGTGGCACCTTAGAGACTAACCAATTTATTTGAGCATAAGTGAGCTGTAGCTCACGAAAGCTTATGCTCAAATAAATTGGTTAGTCTCTAAGGTGCCACAAGTACTCCTTTTCTTATTAGAAAAAAATCTTGTGCCTTGTATTTGGACAGCTCTAAAGACTCAGTGGTTTGGAGTACAAAGTTGAAATTTGTGAAAAGATAGTCCTGGGGGAGGAGAGTGTCCATGAAAACTGGTTTTGTTTTTCGTTGCATTGGGAAGTCTTAAATTGTACTTTTGTTTTTAAATGACAATGGATTCAGCCTCCCAGTATTCTAAAACCAAGAGGTTTGCTCTGTGCATGTGTATACATGGGGTTATGGATTATACCAAAGCAGTTTGTGAATCCTGTGTCATTCAATAGCAATGATCTTACCTCCCTCAGTATGGTATTTTAATATGCATGCAAACACTGTTTCACTTTTGGCATTCTTTTGCTGTGTAGTCAGATTGTCTGGTCAAAGAAAAATGGAGACAATGGCTGCCTGGTGGAAACATGGGCTTGGGAGAAGGAAAGGATGAGAGACATGGGAATTCTGAGCAGGGACTTACTCAGAGGTCTGTTTGGATGTGGCTATGGTTCACCTCTGGGGTGGTCTTCCACATCTTTCTTTGGTGGTGGTGGGGGCAGGTCACAAGGCACCAGGTGTATCCTGTGTCCCCTAGTCCACAAGGGGACAGCATCTCCTCAGGTATGGCTCATCACCAGCAACTCCTCAGGAATGGCTTGTCCATCCTTCTACAGCTAAGGATCAACAGAGAGACTGAGATGGACTCTCTCCAACACTGCCTTTCACAGTAAATCATGGCATCACATCTGTCACCGGGGGAAGTTCACTAAATATATACAGGGCTTCTTCCTACTCTTTGCAAATTTTGCATCTTGGAGTTGAGTGGAGACCATTGAGCCATTTGGTTTCCGTTAGGTGGAGTGGGATTGATAATAGTTAAAAGAGACAGAGTTAATGTAGAGTGAACTTTAAATATGAATTTTCTTCCTCAGTTCGCCTGGCTTACATCACAACATTAATTTTTTCCATAGTTTTTCCTATTTAGTTATTCAAATTTATTTATGAACAGCTAATAAGCTGAGAACATTCTGAAAAATGATTTACAATTATTTTGTTATTTACCTAGAGCTTTAAAGCTTGGATACCTCACTCAGGATATGATTGATGACTATGAACCAGCATTAATGTTTACCATCCCAAGATTAGCCATTGTATGGTAAGTATTTATAACTTTTACGTTGATTTTTATCTATGAATAATATTTTATTGAAAGTTTTTTGGTAAAGTCACATAGCAAAGTGTTCATTGTTTCACACCTGCTTGCAGCTGATTTTTATGAGCACATTCTTTCAAAGAAAGAACCAGAAAAGGCAGTAAGATCACAAAGGAATTAACAAGGAGTGGCATTAATAAAGCAACAAGTGCCAAATGGAGAAAAGTCAGAGCAGCTAATTATGCAGACTAGGAACTGAGAGCAGCTGGTCAGTCATCCCCCCAGAAGGAAATGCAGAAGTGAAGGGGTTTAGAACATCACATCATCCAAACCAGACTTGGTACTGTACACTCATCTTTTATAAATAAATTCTTTAGATGCAAATGTTTTACCTCACTGCATAAGTAAGAGCCTTATCATATGGATCCATGAAAAACTGATTTTCAGTAGTAACCATTTAGTTTCCTTCGTGATACATACTAGAACCAAAGGGACCTGCCATGGAATCTACTAGCATAGTACAGTGTAACAAAAAGTGAATGAGGTACAGACCTCTTTCTAGAACATGTTTACTGTATACAACTGGATGGAATCAGAAAAATGGCATGTTACCTCTTGGCCCTTAATTTTTCTGCTCAGACTGCTGGGTGGAGCAAGCTTTTCCACTTAAATCAGTTTATCACAATAGCACATATGAAATGAACAAGATGAATGCTCCCTAATGGATATTATTTATTTAATAAGACAGCAATTTCTCTGGAGTAAAGGAAGCAAGGCTACAATTACTGCATTTTCATAAATGTTATGGTTTTTTAAAGTTTGCATCAGGGTATTAAAATAACTTAGAAAATAAGAAACCTCATACCTGCAAGTGTAAATTTCTCCTTGGGAAATCACTCTGGTTCATTGCTCCTGTTAAGCAGAGTACTGTGCCTATAAATGTCACAACTAACTAAATAAATAAATTCATCTGAGCATCAAAAGTCAGCAAGACTATGAGAAAGTGACTGCTCATCATGTTAAACACCATTTAGAGTCTGCAGTAGCAGGCGGAAAACTCATACAAAAAAATAAAATGTATCTAGTCTGGCTGGAAAACCAAAGACACTCTGAGAAATGGCCTTTGCCAATCCCAGATTAAAAATCAATCTGGCTGCTCCCAGAACAGACAATGAGATGAAAACATGCATCACCTCCAGCTGATATTCCTGAAAAATTGTATCATCCAGATACAAAGTTTCCTTGAATACTGGTAGGCCAAATGTCTGGACTGTAGAGAAATAAAACTTAAAATCTAGGAAGATACATCTAGAAGGTGCCATGCTTGTTAGCATATTGTATTTCTTTAGTGAATAAAAATCTCCTCCTTTCTAGCAACTGTTGCTAGATAGGGTGAGATGCAGCTGGATATCTGGACTGGCAGAGAGACAAAATCTGTGGGGATCAATTCACCCAGCAATGCAGCATTGTGTAGGGTAGGTGAAGTAGCGTGAAATGCAGCTACTATACAATAAATTCTTACGCTGAATGCCTGTAAACTTAGGGCTTGTCTACACAGCCTGGCAAATCATGCCAGAGGGGTGTGATTTGTAAAGCAGATTAATGAGCTGCACGGGAAATTTTGGTTAAAATATTAGGAAAAAATTAGCTACAAGAACAGCTGAGCAACAAGTTACCTGTAAAGGTTGTGGAATTACCATCATTTGAGATTTGAAGCATAGATTAGCTAGTGCTCTGTCAATGCTGGTTTGGGAATAATTAGGTCAATTTATAATATAATATAGGAGCGTGGGGGGGAAGCAATGGACTAAATCAGAGGTTCTCAAACTTCATTACACTGCGACCCCCTTCTGACAATAAAAATTACTACATGACCCCAGGACGGGGTTCCAAAGCCTGAGCCCGCCCGAGCCCCACGACCCGGGGGTAGGTGGGGGAAGCTGAAGCCAAGGGCTTCAACCCCAGGCAGGGGACCTATAACCTGAGTTCCAACATGCAGGGCTGAAACCCTCAGGCTTTCGTCTTGGGTGGTGGGGCTCGGGCTTCGGCTTCTGCCCTGGGCCCCAGAAAGTCTAAGCCAGCCCTGGCGACCCCATTAAAATGAGGTTGCAACCCACAGTTTGAGAGCCGCTGGACTAAATCATTATTAAAGATCCCTTAGAATTCTACTAGTCATAACATTGAGAGAGATAAAGAACTGGAGAGATTGGTTCCACCATACTGAATATTATGCTATCACTTTGTCCATTTAAAAATATTCAGCATTCTCCAGTTCTCTGCAGTCCAGTTTCTCTCACAATTCTGATTACATACTACTGGACAAGGTTACATGTAATGCTTTTTTCCCTGCCATTCCAAGGAGGGTAGGAGTGGGTGTGTCTGTCTTTATATATTTATATTTGATGTTGGTTGTCAGTGCAGTAAAACCCTCAAAAGTTTGTCCTCCCATCAATGCACTAGGATTTAAAGGTGTAATTTCCTCACTTAAAGCACCCATGGCACTTTCTCTAGCCTGCTGTAAACTTCATCCTAAAATTTTAATACAAGTGGCTCCTCTAAATCCCCTCAAAAGTTCCCATTTTCCCCTGCCACAAGGAGGGGAAGCATGTGAAGTCCCATATCACCTGGTGCCAGAGAAGTGCCTATTGACTATAACGTGGATAATGACTCTTCTTCAGACTCGTCGATAATGAACCACTTTTCCAGACATTCTACTACATGGTGTTAATGTTTTAGAGGATGAACAATAATTGCTGCCATTCAGTTTGTAAAGACATATGGGACTATCCTTATGCTGAATGGCAGGAACTCGCATGGCAACTCTAATGTTTATCTTTTTATTTATAAATGTCTGTCCATTTTAAGTTCTCTAGGAACACGTACAGTAGTAATAAACTAACTGAAAAATAACATACTGGCCAATGCCAATCAACGCAAACTGCATTTAATGCTGGATGACTCAGAGGAATGTTTTTAAATTATTTAATAAGAGATCGCAATATTCTGTTAATCCTAATAATCGACAGTTAAAAAACCTAATGAGGAACTTGTTGAGGAACAAACCCATTTGAGGGGAGCAGACTGAATGAATTCAGCTTATTCCACCTCAGTCTACTAGAATTAAAGGCTATGAAAAATGAAATGTGTATCTCATTCCAGTATTTAAAGGCATGTGAGTCATAATAAAGTGAGACAGTCCAAAGGCCTCATGTTAGTAGAAATTTGGGCCAAATATCTCATCTTTGCTTCACAATATTTTCTCTCTTAATTTGTAAAAACTTTTACAAAACTTCCTGAAAGTATTTTCAAGCAGAAGTGTCTGTGTGTGTGAAGGCAGAAAGTGTACGGAGATATTGCAAAAATGTGCCTGCTAACTTGATCCTGTAAGGTGCAGAGCACACTGGCCTTGATCCAGCAAGTCACTGAAGCATGTAAGCAGTCCCACTGAACAGGGCCAGAGTACTCAGCTCTTTGCAGGACTGAGCTCTGAGGGTGCATCTACACTGCAGGATTCTTTCGGTGGCATGTGGTGTACATGGATGGCATGGTGGAGCCATTCTCCACTGAAAAGGCCCCAGTGCAGAAGCCATTCTCCGTTGCAGGAAACTACTCTGGTACCAGGGAAATGCTCCAGCAGTAGAGGACAGTGGGGAAAGGCTGGCAGCTTCCTGCTGCTGGAGCTCTCCTCTGCCACAGGGAAAGGAAGACTCCAGTTGATTGCCCCCAATAAACAAGCTTGGCTTTGGGCATATTGACACTAAAAACTCAGATGGCTAGCTCCATTGCTGATGAAAGGTTACAGAATGGACCTTGCTGGTAACAGGACAGTAAAAAAAGATTTTCACTAATATATGGAGGCCCAAACTAAAGTTGCAGAGTGACAGACAGATCCTTTTTTTAAAAAAAAAAAGAAAAAAGAATAACTCTTGGGCATTTTCAAAACAAATTACTTCATTGTTTTGTACCATCTTTAGTTGTAAACACAAGAAACATAGCAACATTTTCTCAGAAAGCAAAGAAATAGCACTCAAGTGATTCCCCCATATATTGATTTTGTGCTCCAGTGGGATTTCATAGTATTTGTGATAATATCAGCCTATGATACATGCTGGAGTGTTTCAGAAGATCTTCAGCTGGCCATTCATGGCAGAGCTGGATGGAAATGAACAAAAAAGGGGGCAAAAAGTAAGTTTGTTATTATTATTGTGCTGAATGCCTCTATTAGTCTGTCTGTCAGAGATTCAGACCCCTTTGGAATTAATCAACAACATCCTGAAGCTTAGGTGTCTTTTAAGAAGGCTGCCTTCAAAGTAATGAATATTTGCAAACTAAGAATATCAAACTGCAAAAAACAAAACAAAACAAAAACTCTGTGGCAGCAAGTCTCAGAGCTCGGGTCAACTGAGTTGGGCTCACACTATGGGGCTTACAGTTGTGTACATGTTCCCGCTCGGGACTCTGAGACGCTCCCCCAATTCTACAAACCCTTATGCATGTAAGTAGTTTCATTGAAATCAATGAGACTACTCATGCTTAAAGTGAAGCATAAGCAGGATCAGGACTAAAGCTTCCTTTCTTTGGAGGACACCTTCCTACAAGCAGTTAGTTAAATTAGTAGCCTGGTAGTATGGAAACGTTACATCCTATAAAGCTTCATGTTTCTTTCCTAGCACAGATGTTTTTTCTACCATTCTGTATTTTAATTTGACTGAGAGAGGCTGATATAATCACAAATACTAAGAAGCACTGGCACTCAGAGGGGTCAAACCACCTGTCTAGAACCTATTTAGAATAGAAAGAAGAAGAAAGTTAGAATGTATCTTGGGACAATAGAGTCCAAAATATTCTGATAATTCACTTATTAATTTCTTCTAAACACTCATTTTTAGTTTTTCCAAGTCAGTTAAATAAATGAAGTAAACAATGGATTCTTTCTGTAGTATGGTTTGATTGCTTTTCCCCCCCATATAAAGGAACCAAATTCCTTGTAGTCTGTTAAATGTCTGTAACTTCTTACAAATAAAAGAAAAATAAGGTATCTTAGAGAGAACAAATAATTACATAAAATTGTGCATAATTATGCAACCAGCAGCTTGAATATAATTTCAAATATTTGTTTATCGATGGTTTTCTGATTCTATACTCTGTCCAAGTGTCATAAAAAAGATTTATTTTGTTTGTGTGTCTTAAATACAGTGGGCTTGTAGTTTATTCTGAAGGACCATTGAACTTGGACCGCAAGCCAGAAGATATGTCTGAGCTTTTCAGACCCTTCCACACTTTGCTAAGGAAAATAAGGCAAGTAATAAAAGATTTCTGTTTCTTGAAATTACATCTTTCATAGGGTGAATATGAGAGGACTGAAAATTACGCATAAAAAGGAAAATGTTTCAAAAACTATTTCTATGCTTATTCTGTTACCATAATTTACCTTTTTTTCCCCCTGTGTATCTTTTTGTACCCAGCAGTCAGTTGAGCTGATTTTCTTTACTCTGGTCTTTTCTCAATTTCTTCCAGTTCTTTTTTTACCCTTTTTTTTCCCTTGAATCATTTTATTATGTTTGTTTTTCTTTATTTTCAATAGATATGATAGGTGGTGGATGGCTGCAATATTGAAGCTAGACATTTTATAGTTTTCGTTAACTGTTGTGTTTCTGCTTTAATTACATTTATTTTATATTTTTTGTTTAACTCAGTATGATATGATGCAATACACAGGTAGTGATTTATTAGATTATTTCCATCTGTAATTTCTATTAGGTTAGTGGTTATCAGACTTTTCCATATTGTGGACCACTTCTTTAAATAATAGATCATTTCCTGCACACCTCCTTTCCCAACGGCCAAATCCCAATAACTCTCTTGGAAACTATAGTGTTTTGTTTAATTAAAAGTAATAACAGGACTACATCAGGAAGAAGGAATAGAGCTAACCTCACTTTAATGAGATGGTTGGTTACCTCCCTCCCTTTTTGTCTAAACACTTTTTCTGGGTGTAGGAGCTTAGGGTCAGATTTTTAAAGGTATTTTTGGCATCTAATGGGATTTTCAAAAGCATCTTGGTGCCTAAAACTCCTTGTTTTCAATAGGTGTTAGGTAATTAGATGCTTTTGAAAATCCCATTAAATACCCTTAAAAATCTGGCCCTTAGGGGCTAAATTTTCAAGTGACTGTTCATTTTGGGTGCCTCAGTTTTGGTGCCCAATTTGAGACCTTTTTAAAGGGGCCTGATGTTCAGAGTTGCTGAGCCTCCACCTCAAAAAGTCAGGACCCTTTAAAGTGTCTCAGCTGAAATACTGAGGCTCATAATCACTAGAAACTTCTTAAAATGTAAGCCTATGTTTTAATAGTACTGAATGTCCTCACACTGCACATGGGTTCCACTGCTCTAATTTTTTCTAGATCATTTTGCAGTATGGTTCTATCCCCCTGTGTGTTTGCCATTCATTGAATTTTATGTTTAGCCAAAATTTGATCACAACTGAGGTTACAGTACATCACAAACACAGAGAAATGAAGCTAACAAAGGGACTGTGCAGAGTGCAGAAAGATGTTTGTTTTTGTGTTTACTTTATCAAAAAAGCTTCTAGAAACCCTAAAAGAATCCAGGATTAGGCTACAACTAGCAGAAAGCAGCCCTACTTAACAATGAGCAGATGCTTCCCTGTTTTTATGGAAGCGCTCCACCTCGTTCACGGACCACAGTTTGAGAATCTCTCTAATAGGTCATTTATTCCTTTATCCTGCATATGCAGTATTGTTCGATACAGAATGGGCCAGATTGTAAACCAGTGTGAAGTGGCTAAGCTTCATTGACTTCACCTGAGCTATACTGATTTGCACAAGCTAAGAATTTTTTCGTATTTTTAGTGTTTTGTCTAGTCTAGTTTTAAATGTCCTAAGCGATGGAGCTTGCACCATTTCCCTTAAATGTGTTCCGTAGCCTGGATCTATTCAATGTGAGACAGACTAGATAATATCTCAGATTTGCGTATCATCCTTGCGCAGGGGCCATGCTAATCTTCTCTGTATGTTCCAATTTCCCTCCTCCAATTTCCCTCCTCCTGTTTGTTGACATCTTTGAAAACCTTTAATTTTGTTATTGCTCTTCCCTGAACACCATCTACCTTGTCTAGATTTTTCTTTAACATGCATTATTATGAAAAGAAGAAAAATATGTTGGACTAGGTTTTTCTGTAGCCAGAAGCAGTATGTGATTGTAAATTGCAGTACTGACACTAAAATCAATCAAGTTATTATTTGCTATCTTGAACTGTATGGACATTGTTTCATGGATCCACTGCATGCATCCGATGAAGTGGGGTTTAGTCCACAAAAGCTTATGGCCAAATAAATTTTTTAGTCTCTAAGGTGCCACAAGTACTCCTCGTTCTTTTTGTATGGACATTGATATGTATAAATAAAATTACAATTTTGATCTTTTCTTAATCTGTGAGACTTAATTACCATAAGTACTCATCCACTTTTCTCTCTGTTTACAGTTAATGATACTTTATTAGTTTGTGAGATTTAGATGGAGGAAATTTTCAAATACACAAATTGATTTCTAACTCCCATGGAAAGTCAATGGGAGTTAAGCACAAAATCTCCCCTGAAATCTCTGTCTAGAAGACATATACCATAGATATGCAAGTACATGCACAATATTGATCTTTTCGGTAGTTATCCTGTATCTCACTGCTGAAATGAATACATATTACTGTTACTACTTTGTAGTGATATTGATTTAAGAAAGCTGGGCATGAAGAAACAAATTATTGAGATGCAGAATTAATAAGGTACTCTTTACCTAGATACTCTTTATCTAGAATAAAATCCTGAAAATACATTCTTTTGTATTTAGCGCTTACTGAATTTTGAAGTCCAATTAAAGTTGCATTAAAACAAAAAGTTCTATTTACTTCCAGTACACAACCACAACAAAAAATCCTAATCTAAGTTGCTCACATCCCCTTAAATTAATATGGAGATAATGTTTAAAATCTAATTTACTTGTCAGTATTTGTACATTTTGTCTACTATTCACATTTTACAATATAGACAATAAAATCAGTTAAATCAGTTTTTGTTTTTGCTTAGTCCATTTCATTTTCAACTTTTCAAATCTTAATTGTTGGTATTATTACCTTAATATCAGGGTAATGTATATTTGTTCAATAACAACTATTTCTAATGCAATCTTTTTTAAAAATGGAAAACCTTTAGCTCAATCTTTAGTTTTGAAAATGTCAGTTCTAACAAAATCTGAGTTTTGTGTCAAATTGGAGACTACAATATACTGCTTCTTAGGAAAGGGTCCAGATTTAAATTATCTGGAGCCAGTTTGCAAAATATTTTCAGTGAAGCAATATTTATTAGTGAGCACACAGAAAATCAAAGCAAATCATACATAAACTATGTGAAATTACAGTATGTATAAACTTTGATGTGGTTAGCAGTCTAGCTAGTTAAGTCCAATCAGGCAATTATTGCCCCTTCAGCAACGTCCCTGATGAACTCTATCATCACCACTGTTCATTAAAAACAACAATAGAGCCATCTCCACTGGGTTTGCAGGGTCCTCAGCACTTAGGCAGTAGGAAGGGAAGGTGCTCCATCTCCTTCCCCCTCCCCTCTGAGTAACTGCCTTGGGATTGTTTCATGGGCTTTCTTTGCCTTGTGACTGGTGGATTTAAAATCACTGGGTTGCAATTACTGGACAGTGAGGTGGTTCGGGGGGACAGATAAAGGAGACCAAGGGGGGAAGTCGGATGGGGCACTTGTATTTCCTTCCAGCAGTCAGATGTTAACTCACCCTCCAGCTACACTTTGGCTTTGTCACCGTGAATGAGGGCAATAGAATGGGCTTTGGTGTGTTCTACTATTATAATGCTCACATAGAATCATAGAATATCAGGGTTGGAAGGGACCTCAGGAGGTCATCTAGTCCAACCCCCTGCTCAAAGCAGGACCAATCCCCAATTAAATCATCCCAGCCAGGGCTTTGTCAAGCCTGACCTTAAAAACCTCTAAGGAAGGAGATTCTACCACCTCCCTAGGTAACGCATTCCAGTGTTTCACCACTCTCGAAGTGAAAAAGTTTTTCCTAATATCCAACCTAAACCTCCCCCACTGCAACTTGAGACCATTACTCCTTGTCCTGTCATCTTCTACCACTGAGAATAGTCTAGAACCATCCTCTTTGGAACCACCTCTCAGGTAGTTGAAAGCAGCTATCAAATCCCCCCTCATTCTTCTCTTCCGCAGACTAAACAATCCCAGTTCCCTCAGCCTCTCCTCATAAGTCATGTGTTCCAGACCCCTAATCATTTTTGTTGCCCTTCGCTGGACTCTCTCCAATTTATCCACATCCTTCTTGTAGTGTGGGGCCCAAAACTGGACACAGTACTCCAGATGAGGCCTCACCAATGTCGAATAGAGGGGAACGATCACGTCCCTCGATCTGCTCGCTATGCCCCTACTTATACATCCCAAAATGCCATTGGCCTTCTTGGCAACAAGGGCACACTGCTGACTCATATCCAGCTTCTCGTCCACTGTCACCCCTAGGTCCTTTTCCGCAGAACTGCTGCCTAGCCATTCGGTCCCTAGTCTGTAGTTGTGCATTGGGTTCTTCCGTCCTAAGTGCAGGACCCTGCACTTATCCTTATTGAACCTCATCAGGTTTCTTTTGGCCCAATCCTCCAATTTGTCCAGGTCCCTCTGTATCCTATCTCTGCCCTCCAACGTATCTACCACTCCTCCCAGTTTAGTATCATCCGCAAATTTGCTAAGAGTGCAATCCACACCATCCTCCAGATCATTTATAAAGATATTGAACAAAACCGGCCCCAGGACCGACCCCTGGGGCACTCCACTTGACACCGGCTGCCAACTAGACATGGAGCCATTGATCACTACCCGTTGAGCCCGACAATCTAGCCAACTTTCTACCCACCTTATAGTACATTCATCCAGCCCATACTTCTTTAACTTGCTGACAAGAATACTGTGGGAGACAGTGTCAAAAGCTTTGCTAAAGTCAAGAAACAATACATCCACTGCTTTCCCTTCATCCACAGAATCAGTAATCTCATCATAGAAGGCGATTAGATTAGTCAGGCATGACCTTCCCTTGGTGAATCCATGCTGACTGTTCCTGATCACTTTACTCTCATGTAAGTGCTTCAGGATTGATTCCTTGAGGACCTGCTCCATGATTTTTCCGGGGACTGAGGTGAGGCTGACCGGCCTGTAGTTCCCAGGATCCTCCTTCTTCCCTTTTTTAAAGATTGGCACTACATTAGCCTTTTTCCAGTCATCCGGGACTTCCCCCGTTCGCCACGAGTTTTCAAAGATAACGGCCAATGGCTCTGCAATCACATCCGCCAATTCCTTTAGCACTCTCGGATGCAACTCGTCCTGCCCCATGGACTTGTGCACGTCCAGCTTTTCTAAATAGTCCCTGACCACATGCTGTATTGCAATACAATGCTTGTTGTAAGACTATAAAAACCAACATATTATTGCAGCACATTATTGACTCCTATCAAATTTCAGTATAAAGTTCAATATTCTTTACCTGTTAGCCAATTAGATGTTCATTCTTAATATAAAACAAAACACAAGACTTATTGAAATGCTTACTGTATGATTATAACACATCTGTCATGTTGAAGTTCATTAAAGGAAATAACAGACACTGGGTTTACACTGCTCCATTAGCTATTATAAAATTACAGTATAGCTATTGGATTAGTAAAGTGTCTATTGGCTAGATAAATCCATTATATTCTTCTCCTTGATGTCCTATTGCTGGATTGCCTGATTTTCAAAGGTGCAAAGGCATCTTTGGAATCAGTGGGAATTGTAGATATCGAGCACCTCTGAAAATTAGTCTAGGAGTAATTATCCTACTCTGTACACTATTAGCAAAAAGAATTGTTTTTTCAAGTTCTGGTGCTGTAGGCCAGGAAACAAAATGTTTTAAATTTTTAATTGAGACACATATAAGCTGTATATATTATAATTATATTAATATTAACTTGGATACATACAGTTACTCCGCACAAAAGTAGAGAGATAATACACACACTGTCATTGCTGAGTAATTTCAGCCAGATCTAAAATTCTGCAGATACGTTTATCTCTAATCTTTTATCAAAGCTCTGTGTCCACCTAGGGCTTGATCCTGAGCCCGTTGAAATCAACAGCAAGGCTCCCATTGACTTCAGTAGTTCAGGATCAAGCCCCTAATAATCAAATCGGTACATCATAAATACTATAACACCTCTGAATCCGTTTCATACCATTTACTGTGAATGAAAATGTAATACATTATATTCCCATCTCAGAATGTTTGGGTGATTTTGGATTTCTGCCATATGCAGCCTAGTTGTGCAGGGTGGAGGGGGTAACGGTGCATATCAGGTCTGTTTCTGGAGGGTGGGGTTTAGGGCTAGATCAGTTAATTGCAATTTGCACTCATACCCACGTCTTACTCCTATGGGAACAGCTACATACAGGGAGGATTGACCCTCAGAGAAAAAAAGCAATCAAAATTACCATTGCTTCTATTCTTGAAGGGAAGGGAACTTTAAATTCTGGACAGGTCTCCATAGAAGCCAACCTGATGGAGGCTGTGTGGAAGATGTGTGAAATCAATTAATCTCCTAGCTGCCTTGTCCTCATCCTCTCTTCAGCTACTCTGCCCTTTTTGTGGGCTGGGCAGCCAGCCAGCTCCAGACCACTGATGGAGCAAGTTCTTCAGCCTGGGTTCTGCCAGCTGTGCAAAATGCTCTGTTGTTTTGCAATAGGTAGAGTAACTACAGCTCATAACAACCACAGTACACTTTAAGAATCTTGCTTATTTTTTGCTCATCTGCAGTATACAGTAGAAGACAAATATTCTTTATTTTTCCAAATATAATTTGCCCTCATGTAATAATGTGTCAATTAGAATGAAGGCAGATTAGAACCCCCGAAGTGACTTTTATAGCCAATCTTTTTTCAAGTCCACCATAAAAAGGAAATATAATGAAACTGTCAGAGTTGGCTTTCAAGTGCTCTACTTACTCATTTCTTGTGAATGATAAAAACAAGGCGAGAGAGAAAGATCCAATGTTATTTTTTTCATAGTAACATAGGACTTGGCATACTGGATCAGACCTGAGGCCCATCTACTCCTGTATACTGCCAGACACTGGCCAGTACCAGAAGCATCAGAGGAAGGCATAAGAACCGTGCAGCAGGCAGATGTAGGATAATCAGCCCCCTGAAGTAGGTCTCATCCTGATCTCTAATGGTTAGCAATTTAACTTAATCCCTGAATCATGAGGTTTAATACCCCCTCCAGAAGTTGTTGTTTATAATTATAAACAACTCTGGACATTCGTGATATATATGCAATTCCTTTTTTTAATCTTGTTAAGTTATTGGCTTCAGTGATTTCATATGGCAATGGATCCCGAAGCCTAATTATGTATTGTGTGAAAAAGTATTTCCATTATTCAGTTGCCTGTATCTTATAAGAAAAAGAAGCTTCATTTAGTATCTGAAAAGTATCTCTGAAATCCTGGTAATTTTTCATAGACAGAGCAAAGGAAAAACAGAACTAGCTGAATGGTTCCCTTTCACAGTGAAAGCAATTTCAGTTTATAATAAAACTTCTGTTGATATGTTTAGAATTGGTGACATGGAACAATTTGTTTAACAGGTTTACGACATAAATTGTTTCCATTCTAATTATTGAAGTAATGGCAACAGAAGATTACCCAATTTAATCTGACAGGTTTTGTATAACAACTCTTTCATCTTCTTAGTGAGGATAATTAGTGCTCTATATTGCAAAGAATTTTCCTAAGAAACAATGTCCAGCGATGGTTAGTTAACTGCATATTTTAAATGTAATGCATAAAATACACCACCTTTTAGGTGTAACTCCATTAGGATCCTCTCGATTTGCATGCAAAAAGTTTATAATTTATATTTAGACGCAGTATTATTCAGGTGTATAGGTATACGTTGGTGTGTTTGTTCATATGCATGTATATGTGTATATGTAGAATTTAAAAATTAGATATTATTTGTGTTATAGTAGCACTTAGAGGCCAGGGCCCCATTGTGCTAGGTATTATCCAGATATCTAACAAAGAGGCCATGCCTGCCCCAAAACTTTAAAATCTAAGTGTAAGGCTATAATCAACAGGTGGATAAAACAAACAAACGGGGGAACACAAAGAATCAATGAAATTATACATAGAAAACAGTAAAAAGAAAAGGAGTACTTGTGGCACCTTAGAGACTAACCAGTTTATTTGAGCATGAGCTTTCGTGAGCCACAGCTCACTTCATCGGATGCATAGCATATCGTGGAAACTGCAGAAGACATTATATACACACAGAGACCATGAAACAAAACTTCCTCCCACCCCACTCTCCTGCTGGTAACAGCTTATCTAGAGTGATCATCAAGTAGGGCCATTTCCAGCACAAATCCAGGTTTTCTCACCCTTCCCCCCCCCACACACACACACATACAAACTCACTCTCCTGCTGGTAATAGCCCATCCCTCTTTGAAACCTCTCTTTATAATGCGCATGATAATCAAGGTGGGTCATTTCCAGCACTAATCCAGGTTTTCTCACCCCCCCCACACACACACCCCTCCAAAAACCACACACACAAACTCCCTCTCCTGCTGGCAATAGCTCATCTTACAATGTGCATAGCAATAATCCAAGTTTAACCAGAACGTCTTGGGGGGGGGTTTGTAGGAAAAAAACAAGGGGAGATAGGCTACCTTGCATAATGACTTAGCCACTCCCAGTCTCTATTCAAGCCCAAATTAATAGTATCCAATTTGCAAATGAATTCCAATTCAGCAGTTTCTCGCTGGAGTCTGGATTTGAAGTTTTTTTGCTTTAAGATAGCGACCCTCATGTCTGTGATTGCGTGACCAGAGAGATTGAAGTGTTCTCCGACTGGTTTATGAATGTTATAATTCTTGACATCTGATTTGTGTCCATTTATTCTTTTACGTAGAGACTGTCCAGTTTGACCAATGTACATGGCAGAGGGGCATTGCTGGCACATGATGGCATATATCACATTGGTGGATGTGCAGGTGAACGAGCCTCTGATAGTGTGGCTCTCTAAGGTGCCACAAGTACTCCTTTATCAGCCACACTATCAGAGGCTCGTTCACCTGCACATCCACCAATGTGATATATGCCATCATGTGCCAGCAATGCCCCTCTGCCATGTACATTGGTCAAACTGGACAGTCTCTACGTAAAAGAATAAATGGACACAAATCAGATGTTAAGAATTATAACATTCATAAACCAGTCGGAGAACACTTCAATCTCTCTGGTCACGCAATCACAGACATGAGGGTCGCTATCTTAAAGCAAAAAAACTTCAAATCCAGACTCCAGCGAGAAACTGCTGAATTGGAATTCATTTGCAAATTGGATACTATTAATTTGGGCTTGAATAGAGACTGGGAGTGGCTAAGTCATTATGCAAGGTAGCCTATCTCCCCTTGTTTTTTTCCTACAAACCCCCCCCCAAGACGTTCTGGTTAAACTTGGATTATTGCTGTGCACATTGTAAGATGAGCTATTGCCAGCAGGAGAGGGAGTTTGTGTGTGTGGTTTTTGGAGGGGGGTGTGTGGGGGGGGGGGTGAGAAAACCTGGATTAGTGCTGGAAATGACCCACCTTGATTATCATGCGCATTATAAAGAGAGGTTTCAAAGAGGGATGGGCTATTACCAGCAGGAGAGTGAGTTTGTATGTGTGTGTGTGTGGGGGGGGAAGGGTGAGAAAACCTGGATTTGTGCTGGAAATGGCCCTACTTGATGATCACTCTAGATAAGCTGTTACCAGCAGGAGAGTGGGGTGGGAGGAAGTTTTGTTTCATGGTCTCTGTGTGTATATAATGTCTTCTGCAGTTTCCACGATATGCTATGCATCCGATGAAGTGAGCTGTGGCTCACGAAAGCTCATGCTCAAATAAACTGGTTAGTCTCTAAGGTGCCACAAGTACTCCTTTTCTTTTTTCTTTTTACGAATACAGACTAACACGGCTGTTACTCTGAAACCTGTCATAGAAAACAGTGAGTCTCATCATGTAAAGTGCTTTAATTGATATAATTTTGGAACTAAAGTGGTCATACTTTATAAGTCAATATTTATCCGACTGTGGTATCTCAGATAGTGCAGTCTGGGCCTAATTCAAACTGACTGAATTCAATGGGTGTCTTTCAGTTGACTTCATTTGTTTTGGATCATACCCTGTTTCTTTATACCTGGAATAAGAAAGAACTCAGATTCTGTAATGTGACCACTGTTGGTAAATGCAGAGTTCTTTATAGCAGCAATGTAGATATGCATGTGATTTTAGAGTAGCTTTGACAACGTCAGATAAGCTTCCAGCGGGACATAGTTGAGATACTCAGCTGTTGTGAAGTCAATAGAGCTGCATCAGTTTACATCAGTTGAGAATTTGACTTGGTAAGAGCAAAATAGGATCATGAAAACAAAGTAGATTCTTAGTCTGTGGAAAAATTTGGATAGTTGTTAAGTAGAGAGAGCTCTGAACAAATACTCCTACAAATACCTGCGTCCGACTCCACTCCCATGGCTCCCAGTTCTGAGCAATATCGCTCCACCTCATATCAGACGAGAAATTGCCACTGGCAAGTTACTGGAGAAAATACACACCAACTCAAGCCTGCTGCTGTACAATGATCTTTTTAAACCACTAGCTGCACGTTTGCCGTCACGTCACCCATTATGGTCTCATCTGCCATGCCAGGATGTTAGGGCGGAAACACTCTGGCGAGAGGAATGGATATCTGTTATAATCCCCAACCAGTCCCTCGTCGCCAACCCCACAATTTGCCCACGTGGTTTTGACCTGCCCCATCGCCAATGGTCCCTGTTGAACAGGTTCTGGATCAGGCAAGGTCTCTGTGAAGCCAACCAGTATCGCTGGGGCTTTCATGACAGCCCTTTGTGCGGCTGTCTTGCAACACAGACAATGATGCACATTGTCGATGAATGCCAGCGGTGGCCTCGAACTGCATCACGGCACTGAAGATGCTATCACTTGGCTAGACGACTATGCACACATTAAATAAATATATCTTTGGAATACTCTGTGAGCACACTGTCACAGATCCTAGTGGGAACCCCTTCTTGGCCACCCACTAGGATTGCTGTGAGGGGAATCCACGCCTCTGCTCTGGATCACTGGTGTGTTTGAAGCTCCTGGAGTCCAGTCATGGCACCAACCTGAGGGTCCCCAGGCACACTCTCAGTGCACAGACCTTCTATCTGGCACCCTCCCTCCCTGAGTGTAGAAATCTCCTGTCCAGCTGCCTAGCCCCTCTGAGCACAGTGCTGAACCTTCATACTCTCCAGTACTTAAAGACTGCACTATCCCAGAACTCCTCCCCAAAGATGTGAAGCTTTGGTTTACAGTTTAGCTCTCTCAAGGGCCTGCAGGAGTTGTGACGCAGGCTACACACACACTTTGTACAGTCTAATGTCTTCGTGCTCCTTATATTTAATCATGTAAAGCATAGGGGAGTATAGATCATACAAAACAATAAAACATCCTGAACACAATAACCCTCACTAACTCCCCTTCTCTTGGGAGTCCTTGGGGTACCATGTGTTCAGATAGGGAGGCAGGGTCCCCTGTTCTCTTGCCTAGCCTGTCCCACAGCAGTCTTCCTCCTCTTACTCTGGTGCAAAATGGCTCTACCCCTCTCCTCAGCTCTCCCTATGAGTCCATTCATGGACTCCTGCTGGGGTCATCTGCTTTTGTTCTGCCTTTGGGTATTTTTCCATTACTCCCAAATCCCTCTCCCTTCAGACAAGAGGAAGAAGTCTCCCAAGTCGAGCATACCCATTGTCCTGAGTTGTCTAAATTTGAGTAGTGCAGATCACTCACCGCTATCTTTGGCCTGGTGGAAAGATCATAAAACTTTAGGTCTGGAAGGGACCTCTAGAGGTCTTCTAATCCAGTCTCCTGCCCTCAAGATAGGACTGGACTAAGTACAGTATTATCTAGATCATCCCTAACAGGTGTTTGTCTAACCTGTTCTTAAAAATCTCCACTGACAGAGATTCCACAGCCTCCCTAGGCAATTTATTCCAGTCCTTAACCACCCTCACAGGAAGTTTTTCCTAATGTAAATCGTAAACTCCCTTTGCTGCAATTTAAGCCCATTGCTTCTTGTCTTATCCTCAGAGGTTAAGGAGAAAATTTTTTCTCCCTCCTCCTTGTTGCAACCTTTTATGTACTTGAAAACTGCTATCTTGTCCCCTCTCAGTCTTCTCTTCTCCAGACTAAACAAACCCAGTTTTTTCAATCTTCCCTCATAGGTCATGTTTTCTAGACCTTTAATCATTTTTGTAGCTCTTCTCTGGATTTTGTCCAATTTGTCCACATCTTTCTTGAAATGTGGCACCTAGAACTGGATACAATACTCCAGTTAAGGCCTAAAAAGAACGGAGTAGAGTGGAAGATTTACTTCTCTTGTCTTGCTTACAACACGCTTGAAGAAGAAAGCCAAGGAAAGTGTGGGCCCCTTACTGAATGAGGGAGGCAACCTAGTGACAGAGGATGTGGAAAAAGCTAATGTACTCAATGCTTTTTTTGCCTCTGTTTTCACTAACAAAGTCAACTCCCAGACTGCTGCGCTGGGCATCACAAAATGGGGAAGAGATGGCCAGCCCTCTGTGGAGATAGAGGTGGTTAGGGACTATTTAGAAAAGCTGGACGTGCACAAGTCCATGGGGCCGGACGAGTTGCATCCGAGAGTGCTGAAGGAATTGGCGGCTGTGATTGCAGAGCCCTTGGCCATTATCTTTGAAAACTCGTGGCGAACGGGGGAAGTCCCGGATGACTGGAAAAAGGCTAATGTAGTGCCAATCTTTAAAAAAGGGAAGAAGGAGGATCCTGGGAACTACAGGCCAGTCAGCCTCACCTCAGTCCCTGGAAAAATCATGGAGCAGGTCCTCAAAGAATCAATCCTGAAGCACTTACATGAGAGGAAAGTGATCAGGAACAGTCAGCATGGATTCACCAAGGGAAGGTCATGCCTGACTAATCTAATCGCCTTTTATGATGAGATTACTGGTTCTGTGGATGAAGGGAAAGCAGTGGATGTATTGTTTCTTGACTTTAGCAAAGCTTTTGACACGGTCTCCCACAGCATTCTTGTCAGCAAGATAAGGAAGTATGGGCTGGATGAATGCACTATAAGGTGGGTAGAAAGCTGGCTAGATTGTCGGGCTCAACGGGTAGTGATCAATGGCTCCATGTCTAGTTGGCAGCCGGTGTCAAGTGGAGTGCCCCAGGGGTCGGTTCTGGGGCCGGTTTTGTTCAATATCTTCATAAATGATCTGGAGGATGGTGTGGATTGCACTCTCAGCAAATTTGCAGATGATACTAAACTGGGAGGAGTGGTAGATACGCTGGAGGGGAGGGATAGGATACAGAAGGACCTAGACAAATTGGAGGATTGGGCCAAAAGAAATCTGATGAGGTTCAATAAGGATAAGTGCAGGGTCCTACACTTAGGACAGAAGAATCCAATGCACCGCTACAGACTAGGGACCGAATGGCTAGGCAGCAGTTCTGCGGAAAAAGACCTAGGGGTGACAGTGGACGAGAAGCTGGATATGAGTCAGCAGTGTGCCCTTGTTGCCAAGAAGGCCAATGGCATTTTGGGATGTATAAGTAGGGTCATAGCGAGCAGATCGAGGGACGTGATCGTTCCCCTCTATTCGACACTGGTGAGGCCTCATCTGGAGTACTGTGTCCAGTTTTGGGCCCCACACTACAAGAAGGATGTGGATAAATTGGAGAGAGTCCAGCGAAGGGCAACAAAAATGATTAGGGGTCTAGAGCACATGACTTATGAGGAGAGGCTGAGGGAGCTGGGATTGTTTAGTCTGCAGAAGAGAAGAATGAGGGGGGATTTGATAGCTGCTTTCAACTACCTGAAAGGGGGTTCCAAAGAGGATGGCTCTAGACTGTTCTCAATGGTAGCAGATGACAGAACGAGGAGTAATGGTCTCAAGTTGCAATGGGGGAGGTTTAGATTGGATATTAGGAAAAACTTTTTCACTAAGAGGGTGGTGAAACACTGGAATGCGTTACCTAGGGAGGTGGTAGAATCTCCTTCCTTAGAGGTTTTTAAGGTCAGGCTTGACAAAGCCCTGGCTGGGATGATTTAACTGGGAATTGGTCCTGCTTCGAGCAGGGGGTTGGACTAGATGACCTTCTGGGGTCCCTTCCAACCCTGATATTCTATGATTCTATGATAATACATCCCAGAATGATATTTGCTTTTTTTCCAACAGTGTTACACTGTTCACTCATATTTAGTTTGTGATCCACAATGACCCCCAGATTCCTTTCCACAGTACTCCTTCCTGCGCAGTCATTTCCCTGTCTGTATGTGTGTAACTGATTGTTCCTTCCTAAATGGAGTACTTTGCATTTGTCCTTATTGAATTTCATCCTGTTTACTCAGACCATTTCTCCAGTTTGTCCAGATCATTTTGAATTTTAATCCTATCCTCCAATGCACTTGCAACCCCTCCCACCTTGGTATTGTCCGCAAATTTTATAAGTGTACTCTCTATGCCATTATCTAAATCATTGATGAAGATATTGAACAGAACCGGACCCAGAACTGATCCCTGTGGGACCCCACTCGTTATGCCCTTCCAACGTGACTGCGAACCACTGATGATTACTTTCTGGGAACGGTTTTCCAGCCAGTTATGTAGCCACCTTATAGTAGCTCCATCTAGACTATATTTCCCTAGTTTTTTTTATGAGAAGGTCATGTGATACCGTATCAAAAGCCTTACTAAAGTCAAGATATACTACCTCTACCACTTCCCCTCTATCCACAAAGCTTGTTGCCCTGTCAAAGAAATCAATTAGGTTGGTTTGACATGATTTGTTCTTGACAAATCCAGGTTATTACTTATCACTTTATTATTTTCTAGGTATCTGCAATTGATTGCTTAATTATTTGCTCTATTATCTTTCTGGGTACTGAAGTTAAGCTGACTGGTCTGTAATTCCCCAGGTTGCCCTTATTTCCCTTTTTATAGATTGGAACTATATTTGCCCTTTTCCAATCCTCTGGAATCTCACCAGTCTCCCACGATTTTTCGAAGATAATCGCTAAATGGCTCACATATCAACTCAGTCAGCTCCCTGAGTATTCTAGGATGTATTTCATCAGGCCCCTGGTGACTTGAAAATATCTAACTTGTCTAAGTACAGTAGAACCTCAGAGTTATGAACACCTTGGGAACGGAGGTTGTTCATAACTCTGAAATTTTTGTAACTCTGAACAAAACATTATGGTTGTTCTTTCAAAGGTTTACAACTGAACATTGACTTAATACAGCTTTGAAAATTTACTATGCTGCTTTCCCTTTATTTTTTTAGCAGTTTACATTTAATACAGTACTGTACTATGTTTGCCTTTTTTGGGGGGGGGGGTCTCTGCTGCTGCTTGATTGTGTATTTCCGGTTCCAAATGAGGTGTGTGGTTTACTGGTCAGTTCATAACTCTGGTGTTCGTAACTCTGAGGTTCTACTATAATTTTTAACTTGTTTCCCTATTTTAGCCTCTGATCCTACGTCATTTTCACTGGCATTTATTAAATCAGATGTCGACAACCCTGCTAATTCATGGAGGATCCACACACACACATTGGCTTTCCATGATGCAGTAATTTCATCATACAATTTCATAAAATTATTCACAATTCAGATGTAGTACAGACGGAACCTCCAATTCATCACTGACACTAATGCCATATGCATCGATCTTCATATAATATTTACCTATCAGATGGACTTGTAAACTTACAGATTTTTTAAATTTTATAATACATCATGATAACAAGATTGACTTTTAACTATGGAGGATAATTAGCCCTAGAGAGATTGCATGGTACCTTTTCTAACAAATTTACAACTGAAGAAATTGCCAAACAAACATTAAACTTCAAGATTCACGTGGAATGATTTATGCAGAAGAAGAAGAAGCATTATGGAATGAAAACAAATCTGCCAGAGAAAATGGGGAAGTGGGTGTAAGGTGGAGGACACAATCCACATAGTGTGATTATGGCTATAAAGGTGAATGCAAAAATGGCACCTGGTGACTGCACATGGCTGTATCCAAGTGTTTATTCTGAGTCATAGCTGCTTAGGTTTACTGATTTTAAAAAAATCAGTATTTTATTACTGTTAACGCTGTACAGTCAGCAGAGCTGCAGAAGAGCATGTGCTGTCTTTTATTCCGCCTCAGTTATTATCATCTAAAGCTGCCAGCTACATTTTGATTCTACAGTTTTTGTTGTGTGATATCTGGTGATGTATGAGTCAGATCTAACATGACTTATTTTCAGATAATATGTTGATGTTGCAGTGGTGGCAGTCCTAAAAATCTTGTTTGACCTTTAACATAGTAAATTTGACACGGAAGTCATTGATTAAAAATAAATATGGATCCAAGAGATGTCTATTTTTTGCCTTCAGTGACTTTTTTTACTACAATCACTCTTTTTATGGAGTTTTGATATGTGGATTGTCACAACCCCAGATTTCCTATGACCCAGGGCACCCTACTGTCTGCTCCCTTCTTATAAGGACTAGGTTTGCAAAGCAGTCCCTCCCTTCAAAGGCCATTGTAGAAATTCCAATTCACCACAGCTTCTATACAGACTGAATTACAGAACTTGAAATATATTGTTTACAATTAACTCTGGTACTGATCACCTGGCAGAGCTCTCTGTCCTTTTCAAGCCCCATTTCAGTTTCTTTTTCATAAGCCACAGAGTCAGATGTTCTCCCAGTGTGGTATCTGTGACGGTTGGATCACAGAAACCCCTTGGGAACTGCCACCTGATGTGCTGAAACTACCTCTGAACCTGTTTTCCCTGCCAGCTTGGGACGTCAGTGCCCTGCCTGGTTGTGCCAGACACGCTTGCCTGCTACAAACACAGACCCAGGTCTGAACCATGTCCCACCAAAGCTGCAGGCTTAACTGAAAACAGCTTAAGAAGTGTTCCTGTCTCCAGCACTCAGATACCCAACTCCCAATGGGGTCCAAACCCCAAATAAATCTGTTTTACCCTGTATAAAGCATACACAGGGTAAACTCATAAATTGTTTGCCCTCTATAACACTGATGGAGAGGTATGCACAGCTATTTGCCCCCTCCAGGTATTAATACATACTCTGGGTTAATTAATAAGTAAAAAGTGACTTTATTAAATACAAAAAGTAGGATTTAAGTGGTTCCAAGTAATAACAGACAGAACAAAGTGAATTACCAAGCAAAATAAAATAAAACACTCAAGTCTAATCCTAAGACAGTAAGAAAGTGATTACAGATGAAATTTCACCCTCAGAGATGTTCCAGTAAGTTTCTTTTATAGACTCGCCTCCTTCTAGTCTGGGTCTAGCAATCACTCACACCCCTGTAGTTACTGTCCTTTGTTCCAGTTTCTTTCAGCTATCCTTTGGGGGTGGAGAGGCTACCTCTTGAGCCAGCTGAAGACAAAATGGAGGGGTCTTTCAGGACTTTATATAGTTTCTCTCTTGTGGGTGGAAACCCCTCCCTCCCCCTGTGTAGAATCCCAGCTACAAGATGGAGTCTTGGAGTTACATAGGCAAGTCACATGTCCATGCATGACTTAGTTATCTACAGGGACATTCCCTGGAAAGCTCAGATGTGGATTGGTGTCTATCAAGGTCCATTGTTTGCCAAGTACTTCCATTTACTTGAATAACCCCTTCACACTATGTTGATCAAATCTGCCTTAGGTGCTTTCTGCAGCAAACACTTTAAATACAGGCTTAGAGTCAACGCTCATAATTTCAGATATAAAAATGATACATGCATACAAATAGGATGAATCCATGCAGTAGAACATAACCTTTGCAAAGATATGTTATAAAACATATTCCAGTTATGTCATATTTACATTCATAAGCATATTTCTAGAAAGCATTATGAGGTGCAATGTCACAGTATCACTGCCACCTTCTTACAAGCCTGGATCTTTATCATGCCTGATGGACCAGTCTGTGGAATATGGAGAGACCTTTCTTGGCAATTTCACCCAGCCCAGACAAAATCACCTCCAGCTGGTCTCCACACACTCGCCTTTCCACGATCCTCCTCCCACTGCTGCTCCAAGCAACCCAAAGGGCCCTCCCGAAGTTTCAAGCTACTTTCTCAGTTCCACCCATATATTTTACATCCCACATACCTCATACCTAAAATAAGATAAATGCAACATACACCATTGTCTACATGGGTATAGTACACATAATCATAATAGCACTTTGCACTTACATAGTACCTACCATCCAATGATTTCTAAGCCTACTAGGAGTGGCTCACTCCCTTTCCTGTGCTCTAGCCACAGGACTGTGCTGCCCCTAAAAATCACATGTACACATTTATGCCACCAGGAAATCTTTTGGTTTTTTTCAAGGCTAATACAGTCGGTATTTTTGAGTTAAAGTATCAGTCCCAAAGATGACTTTTTTTTTTTACATGGTGTTTCCATTTCAGAATCAGGATATTATTAGTAAGAATGTAAATCAGGTTTTAAGATGTGAAGTCGAGAGCTGTTATCTTGTTATTAACGTACAAAATTGTCAAGGTAATGTTAAGTCTTTGAGCATCCAGTAAGTTTATGATCTCCACAATGCTTTCAGGGCATAATACAAAGTCCAGTGAAGTCAATGGAAAGATTCTCATTTACTTCAGTGGACTTTGAATCAAGCCTCAAACACCGCCTGATGAGGGATCAGTTAGATCGCACTAGCCTTGTTTCCTTAAAAGTCTGCTATCCTGTACTCCCAAATAGGGCATTTGACCCCTGAAAGTAATTATCACTTAGTAGTAGAAAAGAGGAAAAAATAGAGGGTCTGCTGAGTAATATATTGAAAAGGAATTGCCGTATTGACAGATTATCAGTTTGTCGTTGCTGTCCTGCCAAGTATCAGACAAGGGTAGTGTATTATTCCATTCCAGTTATGCCTCAGGATTCTTCAAATGACACAGCTTCGTGTTTACAAAATAAGTGTGGCTCTTATACTTGTTAACTTTTCTTCATTTATCATTTGGATATGGAAAATGTTAAATGTAAGTAAAACATGATTTCTAAGTGGATATGGAAGGAACTCTGCAATGGCGTCATAATATTGGTGTCCCAGATCTGAAGAAGAGCTCTGTGTAAGATTGAAAGCCGGTCTCTTTCACCAGCAGAAGCTGGTTCAATAGAAGATATTTCTAAGCAAAAGATATTACCTTACCCCACCTTGTCTTCCTTAGTTTAGTCATATTTGCAACTGCTCTTTTTTCAGCTCAGTTCATCAGAATGTTGTATATTTTTTCTAAGTAAGTTTTTCCTTTAATGTAGATTAATAGTGTGCTCAATAACCGTATTACTTGCAGAACTGAAAAGGGTAATGTCAGTAAATATTTTTCACCTCATGAACTCTTAAATATTATTTCAGCTGATTAAACAATGTCAAGGAATAAATGAAAGTATCACAATGCAAAGAAACACTAAGAGGCGGTGGAAAGAAAAGATGGGAAATCTCCAATCTTGTGTCTTCTGTCAATTTCTCAACTATTAACTATTTATGTATTAGTAATGGGAATCAGAAGGAAAATGCTCATAGTAACCTACCTAGAAATATATTATTGTATAAAGTCTAAGAACAGATTAGGTTTTCTTCAAAATAGGTTTTGTAATTTAGACTATATTCTCAATTACAGTCTGAGATTTCCAATAAGTCAGCACTGCAAAGGGGACATTGATTAATGTTTTTAATACATTCTTTGTATCTGCCCGTGTAATAGCTTGGGAAATTTTAACTATACTCTTGAGTGCAGTAACCTTCACTGACTAGTTCTCAGGAAGGTGTCTGTGTCCTAACCAAATTACAGTATGCAGGGTTTTAATTCAAGCTAGTAATATATTTAAAATGTGAAACATTATTTTTGCACCCCAGATGACTAAATGTTTGGTTTTTTGCAGCAAGAAAAGAGAGAATATTTTATTCTGTGTTTCCCAGCATAGTCTCAGGTTCAAGTGTAGGAGAACACACATACTCTGAATTAGAATTTACAATGCACTTAGAATTCTCCAGCTCCAAGTGCTAGCTAATACTTTTCTGTGTCTATTTCTAAATTCTTCATGTGGATTTCTTTTCAGACAGAGGAAGCTTCTAGTAAGATCTGTAATGCAGTCACTCTTTATGAGTACAAACTGCAACATAACGTCTGCATTTTTTGCTTTGTAGGGATCTGCTTCAGACCTTAACTGATGATGAGCTGCATACACTGGAACGTAACCTCTGCATATCCCAGGATGTGGATTTTCCTGTCAGAACAGATCCTGAAGTGCCCACTATCAGTACAACTGCCTTAGCTGCACCTTTGCCTGCTGAGGAGCTTTCAGCAAAAGCTGAAAACACAGAGGCTGAGCTAGCCTGCTCTATGCAGTATGATGAACAGGAATTGGAACAGCTGAATAGGATGGTCCATAGGGTTGGAGATGAGATGTCTTCCCTGCTTTCCCCACCAAGTGTATGCCAGTCTCCAGCACACAGACCTGGCATAAGAAATGGCTCCAGCACAGAGACCTCACCTAACAGGCAACATTTTGACAACTTAACAGACGAAGAGGAAAGAGTGTTTTTTATGGATGATCTGGATGGAGCAGGAGAAGCTCTTGCTGGGTTGGATTCAGACAATGACACATTTGCATGGGTGAATAACCCTTGCCACAATTCAAAGCAGAGTGTGCAGTACAGGGACCCTCTAGTGTATGACAATGGTCATCAAACAGAAGAGACTTTACTTTTAAAAGAAGCAGAAAGCGATTTAAGCAATAATAACAATATTGAAGATAGCAAACAGATGACTTGTATCTCAATTCAAAATTCGTGCAGTTGTTTAGAAGGTCCTGATTCACAGTTATACCTCAATGGCTGGGATACATATGTTGATGCAGAGACAGCAGAAATGATAGCCCATAGGACAGGTGGAATGAAGATATCTGCTACTGTAATATTTAATCCCAAATCTCCCTCTACTTCAGAATCCCTAGTGACAACACCAGAAGTAGCTATCAGTTGTGTTCCTGGGTCTTCTGATTCTTTAGTTGATGAAGAGGAGAGTGAATCCCATAAGCTCAGTATAGCTGCCACAAATTGTCTAATTAATTCCTGTGTGTGTTGTGGCAGCTGTGAAGACAGTAGGGAGGATAATATTGATGGTTTAAAGATGAGACATTCCCCAGGAAAAGTTATAAATGCTTCTTATAGTTTAGTAAAATCTAAAGAAAAGGACCATATAGATAAACTTGATCATGCAGTCACTGCAGAGGAGGCATTAAAAACTGAAACGTCTCCTGCTTTGCTAGCAGAAAGAGATTCTGGCAGAGAAGAACAGAAACTGTCTAACTCCTCTAAGTGCCTGGCACATTCCTCAGGTTCACAGCTGGGAGCAGAAAATGGATCACAAGTAGAGGTGGAAATTTTAAATCAGCAAAAGAAATGGGAGAAAAGAAGGCAGCCAAGTCAAAAGCAATCAGAGAACAATGAAGAAAGTAGTAATGAAAGAATAGCAAAGAATGACATTAAATCAAGATCCAGTGCAAGGTAAGATCGTCTTGCAATGATTTTATTGTCTCAGGACTTGCATACAAAATAGCTAATAGTAACATAGCGATTTATACTATGCTTTCCTTAGCAATGAGGGCGCACATAATGTTAGCTGATTTTTAAAATAATAAAATGTTAAAGGCCAAGGAATTGTTGACTATAAAGGAAAACATTTTTTTACTACTTTTAAAAATACTTTTTACTGTATGATCAGATTTATTTTTTGTGCAAACTATGGCTTTTTCAGCAACCGTTTAAAACTCTTTTTAATCTCGGGTCTTTATGTTGTCCCCTGAGCTATGAAATAAATTCATTAAATAACATCTGACCTGTTTAGCTTAACAAAGAATTGCCCTTTAAGAATGCAATCTATTTTAATTTTATTTAAAGTTTAACATAATTCTGTTTTGTGATATGTTTGAAATTACATTTAACATACTATATTATTGTACACAGTGTATGATCCTTTCTACATTGTTACATAGCATTAGCACTACTATGGCAAAACTGGTAGTAATAACTTGAACTATGGGTAGAAATACAGATTTTGATATTTTAGTCTCAACTTTTGATATTTAACTTACTACTAGAGCTGGTCAAAAAATACAAAGTACTTTCTCAAAACATTCAAATTTGTTTTCATTTCAAAGTGAACAAACCAGAACCGTTTTTATTTTTTTAATATTTTTTGTTCTTTCAAAATGTTATTGAGAAGATTATCAAAACCTTTAGAAATGGCTATTTACAATTTTTGTTTGCTGAAAACCAGGTGTTCTGGTAAATTACATTTGTTTTCCCAAACACTCAGCTTTTGATAAAAAAAAAAATAACTGTTTTCAATTTTTTTTTAATTCCAAAAATCATTAATATTTTTTGTGGAAAATGGAAAAAATGTTAAATGTCACTTCTTCCTCCAGCCCCACAAAAAAGATATTTTGTTTCTGTGGAGGAGGGAGGTGAGGGGAGATCCTTTTTCAGAAAAAAATAGTTTCTTTTGTAACGTTCTAACCAAATTATTTTTTAATAATTACGGCATTTAACATCCATAGCTGTTTTCCATCTTCAGAGCATTTAAGGACACTAGCTAATTAATCCCCAAGGTGAGCAAACGTTGTTATCTTCATTTTGCAAATGGTAGTGGGAAACCAAAGTGGAGCAGTTAAATGATTGAGTTAAGGCTACTTAGTGAATACATAACGCTGAGATTGGAACTCGGCATCTTCCAGCTCCCAGTCCAGTTCTCAGACCAATAAAGAACACTGTTCATTCCATCAGTGACAATTTTATGTATAAAACTTGTACAAGGAAATGAGAATTTCCTGTGCATTTTTTATTATAGGGGGGACCTTGAAGACTCTCAACACTTGTGCAGGCTTGCAGACACCAGTCTGGAACTGTTGGGTTAATTGTTGTTCACATAATGTAAGTGGAAGGCAGAAGTGCTACTTTCAATTGTACCAAGAATTCCGAGTCTTGTCTTGTCCCTGATTTCTAAAGTTCTCACTGTGACTCACTCAGAAAAGGTTGCAGGAGTACATTTCTATGCTATTGTGTCTGGAAAGAGATATTTGCCAGAGTAAATCAAAACACAGTTCTGTGGTGCAGAATGAGGTTCAAAGTGCAGAATGAGCTACTAGTTATTGGGAATTTTTCCTAGCATGATGTTTTATTCTAACTTGCACTATAATAGAAGCTCTTTAAGAAAAGGAAGCTGAATCTTCCCAACCCAAAAGACATGAATAATTGTATTAGCTATATGCATCTTTACTAATGTGCCCTCCTTTACAGTCTAGGATTAGCACCAGTGTTTTCATGAAGCTGATGGCAGTAGTACTGTCCCATGTTACAGCATTGCAGTCATGCAGAACATTGGTGAATGCATAGTGTGAAGAAGTGCAAACATAAATTCAACAGACACTAGAAGTTAACTCCATCATATCATTTTAGGGGAGTAAAATGTCCAGCAGGCATCCTGTCTTTTTTTTATTCTGAGTTCTGGCTTCAGATGCCCCTTTGTTCTAACATAACTATAACTATTACCATTTTCAGGGTGGGGGAGAGGGATTATTATGGTTCTCCAGTTTTAATGACCCTTTCTATTTCTGAGTGCTCTGGAAGCTTCATCTAATGAAGATTTACACAGACTGTAAACTCTTTGGGACAGGGACTGTCTTTTTGTTGTGTACAGTGCCTAGGGTAACACGGTGGTGCCCCAACCACTGATTGGGACCTCTAGGCACTACCTCATAGTACAAAAGTTATGGAAATAAAAGTATTAAATAAGAATGACACCAATAGAAATACCAATATTAAACGTAATAACACTAATAGTGAGAACAGAAAACAATGGAACTGAGGGTCCTCTGTGCCAATATAATATAATAGGTGCTGTCACCTGCTATTCATGCAATGTGAGCAACTAACCCAACAATTCCAGACAGGTATCTGTAATGCACATACACATAATTAACTGGTAAATATTCTTATTGTTCTAGTTGCTAGCCCTGTTTCTGTGGCCTCTACTGTCAGAGCCATACTTGGAAAAATTTGATCCCTACATACATCCTTATTTTGTTGTTTTCTGACACTTGTAAATCACTGTTCTACATTTTAAAACTTTTACTGTATATTTCATGTACTTCAAACTAGCAGTAAGTACTGCTGTACCTACATACTAATAATCCCTTTTACAAACAAATCACATTCCTTGCTTGTAATATCCTTTCCAGATACAGTTTAACATTATCCATTTTATTATTTTGAAATATGTATGATTTTAGGCTTGTAAATATTTTCTTGGATTTTATGACCACTTTTAGAACCATGCAACAGAAATATTCAGTGAATTTCATTGTAGGAAGTGACTCATAGCCTGAATCCTATTTACAAACTGAGTAATTTTATCCTTTTGGATAGTCAAATGAAGGAATACAATCCTTGGCAATATAATGTTGCTTAAAAATATTTGATATATCACCTTTAATTCTAGTATCTAGACAGTACTGCTGCACACTGCTGAAATACATGTTACAAAGACACAAATGAAGAATTTGACTACTTTTTGGGTGAGATGTGCATAAAAGATATTAAGTGACATCTGGATGGACATTTCTGCAAAAAAAAAAAACAAACCAAAATACTGTATCTGCAAGGAGCTTTGATTGAAGTCATATGCTAATAGGGAAGGAATGAGAAAAAAACCACAATATTTTACACAGGTCTACGCTTTGTGCAGGCATATGGAGAAGAAGAGCAACAACTGTCAAAGATCCATGACAAACCAGAGAGTACACAAAGCAAATGCTATCCAGGACTAGCTTACTAATGTTAATTGATTAAATTTAGCTATCTCAGCCTTCTGATTATAAGACCATAAGACAGTGTACTTATTCATTACATACAATTGTTATTGATAGCAAACTAACAAAAGTATGTGCATATATGAAGATGGAATAGTAGGAGTAGACATAGTTAGGAATACCGAAACCATATGAGATTCTCATTCATTTAGATTACCACATAAATAGTCCAACTAGGTTCAATAAGATATTACCTCATCCACCTTGTATCTCTAATATCCTGGGACCAACACGGCTACAACACTGCATACGTAAATACTCACAGATATATGAATATCTGTCATTGGGTTTGGTTCTTGGCTATGTATGTCATTTGTCATGACAGTTGAGGTACAAGAAGGAACATCATCAGTCTCCTCTTACTCATTGTTCCCTGGATGACTAATCACTGATATTTAATGGTTCTTTTAAAAGAGGAATGTCATCTTGGAGCTCTCTATAACTGCTTCCTACTATGTGCTTGTGAATGTTACCTTAACAGTGAGTGAAGTGTTTGAGACACTGGATTATTTTCAGAATGATAGACTTTTTAGCTACAACAGTAAGCAGTATAATAAGCATGGGAGACCCACAGCAAATGTTAATTCATCAGATTGATAAGTATATTTACTTTTCCGTCATTGAAAATCAACAACTAAAGGAAAAGAGAAGTTTCTATGCCCTGGCTCAATCAAGCAGCTATCAGATGTGCACATGAATGAATGATAGCATGAGCATCTTCATGTAGTGAGGTCTATGGTAATAATAAAGAATATCACATCATTTATAGATATGCTTTCTCTAATCCAACCAGGATTATTGTATTTAGCGTGTCCAGGTAACACAGGATCTTACCACTCACATTTATTTGCAAATACCCAGCCAAGCCAGCTACTCTGAACTTCTTGATGCAGCAGTGTTGATTGGTAAGTCATCATTCAATCAAATTTAATATACCATTAAAATTCTTCTATTGTACATAATAATCAGATTTATCTTTTTGACATGTCTTTACTTTGTTTTTTGTAGGTGACAGCAGATAGTTACCTTCCAGTCTGACATATATTTCTCTCTTTTCCCCTGTTTCCCTGTAAGTATGTTGAAGAAATGAAACATGCACAATATTAAATTAGTCACAGGAAGCAGCATTAGTATTATGCAAATATAACTGTAGTATTTGTAAAGATCTGGTGAACCAGTGATTTGTTGCAAAGACAGCATATATGAAGTACAAGCTGTTCTGTCACACAAAGTAGAAACCCCTGAAGGAAGAAAACTGTTAAAGAATAGCAGATCAACAATAAGTCAAAAGACTATAATAGAATTATGCAACAAAGAAGTGTTTTAGGGGAAGAAAGGCATGAGATTCACTGAAGAAGGAATGTTTAGGTCTGTATTTCATGTTTTTCTAACTGTGAATAAGTTAGACAGAATAAGTAAAATGCTGAGTCTAACTATCACAATACTCTCCCCTTTATGAAGAGCTATACATAATGGAAAACATTCTTTAGTTCTGGAGTTTGAAGAATCATTGTAAAGATGGATTATTCTTCCACTTGTCAAATAAGGCTTTGGTAATTTGTTCCATGTGGTTATGCATTGCTAGCATTTTTGCATTTTAGGTTTCATATGCCTGGTTTCACTGTGCCATTATGTTATCTCTTTATTGACTTTGCAACACCTAAATTAGAATTCTTAAGTGGTTTCTCTCTGTTTCCATCCAGGTCTATTCTGTCTAACTTAAAATGCAGAATTTTCACCAGACTCCCTTTATTTTATTAATTTATTGCAAGTATTTAGAGTGTGCGCGCTAATAAGATTTCTCATGTATAGCTGTTTTTCATAGTATACATAAGAACTGAGCTATGCTTAGTAGTGAGGAAAACGTTGTTAATATTTCCTTTCACTTTCTATGAGCTGTAATAGTGTATCTTTCATTAGCTGTTGTAGTTAGATGTTCAAGTTTGGTTAGCAGAAGTTTAATGAGCAGAGTGATTTTTCCCAAGTAGAACGGATGATGCATTCTGGGCAAGTTGCCTGTGCAAAGCATATTTCTGAGCTGTCCCTAATTACTGACTGCAACCCTACATTAAGATTCTTAATTTAACCTTCCCGAGCCTGGCACTCAAGTTGTTCCACTTGTTGTTGCTGTAATTTCTTAGCCTTACAACTGTGCAGTTATGAATTTTTAAAGCTCCGTTTCCCAATATATTGTTCAGACCTCTTCATAAAAAGATAAACAGCTGTTTCACCTACAATGCCAGCTTTCAATTTTGGTATTTTTCTTCTTACATGTAATACGTTACAACATTTAGTCATATGTAAACTGTGAAGTAAATGGAGGTTTTCAGTAAAACAGCCTTAGTCTTGTATTTAATTGTTGGCTCTTAACAAAAATGTGAATATGCTATAGTCATTCATACCTGTATAAATGAATAGAAATCAAGGATTTTGATAAATTTTATTATCTCTGTGCATAAGCTAATTCTCAAGTGCTCCCCAGAAATGTAATGCCCAAGAAGACGTGGAAATTGTGTTCCATCAAAACAAATATCTACTGGTCCCATATAGACATACTTCCTTCCATCTTAACTTTGTGTTGCTAAAACAATTCTGTAACCTTATTAGAAACTTTGAAAAACTCTCATTGGTTCTTTCAGTTTAATGCACTGGTCATTTCGGCTCTGATCCATAATTTCATAAACAATTTTATCTAATGTGTTCATAGGTTGGAACGAAGTTTTATCCACCTTTCACCCACTATTTTGGGTTTAGCAAGGAGTCCCACAAACCTAGCAAGGCCCAAATTGATGTGGCATGTCTTTTCGTTACCAAGAAGGAGATACAGTTAAAAAAAAAAAAAAAAAAAAAAAAAAAGCACAATTCATAAAAGGAGTGGATGGGTGGTGGGAAGGATTAGTGTTTTGTATTTCCAGTACTGATTACGCTAACACCTATTGTGAAATATGCCTGTCCATGCATGACTCTTCTGCTTATAACTGTGCTAATGAACACATGCAGCTAGTGAGCGCTGGTTGACTACAGGAACCATGAGGCAGGAAATGCAGGTCAGTTGACCTCAGGATCCCACAGGATCCCTGGAACTCCTGAGTAGGTCTCTAAGGGTGTGCTAATGAGAACAGAAGAGAGCAGTATAAAGGGGGACCTTGATTTCATGCACGTTAAGTAGGTTTAATCAAACATAAGGTTACAGTGTTAATATAACAGAAATTGCAGTGAGTAAATGAAGTGCCCAAAAAAGTGAATAAAGATGTTTTCTCTATCAGTTAGATTAGTTATTGTAACATCAGGAAATTGTTTGTAAACCCCGATAATTATTGCAGTTCCATTGCACTGGGCCTTATATAAACACAGAGTGTCTTGTCCTGAAGAGCTTACAATCTAAATAATCAATCAGAACAAAATACTGCTATTTCTGGTAGACATTTTCACTTTATATTGGCACAGAGAAGCGAGACACTTTTAAAAATGTGTATACATTATTTTTTCTAATAGTTAAACCTGCCTTTGATATATCACACTATCTTTAACTTTAATGGAATCTTTCATACAATGTATATCCTCAAACACACTACAGAAATAAAAAATGAGATAACCGACCATATGTGAGTTTAAGTATGGAAAACAGTGGAGGGAAGGCATTGTCTAATGTTTATAGTCATAAAGAGAGTAACAAAAATTAGCATATAAAGAAGGGAGATAGGCATACGCAAGAGGTTAGTGGATCAGGTTGGAACTGAGATGGAGCATTAGTAAGGCAGAAAGACACAGAAGGGCTGTTCCAGATGGCAGGAGCTGGAAAGGGAAAGATATTCTTGTATTGACTAGTTTCTGAGGAGGAGGGTGTAAGATGAGGAGAGGAAATGGGGAGGAGAGTAGTGAAAGATGATACAAAGTAGGCTGAAGCAAATCCATGGAGATCATTTTTTAAAAAGGGGCAGGGATCAAATCCTCAGCTGGTATAAATTGGTATCATTCCATTTACATCAACGGATCTATGCCAATTTGTACCAGGTGAGGCTCTGTCCCAAAGATTCATAGATGATTCAAAGATTCACAGGTTGTATAACCAGAAAGAACCACTTTGATCAGCTAGTCTGGCTGGATGGTAATTCTCAGCTTCTGAATGAGAAACAAATGGAGATGTTTGTGGCTGGCAGTGATCAGGCCGTGCTTCTTGATGTTTATGAGAAGACCATGAGGCTGTAGCTTTCTGCACATACAGGAGTCCTGAAAAGCTAGGATTTGGGGAAGTCATAGGAGAGGGAGTTGCTTTAATTAACATGTGAGAAGGTGGTAGCACGGGTGAGAATTTCAGCAGATGTGGAACGAAAGTTAAGATGTATATGTCAACTTACAGCTTCAAGTCCAGCAGAGAGTCATTACAGGTGTCAAAAGGTATGTAAATGAGGTGAAGAGCTATTATGCCTGTCTTTAGAATGTTATGATCAGGCCATTCATGAAACAATTCCACATGGAAGTGCAGATGGAGAAACACATTTAACAGGTAAGTGTAATGCTGTTTTTATTTGTTGTTTTCCTCAGGGTTAATCCTGCATGAACATCCATTTCTTTCACCATCTGAGGGAATGGAAAAGATAAAGGAGGAAATACCAGTCCCTTCAACAAAGAAAGAAAAGGACGAGGGATGAGAAAACAAGGTTAAAGAGACAGGGCGGGATACGCAAGGGGACACTGTTAAAAATTTAATTTAAGTATTTTATGTATTTTTGTTAATGTGAAAAGATTTGTTTAATCTGTTACTGAATGCTTTATGGTTTGTATGACTGCCCAATATTTATTTATTTATTTATTTCTCGGTGCTCTGTGTGGTTTTTGAACTACTGGGGTGATTTTGTGTTCATATGACTGTATGTAAAGAAATACCTTACCAGTATATTGGTTATTATGTGAAATGTGAACTGTATTGTATGTAGGACTGAGACCACAAGTCTTCTTTTTGGGGGACCACGTATAGAGAGCTTTTCAGATGTTGATTCTTCATCTGTTGTATAACTATAGAAAATGAAGTTGTTTGAAGGGTTCATGTATAAATCAGGTAAAAAAATAAATGCTTTCCCATAATCATGTGGGATGATGTGTTTTATGTATCTAGACTATCACCCTAAAACTTGGGGTGCCCCTAGAATCACCTACCTATCACCCCCCTTAATCTGTGTTCCTCAGATATGGGTCTCCAGGATAACTGAGGAGAAACTTGGAGGACATGGATATGGACTTCTAATAAATGACTGACACAGTATTTCAAAAAATAAAAATAAAAAAAAATCCTTGTATTAATGTAACTAATAATCCCTAATACAATATAATCTAAAAACCTAACTAAAATACAAATCTGTTATTGCAAGTTAGAGTATTCAGAACGCAATTGCATACAGTTCAAATTATTCTAAATGGTTGAGCTCTGTTACAGATATCTGGTCTGCAACGGATCGCTGACAGCAGTTCTTAAATTGTACTTTGCTTTACAGAGGTAAATTACAATTAACACACACTCAGACATTTTCACACACACACACACACACACACACACACACACACACACACACACACACACACACACACACACTAATATTATGATTTAAAAACTTGGAGGCTTCCTTTGTCTTGTCGGCTTTCTTTTGCTGCTGCTGTAGCTGCCTCTCTTGATCAGCTCTCTTGCCAGTTCGTCCACTCTCCACCTCTCACCTGCTTAACTTCTCTCCTCACTTTCGTAACTCCTTGTTCACACCTCTCTTAACCATTTTAGCCGTCTGCCTTTTATACTGTTCTGTCAGCTATCAGATCTTTACTGCACATGCTCACTGTCTTATCAGGTCTTTTCTGCTCATGCTCCCTGCCAAACATTATCAGCTTGAATGCATGCCAAAGTTACCTTATTCTGGGGTGCACATTCCAAACACTCTCTGCCGTTGTTTACCCCAGACCTATGACTTTCTGACCTTATCATGTGACCTGCAGCTTTCAGTTGTGTGTGACCTGCAGCTTCTAATGATGGAGTGACTTTTGCTTATTCCAAATAAAAGCTAGGGACACAAAATGGAATCAGAGGAATTTCTCTGGTATGAAGATGGTCTGACATAAATGTACATTACATGTTGACAGGTTAGTCAACCAAGAGTTTGCACCTATTTAGCCATATAGCAGATAATTGTTAAGTCTGAGACAGATCCAGTACCCAAAAGTCTCAGAAATTTTTTATTTGTATAGATACGGAGGAATAATAGCAAGACTAACTCTGTCTAACCTATAAAGTCTATTGTTGAATTTAAGTAGCTTAAATTCTAAAGCACATTGCAGAAGCGTATGCATTAATTAGAATTACTAGCAGGCATACATTTAAATGTTGGAAGAGACCCCAAGGGGCAAATTTTAGCAGGCACAGGTCTTTGGCACCTGACAAAAAAACCTTTGACAAGCGATGGGAGTGTGGAGTGGAATTCAGACACTTTTTTTTTTCTGATTCCTCTTAAACCAGTGGTTTTCAACCTGAGGTCTGCAGACCATGTCTGAGGGTAAGTCTACACTACCACACTACATCGGGGCACTGGTGAAGACACACTATGCCAATGGGAGAGCGCACTCCCGTTGGCATAATTACTCCACCTCCACGAGAGGCAGAAGTTATGTCGGTGGAAAGCATCTTCCACCAACACGGTGCAGTGTGGACACCACTTGAAGTCAATGTAACTTATGTCATTCAGGGCAGTGTCATTTTCATATCCCTAAGCAACGTTCTAAGGTTCAGGTTCTGTAGTTTCCACATCTGAGTGTTGCTCTTTTAAGACTTCTGAAAGCATGCTCCACACCTCATCCTTCTAAGACTTTGGAAGGCACTTCAGATTTTTAAAACCTTGGGTCAAGGGTTGTCGCTATCTTTAGAAATCTCACATTTGTACCTTCTTTGCGTTTTGTCAAATCTGCAGTGAAAGTGTTCTTAAAATGAACATGGGCTGGGTCACCATCCAAGATTGCTATAACATGAAATATGTGGCAGAATGTGGGTAAAACAGAACAGGAGACATACAATTCTCCCCCAAGGAATTCAGTCACAAATTTAATTAACACATTTTTTTTTAACAAGCATCATCAGCATGAAAGCATGTCCTCTGGAATGGTGGCCGAAGTATGAAGGGGCATAGTAATGTTTAGCATATCTGTCACGTAAATACCTTGCAATGCTGGCTACAAAAGTGCCATGCAAATGCCTGTTCTCACTTTCAGGTGACATTGTAAATAAGAAGTGGGGCAGCACTGAACAAGAAGTAGGACTGAATGGGCTTGTAGGCTCTGAAGTTTTACATTGTTTTGTTTTTGAGTGGTTATGTAACAAAAAAAAATCTACATTTGTAAGTTACACTTTCATGATAAAGAGATTGCACTACAGTACTTGAGTGAGGTGAATTGAAAAATACTATTTCTTTTGTTTATTATTTTTACAGTGGAAATATTTGTAATCAAAATAGTAATATTAAGTGAGCACTGTACACTTCGTATTCTGTGTTGTAATAGAAATCAATATATTTGAAAATGTAGAAAAACATCCAAAATATTTAACACATTTCAACTGGTATTCTATTGTTTAACAGTGCGATTAATCACGATTAATTTTTTGAGTTAATCACGTGAGTTAACTGCGATTAATCTACAGCCCTAATAAATAATCTGGAATGTTTTTTAAAAATCTCCTGGCTCTTTAGCCAGTTTTAAAATGTTTGCAGTCTGACTCCTGATGTTTACAATGTGTGGACTACTAAATTTAGCAAAACTGGATACAATATTTCTGTATTGCTGGAAACTGAGAAATAATCACTGGGTTTCTTCATGCAGTATTTAACAGAAAAGTAAATAAGGAAAGCAGGACTTGTTCCCTTCTTGAAGAAACTATTACCAGCTGGAGGAAATTTCAGATGAGGGGCAAAATTGAAATAGAAAAATTATAAAAGAAGCAACTGCTAATCGTTTTCTGTATTCTATAATAGTGTTACTCCTACTGAAGATATTTGAGTTTGAGCAGTAGCTTTCATCTTGACAAGGCAGTTTCTCCTGTGTGATCATACTGTGGACTCATAATCTTGTATTTATTAATCATTTTGCTGCCATAGAACTGATTATGATGCCATATATTAGCAGTATGACCACATTTCAGGATTAAGAAGGTGAAGATGAGTATGAGAGCGAGTCTTTGTTTAAATGCAAATGTCTCTTCACAGTGAGCAGAACTGGCAAGGGAAATTACTTAAAACAAATGAAAATTAAATGGATTTTTGTTGAAGTCTGATAAATTATTTTCCCAGTGTGACACTCCTTCTTTCAACTAAAACATAATATACTCTGGGATTTATTTTTAAATTGGCAATCAGAAATGAGGAACATGTAGGGGTATACTTTGAAAGCAATGTGTGGGAGGCATGCCAACAAATCTTATTGTTTCTTAATTAGATTAGAGCATGTACCTTTGAAAAGAAAAGAACCTTAAGTGTTCTTCTGGACACTTGCCTGCAAAACTAGCTGTGTTTTAAATATGACAGGAGTAGAGAATCTAGTTTACACCTGTCCTGAATGCATACCCCATACATACATGTCAGTCAAAATGCATGAGAATTTCACAAATTGTCAGGTAGAGGAAAAAAACAATTAATTCAAATTAACCAATTACGTTTCTTCAAACTAAATATATTTCTAAGACAGACTTTGGATGTCTAAAGATTTTCATTGTCAGAACCCATTCGTTCAAAGGGCTTTAAAGATTTTTTTTGTAATGCCTAGAACCAATACTACTGTGGTAAATTTGCTCAGGAGTACATTTTTCTTTATCTACTATAAATTAATTTCCTTCAGTGTGTGGAACTTCCAATAGCAGAGTGGCAAATTGTCACTGAGATATAAACACTGTTATCTGCAAATTAGTAAGGAGCAGCAGGAGTACTGCCTGAAACTATTTTTAATTCTAATTTTGAAATTGGCTACATTTCAAGTCGACAGTGTCCCTTTAAAGATCATATAATATTTACAAGCTGTTTCATTGTTGGGTGTAGTCCGTTGTTTTAAATAGTTCATGTTTTGCTCGGTAGCCAGTAGATTTATAAAGTAGCAGTGGTTTGTCATGTGGCAATTCTTTCAAGCTCTGCATAGGAATGTCAGTCAGGCTTTAGATAAAATTTTGAGCCACATGGCAATTTTGGGGGCCATGCAGTCCTGTGCTGACTTACTGAATAATGGACTTGTTAAATCATATAGTATAGCAGCAGGACAGGAAGCGAGAAGCAACTCTCCATTTACCACATTGACTTTCCCTTCCCATTCTTCTTCCTTCCTTCCTTCCAGCAGTTTGGAAACTGTTAGCTGAAACTTGTCTTGGCATTTTAAAAGTTCTTTGGGCTTATTTCTGTGGTTATATTGGTATGAAACATAGTGATTTTTAGGATGCCTGGTCATGGTGTATCTTCATTCTAAAATGTAGGCCAGTATTTACAACATGTAGACACATTTGCACTCACACTTTAAAATAACTAGGATCTTTTGTTCTTTCCCCAGTGTTCTTAACTGCATACTATAAATTAAATTGATGATTTTCACAGAGAGCATGCCCATTAGTCCTGCCAGTTGATCTGCGCTTTTTGTACTAATCTAAAATATGTTCAAATATATACCTGGGCTCCCAGAGAGTAAATGAGTGTTACTGTCAGTTTACTTTTCTTTTTTTGGTATGATCATTTGCGATCCATTGCTCTATTCTCATTTTTGTTCTTTTCAGCAGTTCATTTTGTTTCCATATGCTTTTTTCAGTTCTCAGGATGGCTTACGTGATTCCCCCCTCAGCTCCATCTCCAGCAGTGACTATGACAGTGTTTCTGTCACTACATGTAGTCTCTCCAGCATATACACTCTGAGGTAATAATAATCTCACTTCACAGTCACATTTGACTAATGGTATTGAGTGATGGTTAACGAAAATTTTTCATTGAATTAACACTAAAGTGACAGCAGCTCTTCAGATAATTCTTCCTTTCAGAACACAGGCATGTTTATTTGTGAAGCTCGTTTTGTATGCTAATAAAGTCATTGTGAGAATCTTACTGTTTGCGGAGCATCGTCATGAGGTACACAACAATGAATTGTACAACATTTGGGATCATCATCTGATCTCATTTTCCATTATGTTCAAAGAGGTACTTTTTAGGTACATTCCTAAAGAGGTACTTAAGATAACTAGCTTTTAAAATACATTTTAGACAGAGAGTTTTATACACCTGATACAAAAGGACTTCATCGCAGAAAGAGACTATTACTGAAAAACAGTGAGTGACTATACATTACTAGGTCTTGGCTTTCCAGATGGCGTGCTTCTGCCATCTGTTTTCTGCTTCCCTGGGATCTAATAGTAAAATCAGAGGAATGTCACAACTAAGAACAGTTTAGTTTTTCTATTATTTTGTGGCCCAAAAATACAGGCAGTAAACAAAAATTCATGGCCCATGACCTGTCCATGACTTGTATTATATACCCCTGACTAAATCTTGGGGGGGGGTGTGGCCCAGGGAGTGCCGTGGGTGCTCGTGCAAGGGGCAGCTCAGGGGTGTGTGGCCCTGGGGGGCGCCATGGGTCCTCAATGGAGGGGGAGCAATCCGGGACCCCTGCTGGTGCTGGGGGATGCAGGTGACAGTGTGCAGCCCAGGACCATCGCTGGTGTTGGGGAGGAGGGGACGGGGGCTGTCCCTCCCTCAGCTTATAGCTCCATGTGCTGCCCCTGCTCCAAGCCCCAGCTCCACAGCTCCCATGGGCCAGGAACTGTGAGCTGTGGGGGCGATGCCTGTGGGCGGAGGCAGCGCTCAGAACTAGGAGCTGAGGAGGGAGGGACATGTTGCCACTTCTGGGGAGTCCCCCCAAGGTAAGTGCCACCCAGAGCCCTCACCCCTTCCCACGCCGCAATCCCCGGACCTGATTCCCCTCCCACACCCAAACTCCTGCGGCTGCTGCGGGTGGGGTGGGTGAGGGGGGAAATAGCCCATGACTACCCCAGCAGCGGCCAGTGTGGCTGGCCCAGGAGCTGCTCGAGCTGCTCAGGGGGCCACCGGGCCAGCCACACCGGCCACTGCAGAAGTTACAGGGGTCCTAGAAAGTCAGAGAATTCATTACTTCCATGACCTCTGTGACAAACTCAAGCCTTACTTATGAGGGAATACATTTTAGGGCAACAAAAGGTTATTAAAACAGAAATAAAGGTTCTTTTGCTTTTTCAGTATTTTCATAGAAATGACATTGCCTTTTTAACAGGACATTCGGAGAGATACTGAGATTTTAGTCAAGATGTTTCTGGTGTTTCTAGATCTGTGATAATTCTCTGCTTTTCTTCTTTTATTCTTCTTCTTGCCTCTTTATTTTTCAACTGTTTATATGTGTTCACTGCTCCTTGACCTTGGTGTAGGATCAAGAATTCAAGAGTTTGAGAAGTTTGGGGAAGCAGGAATGGGTGGAAAGATGGTCTTTCTCTAAAAATGTCAGAGGAAGTACCATATCAAAATAATAATTTTTTTTGAGTGCCTCCATTGTAATAGTGCAGTTAGAATGATTTCTGTACTTCCAAATGCCAAATAATGGCATTCTAGGGAGGCATCTAGTTTTCCTGATGGGTTATGCTATTCCTGCTCTTCCCACCTTTTCTGTTTGCATGTTGCACTAATTTTTATCAGCAATCATAAAAAAAGTTGTTGGAAAGTCTGTTTTCCTCCCATCTTATTGAATTTTTGATCTTTGACTCTGGCTGTAAGTTAATCCCGCACATGTCTGTCTGAAATGTCAAATGAACAAAACTTTCTTGAGGTTTTTTAATCTTTGATATTTTTCTAGGTAAACCCATTACTCCTAAATTATTCTAAGCATCCCATCCTTCCTTTGCCTTCATTTGCATCTTTTAGGGCTTGTATACATGGGGCTACTCCAGAAAATTAATCCAAGTTAACTAAAAGGTGTGAATTAAAAGTAAATTAATTGAACTGCATTAAATCCCTGAGTGGACTCTCTCATTCAGAATTAAAGTGGCCTTAATTCAGTTTAGTTTAATTCAAAGTGCATAGTACAAGGGTCAGACATACCAGTCCAGTAAATTTTCCAGAATATCTAGAAATGTTGCCCAAGGAATTTGGGTTTATATTAAAGTGAATTAAACTAAACTGAATTGAGGCCACTTTAATTCTGAACGAGAGCATCTATACAGGGGTTTAATGCAGTTTAACTAATCCACTGTAAATGTACACCTTTAGTTAATACAGATTAACTTTTCTGAGTGTCCCCATATAGACAAAACCTTAGTTTTTTTGGTGAGGGGAATTAAATGTAAAGTGGTCTTATTGCATCTGTCCTTTCAGTTTCTTTGATTAATGTGTTTATCTTTGCATGGTAAAACCATTCTTTGTGTCTTTCCATTTTTGAAGTATTTCCATTTACCAATTTACTTTGAATAAAGAAAATTTTATCTGCCAAATGTGGTTGGCCTCTGCTAAGCACACTGTGTAACACTGGAATAAGTCCACTCCAGGTGCAGTGATTGCTAAATGGACAATACAGGATATCTCAAGTGTTCACCAGAGATTACAGGAGCCTTGAGGACAAGTAATTCTTTATCAGCTAGAGCAGCATATCTCCTGCACCATATTCACCTGTCCTTGTAAATTAGTATTTTGTGTGCCACTGTACTAATGTTTCTTGTAGTTAAGATAACTTGTGTCTACACCTTTTTCACTTCTTCATGTTCTGTGTTGTTTCTTCTGAAAATTAAGTCAGATTTATAAGGCTTGCACTGTTGTGTGAGTGTCCATGCTATGTCACTGTGAGAATCATTGCTAAATCCCTGGATGCCATTTTAAAAATTAAGAATTTTCCAACTCTCTATCTGATCAAAGTTACCAGGAGTCAACGGCTTCATAATGAAACCCCCCCTTCAGCAAAGCACTAAAGAACGTGCTTAACTTTAACCCTGTCACTGTCCTGATTTAAAGCATTGAGAATACTTGTGTGCCTTAAATTAAACCAGGTGCTTAAGTGCTTTCCTGGATTGCAGCCCTAGTTTACTAGATCCTTTTAAATACATACACAGTATTTGTCTTTCCAGCACCTGAGAACTTTCCTTTTTGTCATAAGCTTTTCAATCTCTCTAAACATGTTCCTCTTACCACCTTAACCATCATATAAGGAGCTCCATCTTGCCCTGGTATCTTACAGTTTTTTTGTCAATATCTTTTTCCAGAATTTTATCATGGTTTAATGTAACTCAAGCTCCTTGGGCATCATTCTTATATATTATGGAAAACGTGCTGGACAGGTAACTGTGTCCCTCCTAAGCAATCATACAAGTCATTTACTAATGCTTTTTGCAGTGTTTTCCGTCATTAAACTCTCTCTGCTGTCTTGTAAAGGTTCCCAACAGCTCCTTATGTACTTGAAAAATCTCCTTTCTTAGCTTCTGCAATGTTTGTTTCATTCTCTCAACTAGGTTTTTAGTCTTACCTTTTCTCTGTTACATTATTGCACTCTTCCTGAGTTGTACCCCTCATGCGTCTTTGTTATTTTTTGGCACGTTTATTGATTCTTTTTTCCTTCTTTACTCTTAAATGTGTGGTCTAAATGTTTACCTTTTTGCTGTTTTCTCTAATAACCTGCAATAAGAATGTAAATAGGAATCAAAATACATTATTTACTTTTGTGGAAGGGAATGAATATCACCTGTTGGCATAGAAACAAAAGGTTTTTTTTCTCTCCTGCTGATTACTCTCGTTATAGTGTGTATGGTAACACCCATTGTTTCATGTTCTCTGTGTATATAATATCCCCCCCCTGTATTTTCCACTGCATGCATCTGATGAAGTGAGCTGTAACTCACGAAAGCTTATGCTCAGATAAATTTGTTAGTCTCTAAGGTCCACAAATCCTCCTTTTCTTTTTGCGGATACAGACTAACATGGCTGCTACTCTGAAACCTGTCATTTTGTCCAGTGTAATCCCAAACCATGTTAAATTAACTTGCTTGCTTTAGGATGTTGTTACAAATTTTCAGTTTTAAGCACATTAATGGGAGAGTTTGCTAACATTCATAATGCTTATGAGCAAACCTGTGTCCAGTTTTGAGCTTTGTGAGTTTTGCATTGAAATAATTCAAATAGCTCCAGAGCGTGATACTGCTATGCACACTATCTTACTGCACAAGTAGTCCTGTTGACTTCAGTGGGACTCTTTGTGGTGTAAGGTACTATTCATTGTGAGTAAGGGTATTGTACTCTGGCCCAAATTGAATTGATTTGATGCCAACACAGGACAAATTTGATAGGTTGAACTATTTGTTTTTTGGCTTTTGACTTTGAACCCTATGCAGAAATCAAAGTTCAGAGGTTGAGAACTAATGTGGATTGAAATTTAAAAAATATATTTACATGAACCCCTGAGAAACCGAGTCACACAAAACCATTCATCACTTGTTTCCCTTTTCTTATTTAAGTTAGTGCTATTTTTTCATGTATGCCTTTTTGCAGTATAGTTTCATATTTTATTTGGCAACATTTCATTAATGAATTTCCCTTAGGGTTGTCAAACTCTTTAGAGTGAGAGATGCATCTCTGAGAGCAGAGAAGATTGGGTTTAACCCTAAATATCTCTTTAACATTATTTATCTGTCAGACGAGCAGAGAAAGAGGGAAGCATTTACTGCTTGAACATCAATTTCTTCATGCTGCTGTGATACTCCTTTGCAGGTTATAGTAGGCTAACTGACACTGATATTACAAAGCAGTAAGAAAAACTTTCTAGCTACCAGTTGTCATGGAATTGAAACAGTTAATTCAGAATGATACATGGACCCTGCAGAGTTTCTCATGTTGCAGTGGGGGAGAAGACACTTACGCACATAGAACTCCACAGCACCATCATCCCTGCACCTGAAGATGAGTCTATGATCTAAAATGCCCTCTACTTAATCTTTTAGGGCTAGATTCACCAAGAGGAGAATATTCCACTTCCTTATATAAGCCTGGATCCTTGCATCCAGGGAAGAATAACCTGATGTTGCCACTACCTGCTTTCCTTCAGGATTTTTGCTGGGGGTTGGGGGGCAGGGGGACGGGGGAAGGTGAACTTTAAATTCTAGTTGAGAGTCAGTGGAATCCTATTGAAGAAAGCTGCTTAGGAGATGCATTGAATCATCACATGCCCTGCTGTCCTGTCTTGTCTTTTTCCCAGCCAGTGCTCCACACACCTTTTTGGCACTATCAGAACAATACCATACTGGATGTTTCCAAACATTGTATAATGATGTCAACAGCTAAATCTTTTATGTGCAATCACATCTTAACTTTAATAGTAACAGAGGAATTTACCACTAACACAATATACTTATGGATAAGGATAAGGTCAAATGTATTTATTGAATAATGTGCCCTTACAGACATATATGTAAGTCAAATATTTCAAAGTAACTGGTGATGTTACATACCTCCATTTCTGGGTGGCCAGCTTAAACTCAAAAAAGGGCCCAATTTTCAGATGGTTGGGTGCTCAGCACTTTCTTGAAATTGGCCCTCTGCAAATTTTTTCCAAGTTAAGCACCCAAAATTGAGGCAGTCAAAATCACTTGTCATTTTTATCAATAGAGAATAAACATATTACATTTTCTCTGGGGTTTCAGAGTGATCTGTGTATCATGCAACTTCCCAGCACGAGGCAAATGTTTGATCTTAGTTACACCATTGTAAGTCTGGAACAACACCTTTGACTTCAGTGGAATTGACATCAGTAGACAGAGAACAGAATTTATCCACTATGTATGCAAACCCAAAGATTCAGTGAAATAATTTGTTTCCTTTTCCTTTCTTTTTCTATAAGTGTACACACATTGAAGAACTTTTTTATATTGTTAAAGAAATAAAGTGTAATGCTTGAATCTAATCAATTTAGATTTCAGGTATATTTTCTTTACTCAGCTATGAAAGTCAGTCGCTTTTAAAATTAAATGTCTGCAGAAGTCCCTTCTTTCTCAGCTCTCAGCATCCCTTCAAGTTATTGGGCTAGATCCTCACAAGCACTTTACAACATGTGTTTAAATTGTTTAATTGAAGATAAATTAATGGGACTACTCATGTGCTTAAAGTTAAGCATGAGCTTAAATGCTTTATGGGATTGGTGCTATAGTAAAGATGAAGCAGATGGGTGTAGAACACATTGTGGGAAATGGGGGAGGGAATGCAAGAGTGTCGACAACGGAAGCACAAGGTTGCTTTATTTAGCTAAGTATAGACTTCATCAATTTTAAAAAAAATGTAAGTGAAGAAGATATATTAATGAATTAGTAACAGTCCACTTGCCTGGCTAAGGTATGTGCTACAGTCCACTTCTTAATTTTTGAATTACAATTTCCTTTTCCCTTGTCTCCACTTCTGTAATGACTGCTCACACAGAATGAAAAGAGCTAAAGCCCCCTGTCAGTGATGATCTGATTCAGCTACACATATGAGAAAAGGGAAAATTGTGGACTAATAGGAAATAATAATTTTTGGGCCTTTTAATAATAAAATTGGTGCCTTCTCCAGCAGACTAACACTGTTTTTATCAGAGAAACATGTCTCTCCATTTAATATCTGTGTTTTGGATTATTTTTCCCTAAAACCCCAGACAGCTCTTTTGAAAATAATAATAATTCAGAGGGGAAGTTCTGGTTTAATTACTTGACTACTCCAATCTCACTAGATCTAACTTTGTGAGTTGATGTCTTAAGCATGGCAGGTAACTCAAATCCTCCACGTAGCAGCACTGCACCACCAACTTCTTTGGAAAATATTAATGCCATATTTTGAGTGCAAGGTGAATCTTATTTCCTTTAGAATGATCCAAAACCCACATAAGTCAATGGGATGCTGGATTTCAGACCTTTAATGGGCATTGCAATTACTCAAACAGCAGTTAATACTAATGTCTAAACCAGACACCGAAGTCTTTATAGTTAGAGAGGGGGGAAATGCTAATTAGGGCAAGATCTCCTGTTCTTGTTACTAAATAATTAATGTAAAATAATGAAACCAGCCAAATACCCAGGAAAGGTACAATTGTATATTTTCAACCAGGGCTTTGGAGCGGAGCCTGGAGCTGGAGCGCGGAGCAGTGGAGCTGCAGGTTTTTGCCTGGAGCTGGAGCGGAGCTAGAGCACAGCTCCAAAGCCCTGTTTTCAACAGTTTGAGTAAATCCCGGACTGTCAGTGTGGATGCATGTGCTGAACAAACATGTATTTGAGGGAATGTGGGACAAGGAGTCACAAGGCCATCTTTGGTCAGTAGAGGAAGAGGTGAGATGATGTTTGTCTGGTTCATGAAAGGAAGGTGAATTGGTGGAGGCTTTGTGATTGGCAAGGTGGCTCATATGAAGTGGGTGGATGGCTACTGTGGTAATATGTAAATTGTGGGATGATATAGTGGGAGAGGTGGCTTCTACTGAAATGCAGGAGGCTATAATGTGTGGAGATTAAAGATGTTTCGGGCAAATCCATGTGTGATCAGGAACATGGGGATGGATCAGTTACTTGATTAAGCTCAACTGCGAATTTCCTCACTTTCAGATGTTTAATTTTTTAATTACATTGTTCCAATCAGAGGGGGTGTGTGTGTGTTTGTTTAAGGTATACGTATTGGCAGTACAACCTTAACTCTATCTTAATTTAGGCTTTTGTTTGGGAATACCACATTTTGGTCACTGGGTAACCGTAGATTATTTTTTTCCCCTTTCCTTGCTCTCATTTCTGAAAAGACAGTTCAGAATTTATAAAGGCCGCTGCTAACTACTCTGCATGTAAAGTTTTAGATTCTAGGGTCAGGAAAGTAAAGATCTCAACCAGTGTAGCTGAGGGAGGAGGAAGGGATTTGTGTGTAAAGAGAAAATCAGAATATACAACAGTTGTTTTTTTCATCCTAAATTGTTAACATTCCTGCTGGAAGGTGTTCGATTCTAGATTGTCTGTGCATGTTTTAAACTCTGTGAGTCTGGGTATTTGATATGGAACTCTTATTGACAAGCTGCTGTTTTAATAGTTATATCTAATAATACATAATAGTAAAATACAGTAGTTCCCAAACTTTTTACTAAGGTGACCCACCAACTGCATTTTGTCGTGTGTGGAAATCCACCATTGCATGTATGCACCCTCCCCCAGCAGCACGGCAACCCTAATCCTGACCCCGTACAGAAGGGAGTTCTCGGGGTGTGTCATAAATATAAAGGGAAGGGTAAACCCCTTTAAAATCCCTCCTGGCCAGAGGAAAAATCCTCTCACCTGTAAAGGGTTAAGAAGCTAAAGGTAACCTCGCTGGCAATCTGACCAAAATGACCAACGAGGAGACAAGATACTTTCAAAAGCTGGGAGGAGGGAGAGAAACAAAGGGTCTGTGTCTGTCTATATGCTGCTTTTGCCAGGGATAGAACAGGAATGGAGTCTTAGAACTTTTAGTAAGTAATCTAGCTAGATATGTGTTAGATTATGATTTCTTTAAATGGCTGAGAAGAGAACTGTGCTGAATAGAATGACTATTTCTGTCTGTGTGTCTTTTTTGTAACTTAAGGTTTTGCCTAGAGGGATTCTCTGTGTTTTGAATCTAATTGCCCTGTAAGGTATCTACCATCCTGATTTTACAGAGGTGATTCCTTTACCTCTATTTACTTCTATTTCTATTAAAAGTCTTCTTGTAAGAAAACTGAATGCTTTTTCATTGTTCTCAGATCCAAGGGTTTGGGTCTGTGGTCACCTATGCAAATTGGTGAGGATTTTTACCAAACCTTTCCCAGGAAGTGGGGTGCAAGGGCTGGGAGGATTTGGGGGGGAAAGACGTGTCCAAACTACGTTTCCCAGTAAACCCAGTTAGAGTTTGGTGGTGGCAGTGGATATTCCAAGGAAAAAGGATAAAATTAATTTGTACCTTGGGGAAGTTTTAACCTAGGCTGGTAAAAGTAAGCTTAGGAGGTTTTCATGCAGGTCCCTACATCTGTACCCTAGAGTTCAGAGTGGGGGAGGAACCTTGACAGGGTGTGAGTGAGGGTTGGGTTTGGAGAGTGAGCTCACTCCACAGCAGTGACTCCAGTCAACCCTGATAGGCAAAACCTGCATGGCACTGTGACCCTGTGCCACAGGCTGTAACACCCAGAGCAGGAAGCCAGTCCCATGAGCAGGATGAGTGCAAGGTGGGCTCACTTTCTAAATCCCTTCATCCCCCTGAAGGGCCAGGAGAAGGATATGTTTGCTTAGGGCCCTGTGACCCATCTAGAACCTTTTCTCAACCCACTGTTTGCGAAGAACTGGTATAATACACTGTATTATATAATGGTTTACCTTACTACTTTATTACCATATCTTCTGACCACTTCCTGTGGAGTGGTGCATACAAAAGAGATCAGAGTTGATCAGCTCTGCCAGCTTTTGCTTATGATCTTAGACCACAAGACATTTTTGACTGTAACAGCTCTTTCTGGTTTTTCACCAGCACTCCCCTGGTGACTCCCCTGGTTTTTAATGCCAGTTTTCACAAACTTGTAGTGGAGCCCCAGCAGACACAAATAAAACGTCCAAAGGTCTCTACATTTTCTAATCTACCATATGTCACCTAGAAAATTCCACAGTCTGTTTGTAGGCAGGTTAAATTTTTCGTATGTCTAATGTGTCTTCAGTGTCCTGAGTGAGTGAGATAGAATTGTTGCCAAAGAAGATACTGAGATGTGTTATATGAACTTATAACTATTTAACAAAGTTATAACATGAGGGTAAAACTTCAGCTTGTAGGATTTTTGTTTTTATTTTTTAATGTTAGATTTCATATTGAAGAGATACAGGGCTTAAAATGTCCAATATGGTAGAAATAGAATAATTATCCCTAAATATATTTTTTTACTTTTCTATCTAAACTAAATAAAATAGTCAAAAAAATATACAAGAATCTTAAACAAGGGCAAAGGTTTTGTTGTTCTTTGAGGGCATGCATCTGTTCATTACACCAGAGGTGTGTGCATCCTGGTGCCAGAGAGTTTTCCCTAGAAGTACCAGTAGGGGTGGTCCAGCCCACTCCTTGTGCTTTGAAGCGAGGGTATAAAGGGCAGAACTTCCCCGCCTTCAGTTCCTTCTCACTGCCTGTGGTTGGAGCATTTGTATTTCCTGTGTACAGTAAACTTATCTACTGATTTATACCTAGTGGTACTCTTTTTCACCATTTTTATTTTATTTCTTTATTTTTTATTTTATTTCAAATTGTAATTCTTAGTCATTTTTTTCCAATCACGAGGGCCTCACCTTTGATTTTTCAGTTCACCCTTTAATAATTTAGTTCCTTAGAACATAAGAATGGCTATACTGGGTCAGACTGATGGTCCATATAGCCCGGATCCTCTCTTCCAACAGTGGCCAGTGCCAGATGCTTCAGAGGGAATGAAAAGAACAGGGCAATTATTGAGTGATCCATCCCCTGTCAACCAGTCCCAGCTTCTGGCAGTGAATTTGACTTTGTCTATCATTTTTAAGATATAAAAACATTGTTGAATGCCAGTTGGCATTTCCTGTGCTATTAATAGCACATAAATTATTAGATTCAAGAAAATGAACTTTATAGTGCAAATTGCTTTTTTCCAAAAACTTAAAATAGAATGTTGTTTGGGGATTTTAAGATTATACATAATTAACTAAATTGCTACAATAATTGCAACCTTTGCAGAGTTCTTGGCAATGGGAAGACGTCATGTAAAATCACTAATTAAGTTTAAAAAAGAGAGAATTTCTTCCCACTCTTAGAACTGCATAAAAAATGGAGAGATGGCTTCCTTTTTTAATTAAAAATTTAGGGCACTTTTAAATACATTAATCAGCTTTTTGCGGTGCTGACTCCTATGACTGGATACATTAGGACTCAGCTCTGGGAAATTTTATAACTGACTTCAGCAGATTGTTGTTTTTCATTTATTTAATTTTTTTGTTTTAGGAGAACTGATTTTTGGGAATAGGGGAATGTGAAAACTTTATGCTAATGAATTTGTCTAGCACCTATAGTCCCTCAAGTGGGAAAAAGTATTCTACATTTCTGCATCTCAGTCTCTATTTCTGTCTGTCTCACACAGTTATAACTGGATAGCTTCTTTTGGAGTCAACTATTATATTACTATTTATTATGCTGGCCAATGTAGCTCCATGTGTTAATATGAAATGCAATCTTCTCCTTAAGAGTGCATTGTCTCCTTAGTGCTCTCAGATCCTTCCAGTATGAGAGTGAGGGTTCAAAATCAAAATCAAAACCCATACATTCACACCCCAACATACTCCTGGGCTGATGCTCTCAACATAGTACTATACACTATTACCTTCTCCCCCACAAAGATGCTTTTAATAATTTTATTTTTAAATTCTTCAAGTTAAGGATTGTTTTTTGCAGTTTAGATCTATTCCATTCTGCAGTATCTTTTCCCAAAGTGACTGTATATTTCTGAGAGCCTTGGGTGCATATTTGACCGAGTGAGAAATTGTTGAAAGATAGTGTTGTCACAATGGAAACAGAAAACTCTTGAAAGTAAATTCAGATGGTTTAGGTTTTACATTCCCAGGTATTTTTTTTTCCAAATATCCAATATCTTTATTTTGCCATTTTTTTCATATTTTCATTTAAATTTCAGAAAAATTTGAACAAAATACTAAATATAGTACCTAGCAGTCTCTATTGACATAAAAACTCTGGTAGAAACCAACACTGATATCTTCTAATTTTTTAGAAAGTTATTTCTTCACCCATTTGCTTTCTGTAGGTCAGAAACTGTCATTTAATATTTGTACAATGCCTCACACATTGGCGCCCTGACCTAGTTGAGGCCATTAGGTGCTAATGCTATATAAACATTATATGAGAATAATAACTTACAGAAGAGGCTTTATATAAAAAGACAATGGGTGGGATTTCCAGAAAGCACCTAAATGAATTTCAATGGGACTTGTAATCCTATATTACGTAGGCACTTTTGAAAATCCCATTCAAAGTCAAAAATATAATGGACCCTTATGACAAAAAATATTAGCTTAGGTATAAAAAGAAAATTATTATAAGAGACCAACTTAGATCTCTAAGGTGGGAGAAAAGAATGCATGATATAATATATAATTTGAGAAATGGTATGTAGGAGTGTAATTAGGACTGTGTCATAATGCGTATGCATGAGGGAGCCAAATATATACAGCCTTAAATTCAGAATTTCCTGATATTTCAGTTTTTAACCATGGAACTTTAGGGATTGTTAACATAGGGCCAGAGCCTCAGCTAATGTAAACTGGCATAACTCCATGGAAGTCAAAGGAGCTACACTGATTTACACTAAATCTAGTGGGAACACCTTCCTTATATGATTTCATAATAGCTTTGCATATAATAGCATGATAGCAAAAAAATCTGACCCGAAGTCTTTTTCTGTGGAATGTAGATCAGAACTAAAGAACTGACTGATATCACTTTCCAATTTCCATCATGACGTACAGCAGTGTTAATATTATTCCTTGAAGCTGAAGATGTATGTAATCATGGAAAACATTTTTTTCAAATTTTTCTACAGTGTGCTTTATCTCATTTCAACATCTCTGAAATGTTACTTTGTGTGTGTGGGAATTATGACAGAATAACTTAACTGCAAAATGTATCATCTCTTGGTTTTGCAGTGAGACAAATTTCTGCTTCAAAATAAGCTAAACTCCACTCAAAATAGTACCTTTTTAAGGAATACATTTTTGAAAACTAAAGTAGTTTTGAATTTTCAACAAAAGTGGAAATTTTCACATTTCAAATTTTGCTGTGAAATGTCACGTTTCTTCTTAGGACCAATACTCATACAGCTTCATAGCGTTTCCCAGAACAACCAATAGAAGTATCCAGATTACATGTAATTTAAGATTATTCATATAGTAAGAATAGTCACTACTTTTTCTTAGCATATGCACAGCATGCCTCAGGTGGCACATAACCAGGATTCATCCCTGACTTTGGTCTGCCGGTTGGACCATTAGCTTGCCTGGCCCCTGCCGGTTACTAACAGGGAATGAGACGTGAACGCCAATCCATGCCCCCCAGAATAATCACTCAGTTCTATATAATATTTTTCTGGATGATATTTGTATTGTTGCTGTGGAGCCTCCAAGGCCTTAGCCATATTGATTTTATGTCTAAGAGCAACCTGTCTTGCTGGAATTGAAGCCCATTTGATTTAGATTTATTAAACTAACACTGACAATGTGCTGAAATCTCTACATGAAATGTAGAGTCATAATTAAAGACATTGCCTGAAACAAGAATATCAGAGGGGAACTTTCTTACTTTTCAGAACTGAGGAAGTTATTGAATTGTACATAGTAGGATATCAACTGCCCCTTGCTGTGAATAATCAACTGCTTCTCTTAATCTCCTTTTAAGAGAACTAATTGTTCTTGTGTAATATAAATGTAAAGCTTATATAATTCTCTGCTGAAATCGAGCATCACACTGGGAGCTTGTGTTTAGCTGGTTATCCACCACCATCCCCAAATCTTTTTCAAAGTCATTGCTTCCCAGGATAGAATGCCCATCCTGTAAATATGGCCTACATTCTTTGTTCCTAGATGGGTATGTGTTAAAATACATTTTGTTTGGTTGCACCCAAGCAATCCAGATCACTCTGTATCAGTGATTTGTCCTCTTCATTTACCACTCCACCAATTTTTATGTCATCTACAAACGTTGTCAGTGATGATTTCATGCTTTCTTCCAGGTCATTGATAAAATGTTAAATAGCATAGGGACAAAAACTGATTTCTGTAGGACTCCATTGGAAACGCACTTGCTCAATGATTCTCCATTTATAATTACTTTTGGAGAACCTATCAGTTAACCAGCTTGTAATCCATTTAATGGGTGCCATGTGCATTTTATATTGTTCTAGTTTTTTTAATCAAAATAGATTCAGGGTTTGTGTGATACACATTTAACAAGAGGAACTCCTTGTCCTTTCTGGTTTTCTCTCAATATTTATTAGATTATTTTCTTTTGAAAATTTATTAACAGAGGAACTAGGTTTCCCCTCAACTGAGACTCTGAATAAATGAGGAAATACCTCTCTAATTACTTCAGAACCTAATATTTATTTGCTATCAGTGCAAATAACAGCCTCTTCTTACAAGTGCCTGCACTGAACCATCCCATATCAAGGCCAATCTGATAACATTTTTTAAAAATGCTTTCTACACATCTGCTATTAATTGGTAAAGATCATTTTTAATCAAAGTTATGTGCTATCATGCTATTATATGCAAAGCTATTATGAAATCATATAAGGAAGGTGTTCCCACTAGATTTCTAAAACCTACCTGATCAGGTATTGAAATTATGGTGAAGACATAGCTGTCCAATATTTTAAACCTCTGCAGTATTCAAGTGAATTTACTATAAGATCATTTAAAACCTACAAAGTCTCGGATACCTGTTTTGACATAGCCACCCCTGTTTTGGGTACCACTGCTATACGAAAAGTTAGATCTCTAATTGCCAATTGATCATTTTCTTTTTCCCTACACTACATCTTTGATTTTCAAAGCATCTCTATATACTATTCCCTATACCATTATTAAAGTAAAATGTTTTAAAATAAAATATGACCGGTCAGTCCTTTATTTCAATAAATTATTTTATTTTCATCAATCTTTCTTTATATTTAGGGTGCTGCTGCATAAATATGGTTTGATCATCATGATAAAGGCAAACTGTGCCAATCTAACCCAGAAATGATTATTAACACCATATTTGATATTATTCTGGAAAGTCCATTCTTCTTTGAACAGTGGCACAAGCAATCCTGAGCGCTAAATACTTCATCTTCCTGTAAATAATTATATATAGTTTATATCTGTCTATCATAATTATATAAAACCTTTCATCCCAGAATTCCAAAGCATTTTTGTAGTAAGAAATCTCCACCCACCACAGAAGTTCAGCCAGCTACGTAGTAGAGCGTGGCAGATATTAACAGCACACTACAGAACTGTTAGTAATTTGGAATAGGAAGTGAATAAAATTGTATCCATTTGAAATAGTAGGAGGAATTTATGTAGGTAAAACATGATTATCCAGATAAGAATCTGACCAGGACATTGGGATGAACGCCTCTTACTCTTGGAAAACTGAAGTGACTGAATATATTATGTTCTGAAAGGCCCCCTCACAGAGCTCTGTGCCCACTTAACCGCATGCTCTGGAGTCTGCAACACTCCCTCAGTAGTGATTCAGAGGGAAAAGAGTCATCTGTTGAATTGCCAGACCCACTTTCTGCTGCACCTAGGTTTTCCGTAAAGGTTCCCATACAGGCCCAACACAGCTAAGCTCGAGAGATCCAATGAGATCACAATGTTTATTTTCACCATTAGCCATATATATATAGGGAAAAATATACCTACTTCATATGTAGGTATAGATAGGGAAAAAAATCTTTCCATTTGCCATGTTGGTTAGGACCAGATAGGAAACTCCCCAATCCCCCAAGTTCACATTGGTGAGAAATTACACAATTTGTCCTCTTGGAGTCAATAGGACTAATTGTCTAACTACTCCCCACCGCAAGTAAGGGGTTCAATATCTGGCCCTTTGCAATTTGTGTTTGCAAACAGTTACTCCCTCTCAAACCACTTACTCATCTTGCTTGAACCTATGCTAAATCATTGCCTTTAGTCGGTGATATCTGAAACCTTTCCATGTCAACAGATATCACAAATATTATAATTTCACCCCTGAGAATCATGGATAAGTTGGTTGTGAGAGAGAAATTTGGTTATCTTCACTAATCCTAGGCAAAAAACAAATGTTAAACAAACAGGATGGTTAAGAAACCCAAATATTTGAAAGTATGGAGAATCACAGTTAAACTACTTAAGCTACCTTAATTCTGCATTCTCAGTGATCCCAACCACCCATCTTTTCATCCGTGTTCCTTTTATAATGAACCAGTAAGGTGTGTCATTTTCAGATCAAAGACTTCTAGTAAGACTTTCAGAATTCCACAGCCTAATATCTACGGTATTACATTTTTGAGCACTCACTCTGCTTGTGTAGCTCATAAGGGGAATATCAAAACTCTGCCCCACAAATTATTGGTTTAAAATCATCTCAATAAATACATTAGCTCTTTATCTGTCATTTGAATAATTTGTTTGGGGCCATACAGTATTGGGGACTGATCCTGCAAGATGCTGAACATATCAGTCTGTACCTTATTGGATTGGCCTCTAATGTGAAGTAGGAAATGATTGCCTTCAGCATGCTATTTTTAATAAGTTGTAAAGTGAACTTTTTTTTTCAATGCCATGTGTATAATGGGAAAAAAGGCTGGAGTTAGCAAAACTACTGCGTGATTATGAGTAAAGCATTCTAGATTTTCCTAGTCACTGATGAGAAGACTCTCTTTTATATATATGAGGAAATTAGTTTGAGTTTCTAACTTTCTCAGAGGACTAGAGTAGAGGAATGCATGTTTCGTTTGCCTCGACTAGATGAATTCAATTTTAATTGCAGCTCACTCTATTCAAAAGCTATGATCAAAGGGGAAACCACTGTTGGATATTCTAACTCTGGCAAACACCTTTTAAAATAGCTTTTTAAATAGCTTGTTTGATTAACTTCAGTTTTGATGGAGAAAATATCCTGTTTCCACTGGGAAGCCTCCCTGAGGATTGGTTTACATTTTGAACTCTGTCTCTATAAGAAGAAAAGACTAGGGAGTAACTTTTTTAAAAAAATGAAGATTTAAGTCTCCTAAGGTCATTTGGTGGCCTATTATAAGCTCATTGGCGCTGATGAGCCATTCTGAGATAACAATTTAACATCTCAATAACTTCTAAAATTAGGGTGTAATGGACTAATCTGCGTCTGTGTGCTAGACCTTTACTAAAGAAACTACAATTGATTGCTTTCCCTTTCCCCCCCCCCGCAAAGTGGCAATTAAAACTAGAATGATTTTTGGATTGTGGTTAACCTCTCTGTTTTAGGGTCTCAATTTAGGAACCCCTATTCCAAATAACTTGAAAATTGATAGAAAAATTCTAACTTGGCCCCAGATCTAACCTTCCCATTTTGAGGCTAATATTCTTTTATGGATTTTAGGGGGTGGTGGTAACTGGAACTGGGCTTACACTGGAAACGGAACTGAATTATGGATTGGTTACTGCCACTTCATAGTAACAAAGGAGAGTCCAATAAAATACTGGCAAATGGCTTTCTGGTTAAATGTTATTTCATAAATATGCCATAGAATGAAAATTGGCCCTCATAGTAATTATATAGGCTTGGAACAGAAGGGTCAACTAGAATATACAACTATTTGTTCTGTTTTATGGTAAAAGCAGTGTTTGAGCAGGAAATCCTGTAAGAGGCCAGTAGTTCTCTGAAAGACAAAGTGATGATTTAAGTTACCTTTCTTCCTTACATTTTGTCCCCTACAGCAGTTTAACGACCAGCTCCTGTTCATCTGATGACATTGATCAGGAGGAAATCCAGCTTGCCTTGCAGGCAGCTAAAATTGCTACCAGAGAAAAGATCAGATCCCGATTTCATGGCAGCAATGACCTTATTCACCGACTCTTTGTCTGCATCTCAGGTCTGAGAGCTCCCTTTGTTTGTTACGAATGTCAATTTTATTCATCTTTCTCTCTTCGTGTCTCTGTTATGAAATTAGGGTGTGCACGAAAATATAGGATGTAGCACTGACTAGATACGATGTGGCTGCAGGATTGTAATTTAGGGCCTTACCCTGCAAACAGCTCTTGCAGGGGCAGGTGTCTGCCTGTACAGAGCAGCTTGCCGGACTGGTGTCTGGGGACTTGTGAAACCTGCAGTTAAGGAGGAGTTTGGTTATGTAGGTGCTTCATCCTCATAGAGTTTCCTCTTCCCAGTGCTGTCCCAAGACTCCAATGGAAGAAATTCCTGAGGGGAATGAAGACGTTTGGTAGTAGTAGTCCTTGTATCATAACTTGTGTCTTGTAACTTATCATAACTTTTTCTAGCGCTGTAACAATGTAATTCATATTTAAAAAATCTCAGAATGTTCTTATGACAAAAGCATACTACAGATATTGCATATCAGATTACAGGTACTTTAGGGACAAAAAAGTCTTGACTGTTGTTGTAGTTTAATCTAATTTCTTTTAAAAATAAAATTTTCAATTATGATCTTAATTTTATTACCAGTATGAACTATAAGTGTTCCCTATTCTTTTTAAATATAAAATCATTAATGACAGCATTGTACATATTTAGAGGATGATTTTTTTTTGGTGATGTTCAAATAATAATGGCTTTACCCATTTCCACCACCGGCTAGGTGTGGCTGACCAGCTGCAGACAAACTATGCCAGTGATTTGCGTAGCATCTTAAAGACCTTATTTGAAGTGATGGCAACCAAACCCGAAACAGAGGACAAGGAAAAGCAGAAGAAAGGTGAACATAATAAAGTACATTTTCTCTATTGCACTTTTCAGTTGTGCATAGGTCTTTAAAATATTTGGTAGGAGATTTGTCTTTTCTTCCTGTGAAATAACTCTCAGCTCTTCTACAGTCATTTAACCCTTGGTAAAATGAGATCATAGAAATGGTATGTAAATGTATATGTCAGTGGAAAATATACATACATGTTAGTATGCCTTGCACCAAAAGTCAAAAGACAGAGTGTCCAGGGTGCTTCTGCCCATTTGCTTACTGATACGAGGCAAGGAATAGTATTTCTTTTCTGTGGGTGTGAATGGTAGCTCCTGTAGACATTCTCATGCTAGCTGTACTCTAGATAGCTCACCAAAAATAGCAGTGAGGATGCAGAGCTGCAGGCTTCAGCATGGGCTGCGCAAGCCTGTCTGACCACCCCTGGGTATGTACTTGCCTTGTGCAGCTGGTGCTGACTCCCACACCATGACATCCTCACTTCTATATTTAGAGAGCTAGCATGAATAGGTTTACATGAGCTACAAATCACACACCCTGCTGCAATGTAGATGTAACCTAAGTGTGGCTGGGACCTGCCAATAATTTGCTGCGGTATTGGTAAAAGACTACGAAAAAGATATGCTATCACAATCTAATATGAGATGTTAAGTTCATTTTGTTTCATGTTTTTCAGTTAATCAGGGTTTAAGGAATGCCACACTGGAAGATTGTGCTTTATGCCAGGAAACCATATCTTCTTCAGAACTTGCAGCGAAGGCCAGAGATGGAGACTTTGAAGGTATTTTAACATTTCTGAGAATTAAAATAAGGGCACGCTGTTGGGGGGTAAAGTGGGAAACTGAGTCATGAGTTCACCCAATTTAGGCTTTATCAATTTTCACCTTTATATACTATTTCAGACAGAAATATTGTCACTTATAGTGTCTGAACATACATTTATGCAAGACAAATGATAACAGAAAAGAGGAAATTAATAAAGGGCCCAAGTTACCACATTCCAGAGCACCAGGAAGGCCTTACGTCTTCCATGATGGTTGTCACCTACTTTGATCTCTTGGAATGATCCTTCAGTCTGGTCCTTCCATTTCTGGTCCGGTGTTTCTCTGATTTGGGTCTTGTTGACTTGGGATCTTTTATACATTACCACATTACAGATTATTTAACCTTTCTGCAGTCAGCTTGGTAATCACAATCGGCTTCTGCAATCACATTAACCCTTTGGGTTTTAGGTAACTCAGAGCTTACCTAAAATTACATATGTGCAAACTTCGATTCCCCAACTTCCGCATTTATTTATTTTTTTGTTTGTGCAGTTTCTATGTCACGTCGTTTTGTTTTGGGTTTTCCCAGTAAAAGACTTATTGTTGTTCCAGGTTTGTGTGTTTTTACCTTAAAACTTTCTGCACAACGTATTATCTTTGTTCTGTCAGCAATCACGTCATTTTAAGCAGATCAGTGATTCTTTGTAAAAGAAGAATTGACAAAACCATACTTTTGCCACCAAGGCCTTGGCCTAAGTGTTACCTCTTCTATACTCATTCACTACCCATAATTACAGATTATTAAAGTGTAGCTATCAAAGCTTTTAATTTTATCATTAGCAATCCTTTGTTTTTATATTTCAATATTATAATTCAATATGTGGATATCATCCTATTCTACCCCTTACTCTATTCAAGGGTAGTTATGGAAAACACAATGACCCTTTTCTGTCAACATTTCTTATCTTCTTTAAATATGGGTTTTCAAAGGCCTTTTTCACTCAAAGTCATTTTGCTTATGCATCATTATAAAAAACCCATTTCATTAGAATTTTTCTTGTGAATGCATTTTGAGGACTGTCTCAACTTTAGGATCTTGCTTTTAATGGTACCCCAACAACACTGACTTAGGTACAAAAGTTGCTGATTAGGACTAAAAGAAAACTGATTAAAAGTGTGGCTGTTCTCTGAAAAGTGACTAAAAATGGCATCATGGGATTCCGTGGGGTCATGACTCCGGATGGAACATGGTCAGGTTTACCATCTATACCCTTTTTTTTTTTATAACTGACAGCCCTGCAAAACTCCACCTGAGATCTGAAAATCCTGTATGTACAGTATGTATATCTGTGTCAGTATAGAGATATACTGTATATAGTGAATACATAATTATATGGTGTGTAAGCTTATATGGCATGTGTGTCATTTTACTGCATTACTAAGTAAGAGGGAAAAACCACAAATGATTTATATAGGTCATTCCAAATGAATACCATGCCTCACCATTATGCATTTTTATAAAATCAACATAATTTTTCAGAAGTGTTCTACAAATGCCTGAGAATTTTTAAAAAAATGTTATTGATACTCTTTTTGTATCGCTCAATATATAAAGCCAGTATAAGGCTTAGCATCAGAAATCAAGCTGTACCACCTAAGAGAAAAAGAAATTATAAATAATAGATCTTAGATCATTTTTATAGGTTTCTAAAATAACTTGTATTTTGAAGTCTGATCTTTTAGGGCTAAATGCAAGTGCTGCATCCCACTGGGAGTCTGGCAATCTCTTACTCTCAGTGATATTCAACTGATAGGAAATTCTCAGTTTTCAAAAGTGTCATCTAGTGATTTTTGACCCCCAACTTCAAACGTCTTGAAAGGTCAACGCTCTTAGAAAACAAAGCCCTTTTAAGATCTCTCAAGTTGAACTAAAACTGAAGCTTCCACTTCTGAAAATGTAGGCCCCTCTTTCTATGCTGTTAGAAATGGGACCTAATCACAAAATTCACATCAGGATTCAAGCATCCAAGAAGCTCCTATCTCCAATTTTGGTTTAGGTGTATAGATACAGGTATGGAACCAACCACATAGTTTGAGTCTGTATCTGAACTTCCTTAAAATTCAGTGGTGGCTGAATCTGAATTTGATTGGTTCTGAGGTGTACATGCTTAGCTTTACATGGAACACTACATATAGAAGAACACATTGTTTAAATATTTTGTTCTAATCATCTACCAAAAATACTGACAGGCAGCATGGTTTAGTGATTAGAGAATAGGAATGGAATTTTTGAGACCTTTAGTGATTTGCTATGTGACCTTGGGCAAATCACCTCATAGACTCATAGACATTAAGATCAGAAGGGACCATTATAATCATCTAGTCTGAACCTCCTGCACAATGCACGCCACAGAATCTCACCCACCCACCCACTCCTGCAATAACCCTCTCACCTATGTCTGAGCTATTGAAGTCCTCAGATCATGGTTTAAAGACTTCAAGGAGCATAGAATCCTCCAGCAAGTGACCCATGCCCCATGCTACAGAGGAAGGCAAAAAAACCCCAGGGCCTCTTCCAGTCTGCCCTGGAGGAAAATTCCTTCCCAACCCCAAATATGGCGATCAGACCTAATCTTTCTATTGCATTTTCAGCATCTGTTAAAAGAAGTTACTAATGATTAGCCACTCCTTCACGACAGCATTGTGAGAATTAATTAGTTGATGTTTGTAAAACATGCTTGTGAAAACACAGCACCCATAGGCTGACTCTGTGGGTGCTCCAGGGCTGGGGCACCCACGGGAAAAAATGGTGGGTGCTGAGCACCCACCGGCAGTCAGTTCCACTGGCAAGCCAGCTACTTCCTCTCCCCCCCCGAGCCGCCCCCCACTGCAGATCATCTGTTCTGCGGTGTGCAGGAGGCACTGCGGGGGGGGAGAGAGGAACGGAGCGGGGGCAGGAAGAGGTGGGGTGGGGACTTGGGAGAAGGGGTGGAGTGGGGGCAGAGTGGGGGCGGGAAGAGGCGAGGTGGAGGTTTGGGGGAAGGGGTGGAGTGGGGGTTGGGTCTGGAGCACAGCCAGGGGGTCAAGCACCACCCAGTATGTTAGAAAGTCGGCACCGCTACAGCACCATATACAGTATAATATGTAATGGCTAAATGTATATAAGCCTTCCAATATCACTTGATGGGTTCTATAGAAAACCCTAAAACAGTCAGACGACCATTAATCATTGTCTCTCTAGCTTCCATTGAAGCCACTTGAATAGTCTTTCAGAGCACGAGACCCCAACTTCAGACTTCTCTGCTCCAGGACAGGTATCTAAAGCATATTTGGTTAGCTGTGTATTGAAATGCTCAGTACTTACCTGTATACAGGCTGTGCATACCATTGCTTTCTATTCAAAGTCTTCTGAATTCAGGAAACCCGAGATCAGATAGATAGGTAATTTAGATCTCAGCTTGAATGCAGAGGAGAGACTACTCCTTGGGGAATTCTGCGCTACTGTGTGTGTGCATAATTAATGAACCACGCATACTTTTAATTTTTTGCGCAGAAAAAAGCTTCTGCTGAAATATTGCTGCAGTTCTGCCTTTTGCCCACCAGAGAGTGCTGTGGTGCTAGAACACAGCAGCAGGTCCCAGCTAGCTAAGGAAGAGAAAGTGCCTGCCTTCTTTGCAGTGCCTGTCAGGCCAGGTCAGGCAACAGGGGCTATGGGGAGACAGACAGCATGCGGCTGCTGGGGGGGTCAGACAGGGGGTCATAAGGACTAGTGGGAGAGGACAGACTGGGGCAGGAGCTGAATGAGAATGGAGGCACAGGGCTGCATGGTGATGGTGGAGGTGGTGCAGAGCTACATAGGGACAGGGGTGGCTGAGTGGGGACACAGAGACACATCGGGTCAGGGTAGGGGGTACAGGGACATATGGAGACAGGGGGAGGGGGTACAGAGACACATAGGGACAGGGGAATGGCTGGGTGGGGGCACAGAGACACATGGGGATGGGGGGGTACAGAGACACATGGGGATGGGGGAGGGGATGCAGGGCCACAAGGGGATGGGGGGAGTGGGTGTCTCAGTGGGAGTCGAGGGACACATGTGGACGGGGTGCAAGGACATATGGGGACGGGGCAGATGTGCCTGACTGAATGGGAGAGACTAGGGGTCAGCCAAGATCTGCATGGGGGAAGCTCCCTAACAATCCCTCCACCTCTCCGCCCCCCCACAAAAAAACAACCTGTTCCTTACTTTTCCTACTCATACCCAATAACCCTCCAAGTTCACAACAAGGCTCCTTCCCAGCAATTTACTTCCCTCTCCATCAGCTCCTCCATTACCCCTGACTCCCCCAAGTCTTTGCACTGCTTCTGAGGTGTGCAGTGATCAATTGTTCTCCATGTCCAACAGGGGTAGTACAAGAAGTAATGGGCTTAATCTGTAGAAAGGGAGATTTAGGTTAGATATTAGGAAAATCTTTCTAACTAAAAGGGTGTCTAAATTCTGGAATAGACTTCCAAGAGAGGTTGTGGAATCCCCATAATGGGAGGTTTTTAAAAATAGGTTGGACAAACATTTGTCGGGGTGGTTTAGGTTTACCTGGTCCTCCCCCAGTGTAAGGGGCTGGACAAGATGACCTCTGGAGATCTCTTCCAGCTCTGTATTTCTATGATAGTACGAATTCTGTCTGGAGTAAGACAGGAGCACAGACTGGGAATTAAGGGCAGCATTCTGGCTAGTTAGTCAGGTATGTGTGTATGGCATGGGGGCCCTCTACATCAGATGGTATTGGTCCCAATGAAACTCTTGCAGGGCAGTTCATTCCTGACCTGTAACATCCTCTGCTACTTCTAGAGCTAGATGTTCTCCTCCTCGTTAAAAATTGTTGATTCTGTGAGAATTTTGTGGTGATTATTTTTAATCACTCACAAAACGGCACATTCCCTGCTCCAAAAGAACATAAAATCTATCCTGTGATATGGATGATAGAAATATGCTAGAGACCAGAATGATATCACTAATGTCTTTCTCATTTGTGCTTTAATCAGGATTTGAGCAACTAGCATTTTAGGAGTCTGATCCAGCTTCCAGTGGAGTTAATGTAAAAATAACACTGATGTGTCATAGGGCGAGATCCTTTGCTAGTGTAAATCAGTGCCGCTCCATTGACTTTGTTGATTGCATCTGCCTCAGTCACTCTGTCTGAGTGGCTACAGTTTTTCCCAGTTCATCTAAAGCAATGGGACTGTATCACAAAATAGGAAGTGAAGGGAAGTATATCTTTTGCCACTGCTGGAAAAGGCGGAAATTAAAATGTATGGACAAGATGAGAGGGAAAGCCATAGAGCCTCATTTAACTAAATTTGGGCTTGTTGGGGTCTAAAATTCATCCTTTCTAGTCAAGAATGAAGAAAAAATGGTTTAAGCAAAGAAAAGAAACTTCATTTTTCTCACCATTTTAGATGGACTTGTCAGTGTCACGGGTTCTACAGTGATGGGGGCCATATAAGTAGACGGCTATTGGTAAAGTAGAGCTCTCGGCAAGTGTAACCCACACACCTCCTGAGTGTGGTGTTCTGTCCCATCTAATGGCACCAAGACCACTTAGAGAGAGAGATTAATGACTCTGCTCTACAGCCTTACCTAAGGGCTATGTGGCTTTTAGCTCATGCAGTAGAGGCTCATGCATTTAGTTCCAGAGGTCCCAGGTTTGATCCCGCCCGCCAACGACTGGGGTGTGTCGGTGTTACACAAGCCCCTCAAGAGTTAGATAAAGAAAGGTAGTTCCCGAAGTCAAAGCTCGACACATTCTGATAATCAGTAATTTTTGGGAGGGACCTGCTCCTCATTTGTTCACATACTGGCCTTTCCCCAGTGTTATCTTTGGTAATGAGACCTCTTATGCCAAGGCAGTCATTCTAGCCTTGCATTCTCTGGCCTCCAGAATGACCCATACAAAACAACCAGACTGAAAAAAATAGGTCCTGCCAGCAACTGGGACATTTAAGTGGCACCACTGAAGTTTACGGGAAGAGCAGTGCCAGCATTAGTTCAGGGTGTAAAGACTGAAGGATTTTTTGACTGTTTGGGAGTGGAGGCATACGGGCAAGTAAGGAACTACTGGTAAAAAGTTTCAGGACTTTCAGATACTCTCTAGGTTTAGAAAGTTTTAGCTCAACCTGCATTTAGAGTTAAAGCTGCCTGGCTTCTGCACAAGAACTGTACACACAACCCCCTTCCCCAAGCAATTCAGGCCAGAATCCCTACAGACACAGCAGGTTATGCAAGTCAGTGAGGTGCTCCAAGTTGTCATTGTTGACATGAATTATGCAGATTTTCCTCTCATATATGCAAGATTATGTCAAATGGATAAATGTTTCTGCTGTCATCCAACAGATGGCACCACAAACTGCAGTATAGTGTAGACTCTCACATGTCTGCCTCCTCCCAATGAATTCATCCTGAAGGCCATTGTTGGGATTGCACCAGTCAACGATACTCTTTTGTGTGTAGCATTTCTACACTTCCAATCACTTCTTTTTTTTTTTTAAATTAACGTTTCCACATAAAGTGAACAAATTTACAGAAAATGAACATATCTCTAACCCCGGCTCCTGCTCTCACCAAAGAGCACAAATACCTTTCACACTAAAAGAGTTCACTAGACTACCTAACAGGGAAGAAATCTCCAAATATTTCTAATTAATTCCCATATACAGTCACAGACCGTATTCCCTTGCAAATGGTGCCCAAATATACAAGATTACTTTCAATCAGTAAAGATGAATAAATAGATCTAAAATTCCACTAGTGGCTCTTGTCCCAGCTCAGATGGTGATAATGAACCGTTCTCAGTTTTATCAGATTTCTCATTCTGACTCTGTTTAAAATCCACCAGCTGGTCTGGATCATAAAACAAATATGAATTTTTATTATGAACCCCCTGACATTGGTAAGGATAGATGAGTTGGAAACCTAGTGACTTTGTGAAGGTGAAATGCAATAAACTCTGGATTATTTGGTATCCCACTACAAAAATCTTTGCAAACACACAGCTAAGATTGAGATATATTTGTCTTACAAAAAAAAAGTATCCTCACACATTAGGAAAATGTTATACAGCATTAAGAAAAATTATACATGAGATTAAAGTTAGTAAAAATCTCAGTTTCAGTTTTAGCATGAACCTTAACTCTGCATAGACAGTCACTATGCTCTCGTATGAACTTGCACAGAAAATGATAGAGGACAAAAACACCATATCATCCGTGAGTGAACACTTTTCATAAAGCACTCAATCCATATATGACCTCTCAGTTCTTGTCCTCAAACTAAACCTGCACATCACCTTCAAAAGACGGGGAACTTAAATTCATTATTCTGCAAGACACTAAAAAATGTGGACTCAACAGAGACACTGGTTTTATGACTCATTACAACAATTTGTAACACACCTCACTGCCTGCTAACGCTTAATTGCCCACTTCATTTTACAGCATGTGTGGGCCCCTTAACGGTCTGTCCCAATTTGTATTTAGCTCAGACACTGGTTACCTTCCCCAGACCTCAAGAACAGCTCAGTGAAGCCTGAAAGCTTGTATCTTCCACCATCAGAAGTTGGTCCAATAAACGCTATTACCTCACATACCTTGCCTTACTCTTCAATAGACTTTTTATAACAAGCTCTTTTAGTACTTGTCTGTACTAGGAATTTTTTAATCTGTAATTCCCAATAAATGCAGGTCTCTTGGCAGCATCACTGGAAGCTGTAGTGTAAATACTTGAGACTGGCTTGGGTATTTTTAATACTGTGATGTCTAACCTTAGGCAACTTATTGAATTTTTTCTGCACTACAGTTTCCGCTGGTGCTACCACCGGTGGAGCCTTCCCCATTGGGAATTATGATCTGAACAATTCTCATGTAGACAAGGTCATGGAGTTTTGGGCAGACAAAGAGAAAGTTAGATTCATCTCTGTCGTAACAATAAGCATGAGATTTCAAATCAAAAGACTTTCTGGAGGAACGATGGATGTGTCACACAGCTATTTGTGCTGTATAAAGATAGATTTGTCATAGCCCTTCAGACACAATTTCTATTCCAGACATAACATGTTTGCTGTGAATTTCCAGGGTAATCATGTGAAAACATCTGTTTGTACCATGTAACAGTACACTAATTTTTCCCTTCTGATCCCACTCCCGTTCCTATAACACCACTGTGCTCACCGTCACCTAGTCATAACTCCAGGCATAGTGTAGGTGTCATGAATGTCAGCGTAAACAGCTATTTGTGACATGTGTTTGCATCTGTTTGTGACACATAACATAATTTCTCCTCTCTCCCCACATTTGCCTAGTCATAACTCCATGCTGCTCTCTAACATGCAGAGTTAACTATATCCAGTATCCCACAGCCCAGGTCTTAAACCCTAATTCCCATAGCCATGGGAAACCACACACTAGAGTATTTGCGGAATATAGTATCTAATAATCGTTAAATCAGAATTAGTTGTCAGCCTGATGTGAACAACCAATTTTCCTGTTGTTCTCTAAATGCCTATAGCTGCTCTGGTCTTTATAATGATGACCAACAGCATTTTGTAAATGAAATCATTTAAATTGTTGCAAAACTCTTCCTTAGTCAGCAGCTCTACCTGAGCCATGAGACAATGCTCCACACATTACCTGTTAAGACTCCCAGTTTCCCTGGGAGAATCCTGATTTCAGGTACCTTCTCCTGGCTTCCAGAGTGGCTGCTTGAATCTGTGGTTTTCCAAGTAGTAAGCTGAACTGCCCAGCATATAGGACCTGAAATCGTCCCTCTGGCAAGATCAAGAACTTCCTCCACGAAGCTGCTGCTCAGCAATACAGAGAGCCCAACAGCAGGAGGAGCAGCACACTGCCATCCACAGCAGGAGGAAGACAGGAAACCCTCTGCAGCAGGCGGGGAAGGGAGCTACATTCTAGATCCCAGCACCAAGATATACTCCTTGGAGGGTGGGGAGAAGAGAGGAGGAGTAACCCCTCGCCCCACCAGAACTTAGGGGAAAAGTTTCTACTGCTTCTGGGGAGCCAGAGAAAGGGGGGGACAGGACAGGGGAAACTTGAGGGGGAAAAGGGGGAAGCCAGACAAAGGAATCTTAAGAGATGATTAAGAGAGAGAGAGGGAGAGAGGTGGTGAACCCAAGGGGGTATTGTTGGATCTGGTCCTGGGGTTTGCTGTTGTTTGCCTCTGGCACTGGGTGCCAGCAACAGGTTTATGCAAATGAGGAAACATGTAATCATCAAATATTCAAATTAGTGCAGATTCTCTGGGGAGAGGATGAGAGAATAAACAACACATGACTGATGTTTAGTCACGTTGCTTAATGCACTACGGCAGAGGTTTTCAACCTTTTTTCATTTGCAGGCCCCTACAAAGTTTCAAATGGAGGTGTGGACCCCTTTGGAAATCTTAGACATAGTCTGCGGACCCCAAGAGTCTGCACACCACAGGTTGAAAACCACTGTTCTATGGTAACAAAAACCTTTCATGGATCCCTTAGACATAGTCTGCGGATCCCAGCACTCCCCAGCTTGAAAACCACTGCACTACAGAAAGTTGCTCAAATACTACAGTGTTGAGCGCTGCATAAAAGCCAACATAGAGTAGAATAGTGTATTTCATTATTTGTATAAAATATCCAAATTTCCAGACCCACAGCTTTTAATAGGTCTGGTTTCATGTTATGTAACAATAACTTGGTCTGACTTAAGTCCAGGGAACCTGCAAGGAGAATCACATCTAATCCAGTTGGAATCTTCATCCTTTGTATTGTATTTTATAGGTCTGATCTGTATTGTCTGCATGTTATTTAGGTTGTAGGTTCTTTGGGGCTTTTTCTGGTTGTATAGAAACTGCAGTTGTATAGAGTTATATAGAGTCCTGCAGTTGCTCTGAAGCACTGCTGCCGTGTGGCACCACAATAACACAACTTTCCCACGGTTTCTAAATCCCAACGTATTGACTGATTTTTTTTTTTGCTCTACAAAAAGATTAGAACTTTACTGTGCCCCAGAAATGCATTGAGAGAAAGTTCCTTAGACAGAGAGAAATCAGAATTTCAATATCAATTGGATTCTAGATTTTGAAGTACCGGGCAAGAGAAAGTTGGTTTCAGTCCAAACATATGCTACCAAAATAATAGTCTGTACTGACTGAACTCTTTGAGGGTGTGTCTACACTGTAAGTGAAGGTGTGATTGTAGCTAGCTAACACGGGTAACAATAGCAGTGTAGATGTGGTGGCACAGTCTTCAGAATAGGCTAGTAACCAGACTACAAGACCTCCAGGGACTCTGGATACATATGCAGATTGCTAGCCTATGCTGAAGCCCATGCCATCACGTCTACATTATTGTTGTTATCTACACTAGCAAGATTAAGGCTAGCATGAGTATGCCTACTCATGCTACAATCACACCTTCACTTACAGTGTAAACATATCCTTTCTGAGAACAGGAAGGAATAGCTGGGTATAATTGCCTTGGATGGCTTTTCAGGCACCAAAGATAAGAATAAGAGGGATTATATAAAAATGGCACAAGAGAAGTTGTGTGTTATGGACAAAAGGGCCGATTTTAAGGTAGGAATTGAAGGGAGGGGAAAAGGTGATGGTACTTTCCAAACTTGGCAAGCATTGCTGATGTCCCTAGGGTTCTCTAGTTGTCATGCCTGCAGCATAAGTATTTACCATGTTCAGTAATTACTGCTTCCATGAGGAGAGTGAGAGCAAGATGATCAGACTTTTGTGCACTTGTAAGGGTAATGCATTGTGACATTTGCAGTGCCGTAAGTTTCATTTGCCACTGTAGAAACAGAACTTTTAAGGTTAGCTTGGTAGAAGATAACCAGGGTTATATGTGGGTTGCTCTCTCTCTCTCTCTTCTCAATTGTGCTTGGTGAAATCTGACGCACACAGGTCCAGCAGAGAGTTTCCGTAGGAGCTCTGGGTTAATGGTTGTCTCTGAATATCCAAACCAGCAAACAAGGTTCAGTGTGGACTACCTTCTCTGGACAGTTCAGCCACAATGTGTGTCTTGCCATGTGCTTAGTACTTAGTGCTAAAGAGATAGTCTTGTCATTGTACTGGGAAGAAATCCACTAGACTAGAGCTAGCCTTGTTGGAGCCCTAACAATCTCCCAATTTTCCTCACTCTCCCAGTTTCCTGCATCACATCCCACTCTTCCCAGCTGAGTGGACTCAGCCTTTCTGGAACAGGTCGGCATTATTCGTTGGCCAGAACAGTCACTGCTGTGATATGAGGTACTTCTTCCCTCCAGGGACTGGATGTTTTGTTTCAGCAACATTCTCACAAGTGAGAGACCAGGACAGGAAACTGAACCCAAGCTCCTGTTTGTCAGAACACAACATGAGCATAAATCCCTTTGACAAGCTAGGTTTCAGAGTAGCAGCCGTGTTAGTCTGTATTCGCAAAAAGAAAAGGAGTACTTGTGGCACCTTAGAGACTAACCAATTTATTTGAGCATAAGCTTTCGTGAGCTACAGCTCACTTCATTGGATGCATAAAGTGGAAAATACAGTGAGGAGATTTATATACACACAGACCATGAAAAAATACACATTGTAAGGAGAGTGATCACTTAAGATGAGCTATTACCAGCAGGAGAGTGGAGTGGGGGGAGAGAAAACCTTTTGAAGTGATAATCAAAGTGGGCCATTTCCAGCACATTTCCAGGAGTTAATAAGCATGTCTGAGGAACAGTGGGTTGGTACTGTAGTTGTAAGAATGCTTGATAGAGATCTTGTAGGTGTTTGTCTCTGTCTGAGGGGTTGGAGCAAATGCGATTGTATCGTAGAGCTTCTTACAACTACAATACCCACCTGCTGAAATGAAGAAACAGATTGACAAAGCCAGAAGAGTACCCAGAAGTCACCTACTACAAGACAGGCCCAACAAAGAGAATAACAGAACGCCACTAGCCATCACCTTCAGCCCCCAACTAAAACCTCTCCAACGCATTATCAAGGATCTACAACCTATCCTGAAGGACGACCCATCACTCTCACAAATCTTGGGAGACAGGCCAGTCCTTGCCTACAGACAGCCCCGCAACCTGAAGCAAATACACACCACACAACAGAACCACTAACCCAGGAACCTATCCTTGCAACAAAGCCCGTTGCCAACTGTGTCCACATATCTATTCAGGGGACACCATCATAGGGCCTAATCATATCAGCCACACTATCAGAGGCTCGTTCACCTGCACATCTACCAATGTGATATATGCCATCATGTGCCAGCAATGCCCCTCTGCCATGTACATTGGTCAAACTGGACAGTCTCTACGTAAAAGAATAAATGGACACAAATCAGATGTCAAGAATTATAACATTCATAAACCAGTTGGAGAACACTTCAATCTCTCTGGTCACTCGATTTCTGATCTCAAAGTGACTATCCTTCAACAAAAAAACTTCGAAAACAGACTCCAACAAGAGACTGCTGAATTGGAATTAATTTGCAAATTGGATACAATTAACTTAGGCTTGAATAGAGACTGGGAGTGGTTGAGTCATTATACTAAGTAAAACTATTTCCCCTTGTTTATTCCTCCCTCCTGCCCCCACTGTTCCTCAGACATTCTTATTAACTCCTGGAAATGTGCTGGAAATGGCCCACCTTGATTATCACTTCAAAAGGTTTTCTCTCCCCCCACCCCACTCTCCTGCTGGTAATAACTCATCTTAAGTGATCACTCTCCTTACAATGTGTATTTTTTCATGGTCTGTGTGTATATAAATCTCCTCACTGTATTTTCCACTTTATGCATCCAATGAAGTGAGCTGTAGCTCACGAAAGCTTATGCTCAAATAAATTGGTTAGTCTCTAAGGTGCCACAAGTACTCCTTTTCTTTTTGACAAGCTAGAGGCAGGCTGCCCTTAAATAAACTGGCATTTGTCCTCAGACTTTGAGTCTTCATTATGTAGCCTTTCTATGCATACAAGGGCCAATCTGCTCACTTTCTCCTACAGATGGGCCCAAAGCAGAACACAACATCCAAATCCTCCAAAGTCAGGGGGAGTCTGGAGCCAGGTCCAAACTGAGTAACTCAGGAGCCTCTCTGTTCCTGTGTGCCAGGGAGATGTTATCCTTGTTTTATCACCATAAAAAGCTGTGTAACAGATTTGCTGCATATCAAAATGAATTGGACACCACATGCCTTTTTGTTCCAGTGTCTCCAACTCCTGTCGCTTTGTCACAAGACATGTAGTATTTGATGTTTTTTCTTAAACATCCAGATCCTGGATTCATGTAAGGTTCCTATCTTTCATTCACAGTCTGTTTTCCCTCATGCTGTGTTAACAAGTTTGATTCTTTTTTTTTTTTTTAACTCTTTCTCCTTTATCTCTAAAATCACTCTTCTTATTCATTTTCAATGTTTTTTTCTTTCTTCTGCTTTTTTCTTAACACTTTATTTAATATTCTCTCCCTCTTATTTTAGCACCCTCCCCCCCGATGCTTATTATTTCTTTTCCCCCCTCCTTGATGTTCCTGCTGTGGCCTTCTCTGCCTGTCATCTATTCTCCTGCAGATTTTCTTTGGCCCCCGTGCACAATAGAGCAATGGGCCAGTTGGCGCTGAGAGCAAGGTTCTCTCTCTATTCTGTTTGCAGATCTCTAAAGCACTGGTAGACAGTGCCTCAGAGATTAAATATATTGTACGTTTCAATTTCCTGCTGCATGCAGAGCGAATGGAGCAGTGCAGCTCAGGAGAAGGACCATAAAATAAAAGCCTATTGGTGCTGGTGCATTGTTACCACCCTGCTTCCAGCAGTGTCTTCAGAGTAATGCTTGGAATTTAATTTACAAAGCTTGCTGTACTTCCCGTCATATTATATTTTTATCCTCTCATGAGACCTCTCTTAAACAATCTTTCAAAAATCTCTTCTAGAAAGCTCAATGTTTAGTACATACAGTAACTCCCAAAAGCCAGCTCCCAAGGCTGTGTGAGACGGGGGCTGAAGATCCTTGGAGAGGGATCCTGGTTGTAAATTGTATTGTCCTTGGTGCCTGCCTGGTTTAAAATATTTTAAAGGCTCAATGCAAAGTGTTGAGCACTTTGTCTGCAATTCAGCAAAGCACTTAAGCACATGCTTACCTTTAAGAAAGTGCCTACTTGTCTCAAAGTTAAGCCTGTGCTTTTGCACCCCATAGGAAGATTTTTCAGCCACAAATTCTTCTGCAGGAATGAACACAGGATTGGAAACCATGAGTCTCAACTTTTAATCTGGTCCACCGCTGTGGTCCTGAGCAAATAATTTATCTCTTGTTGATTTTTAACATCTACAAACTGACTGATTTACCAACCTTTACAGGGAAAGTGTGACTGAGGATTAATTAGTTATGTTTGCACAGCATTTGAACATGTTCTGTATGTGCTAAGTGTTATTTCAGGGATATGTTGCAGTGCAGCTGATATTGGATTGGTGCATGTAGGGTGGGAAGTAAAAGCCAGAATCGATACGCCACAGGGCTAAATTCACAGCTGCTCTTGAACTGTTTTAGCATTTGCTGGGTCACTGGTTAGGAAAGGGAGTACCCTTTAGGCTAGCTCACAATATACTGTACTGTGATAAGAAGAATGATGAGTAAGCCAACGATCAGATGCATGAAGCCACTTTTGGGGAACAGAGAATTACTATATTTAATTTTGAAAAGTAATATATAGAGAGTATATCAAATAATAATATATATACACTCCTTCTATATCTTGAGTACCAGTGAGGCATATAATTTTCCAAGTAATATTGTCATTATACATGTCAAGGAGGGAACAAAGGTAAACACCACCTAATTTGCAGTGAAGTTAATCTGGCACAATTTTACACAAGTAAAATTCTTGTGTAGCCATTAACTCTGGGTTATAAGCAGGGGTGAAAGTAAGTCGACTGACTTACCGGTACGCTGGGGCCAGCTCTGGCCCCCGGAAGGGGCGGGACTGAGGCCCACCCTGTAAGGTAAGTGCCCCTCTTTTTCCTCCTCCCCTCCCCCACCGGGGTAGCAGCAGCAGCCCAGGGCTCCCGGGGCTATTTAAAGGGCCCGGGGCTCCCCTGCTTCTACTGCCCTGGTCCTTTAATTAGCCACCGGAGCCCTGGGGAAGTGGTGCGGCTCCAGCGGCTATTTAAAGGACCGGGGCGGCAGAGGCAGCTGGAGCCCCGCCCTTTAAATAGCTCCTGGAGCCCCCGCTACCCCAGGGCTCTGGGGGCTATTTAAGGGGCCTGCAGCTCCCCTGCTTCTATCGCCCCGGTCCTTTAAATAGCTCCCGGAGCCCTGGAGTAGCAGTGGCGGGGCTCCGGTGGCTATTTAAAGGGCCGAGGCGGTAGAAGCAGGGGAGCCCAAGGCCCTTTAAATAGCTGCCGGAGCCCCACAGCTGCTACCCCAGGGCTCCAGCAGTGGGGCTCTGGAGGCGATTTAAAGGGCCTGGGGTTCCAGCCACTGCTGGGAGCCCCAGGCCCTTTAAATTGCTCCCTGGGGAAGCTGGGCTGCCCCAGTATGGTGCACTGGGACATACCAGCTTACTTTCACCTCTGGTTATAAGATATTGGTATGCTTATGAAATCAGGGTATATTTATTCCACTACTTCTTTATTGGAGGTATTTATTCCATTTATTCTCTTCTAGGAACTTGCTTTTTGGCAATTTAGTTACTTTTTTTCTTTCCCAATTCTTTAGGCCTACTACTTAAATGATTCTACCTTTACAATTTCATTTTGTTTTTAGAGTATTCCCCCTAAAAGCATGTCCTTTGTCCAATAAATCCTTCACATTTTGAATAATTAAAAATGAAACATTCCTTTCTCTACTAGGTTAGTTCCCAAAATATACCTAGTTGTGCATTTCAAAGTATGGGAACTCAGAAAAGTAGAAAGCTTTTTGAATTTTGAAGTTGTGCTCATAGTTTTTTCTAATTTCGTTAACCTGCTTGTTAAAATATTTTATTGATTGAATTGTGCATATGGTTTATTTTTAATTTAACATTCATTGCTTTAATTTGGTAAATTTTACATGAAATTAAAATAATATTTCACAGAAGACTATGTTGGGATTTGACCTTTTCATTCATTTAATTAAGTCTCCCGCCATTGTTCTTCCTTGCTGATCCTACCTCCAACTCACTTGCCATTTGACCTGTGTATTAAATGTATCATATGTTTATCTCTGGTTGATACTATGTTCCCTGAAGAAGGGACCTTGTCTCTTTTCTGCTGATAAAGCAACAGACATATGCCCTGCACACTCTAATAACCGAGAGAATCTAGACTCGGGAATTTGTGTAAATATGTCCAGGAGTTTACCTTTCATTATGTCCAGAGATTCCTTCCTGGGCAGCACTTAACTTACCCTTGATTAGATTTTTATTAACTTAATTAAGCAATGGTCTACATCACGTTGACACCCATAATTCCAGGCTCTCCAGGGTGATGTCAGCTTGCCACTAGCAGAAGCAGGTGAGCAGAAGTGAGCCTCATGTGTTTTGCTTTTCAAGGGGCAGCTCACTTCACTGCTTTGCTTTTGTGGAAGATTACAGAAGTTATTGAAAGAAAAACAAGGGCAATATTGTTAAGGAATACTTTAAAATTCTTTCTCTGTTAACATTGGCTGTACCCTTAATGTTGCTCACTGATTGAGCTGAGGTGTTTGAGTTAGGGATCAAAGGTGTTACCTTAGGATAGGCTCTGGGTATAATAGGCCAGGGGAAGCTAAGCCTCCCACGGCGCAGCTGCCGCCATCGGATACCAAGTTGCAGGTTTTGGCGGTTTGCACAGGGAAAGTTTTTGCTTATTAATATGTGCCATGCAGGTTCTGGGGTGGCTGAGGAGGCAGTATTTGCTACTCAGCTTCCCAGGTTCATCAGTAATCTCCCTGGACTCCAGAGAGATTACTGATAAACCTGGGAAGCTGAGTAGCAAATACCACCACCTTAGCCACCCTGGAACCTGCATGGCTCATATAAAAATCTCTTTCCCTGGGTGGCTTGGGGTCTCGGGAGGAGAGGAGTGATGTGGCTGGGGGATTGCCCGGGACTCCTCCCACAGTTGACGGGGGCTCGGCGTTCCAGCTAGCTCGACGTTTCTCTGGCAGTGTGGGGCGGGGGGGGACCTCAGGGCTCTGGTCATGGGAGGGAGCAGGGCCGTGGGCAGAAGGGGTGGGGCTGGGGGCCTAGCTTCCCCAAAGGGGGGGTCCACCTGCCTCCCATGATCTTTAGAAAGGTAAAGGCTCTATTTAAACTCAATGTTTGGATTGACTGGCACTTCTGATACTGTGGTCTTTGTACAGGCAAACTTCCACTTCCACTCAGAGCAATGAGAGTGTTTCTGAGGGCTTAAGCAAGGAAAGAAGGATCAGGCCCTTAGTTGATTATCTGGAGAGATATGGGGGGTGGGGAGGGGGTTAACCAAATTGAGGAAAAAATGGGTTGCCTTGTCTGTAGTGAAGTCTTGACAGGCTAGTGAATACAAAGCTGTACTCTAGGCTTCTTCTCACGGTTACATTGCCGAAAAATACTTATGGTTCCATCTCTGTATTTAACATTCCTGCCTTTTATACTTTTTCTATCATTTTCAGTTTCATAGGATACTCTTTATTTCCTGGGTTAAACGGCTATGTAGTGGTTCTATATTCTGTTAATTGACTACCCTGCTCTACCCCAGAGGTGGCTGTATTTTAGTGGTGGGAGAAGTGACCCCTCTATTAGCCTTTTCTCAGCCTAAATGGATGTTTGTAAAGCACTTTGAGATACTAGTCAGAAAGCTGCTATTGTTATATACATTTAATATCTTATTCCTCCTGTGCCCTGGAGGCCCCCAAGTATCACGTGGTTATTTTTGTTCTAGTGTGATATATGCTCCGTGTTGTTGTGTTTTTGATAGATCCTCCTGAATGGGTACCAGATGAAGTCTGCAGCTACTGCACTGCATGCAAAGCGCCTTTCACAGTAATTCGCAGGAAACACCATTGCAGGAGCTGTGGCAAGGTAATGACTCAGTAAAAACAACTGATATGCTGTCTGCTGAAAAGAAGAGCAAATTCATGCAAACCCCAGGAATTCACAGTGCAGAGGCAACCATGCCCTCTGCATCATAAAACTCTTGAGCCCAAGATTTTTTTAAGGGACTTGTGATTTTGGGTGCCTATATTTGTGGGCACCCAATTTGACACATTAAAAGGGCATGATTTTGTGAAAGTCAGGAGCAGTCATCCTCTCAAAATCAGGCCCTTTTAAGGTGTCTCAGGTTGGGCACTCAGACTCAATACTAGGTTTTTTTTAAATATTGCCTCGAAGCTTTAACAATTTCCAGCAGCCTGCAGTGTGGGAATGGCAAATGTTCCAGCTTTGGGCACTCTGTGTCCTTGCTTTTGCATGTGTTTACGTTGCATACAGCATTGTGTACAAAGTGTACGAGCTGCTCAGCAAGTGTGAGTGGGAAGGTTAAGCATTAGTCACACTGAGGTCCTGTGCACTGAACAGTAGTGAGTCTCCAATCCCTTCTGCACTTTCTCTTTCTTGTAAGTGCACAGGAGAAAAAGAGATGAGATAGAGAATGGGTGTTTCCAAGGAGACATGCGGTGAGTCCTTTCTTACAATGTTACACTTAAGTTGCAATTTAAATAATGCTTCAAGAGTCCAATCCACCATAGTCTCACTTATGCAAGGAGTCCCATTGACTTTAATAGCACTGTTCACGTGAGTAAGGAGTACACACATAAGAGACGCTATGCAGGGTCAAGGTACAGTTTATTGTGGTCACTGCCAAATGAAGGCTTTTAGCTAAAATACACTAGAAGGTGTTTGTCGTAGAGTTGCCATCTCAGACTGCTTCTTCATGGCACGGAGTGGCCTTGAGAACACCCCACCCTCAGTTTCCCCTTCTCAGGATTCCTCAAGAATACATGTAGGCTAATAACAGCCGTGTCACAGGACAGTTTATTATTATGGACATCTGAAATCCCAAAATGGACATCAAAGGTCCTGGCACAAGCACCTTCTGTGATGCTTGGCTCTTGATCAGTCTCAATCGTTCTTCAGACTGGAAGACTCTCGGGTGTACCCCTGGCGCCCTCTACTCAAGTTCAAAAGCAGGAATAATGCAAACCTTGTCCACCCACCTGGGCTTCATAAAAGACTCACCTCCCTCCTGGGTCTTTTCTGGCTCCCTGCCCCATTACGGGATAGTGGCCTCAGGAGTGTACCCCTGGGCCTTCCTCTTGCTCCAGAGTCTGCTCCTCACACTACCCAGGCCTCCTGGCTTCCATCCCGTCTCTCTTCCTGGAGAGCGCCTACAGAGCGTTCTGCTCTCCCCTGCTTTTCGCTCCGTGTCTGCTCTCTCTGTCCCCTTCCTGGCTGACTCTCAGTTCAGGCCTGACTCACCCAGACTCCCTCCCCCAGGAGGACCCAGGTGCCTTCTCTTAAGCCCAACTCGGGGGTCAGCTGACTAGTCACAGTGCACTGGCCTCATCCCTCTTAAAGGGCCTATGACAGTGTTGCTTCCTAGTTCCAACACCTCACATAAAAGGGTCATGCACACAATTTTCTGTCCCTTCTTTTTTAAGAAAACAGATTTAGTCATGTCAAATAAAAAAAAACAGTAAGTGGAATCAATCTCTCTTGTATTTTTCAGATCTTCTGCTCTCGCTGTTCCTCCCACTCTGCTCCATTACCTCGCTATGGTCAGATGAAGCCTGTCCGTGTCTGCACTCACTGTTACATGTTCCATGTCACTCCTTTCTACAGTGACAAAGCTGGTATCTGACATAATAAACTAGTGATGTACCTATTGGAGTCTTATATGGACTGATATTACATTTGATCTAAGCCAAGGATTAACTTGAAAGAAGGACCTTGTGTGGGCATGTAGGCTTTGTCATCCATTACTATAAATTTTGTACAGGCAGTTTTTATTGTATTTTATTAAGCTGCTAAAGGGAAGCATGACACGTCTGTAGCTGTTAGGCTACAGTACAGTCTTCCATAAATTTCTAATGTTAATGTTACAATGCCATATGCAGAATAAAGCGCACTGCGTGGAAAGAAATAGGGCTCAGAGAATTGAACAAATGTTGCTGCTTATTTTACAAATTAAGAACAGAGTAGGTGGTTGATTCTAACTTACTCATCACAGCAAATCATTTCCAAACCTACGACACTTCTGCATTCACTCCTGTTCTGGGATGCTTCTGAGTGTGAAGGTCAGCTCTTTCCCGCCGATTGCTATTTAGCTTTTCCATCGCTGGATATAAGCTACCTGAGCTAACATTAATTGAGGCAAAATATTTCAAACTTACATTCAGTAATCATGTAGGCAAAATTCTCTTTGAACCAAATAGGAAGAACTGAAGTGTCCAGAGCAGAACATTTCTGTTGCTTTTCATTTATTCATCACAGCAACAATTCAGTGTCTTCTAAAAATTAATTCTTACATATTTTAATTTAATTCTATATAATTTGTGATGTTTGAAGTTGTTTACATGCAGCATAGTTCAGACCAATTCCTGGTAATAAAAATATAACATGTGAGAGAGACTTTGGTTTGCAATATCAATAATAAAATACTAACTAAAAAACAGCTCCAGAGGAGATAGTCAACAAATTAATGAATTACTGTTAAAAAAAACCACATTTTTTGGAAAAGTTAAGCACTATAAATGTCACATGTTACAGAACTTATCCCAAGCTGTGTTTTTTAAATTTTTAAAATGATTTTCTAAAGGCGAACATTAAACAATACTGTATATTTTTATTCAAAAGGTCTGAAATATTGGCCTAGCATCTGAAGTTTCTTATCGTCCATAGTTGGCTGAATAATTTTATAAAATATTTCATACTCTTACTTTTAGATCACCCTGCTACCACCCCAGAAGACATTTACATTTATTTTAAGCACCATGGATAGATTTTGGTTCTCCTTGGATTGGAAAAAAATTCACATAGATTCATGCAATGATCTTGCACAAAGAGCTGTGTGAATACTGGATTTTCAAAGGTGTTTGGACATGCTTTGAGTTAGCCACATTAAAAGAGCAATGCAGCATGCTGTGGTTAGAGAGAAAATTATAGCAAGAGCTTTTTGTGGTATCCCATTTGGTGACTTGCAGTATCACACAGTGTTTCAAGCTAACGGAGAGAAACTAAAAAAGTTGTTTGCGCTGTTTTGCTCAAGAAGGGTCCTCATTTAAAATGATAAAGAAAATCTAGTTAGTATTTGTTTGTGTGTAGTGTGTACATTCCCTTTGCTTTGTGATTTTTTTATCCAATGCAAATGAGCCATATAAGGGTATACAGCTTGTTGAAATTGCTGCCATATAAATCAGATTAAACAGCTTCACTAGTTTATGTGAAATGCACAAGCCTTATGAAGCTAGCTGTGGGTAAATTCAGCTGTGGTATGTTCTCACTTTATTTATATATATGTTTTGTGCAAAGTCTCTTTCACATAATCCTCAAATTGGAGTGTCACCATTCACCAGAGTTTAGCTGGCTCAGGGTGGATAGCTTAGATGTGAGGTGGGTTGTATGGTACAAGCAGTGATACTTATTCAGGCTTAAATCTCAGGCTTCACATTGCAATGATTATTGCAGTTTTATTTTTTGAGAAACAACAAATCTAATGCTTCTTTTATAGGATGAAAAAATAAAATGCAACCAACTTCAATTGTGAAATAAATATGCACAAAAGTTGCTTCTGTGAAAAAAATCTCATTTAATGGACTGAATATTATTTATTCAAGCTTGTTTTTATTTTGTAAATGCTGTAATTCAGAATCATTTCCATAAATATGATATTTAAGGATCTCAGACACTATAGTTTCTTATGTAAATACAAACTCCTATTTCTCTTACTGAAAAGCACAATGACTATATCAATACTAAAATGCATTTGCCTCAAGGAAGACTTTCGTCTTGTAATCTCTTCAAATAATTAAAATGTCAAGACTTTCTACTTCCATGTGCTGGATTGCTGTTTCATTTATTGGTCTGTTTACACGCAATGACAGTTGACATCCTGTCAAAGAAATCGGTCTCAATCCATTCACACTGTACCTAGTTTATAGGTTACACAGGAGAAACAAAAGGTTTAAACTTTTAGGAAGCAATTTCCCCTGTGCAGAGGGAAAGTGAAAGGCCTATTTAACATTCAGGGCTTAAATGATGCATAGGCCCTTGTGCTGGTGGTCTACACGGGAGGAATTTCATCCTTTGAGAATGTGTTGTACGTTATGTCCTTATGTGCAATGACTGCTTTGCAAATTGGATATACTGGGTCAGACTGTGTCAGATTTAAAGAAGAATCCATTCTATGAATGACTAAAATCTACAGTAAGAATAATCTTCCCTGGATTTACCGGAAGTGTTCTTTATACAAATGCCTGACACAGTGAACAGCACAACATGTCAGTTGTGAAAGTTGTGGGAGTGTAATACATCCTGTGAAACAGGTTTCAAATAATCTGAAAAACTATCTTTGGATGGCCCTTTTACTCGATAAAAGCATGTTGTGGCCATGTAACCACAGCTCCTTAGTACTATAATAGTAGTAAAAGTTGAACGGAGATGCTAACAGTAACAACTAATTTTTGTATCTGTGGGCAACATCACAGTTTCAGTGGGGTTAGTGTACAGAATATTTAGGGCCAAATAATGTTCCTAATGACTTTAGTGGAAGTTACGTAAAACTGAGGGCAGAATTTGGTCCTAAAAGAGCATGTCTGTGGCATCCACAATGGTTCACAGTCTGTCTAGAACAGGAAACGGGGCAGTCTTGGGTTTTTTCCCACAACCATGATTCTATTCCTTCTTATTTGCCAGCTCCTTTCGAAGGGGTCACGGGAGAGACTGGAAGTGAACAAAAGCAGCATTACCTTTGATGGCCGTAATTCACATGGTCATGGATCTCTCCTAACAAGAGGAGTATATACGTAACAAGGCTGGTTTCTGAGGAAGCCAAAGAAAAATTATAAAATAATCATCTCTCCATGTTTATATTAATGAGCCGTTGCTTCCTGATCACTCTCATACAGTTGGTAAAGTGTGGTGGGGTATCAAGGGCTCCCTCTTGTCATGAAAGAAATAGGAATAAAAACTATACTTTGACTTCAGAGAGAGCCTATTAGCCAAGAACCTCAAAACACTTTAAAAACATTAAGCAGGCCTCACTACAGACCCATGAAGAGGGGGAGATCAAATGGATGGGCAAGGAAGATGACTTTGTCTGCATGTTGTCTAAACAGACAGGGGCAGAGAGAGAGAGAAGAACGTTGTAGGAGGAAATAACAATGGCCTGAGTGGGAGATTTTGGTGGGGGGAAGAATCAAATACAATTCCACCGCGATCTTCCCCTTGAGCTGGAGGAAAACAGCCGCACTCTCAGTATCTTGTCCCCAGCTGAACTCGCTGTCAGATTAAACAAACTGTAAGATGCTGTGTCTGCATCCTCGGTTACCTTGGCAATCCTTTGATATCATCTCTTTACCACGTGCCAGGGCTGCAGCTCTCCATTCCATTGCAGGCAATCAGAGAGACTTTTATGCTTTCTGCTTCATTAAAATTATTGCTTAAACATCTTTATTTGTACTTATGAAGGGTTATGCTCCAGGGGCAGGTATGTATTTGTAGATAGGAATGAATGCTGTACCTTGCTGGTAATGTTTTGCCGAAATATGTTTTGTATGATGAGGAATTTCCTCCCTGGGGAATCCTTTGAGCACTGAATCGTCCAGTCTCTTCCATTTTCACTGATTTATTTTCCCTTCCCACCATACACTTCTCTCAGTTTCTTCTGCATAGAAACTGGGCAGAGTAGGATGCAACCTCCACTGGAGCTCATTAATACTACAGTTCATACAACCAGAGGCAATGTTACAAAGTGATTCAAGGAGCTTCCTTTCCTCTTGCTTCTGTATAGTGCACCTGCCAAACTCAGAGGTGCTGGATGATTCTGAATTCTCCCATGCATGTTAGTGCATGATGCAAATTCTAGACCATCTGGTTGGCCTGCTAGCATTGTCACCACTTAAAAAAAATTTTATACCAACAATTGCCACACCAAGGTGTCTAAAATGCAGCACTATTTCCTTATTCCTAGAATAAGAGAGAAGGCAAGGCTGGTATCTCAGATCCCGTGTGTTAACTGTTACTAAATATTTTATCACTGAGAACACTCTATTTTACATTAACTAGTATTAACACTGTGATAGGAGTTTCTCTTGTCTTTTAAAAAGGATACAAAAGATAAGAGGTTTGTTGTTTGGCTGTTTTTAACCACAGGTCTGTTCTCATTAGGGTTAAAATGTGAAGATAATATTACCCTTAATCATCAGTATTATTGGAATCTGCACCCAGTTGCTTCTGTACAGGAAGCAGCCTATTCTCCGATAAGTAGGCCTGAACAATTTCAGCCATTCATTTCACCACTTGTTTTTATGACCCATAAGAGATCTGGGTCCAAAGCACAAGCTTCCCCACTGACTTCAGAACCTAAGTGAGTAAAAATAACTGACATTCTGTCAAAGAGGACATTGAATTTGTCACCTCCAGTCACGGATCTGCCTCCACAATGGCAGCCAACCCATTGTGGATCTGATCAGGTTGATTGCAAAACAGATGGAGAAGTCCTCTCAGTATGAAAGGTCTGACCGTTTCCAAGTGGAGGTCACCAGGACTCATCTGTCAGCCACTTTAAACAATTCTGCAAGCGATGGCAATGATTGTTCATATATCCCCATGGATACCAGAGACACAGTATTAGTCGACAGACTCTGCCCTTTACAGCTTACGCTGTCAAGGCCTATGCCTGAAGGCTGTTGAGTTGCTGCCATTTAATGGAAGTGGAAGACATTCAATATGCTGCGGGAGAAGGTTCTCAGCACGTTACAGGATTGGAGTTAGAGACGGAACAGTGAGAAATGTCTGACAAAAATGGGGAATACGGACTGATGAGCTGCACTATAACATGGAAAGAGGCCATGCACATTTTGGCAACTCATTATTAGGCCTGGATGTACTGACACAATGTTTTGAGGGCCTAAAGTCAGGCAAGAGGGTGTGAGTGATGTTCACTATTGCATGGCCAGATGCAGCATAGCTGGGCATAAAAAGTTCTAGTGTGTATGAGAAAGGCAGACAAGACCAGACTTCTTGTTCTACTTTCTTTTAATCACCCCAATCCCAGAAAGTGAAGTCCACACAACAGTAACACTGCTGACAAGCATTCATAGAGGATTTTAACACTTGGGTGTAGGTTAAACCTAACTGTTATTCCAGAAAGTTATTTGTCTAGTCTCATAATAATACGTGGTTCTTTACAGGACAATAAAAGACATGGTCATTTCCCCCAACGGGGCTTATACTTTGTTTAAAGAAACACAATACAAATAAGTGTTCTTGGGAAAGGCTAGAGAAGGATGGGAGACATGAACAGGCAGTGGAAAAGAAGTACTGTCCTGAGGGCTATGATTATTAGACTGTGGGTAAAGTTTTCAAAAGCACCTAAGTCCCATTTTCAGAAGAGATTTAGGAGTTGAAATTCAGTTGGATTAAAGCACTTTTAGGAACCCAAATCCTTTTGACTTTCAATGAGACTTAGATTCCTGAGTCTCTTTTGAAAAGGAACTTGAGTCTCGTAAATCACTTGTGTGCGTTGGAAAATTTTACACTGTACATTTGGAGGAGGGACCATGGGCCGGCCACGTACTCAGCCAGTTATCTTAAAGCAGCCCCACTGAAGTCAATAGCTTCCAATGAAGTTTTTTCAAGTCAAATGAGCTGTTCTGATTCACACCACCTGAGGATTTACCCCATTATGTCTTTTCTTGTGTTGTCATCTGAAGCAACCTATTGGGCACTCAAATAATCAGTTTGCCTGTAGAGGGCATATAGTGCATGAGGGTTGTTCAGGAGGGCTGGCCAGAAAAAAGGAATGACGTTTTTAAAAAAAGTTCAAGATTTTGACATTTGTTTTTCTTCCTCGTCGGAGCAAAACCAAGACCTTCTAAATGTTGTCATGAAAAAAACGGAGAGAGCACCCCATTCCTGAACAACCAACAGGTGAGTGTCCTAACCACTGGGCTATTCAGGTGGGGGTTGGTTTGTGTGCGCCTCTCTGTTTGTCTTCCGCTCTTCCCCCGCCTCCCTGAAATTCCATCCTGGCCCTGAGACTGATAACATTCCCACTAAAAGTTTCCATGTAGATGAATCGGCATTTTCCGACCACCACCCCCCTTACCCAAAATTGTTACAAAATTCTATTGTTAAGCAAGTTTCTTGTTACTTATGCTGGAAGAGCCTTTCTGAAATACATAAATAATTTAAATCACTTTCTTTGGCTCATCTGTGAAAATCTAACGGGTAGTAGTGAGGATATGCAAAGTTTTTTTCACTTGTACAAGTTCATAAATACATTTAAAAGAAATCAGCTTTGGGATTTCCCAAGTCTCACAACTTTGTTAGATGAAGGAGGAAAAAACAGAGAAACTAAACAGTTCAAATGTCCACACTGTTAATCACTGAAATGTTTGATTTCATCTTGGGATTTTTGGTTCTTGTAGCTGCTGCAAAGAATAACATTAATGTCTGATCTTCTCAGGAAGTGCTCTTTTTATCAGGAAACAGAAGTGAAAAGTGTCAGTTGAGGTTTATAAACCATGTCTTTTTAGGAGTAAAAGCGTTATATAATTTTAAATATTAGTGCATAGTGTTACTGGAGAAAGCCTGCCGCATTCACCATTCAAACCATTCAAACAAGGGAATTTAAGTAATTTTTTCCAAGTATTTGATACTACACGGCCAGTCTTCTGAACTATTTCACAGCTCCTTACTCCAGGGGTATTTGAAGTCACGTTCTCCAAACAAAGCTGCCATCTAGTCTTAAAGCCAGGTCCTGCATCAGTGTTACTAAAAGATTCTGCATCAGTGTTACTAAAAGATGGCTTCATGCTCATAATAGTTCACCGTGTTCTCAAAAGCCACCATCTTTTCTCAAACTTTGATCAGCTTTGAGCTTCAGCTCTTAAAAAAAAATATAGGAAACACAACAGACTCAGACATGTCTAAATGCGGATATGCCCCCTCATTTCTTCGTCCGGCACTGAAACAACTTATCTATTATTTGGGCTGAAGGGAAGGACATTGCAAATAGTGCCTGTCTGAAAACTTTAGGTTATAAAAGTTTTACCTCTTAGATCCCGGTTTATATTCAGAGACTATACTTCCATAAAGTGTTTGTCTTGCACTGGAATGCTAGCTTGAGGAAATACAAAGGAAGGAAACAGGCTTCAGAGTGCTGCTCCCTTAAGAGAGAGATCCTACCCTACGTCTGAGGAAAAAAGGAAACAGGGAGGATATAGAGTGTGGACTGAGCAGTCAAGCCTGGGGAGAAGGCTTGAGCTGAGCATTTTCCATCTTATTATTGTCTATGTTGATAAAGTCAAATCCCAGGAAAGGGTTGCGTTTGGATCATTTGTTCTACGTGGACTGTGTTTTAGAGCAGATTAGGAAAGTCACCTGCTCAGATAGACCAAGGTATGTTGATCATATACTTCTTCTCAGCAATATTAACAAAAACACAAGTCCTAAGGAGTTTGCCTTTCTGCTCCGTTTTGTTGCAACAAGAAATAGAAACATTGAAAACTTTCTATTTTAAAAAATCTTGATTGATGTTAGAGAGACAGGGTGAGTGCATTAATATCTTTTATTGGACCAACTTCCATTGGTGAGAGAGACAAGCTTTCAAGCTTACATAGAGCTCTTCCTCGGGTCAGTTTTAATTGCTATTGTCATAAATAACTGAAATATCCACAGTATGATTATTCATATTAATATACCACAAATACAGAATATTAAATGTTTGAAATAACTGGAAAAATCATTAACCCTAAATCAATTCTGCACACACTTGCTCCTACTGTAAATATCTCAGAGAGCAGGGTATCTGAGTGACAATACAGAGTATTAAAACGCTGGTTGTCTGGCAGTTGAGAAACAAGGTGGGTGAGGTAATGTCTTTTATTGGACCAACTTCTGTTGGTGAGAGAGACAAACTTTGGAGCTTACACAGAGCTCTTCTTCAGGTCAGCAGAAGTTGGTCCAATAAAAGATATTACCTTACTCACCTTGACTCTTTAATATCCTGGGACCAACACAGCTACCACACCACTGCATCGATGGAAGATTGTCTGGCATGTCATTCCTGGAAGTTTTCAAGTGCCCTCTCTAGGCATGGCTGATGCCAAAATGTGTTATATACCACTGGAAACCAGTACTTGCCAAATCATGTCTTCATAGCTACCCTGAGTACCGAGGGATTCAGCACCTGATGGTTCCTTACTCTGTGACCTCATTTACTTTCCTTGTAGTTTCATGTGAAATGTCTATAAAATTGTTCAGGCTCCTGACATAAGTTCACGATACAGCCTCATGGAGAAAAAAGTGATGAACTGGTATATCGCTAAAATAAAAGTTCTCAAGAATATGACTTTCTTGCCAAGAATATAGTATTATATTTTAAAGATATTTTTTAAAGAGCATATGGTGTTCCCAGGAGCTAAGCATTGTTTTGTTTTATTGCCAGGTTCTACTTGCTTTTTTGGGGTTTTGTATTCGCTAGAATAGTGCACTGAGGGATAAAGATGAAAAGAAAACTTCCTCGCTAGAGTTTTATACTGCATTCCTCCTTATGTTGTCTTAGTGTCTTTTGTGAGCACCCATTTTGATCAGACTTGCACTGTAAAAGTTTGTTAGAATTGATTGTTTTGTCTTTTCCCTTGCATTTGTAGTTTTAATAGATAGCGTAAAAACAGCTAATTTCTGCTGGGGAGTAAGCAGGCACATAGAGAAACAAAGGGATGCTAGAACACTCACAAGACATAGCGTGGGTGGGAAAACATCCTCCCCACCCTTATGTGCACCTAAGAGTGTGAGAAATGATACACACATTTGCCACAGTGGGCTATACACATGGACCCAAGGGCTTCAGGAAAAAAATGTGGCTGACTCAAGTTTTAAATATATATATATATTGCTTTAAAAGTGTCAGTTTTACAAAGCTGAAAACAGTTAAGAGCCAAATCAGCTGGGAGATAGAATTTAAACAGAAAAATGTGAATGATAAGTGGGAAGTGTTTAAGAACATTTTAATAGATGCCTGAAAAGCCAAGAAAGAAGGCTATACTGGTTAAAAATCAGCCTGGCTTACAGGGGAAGTATAATAATCATTAAAAAACAATATATAACAAATGGAAAAAACCAGGAAGTAGATAGTTATAGGTTATAAATTAGAAGCTAGGAAATGTAGAACACTGATAAGGGAAGCAAAAGGACACAAGGAAACATGTATGGCCAGCTGAGCTAAGGACAATAAGGGGTTTTTAACATATATTAGGAACAATAGGAATCGTAATAATGGTATTGTTTCATTACTAGATAGAAATGGTAGAACTGTCAATAATAATGCGGAAAAGGCAGAAGTGTTCAATAAATATCTCTGTTCTATATTTCGGAAAAAGCCAAATAAGTTTATATCTGTAATAGGGTAGACTAACTTGCCCATGCCCTCTTGTGGCCACAAGGTGGCCCCACAGGCAGCCTGCCTCAGTATCTCCCTTCAAGGGGCTCCTTAAATAACTTGCAGACCTTTTTGTCCATTCATACCCCTTCTCAGATTCAGATTTATTTAAATCAACAAACATTCAAAATAAAGTTCTTAAATCTATCTGTTTACTTCTTTTTCTGGTCACTCCCAGATCTTTCCTGCTTCTGCCTCACTCCCCAAGTTTCTCTACTGGAGTCTACTCACTCACAGCAGTTCTGTATTCCACTCTGGTCTCCCTGAACATCCCTCTTCTCCACCCACCTCCCATGCTTCCTACTGTCCTTTATAAGAGAATCAGATGATCCCTGTTCAAGTCTGACCCTTAGTAACTGGGTTTGGCTGGCCCCAGGCCTCTAGCCCCCAACCCTGTTACCATATCATGTGATGATGAAACATTTTCCATTCCAAAAGTAACTAAGGAGGATGTAATACAGTAGCTACTAAAATGTTAGATATTTTTAAAATCAGCAGATGCAGAGAACGTGCATACAAGACTTTTAAAAGAGCTGTCCAAGGAGCTCTCTGACTGATTATTGTTGATTTCACCAAGTCTTAGAACACGGACAAAGTCACAGAGGACTGGAAGAAAGCTGTCATGAATTCAGAGTCTGGGCTATGCCTTGGCCTCTAAACAGTCCCCAGGGAGTAAGCCCTTTAGTATGCTGGACCCCAAGGATCCACACTGTTATACAAGGGCAGGCCTGTGGTTCCAGCAACCCTGCTTTTCTCCATGGCTTTGTGTAGCAAGTACAACTGAAGTCATACTCTTGAGAGAGACTTTACCTTCTTAGGGAGCAGTGCATTTCAGTAAGTATTTGCAGTGACACTGGGCAACCTTTTCAGAGCAAGATAACATTTATATCACCTGCAATACACCGTCTGGAAGTGCTTAAGTTAGAATGCGAGAGATAGTCTAGCATTCAGATTGGTGGAAGCCCAAGATCCATCTTCTGCTCAGATTCCAGTTCTCTCTCTTTGTACCTCTCCTCAAAGTCTTGCAGCCAACTCTGACTCACTCATAGATTTTTAAGACCAGAGGAGACCGTTATGATCATCTACTCTCACTTCCTGCAAAATACAGCCCATATATTTCACCCAGTGATTCATTCATCAAGCATTACAGTTTAAAAGTGCTATGCACACAGTCCTACAGGAACTAATTGCCCCCAATATAGGTAAGTTATCTCCATGTATAGCTGAGGAAATGGAGAGAGAGGTGAAATGACTTGCCCAAGGTCACACAATTGTTCACACACACAGGCTTGAAACTCAGGAATTGCTAGCTCCCAGCACCTAGCCCTGTATCTTAGGTCACAAGGCATTTCTGACATCTGAAAAGATTACATTCTTAGTGGACTGAGAGTCTTGGAGCTGCCATAGTCCCCAGACTACCATATTTTTTATCTGCTCTGGGCCACCCTTTGAAGGTTAGCCTGGTGTCTATTCTAGTCATCCCTGTTTGTCACCCGGTCAGACTGTTTTCCTTCCAGGTCAGGGAGAATATTGCTCTAGGCCAGTGGTTCCCAAACTTGTTTGGCCGCTTGTGCAGGGAAAGCCCCTGGCGGGCCGGGCAGGTTTGTTTACCTGCCGCGTCCACAGGTTCGGCCAATCGCGGCTCCCAGTGGCCGCGGTTCACTGCTCCAGGCCAATGGGGGCTGCTGGAAGTGGCGGCCAGTACGTCCCACGGCCCGTGCCGCTTCCCGCAGCCCCCATTGGCCTGGAGCAGTGAACCGTGGCCACTGGGAGCCGCGATTGGCCGAACCTGCGGGCGCAGCAGGTAAACAAATCGGCCCGGCCCACCAGGGGCTTTCCCTGCACAAGCGGCTGAACAAGTTTGGGAACCACTGCTCTAAGCCATGCTGCCGTCAGCCTCCTACGTGTGCTAAAGACCTGTCTAGAAGGAGGGAGGGGTTGCAATACTCAATACTTGATGGGCCTACTCCAAAGGTGAGCCTATAAGAAAAGACTGAGTTACTCAAATGTTTAAAAGAAATGGGAAGTGTATTCCACTGAGCCTCGAGGGGACAGTAGCTGCTGTGGTGCATAACTCGCAAATCGCAATGTCTGTTATTTAGCTTGATTTGAGAACTACCCATGCTAAATATGTTCTCCTGTTATAGCCAGGCCTTATCATAAGAACGTCATGCCCTTCCAATTGCTTTGTTACAACTTTCAAATCCAGCGGGACACCATAGACATAGGCCTCAATTTGCAAGTGTCCACTAATTTGAGCGTCTCAATTTCAGGCTATCCAGCGTCAGACAGCAGGATCCCAGTTTTCAGAGGTGCTGGGCAATCAGATGATTTCCATGGGAGCTGTGGGTGCTCAGTAGGTCAGAAAATTAGATGTCCGGCAAGCATGAGAGTCAGAAATTGAGACACCCAAAAATTAATGGGCAATGTTGAAAATGTAGGCCCTAGTGTCTGGGCCAAGGGGGCAGGAGGATCGCCAGTGGTGCCATTTCAGAGGATATCTGGATATTTGCTGCTTCCTAGTAATTACAGCCCAGAATAAAATATGTCTGCTTCTCTGTATACAGTACAGTGGGGTGAATGAGAAGGATTTGCCTGGATCATGAATTGCATGTGTTAGTTCCATTATCATATAAGATACAGCAGGGAGTGGTTCATTTGTTTTGTTTACTCACTAACTAGCTGATTAATTACAGTCAGTAAGAGGTGCCTCATTTTCTTCCTGCTCGTAGTATACATATTTCTCCCACAGCTTGTGTATTGTTGTTGTAACAGTCGAGTTTTGGGCAGGCTGTATTCCACGGAGCTCTCATCTCTCAGTCCTCCTCACTTTCTTAGTTTTCTGTGCTTTTTCTGATCTGTGTGTTTTCCCCTTATTTCAACAACTTTTCCACTAGAACAACGGGGCTGTTTTAAAGCTCCTTAGTGTGGCATGGTTTTTATCTCCAGAGCTATTCAGCTCAGTATCTCTGGGGCTCCCAGAATGCCTGACCCATCTACACTTGGATGACTCTGTGCCTGCCGTTCTGGGGCTATTTTTTCCTAGCCATAATATAAGGTGCCTCCATGGGTGTTAGATGTTTCATACTGTGATCAGTGGCCTCATGGTTGAAGACTCACGGACTTTTCACTCCCTGCTGCTCCAATGGCTGATGTGGTCACTCAACCACCAATTTTCTCTAGCGCTTAAAGGCTTTTTCCAAGATGATTACACCATGGCCTCCTCCAGTTACTATGGTCTGATTGGTTGAGTCCTGTGGTGGTTTGAGACACTCCACCTGGCACATGTCTGCCACAGTCTGGCTGCAACTAGCTGCAGGAAATTAGCAAGGCAGCCAGAAGTGAGGAGAGAATAAATACAGCATCCCTTACACTGGGGCTCAAGGTTTCTGGGCTTCTGAAGACACAGGTGAGACTGCAGCCCCCAAAGCCTTCTCAGATGTTCAGCCCTTGGTGTCCATGGTGTTAACTGGAAGGGGACAAATACACTCACACCACAAAAATACTCGTGCGCTGAGGCACAAAACCGCCCTACTTGGCAATACTGTAATTGTTCAAAACATCAGCCCCTGATGATCCTGGTGAGTTTGCTGATGAGGGGTGACCGATCCTTTCAGAGGGTGTAAGAGTGCTGAATTGTAGGGGTAGGTGTCATGCTAGGTTGAGCTTTTCTGCACTGGCCGCTGAAAGCCGAGGCTGTATGTTGTAAGGAGGATGAGTAGAGGGACAGCAGAGAGGAAAAGCTCAGATCTTTCAATTTCTGGCTGACAGGTGAGCTACCACTCTCCACCCCAGGTTGGCTGCACATCAGTGATGCTGTGTGTACTGTATATAAAGGCCTGATCAGCAAACACCTGCTGCCAGCATAGTGCTTACCACTGCAAATAACCCCATGAAGACTATTTGCAGCAGTAAGTACTAGTGCTCCAATCCTGCAAGCTGATCCATGGGTTGGGGGCTCTGCTCCTGCATAGAGCTCTGTTGGCTTTACTGGGGCTCCACTTGGGACTAAGGGTATGTCTACACTGGAATGAAAGACCCACGGCTCACTGTGTCAGCTGACTCGGGTTCGCAGGGCTTGGACTGTGGGGCTAAAAATTGCTGTGTAGATGTTCGGGCTTGAGGTGGAGCCCAGGATCAGGGTCCCTCCTCCCTCAGTTGTGGGGGGCTTCGAGCTCATGCTCCAGATCAAGCCCAAACATGTACGCAGCAATTTCACAGCCCTGCAGCCCCAGTCCCACGAGCCCAAGTCAGCGGCCTGGGGCCAGTCATGGGTGTTTAACTGCCATGTAAACAAACCCTAAGTGGCTACCCACATGGATCAGCCTGTAGAATCAGGGTGTCTGTTCAGTAGTAAGGGTTTGCAGGAGTAGCCAGACTGCTGCCTCGTCCTACCGCCTTTAATGGGTTCCGTACGGGGTGATCTGTCCACAAGGGCAGAACGGGTTTGTAAAGCACTTGGATTCCTTCAGGTTTTTAGACTGTTTGAGATTGCTAAATGATTGCAGATATTCTACAATAGAAATAAGGCTGTGCTACTATTAACTGGATAGAGTCCATTAGACATAAGAGCCTCTCTGCGCTGGACTTTCCTTATATAGTTGCCCGACTTATGTTCTCAGTATCTCCTCACACCATAATATTGGACCCTTTGGATATTTCAAAGCCGTGCTACCATTGTCCCAGTGCAACAATCCAAATGAAGAGAAATGTCATTGTTGAAACTACGCTAAATGTATTCCCCAGCTCTCTTTTTCCTGAATCGTGAAATCCCTGCTGTGCTAGACAGGATGGCCTCATGCTGTCACTTTGCGGCCTGAAGGCAGCTCTCTTCTCAACTTATGCACCAGTCCCTTGCTCCTTACCCCATTCCTGACACCCTCCTGACCCTGATAATTGGCCCCCTGCCTTCCCAGGGCACAGGCAAATGTGGTTCCATGTGTAATGCTAGGGGCTGTGTGGGTAGGAGAAGATGTTTTCCCAGCCTGAGAGGACTTTGCAAGGGAGTTTGTTTGGGAAATATCACTCTGCACAGTCCCCTACTTCAGCTGCTACAGTTGGTTGTATACAGTATACAGGTTATATACAATCCTGCTCTTCCTGTGTACCGCTCCACTGGGGCAGATAAAGAGTGAGTTACCCAGAACAAAGCAAAGAGATTCAGATGCTCTCACTGCAATCCCTGGCTGCACTCTGAGGCTCTTCCTGCTGCTCTCCCAACTCACAGCAGCAGCCCTTGGGGTGTCCGCCCCAGCTTCGGCTCTCTCAGCTGGATGAGCTCTTTGTTTGATATTTAGCTATTCTATGCTAAGATGGCTCAGGCCATGTTTCAGGGCTAGGTGCAAGGCCCCCATAACAGCAGATAAGTGTGGAGCCTTAATATGGCTGCCTGGTTACTCTTAAATTTGTGCTAGAAGCCGGGATTGCGGTACATGGCATGAGAACTCTGCTGTCTCTGAGGCTGCCAGCCCACAGTGTATTCCCCACTCTGCTTGGCTTCCAGGCAGTCTTGTGTTATTGCTCAGGCAAGAGTTTTGATAACATTTTAAATGCTGAGTGAATCACGTGGGGACTCAATGAAGCAACACAGAGCTGTCTATTAGAGAGACTACTTGCATGGTCGGGGTCAGGGTTGGAGTAGCAGCTATGATTTCATATTCTGAATTCACTAGGAGAAAATACAGCCGAAACATTTATTATATCAGCACTTGACAACCGCCCTTCAAGACCTGCCTGTTGCAGGGCATGTCGCCTTGCTGTATATGGTTTGTGAAGCCTGCGTATTGAAATGGCTGGTGGTTTCCTATAAATAGCATTTGTGGGTTGTAAAAAGCTATCACCAAAGGTGCTTTCAGTTCCAGTTGAAAGAGCTACAAGTCTGGTCTGACACCTTGTGGCAAGATCAAGGGACTGCCCAAGCTCCTGGGACAGACAATTGGACTCACATTTGAAAGACTTTGAGAACGTTGCATTTTTACAATGTTATGTTTGTTTCTGCTTTTAATGTGCTTGGTATGGAACATATGGTGAGTCAAAAACAGGAGGCAACAAACTGTTCAGGAGCTGCTTGAGAGCGAGTAGCATCAAACCCCATTGAAACCAAGCTAGCACTGGCACGGTGAATGCCTTGAAAGCGATGTAGGCATGTTAGCACACTGCAGAATCCAATAATCCCTTAACATGGGACCCATTCAGGTGTGAATCAAAATATAACTGAAATAAACCTAGGTTAGTTGTCTCATCAGTAAAGATATTTACGCAATTAATCGTGCTGTTAATAATAGAAAACCATTTATTTAAATATTTTTGGATGTTTTCTACATTTTCAAATATTTTGATTTCAATTACAACACAGAATATGAAGTTAACAGGACTCACTTTATATTTATTTTTATTACAAATATTTACATTGTAAAAAACAAAAGAAATTGTATTTTTCAATTCACCTAATATAAGTGCTGTAGTGCAATCTCTTTATCATGAAAGTTGAACTTACAAATGTAGAATTATGTACAAAAATAACTGCATTCAAAAATAAAAAAGGTAAAACTTTAGAGCCTACAAGTCCACTCAGTCCTACTTCATGTACAGCCAATAGCTCAGACAAACAAGTTTGTTTGTGTTTGCAGGAGATAAGTCTGTATGGCACTGTTATAGCCGATGTCGCAAGATATTTATGTGCCAGATGTGCTAAGGATTCATATGTCCCTTTGTGCTTCAACCACCATTCCAGAGGACATGCGTCCATGCTGATGACAGGTTCTGCTAGATAACGATCCAAAGCAGTACGGACCGACGCATGTTCATTTTCATCATCTGAGTCAGATGCCACCAGCAGAAGGTTGATTTTCCTTTTTGTGGTTTGGGTTCTGTAGTTTCTGCATCCAGTGTGTTGTGCTGTGAGTGATCTTCAGATGGACATCATGTTAATTGAATAAAATGATTTCCTGAAGGCTGCTTTATTTTGTCTGCATGGCCTCAGTGGGATGTCCATGCCACTCAGGAGTGATGGAGGCTGAGCTATGTCAGAGAACTCATACACTGTGTTGTCTTTCCTTGGCAAAACTAATACAGTTAGTTATCCTTTGAAGCGGTCTATTCATGTGGAGGAAGCTGATACTGCTGGAACTGGGTTTTCTGGAACGAAACTGCGTCTAAGAAGACTCCCAGAGCTTCCATCATCTTGACCACCAGTGGCCCCCTTCCAGCAGCTTGATTATCCAGTTAGTTCCCTGTTGGTTACTATAAGAGGAGCCAGTGTTCCAGAAGGACTGATGGTAAACAGCCCCCTCCTGGATCTCCCACCCAACTGTAAGCATGCTTTTTGGTTGTGTATCTCACTATATCAATCACTTCCGGGCCGTTGCAGTGGCATTGGTGTACCTCGTTCCCTCCTGCTCTTTGCCTGTGGCACACACAAGTTATTCTCCTGAATACTGTAATACTTTGGTCTGTTTCTGATTGGTGTTTGATGGCCTATGATATGCAAAGGGGTGGAGATGGGGTGTAAGGCTGGAAGATCTGATGGTCCCTTTTGTCTTTAAACTCTGCAACACTCTTAAATTGATGCTGCACTGCTCTGAAAATAAGTTCTGTGTGCCTTACTTCTAGGACACATGTATAACCCTCTAACATATAAAGGGTCATCATCAGACCCATACGTACTTTGCACTCACCTAAACAGCTCCTCCGAAAACATGCAGGCCAACCTACTTCATATGTGTACATGCACGTATGTAGGCTGGGGAACAAATCTTTGGTCCCAATGCTCCCAGAATGGGTGGCAGCACTGCATCACATCCAATAACTACAAAAGGATATAAAGGAAGGATTCAGCTAGTGTACAATGTAATTTCACCTCTGAAGAGTCCAGTTCAAATTCTAGTTTGGGTCACAGGAGTTTAGTGATTAAAATACATTACAAGGGAGCAGGATAACAGTGTGGCTTTGAGCAAAGCTAAGTTCTCTTTACCAGTTAAGGTATTACTAAGAGAGACCTATGCCAATGTCATACAAAATGTTTAGGATTAAGAGGACAAGCATCTACTTGTACCATAAATATGAGAGGATCAGAGATGGGATGGCAAGGCTATAGTAGCATGGGACTTAGGGTCACAGTTGAAGTAATTTGAGGAATTCACATTGTGTCCAGATTCTTAAAGGTAATGCCTAACTCCCATTGATTTCAACAGAAGCTAAGTCCCTAAATATCTGTGAGGACTTGGGGCATTGTGTCTAGTTAAGATGAATACTGTCCGCACCACACTTATACCATCACCAAACAGCCATATGACTTCTTAAAAATAGTTCACAGGGAGGTAGCACTAATCAAGAGCAGTCCTGGTCATTCTGCTAACATAATGAAACTGTAAACTCCAGAATTTAAGCTCTGCATGTTGGAAATGGCTGGGTTTTATGATTTTTGTCAAGATGGCCAGGTGGATCATCTGAATCCCATCTAGATCTTTAATGGCTGATTTATAAAATAAAGCTGAGAGGGCCTGTGACTGACAATGCTGTTTCGAGCCATTTTAACTTGAAGAACCAAGAGAAATTGCACAAACAATGGCTGTGTTCAGTGCACTATAGGCAGCGTATACAGTCTGACTGCTACACTTTACGCTCCCTATATTGTGGATAATCCTGTGGGGAGGGAGGTGGGTATGGAAAGCTCTACCTTACCTGAGGCATTGTGTTTTTCTTGGGCTTCTGTGTTTACATGAGATCCTTGTGTATCTTGTTTTGGTAGGATTCTTTTTTGCAGGAAGTATGTGGTTTAAAGGCCAAATGCTCTGTATCCATGTTAGCTGTGACATAGAGAATTCATTTCATTTCAAGTTCACTGCCTGATGATTTCTCAGCATTGCTGGTAGTGCTGGAGCTGCAGTCTGAAACTTTTGGTGTGAATTTAAAATTAAAATGTGACCCTCCTTTAATTTGCCAGGTTATGCAGCGCTTCCTGAATTAATGCCCTTGGGTGGAACTTTTCAAAGTGACTAATGATGTTGAATGCCTCTGTTTCTGTATGTCCAGCTTCAGATGCCTTAAACGGGGCCCACTCTTCAGATAGTGCTGAGCACTCACCCTCTGAAAAATCAGACACCTTTGAGGTGTCTCAAGTGGGGAACCAAAAAAACAACCCTGAGGTTTGATAATAAAAATCAGAATTAAGCCCCCAATTTGTGAACACTCATGAATATGCTTACCTTTAAGCACTTGACTAGTTCTGTTGACTTCACTGGGACTACTCGTTATTAAAGTTAAGCATGTGCACAAGTGTTGGCGTGATCATGGCCTGGATTACTAACTAAGCTTTCAAAGTCCTACACCATTAGGACCAGTCCAGGATAAAACCTGGGATGGGTTTTGGGTTTTTTTATATAGGACACTTTCTGCAGTTGGTCCAAAGCCTTGGCTGGGAATCTGAATGCGCTCTCCCCTCCCCCATATTACAACCCACACCCCAACACACATGCCCCATCCATTCCTTGTAGAGCAACCCCTTTCCGCTATGACTAAAGAGAGGTTCTGCTGCACCATCTTCCTTATTTCCTGCTCCCTTCAACATACTTTACTCCCCATGTCCTGACCAATCTTTGTTTAATTACATGCCTCCCTGGCTCCAAGCCTCCTTTGCAACATCATTCTGAGGAAAGGAGGGGGTAGCCAGTTGCACAGAGAAGACTGTGGTGGATCCTTCACCAGAGCTTGACATAGTAGGATTTTCCTTCAATCCCAGTTTTTCTTCATTCATAGGTGGAAGCTGAAAAAACTTAGGTCTCCACATTAGGCTACATGAAGCAGTGACATTAAATTAAATAAAATAAATGTTAATCACAATGCCCCTTACTTCAACTGACACCCTCCTTTTAAGGGCTTTTTCTGGTACAGCTTACAGCATGCTTGCACCAATTTAGACTGAGAGGTAATACATAATTAAGTTAAAGTTACTTATACTGTAACTTAAAATAACACAATATGATGAGAGGGCAGGAGGAAGATGCAAATTATATCTACCTAGCTTCTCTACATCCACTTAAACTTGCCTCTGACATTGGCCTTATGAACATTCTGTATCACAGGAGAGTTGCCCCATTAAACATTTTTCATCCATGTTGCCTCTCCCACCTTGTATCTCTAATGGCCATGACTTAGCAGGTCAGACCTAACACTAGAAGCCCAACAAAGGTCATGAATTTGCTCCTGGAGGACCCACAGCTCCTTAGTCCTCAAACACGCAACCTTCTGTCCATGGAGAAAGAAATGAAGCCTACAACTAGGTCCTGAGAAGGGGAATCCCACTCTCTCATTACTCCATCCTAGAGATTCAACATGGGCTCATGCCAAGCCACTGAAGGAAGTTTTAACAGGAGATTTGCCTGTGCAGGGACTGCAGCAAAGAATTGGATATGGGCACTAACATAGTATTGTGATGATTTCGGCATAACAGTGTGATAGCAAACACCATGATGGATATGAACATGCTGTCCTAATCAAATCAAAGTGTTATGCTATAGCATTCATGGTACATACTGTGACCTGGGGTAGCCCTCACTGGAAATGTCAAGGTCAGAATAGGCTGCAAAAAGAAGAGCAGATACTCCCAAGACTAGTGGGTAACACTGAAGTTAAACTCCCCAACCAGCCACAAACTCTGCTTCTGATCCCCACACTGGTTATCAAGAAGAAGAAAAAAGAAATCACACAGCCCCCTTATTGCATTCCAGTTCTCTGGCTCCCAATCAGCACCTAGGTCCAGTACAGTGAGAAGTTATTTTAAAAACTGCTCACTATACAAAATGTTCTTCTGAACCCCAAAGGGCCAGCCACATTGCTAGGTCAATATTAGGTTCGATCTTACCCAAAATACCACTCTGCCAGCCAATTCTTTAGTGTCTAAAACTAAAGGTTTATTATAAAGAAAAAAAGAACGAGAAGAGAGCTGTTAAATGGTAAAGCAGTCACATGCATACAAAGACTTCAGAGTCCATATATCAAGTTCTTATCAGTATTGGTGAGTTCGCTGGTTTGAAAGTCCCTCTGGAACACATCCACAGCTTGGATAGGTCGTTCAGTCCTTTGTTCAGAGCTTCAGTTTGTAGAAAAGTTACTCCAGAGGAAAGAAGCAGGATTGAAGACAAAATGGAGATGATGCAGCTGCCTTTTATATTCTTTTCCCATGCAGCTTGTATTTCCTTTGTTCCAACCACAAGTTGCCCAGCACATGGCATGGAAAAACCGTAGAGTTCTGTCCATAGGCATACCCCACGTGCCTTGCTGAGTCACAAGGTGTCTTCACTGGTTCCTTTCAATGGATTCATTGTACAGTTAATGGCCCTTGGTGGGCCATCAAGCAGGCCTAGTGCTGATGCCAGTCTTTCTGGGGGTGTCACCCAGAAACACAGCACAAGTTTAGAAATACAGACATACCATACAGATCTATAACTCATAATACAGAGATGATACATATAAACAAGATCATACTTGAGAAATTATAACATTTTTACAGATACCTCATATGGCATATCTGGTCAGATTCCTTGCAATTTTATAATATTGGTATCAACAATATCATAAAGTGTCTCCCATATTCCATACAGCATCACAGATACGTAGCTTGTGCCCATGGTACATGCCTTGTCAAGTTTAGTCAGCCTGCCTTGTGGTTCCCATAAGAATAAAATTCTAGTTTCTGGTGAGGTAAGATCAGATTTTGCAGCTGGCATGCTGAAATTTTCTTTGATTTAAAGCCTTTCCCTAAGGGTTTTGCCACATATAAATGAAATGATAATTACAATATTTTAATCCAATTATCTCCCTTCAAGATCTAGCAGGTGCAAACTGGAGATGGATCAAACTTATTCTCACTATGAATTATGCCTGGAGCCACCTTGAAGCAGCCATCTAGCCTGGCATGTACATGCTGCACAACTTGTGTTACTGGGGAAGTGAAGCAAGTTCCTCAATTATGAATAGCACATGAATTATTGCTGCAATGCATCACCCAGGCTTCAGCCATCAAACACTTCAAATTGCGAGAGAGCAGCAGGGGAAAAGCCCTGCCTGCAGCCTGGGCAAGCCAGGGAGGGTTCTCATTTGCATAGGTTTATATCATGTGCTGGGTCAGTATGCAAAAGCATGGCACTGGTGAAGACACATGTCACACACAGTTAATCTAACATACTGTCCCTGGATCTTGAAGGAAACTTATCTTGCAAGCTTCCAGCTGCTTAACATGGAAATAGCATTGGGATTTTGCTTGTCCCCATCTTAAAGTTCTTCTTTGAATGCTTGCTCATGTTGATTCCATTCTAGGTGTGCGCACCCATGTGCACAGTCATTGGAGATTTTTGCCTCTAGTTTATTATAAAGAAAAAAAGAACAAGAAGAGAGCACTTTCTGGAGTGCCACACTCATGCATTGGTATTTTAGGAGCCGCCAGCCCTACACCCTCTCAGTTCATTCTTACCGCCCATAACGTTTGGTCAGATCACTTTTTCCCCCTTGCCTAGCAAGTGGTTAGTGGTTCTCTCCTTTCTTCGAAGTCTTAGTGTCTTGTAAATTGTTTGTTGACAGTAGTTAATTATTAAGTAGTTGTTAAGAGGTGTAGCTAGTAAGTTAAAGTCCTGGCAGGGACTTTACCCCAGGCGGGACATGCCCCGGTCTCTGGGTTTTAAGCCCTGTTCTGTCTGTAACAGGTCCTCACAGCAGCTGCCTAAAGTGCTTGGGGGAATGACATGTGAAGGACAAGTGTTGCATCTGTAAGAACTTTTGTCCGAGAACACACAAGTCGTGTGACATCCATTTGAGGGCCCTCCTCATAGAGGCTGCTCTCTGCCTGGTGTCAGAGCCCTCCTGGCCAGACTCTACACCCAGCACTTCGGCCTTGGTGCGTAGCATATCCCTAGCACCAGGCTGTGCCTGGCACTGCTGCCCTCCACCAGTGCCCAAGAAGTGATTGAAAAAGCATGACTCCCCAGCACTGAGCAAGAAGAGTCAAGGGGTATCAGGTAAAGGACCCAGTTCAGGCCACCCATCCACCCTGGAACTACATAGGGGTACCTCCCCAATCAGACCCCTTAGCCCCCTGAGGGATCCACCACCAGGGATGGGAGCAATAGGGGATCCAGACTCATGATAGGGCCATCGTCTTCTCAGGTCCTCCTGGTGTCTAGGGAGCAGAGAACCCTCCCACTGCGCTGGCACCATGCACAGCATTGGATCCAGTGAAAGCTCCCTATGAGGGCAAGCCAGCTATGAAAACTCCCCAGATGGCAAGCGAACGCCGCCATTCTCCAGAGCTGAGGCAGCGCTCCCCATCTCCATGTCCCAGGTCTCTGTCTCCACAGCCTAGGTTGCCGGTTTGATGTTCTAGGTTGCCGGCACCGTGCTTGCGATCTCCGCCTACTCGATGAGGATCGCCCAGAGGGAGACACTGGTTACTGTTTGTCCAGCGCTGGTCGTCCTCCCGCCAGCTGTCTCCATGGCATAAATCCTTGTTGCCTAGACCATGGGTCCAATCTCCGGCATGGTACCAGTCTCCCCACTCTCTGCACCGCTCCTCCTACTCAAGGCATTGTTCACCCATGGCGATGGTTAGCCATCAAACCCAGGCATTCCCTGCCCCAGAACTTGTCCCAAGAATTTGGGGCCCTAGTTGATGAGGGTACAGCAGCGGCTAGATGCTCCCTCCAAATGGCCTGGGACATGGCCAATTTGGCTGCCAGGGTGGTAGCATCAGCAGTGGTTATGAGGCGCAGTTCCTGGCTTCGAACCGTGGACCTGTCCCAGGAGAGGCAGTCCTCCATCCAGGACCTCCTGTTTGATGGGAACGGACTCTTTGCAGAGCAGATGGATGCGAGGCTGCATGAGCTGAAGGACACTTGAGCCACCCTATCATAAATATAAAAGGAAGGGTAATCACCTTTCTGTATACAGAACTATAAAATCCCTCCTGGCCAGAGGCAAAATCCTTTCACCTGTAAAGGGTTAAGAAGCTAAGATAACCTCACTGGCACCTGACCAAAATGACCAATGAAGAGACAAGATACTTTTAAAGCTGGAGGGGGGGGGAAACAAAGGGTCTGTCTGTCTGTGTGATGCTTTTGCCGGGAACAGATCAGGAATGCTCTTCAGAACTCCTGTAAAAAGTTAGTAAGCAATCTAGCTAGAAATGTGTTAGATTTTCTTTTGTTTAATGGCTAGTAAAATAGCTGTGCTGAATGGAATGTAATTCCATTCCTGTTTTTGTGTCTTTTTGTAACTTAAGATTTTGCCTAGAGGGATTCTCTATGTTTTGAATCTGATTACCCTGTAAGGTATTTACCATCCTGATTTTACAGAGGTTTTTCTTTTACTTTTTCTTTAATTAAAATTCTCTTTTAAGAACCTGATTGTTTTTTCATTGTTCTGAAGATCCAAGGGTTTGGGTCTGTGTTCACCAATGCAAATTGGTGAGGATTTTTATCAAGCCTTCCCCAGGAAAGGGGGTGTAGGGCTTGGGGGGATATTTTGGGGGGAAGACATCTCCAAGTGGGCTCTTTCCCTGTTCTTTGTTTAACACGCTTGGTGGTGGCAGCAGCATAGGGTTCAAGGACAAGGCAAAGTTTGTACCTTGAGGAAGTTTTTAACCTAAGCTGGTAAGAATAAGCTTAGGGGGTCTTTCATGCAGGTCCCCACATATGTACCCTAGAATTCAGAGTGGGGAAGGAACCTTGACACACCCTCTGCTCGCTGGGTCTGTATACACCACAAAGTCGGCAAGGAAGCAGTTCCAGCCACCCCCACCACCAAGGCGTTGGCGGCCTCGGCAGGGCTCTGCAAAAAGGGACAGAGACAAGAGTTTTAGTTGTCTCTGCCTTTCTACCTCCCACTCATCTGCTCGGCCTGGCCTGGCCAAACATCACGGGGGTCCAGAGGTGCTCATTTTGAGGATGCACTCGAGAGCGACACCTCAATCAGCTTCATGGATCCACCCCCCTCACACTCTCCTTCCCTGTCCCTCTTCAGGGACCCTTCTCACAAGCAATACCTCGTTCAAGAGATTGAGAACCTCCTGCAGCTGGGAGCAGTGGAGGAGGTCCCTCGAGAAATATGGGGGAAAGGTTTCTACTCCCATTATTTCCTAATCCTGAAAGCAAAAGTAGGCCTAAGACCCATTCTGGACCTGCAGCACCTCAACAAATCTTGCAAGAAGTTGATGTTTCACATGGTCTCCTTGGCCTCCATCATTCCCTTCCTGGATCCGGGAGACTGGTACACCACCCTCAACTTGAAGGATGCTTATTTTCATATCTCCATCTTTCAAGGACACAGATGGTTCATCCATTTTATGGTGGGCCAGTGCCATTTTCAATTCACGGCACTGCCCTTCGGACTCTTGATGGCCCCATGGGTGTTCACAAAATATATGGTGCCAGTGGCCGCTTACCTGAGGCACTGGGGTGTCCAGGTCTACCCATATCTCAACAATTGGCTCATCAAGTGCACATCTCAGGATCAGGGAAGTCCTAATCACTTCACTACTTATACTTTTGCACATCCTTATCCAGTTTAACAGCTATAGACACATCTCTTTAATCAATACTGATATAAAAATTCTTTCAAAAATATTGTCTTAGACTTGAAAAAGTAATGAGTGATGTAGTTCACCCCAAACAAGTTGGATTTGTTTAAAAACAAGCATGGTTCAGATAACACACAGTTGATTAACGTTACGGCAGTGCACCAATATTCTAGAAATTTCCATGCAATCATTTCACTGGATGCAGACAAAGCCTTTGACAGAGTGAACACACAATGTCTCTTTCTGACCCTTGATCAATCCTTTGTTTCATGGCTAAGGCTGTTATACGCCAATCTCAACTCTTGCATTCTAACAAATAGCACAATATTCCCCCCACCCTTTAATCTGTTTTGAGGAACTACACAGTGATGCTGCCTCTTCCTCCTCCTGTTCAGTTTAGCAACAGAACCACTTGCAATACTAATTAGGGAACACCAAGATATTCAAGGGATCAAATCAGGATCTCAGGAGACAAAAAAGCCTTCCATATGCAGACAATATCTTCCTATTTATTAAAAATTCAGATCAATCTATTCCAAATACCCTACAAACATTAGATAACTTTGGCAAATTCTCTGACTACAAGATAAATTGGGATAAGTCCAAAGCAATGAAGATCTCATTGGATCTAGAGGGAAGTGACTCTCCTATAGGGACATTTAAATTGCAACAGACAAAGCTCAGCTATCTTGGCATCCTGTTCCCTAAGGAAATTAGAGACATAGTCAAGGTTAAACTAGCCACATTAATCATGCCATTAGCAAACAATTTCTGCCTTTGGGGACCAGTAAACAATCACAGTGAATGCCCTTCCCAGGATCCTTTTTATTTTAAATTCCTTCCCTACCCATGTTCCTTCCTTTTATTTTACCAAGAGCCCTATGAAATGACAGAAAAGACAGAACTGAGCTCTCACCCTAGTAGCAATGGAGCTCATTTCACAGATCCCATGAGAGGAAATATCCTGCAAAAGGGATACATTTTCCATACATCAACCTGAAACATATCACAGGAATAAAATGCCCTCTTTTCAAATGACTGCAGCTCCTGAGAGATAGTTAAACCTCCAGGGCACTGAAGGGTTAAGCAACAACAACAAAAGTCATCTGAATGAAAAGATCTGTACTGTACGTTCACCCATTTTTATACTAAATGATAACGTGTTGAATGCCAGGAAGCCCTTTTCAGGTAGTACGTTTCCTGGCTTGGCCCAGTTTTGAACAAAGAGAATAATTATCTAAGAAACTATTTAGTTTGTTAGTAGCATTTTGAAGTCCCCTTGGAGGTTCCTGGGCAGATAAGTGTGTTGAATAAAAGCTCCCCCACATCCCTGCAGCATTTTGATGCTGCAGAGAAGACACAATCCTAGACTTGCAGTGGGGCTGAGTGAATACATTGCCAAAAGAAAGTTTCCTTCACTACTCATCTGAGTTTTAAGGCAATTCATATGGCCCATATTCACACGCCTTTTTATGTTTCTTTACCATAATGCTTAGTATGACCAAGTTTTATGAATAATGATGTTAAGGGGAAAAAAGTTTTAATCTCTCACTCTTCAGTACCCATGGAAAGGGAATTTAAAATTCACTCTTCTGAAGCATGAGTACCAGAAACCTGATGGCAAGAGATCCAGTCAAGGAACAGAAACCCACTGCTAATAATTGACAAAGGTTGAATTGTTCCTAGCAAGCCACTAAGTAAAAAAAATTCACAAAATATGTCACTGAATATTTCTAAACAACCAATAAACTGGAGAAAAAATGGGTCATTTTGTTTTGTTTATCACAGCCCAAACAAAAAGAGGCTGTAGACACACATCCTTACCTCTAGGGCACCCCTCTGTGCTCATACACAGCATTGCAGGTGCCTTTGCCTCCCAGTCACCCTCTGGTCACCATTTGCTCAGTCTCAAGGACAAGTCCCAGCCAGTCCATTCTCTGGGCTCCCTTCCTGGGAGTTCTGTGACTCAGCCCTCCAGCCAAGTTGCATGCAGTTCAGTCCCCTTCCGGAGCCAACTCCAAGTCCAAAAATCAAATATTCTGAAGTAACAGTCCTTCTGCCCCTGTTGGGCTCTACCATAATCCTCTTTCTTCTCCAGCAGGATTCCCCTACCGCCTCCCTTCCCAAGGGATTTCAGCTGCTTTCCTTAGGGGATCTCCCTGCTGCAAAGCTTCTCCTAGAACTCCTAGGCCTTCTGCCCCTCCTAGGCTTCTCTGTTATACTCTTCCTCTCTTAGGCCCTAGCTCTGGGGTCCTCCGCTGCTCCTGGTGGGTGTTCCTGCCTGTCTACACACTGAAAACTCCTCTTTTACCTCCCACCAGGATCTCCTAACCTCTGTTGCATTCTCAGCTTTATTTAAGGCCTAGCTCCACCACCTCTGCCAGCCAGGAGGCAATTAATTCATCACCTCCAGGTATGGAGCATGACTAACTGGGGTCACTTTCTAATGAAGCCCCATTACGCCTAACTGGGGTCACTAATTAGTTCTTAGTTTGCCAGATCCTGAGAGAGACTGAGGGATAGCTGCTAAGTCAGGGGCAAGACTGGGCCCGGTTTGCCTGAACAGGCCAGACAGCCCATTACAGAAGCAAAATTCTCCAAATAATGGTTTTCTGCAAACTAGAACACAGCAAACCATCTCAGTTGCTCACTAGGTGAGTAATTGTGATGCTGTGAACACAGGGCTCTGACTTCACTTCAGGATGAAGGAGGAGCAGTCAGAGTGGAGGAGAAAGCACTTGTTTAACTACAAAATGATTAGCACAAATGGATGGAACACTTTGTAAAATGCTAGATACATCCATTCAATAAATAGGACACATTTTAGAGTGTTGCACAGTACAGCTGACCATCAAAAAATAAATGCATATTAAAGGAAGCAATTAAATGGAGTATTTTCGTGAACACGAGTATCTACTGAATAGCGTTGTGTTCTGTTTCTATTCTACTTTGCACTGTTGAGATAACAGAGGAAGGCTGGGACAAGGTGGATGAGATAATGTCTTTTATTGGACCAACTTCTGTTGGTGAGAGAGACACGATTTTAAGCTTACACAGAGCTCTTCTTCAGGGCTGGGAAATGAATTTAGTCCAGGTCTACACTACAAAATTAAGTCAACCTAATTTATGTTGGCATATAGCCACTGCAATAATTACATTGCTTGTGTGTATCTACACTTTGTTCCTTGTGTCAGTGGTGCATGTCCTCACCAGGAGCACTTGTATTGATTGTACTGTCAGTGTGGGGCATTGTGGAATGGCTCCTGAAAGCCGGTGACAGTCGATGTAAGCAACACAGTGTCAACGCTGACCCTGCCTCAACCTAACTACATCGACCTTGGCTACGCACAACTCGTGGAGGTGGAGTTATTAAGTCAGCATAGCAGGGCAGTTACATTGACAAGAGCAAAATTTAAGTGTAGACACTTCCTTAGTTAGGTCGACGTAAACTGCCTTGTGTCGATCTAACTCTGTAGTGTAGACCAGACCTTAGAGTGTCACAGCTAAATACAAGGTGGAATAGATTGTTTAGCATAAGCAGTTTAACACATATTTTTTTCAAGGGGCCATTCAAGGTGCAGTGGCCTTTTAACACCCCTCCAGTCATAGGGGAGATTGGTCGGGGGGACAAGACAGCTAGGGAGGTTGTTAGTGGGTTATAGAGGAAGGCTGCTCACTGACACCTTGCTCAGGATTGAGATCAGTCTAATCTATTATCTGGTTTGACCTTGTCAATGAATGACAACAGTTTTAATAAAATTTCACTGGTTTAATACATGGGGCCAATTCTGCCCAGACTTACAGCTTGTGTGACACCTCATTGACTTCAGGGGTGCAAAAGGTGCAAGTTTGGGGGACAGGTTTCAGAGTGGTAGCCATGTTAGTCTGTATCAGCAAAAACAACGAGGAGTCCTTGTGGCACCTTAGAGACTAACAAATTTATTTGGGCATAAGCTTTCGTGCGCTAGAACCCACTTAATCAGATGAAGTGGGTTCTAGCCCACGAAAGCTTATGCCCAAATAAATTTGTTAGTCGCTAAGTCTGGGGGAGAATTTTGGCTTAGGAGGTCTTGGATTCTGAGATAATTGCAGCCACATAGATTTAATTGAAGGTGTTAATAGAGTAAATCACCACAGTCCATATGTTCAAAGCACAGCCGTATGACTTTCCTTAGGTTCCACAGCCACTAATACAAAAAGTGTGAATGAAAACATTTAGTCTTTGTATCAGCTGGTAGTTCTGGGTTTCTAGGTTTGTGGTTTAGGATCTGTTTATCATGAATAATCATCTGTAGAGCTGAAGCTGAACCAAAGCAACCCAAACTTTAGGGGTAATTTCAGAATCCAAACTTGGATCCAGTTCCAAAATGTTGGAAATGGTCCCTCCCATTATAATGGACCAAACTGAAATGCTAGACCCCCAAGTCCCAGGATTTTTGAGGTGTTCAGGTTACCAGTGTTGAATTTTGAAGCTTGAACTCACACCAGTGATGTAGTGCAAAGACCAAAAGTAAAATTTGGTCTATTTCATTAACTAAAGTACATAGTGTGGTGCATGAAAGATGCATTTGAAAATTATAGCAGGAAAATACTTCTACCAGTTAATTAAAATGCACTTCCATTAGATTCTATTAGGTTTTGGAAAGAAAAATCTTGCTTCAAAGAGCATAAAACAGAATAGCCGGTCCTGCTCCCTATAAGCATTTTAATGGAGTTGGTTCACCACAGTGGTGCCTAAAGACAAACTCTCTCTTAATAACCTTAATTAGAAAAATGAAACTGTATCATGCAGACTACAGCAAAATACTTGCCTTGTGTAAGGAGGCTGTTGGCCCCTTACTGAAATTTAGTGCGCTTTTTTGTTGGCCCTCTTCCAATACCAGGAGAAAGGGGAAGGGCCGAAAAGAAATCAGGATCCTGGGACTGACAGGGACCCTGTGATAAATGTGGGGAGGAGGTCCAGTGTAGCTCCCTTTGATGGACACCCAGCCAGCCAGTTAGTTAGCTATAAAATTCTTCTTGGTAGCTGTTCTCTACTTGCTTTACCTGTAAAGTCTGACTATATGCATAGGTAAAAGGAAGTGAGTGGGCACCTGGCTAAAAGAGCTGATGGGAAGGCTAGAACTTTTAAAAATTGAAACAAGACTCCCCTTTTGTCTATCTGTGGTGGTTCTCCCGGAGAGCAGGGACAGGGCTGGAACTATGCTGTAAAAGCTGGTGCCAGGTGTGAAAAATCATTAAATCATACCTAGAAACTACTCCTTTGAAACCCCACATATGTAAGTAGATCAGGAAATGTCTAGGAAGACATGATTAGGTTTCTCTCTCTTATTTCTTTATGGCTTGTGGACTTCTCTGTGCTAACCCCCAAATGCTTTTGTTTTGCTTGTAACCACTAAGCTGGACCTCAAGAAAACCATTCTTGATGCTTAATTATTATATTTTCTCTTTTTAAATCTAGCAATAGCCTAAATTCCAGATGTATTTTCTTTCTTTTTGTTTTTAATAAAATTTACCTTTTTTAAGAACAGGATTAGAATTTTTGTGTCCTCAGAGGTTTGTGCATATGTTGTTTAATTAGCTGGTGGCAACAGCTGGTTTTCTTTCTCAGCTCTTCCCCAGTGGGGCAGAGGGTGGTGGTGAAAGTGCTTGAGGGTACCCCACAGGGAGGAATTCCCAAGTGCGCCTTCCTGGGTTTAAAGGGGTTGGGGTTTTTTGCACTTGGGTGGTGGCAGCATCAACCCATCCAAGGTCAGAGAGAAGCTGTAACCTTGGGAGTTTAATACAAGCCTGGAGTGGCCAGTATTAATTTTTCGAATCCTTGTGGGACCCCACCTTCTGCACTCGAACTGCCAGAGTGGGGAATCAGCCTTGACAGACCCAGAGAAATCAGAAGAGCTCTAATCCCAGGGGCAACAGGGAGCGGTCACACGCCAAATCAGCCAGATTGACGCAGTGGGAAGGTCAGTGAGGGAATGGAGAGCACAAGGCCCATGCTTTGTGGGCAGAGTAACTTAAGGCATGAGACGGAGAGAGCAGCAGCCCCGTGCAGAGCCAGGGAGCGCACAACAGCATGAGCCGCCTGAGCAGAGTCAGAGCAGCAGCTGGAACTGAAGCAGCATTGCAGGAATACTGGTGGGGTGAGTCTCCTACTCTCATAGCAGGGTCATGTGCACTGGTCAAGGGAGAGACGGGGCCCCTTTCCCAGAAGCAGCTAGAGAGGGCATTAAGTGCCAGATCCAGAGGGGGACGTGGCCTGACAGGAGAGCCAGACCCAAAGGTGGAGAATGGGTTCTTTCACATGGAGTCCAAACCCATCCTGGGGCAGTGCCGCACCTGCAGCTACAGCAGCACGTCCTGCTCCTGGAAGCAGACACTAGCCGAGTAAAGTTGTGGTAACTGTAAAGTTTGTTTCCCTTTAGAGACTGCTGTATTGACCCTAGAGAAGCCGTTTCCTCACAGTGCTTATGCTGGGAAGTGCTTGTTAATCCCCAAAGAAACGGTTCTGGTGTAAATAAATTGTATATATTGTCACAGGCGCTGACTTCTTCTCTATCCATGGGGTGCTCATCCCTGCCCTGCCCCAGGCCCGTCCCCACTCCACCCCTTCCTCCAAGGCCCTACCCCTGCCCTGCCTCTTCCTGTCTTCCGCCCTGCCTCTTCCCATCCCCTCCCCCAAGTGCACCCCATCCCCACTCCTCCTCCTCCCTCCCAGCACCTCCTGCACACTGCGGAACTGATTGCGGTGGGTGGGAAGTGCTGGGAGGGAGCGGGAGGAGTTGATTGGTGGGGCCACTGGCAGGTAGGAGCTGTTGGGGGAAGAGGGGGAGCTTGGCTGCTGGTGGGTGCTAAGAACCTGCTAATTTTTTTAAGTGAATTGCAGTGATTATCGATTAAAAGGGCAACAAATGAGTTAGGAATGCCCTAGAGTAGGGGTACCCTTGTCCCTACCCAGAGTTGCCCACAGAGAAACTTGGGTAAACACCCAGGAACCCTCGGCTCATCTATCAACATAGGGCTAGACTTCAGTATCCTTACTCATGTTGGCTTGTATCTCAATCCATCAATAATCACAATGAAGTCAAGGGAGCTACTTGTGGAGAAAGGTGTTGCCCAGGAAAGATGATTGAGTTATCAGAACCTGGCCTTTATTACACTATATGGGAACATGAAGTGTCCACTTACTCACAGTAAATCACAGAGCTCTGGTGGCAGGATTTCTATACTCACCGTACTCACTCATCCTTATCTTTTCCCCACATCAATTACTCATGAAAGGAAAATAAATGTTCAGTGTCACAGTTATGTGGCACTATCTCTGCTAGGGGGTAGCTGCGCAGAGTATTCTCTTAACGACTCTCAGTGACCCTGTTATGAATTATGGAGGAGAAGGCTGGTCTTGTGGATTAAACCACAGGACTGAGAGGCAAGAGAGTAGAATCTTCTTCTCCCTTCTGCCACAGACTTCCTCTGTGACCTTGGAAAAGTCACATCACCTATCCGGCTACATCAGGAAATTGAATTATTGCTAGAAATAGTTTGATAGGGGTTCCCTTGAATTGACAGTGAAAATCATTTAAGTGCTAATATAGACCAGACAATAAAATGGATTAAGACTTTTTTCCACCCAGTGCTTGCAAGATGGCCAAGGACTTGGACTTTGGGAACTGGGTGCACTTAAGGTAGATTCACAAGGGGGACTTAGGCACCTAATTGCTACTATAAGTATCTATTTTAGGAGGCACTGGTATTCACAATTGCTGCCTAACCCTGTAGACATCTAAATTTCCTAGTTACCTAAGTTACCAGCAGCAAAGCCCCCTAGGGACCTACATTTCTGCTGTTTGGCATGCACAAAGCTACCTACCTACCTGACACTGTCGAGCTGGTTGGTGTCTAAAAGCAGGGGGGTCCTCAAACTAGGTGTTCCCCTGCCTGTCTCCCCAGCAGGGGCTGATCCAGCAGGGTGTTAGCATGGCACTCACCTACAGGGTGGGAGACTTGGGTTCAAGTCCCTGCTCCGAATCAGGCGGGGTGGAGTTTCCCACATCCTGGGTGAGTGCTCTAACCATTGGGATTCTGGGATGAGGCACCACAACCATATTTCCTGAAAAAGGGCCACACCTCTCTCTTTGGCATTTCTTATCAGCTAGCTCAGGTGGCTCCCCATGTGGTGGAAAGGCTTCTGTGAATCATTTTAAGGCGCCTAACTCTCCTCATGCATTGTACAGGGAGACTGGGCACCTAACTCAAGGCTGTAACTCGGCTTCAGGGTGCCTAAAAGATAGGGGTTGCAATTCAGAGTGGCCACTCCTAAATCTCTCTTGTGAATCTAGCTCTTAGCACCTTACAGGATCGGACCTTTAAAAATTATAAACCATCTGCAACCCAGTAGTAATACTGAAATGTTGGACCTTCCCATTGCATGCAGCAACATTTCCTTTCCAAATAGAGTCAGGATCTCTCAGTGTTTGAGGGATCCAAGTAGCTGACTGTTCCTTAGTGATTTATGGCATTCCATTAACTCTTAAAATGTTTTGCTTTTCTTCCAGAAATGAGATTATGCAGGCTGAGTATCCAGAACTGGAGAGCACCCTTTAAGACATTGAAGAGGAAATGCAAACAATGGAGGAATTAGTGTCTGAAATCTGGTTAGTGTTAACACGGTAATCTCTTTTGTTCATAGCTTTGTGATTAATTGTGCATTATGGTGGAGATGAAACTCATCGATTTATTACTAAACCAAAACAGAGATTATGAGCCTTCCTGTAGGAAGGGTTAACCACTGCGGCAGATTCATCCAGCTCAGTAGAGTGATGAGTTCATGAAAGTATCAAGTGGGAAATGTAGCCAATGTTACCACACTGAATGCTGTAAACAGTGTCTCAAAAGCACGATTCCTTTGATGTTCGAGAACTTTGTGTTCAACCCTTTGGAGTTGGAAATGGCTCTAAACCACAGATGAGAAAATAGTACCTCCAATCCAGGGTTAGTTTTGACTGACACCGAGACCAGGTGGCTGGGGATGGGAAATGACGGAATGACAGCCCCAGGCACATGACCGAAACAGAGGACATAATGTGCTGTCTGAGAAGCTTTTTAAAAAAGAGCAGTTTGAGAGACGCAAAGGGGAAGGCCCTGCAGTTGAGACTCCAAACACAGAGCTGCTTTGCGGGAGTGCTACAGTTGTGCTACGTCTTTGAGATATAGGCTGGGTGCTGCATTTCCCACTTAATATCCTATTCAGCAAGGAATCCGTGCAAGTCCAAAATTGGCTGACCTGTTAGTAGCTGTGACGCATCCATAGTAAAGGATTGGCCGCAAGTCAAACTCACTGGGTAAACCAGAGTTCAGCAACTACGCTTTCTGCCCTCTGTGCCTCCCGTCAAAAAAACCCAAAAAACTTAAGGCATTTGTAATAAACACTTATCTATCGCTAATGACACCCTGTATTTTAAAATGTCTTGGGGGATGGCTTGGACATCTACATCTAAGGCAGAGGTTCCCAAAGGGAATGTTCAGGGAGGCATGGCTGGGGCCCAGGCCACCTCCCATGGGGCCCACCCCCCCTCCCCGCTATAGCCCCAGCTTTGGCCCTCATACCCCTGTCTGTGTCACCCCCATCACGCTGCAAAGCCATGGCCCCACTCCTGGCCCCAGCTCCAGGAGGAAGCGCGGACAGGGCTAAAGCGGGGTGAGAGGTAAAAAGTTTGGGGACCACTGTTCTAAGGCCATCTATCCCTAATAACATGTTAATGGTTCCATACTGCTAACTGAGGCAACATGTTATAAAGCCAGACCGCAGTTCACCGCCAAAGGCTGGATAGTTGAGTAGATGGACCAACCTCATATTTTGCTGTTTCAGTTTCTAGAGTATTGTCTGAAAGGTTTAGGTAGAATCTACATAAAATAAGAACATAAGAATGGCTGTACTGAGTCAGACCAAAGGTCCATCCAGCCCAGTATCCTGTCCACCGACAGTGGCCAGTGCCAGGTGCCCCAGAGGGAGTGAACCTAACAGGTAATGATCTAGTGATCTCTCTCCTGCCATCCATCTCCACCCTCTGACAAACAGAGGCTAGGGACACCATTCCTTACCTATCCTGGCTAATAGCCAGGAATGGACTTAACCTCCATGAATTTATCCAGTTCTCTTTTAAATCCTGTTGTAGTCCTAGCCTTCACAACCTCCTCAGGCAAGGAGTTCCACAAGTTGACTGTGCACTGTGTGAAGAACTTCCTTTTATTTGTTTTAAACCTGCTGCCCATTAATTTCATTTGGTGGCCCCTAGTTCTTATATTATAGGAACAAGTAAATAACTCTTCCTTATTCACTTTCTCCACATCACTCATGATTTTATATACCTCTATCATATCCCCCCTTAGTCTCCTCTTTTCCAAGCTGAAAAATACCTCTTTAATTTCTCCTCATATGGGACTCGTTCCAAACCCCTAATCATTTTAGTTGCCCTTCTCTGAACCTTTTCTAATGCCAGTCTATCTTTTTTTAAATGAGGAAACCACATATGTATGCAGTATTCAAGATGTGGGTGTACCATGGATTTATATAAGGGCAATTCTCTGTCTTATTCTCTATCCTCTTTTTAATGATTCCTAACATCCCGTTTGCTTTTTTGACTGCCGCTGCACACTGCCTGGATGTCTTCAGAGAACTATCCACGATGACTCTAAGATCTTTCTCCTGATTAGTTGTAGCTAAATTAGCCCCCATCATATTGTATGTATAGTTGGGGTTATTTTTTCCAATGTGCATTACTTTACATTTATCCACATTAAATTTCATTTGCCATTTTTGTTGCCCAATCATTTAGTTTTGTGAGATCTTTTTGAAGTTCTTCACAGTCTGCTTTGGTCTTAACTATCTTGAGCAGTTTAGTATCATCTACAAACTTCGCCACCTCACTGTTTACCCCTTTCTCCAGATCATTTATGAATAAGTTGAATAGGATTGGTCCTAGGACTGACCCTTGGGGAACACCACTAGTTACCCCTCTCCATTCTGAAAATTTACCATTTATTCCTACCCTTTGTTCCCTGTTTTTTAACCAGTTCTCAATCCATGAAAGGATCTTCCCTCTTATCCCATAACAACCTAATTTACATTAGAGCCTTTGGTGAGGGAACTTGTCAAAGGCCTTCTGGAAATCTAAGTACACTATGTCCACTGGATCCCCCTTGTCCACATGTTTGCTAACCCCTTCAAAGAACTCTAATATATTAGTACGACATGATTTCCCTTTACAGAAACCATGTTGACTTTTGCCCAACAATTTATGTTCTTCTATGTGTCTGACAATTTTATTCTTTACTACTGTTTCAACTAATTTGTCCGGTACTGATGTTAGACTTACCGGTCTGTAATTTCCGGGATCACCTCTAGAGCCCTTGAAAATATTGGCGTTACATTAGCTATCTTCCAGTCATAGGGTACAGAAGCTGATTTAAAGGACAGAACATAGTTAATAGTTCTGCAATTTCACATTTGAGTTCTTTCAGGACTCTTGGGTGAATGCCATCTGGTCCTGGTGAATTGTTTCTGTTAAGTTTATCAATTAATTCCAAAACCTCCTCTAGTGACATCTCAATCTGTGACAATTCCTCAGATTTGTCACCTACAAAAGCTGGCTCAGGTTTGGGAATCTCCCTAGCATCCTCAGCCGTGAAGACTGAAGCAAAAATTCATTTAGTTTCTCTGCGATGACTTTATCGTCTTTAAGTGCTCCTTTTGTATCTTGATCATCCAGGGGCCCCACTGGTTGTTTAGCAGGCTTCTTGCTTCTGATGTACTTAAAAAACATTTTGTTATTACTTTTTGAGTTTTTGGCTAGCTGTTCTTCCAACTCCTTTTTGGCTTTTCTTATTACATTTTTACACTTAATTTGGCAGTGTTTATGCTCCTTTCAATTTGACTTCCACTTTTTAAAAGGTGCCTTTTTATCTCTCACTGCTTCTTTTACATAGTTGTGAAGCCACGGTGGCTCTTTTTTAGTTCTTTTACTGTGTTTTTTAATTTGGGGTATACATTTAAATTGGGCCTCTCTTATGGTGTCTTTGAAAAGTGTCCATGCAGCTTGCAGGGATTTCACTCTAGTCACTGTACCTTTTAATTTCTGTTTAACTAACCCCCTCATTTTTACATAGTTCCCCTTTCTGAAATTAAATGCCACAGTGTTGGGCTGTTGAGGTGTTCTTCCCACCACAGGAATGTTAAATGTTATTATATTATGGTCACTATTTCCAAGCTGTCCTGTAATAGTTACCTCTTGGACCAGCTCTTGCCTCTCCCCTTGTGGGTTCCCATACCAGCTGCTCCAAGAAGCAGCCATTTAAAGTATCGAGAAATTTTGTCTCCACATTTCGTCCTGAGGTGACATGTTCCCAGTCAATATAGAGATAACTGAAATCCCCCACTATTATTGAGTTCTTAATTTTGATAGCCTGTCTAATCTCCCTTAGCATTTCATCGTCACTATCACTGTCCGGGTCAGGTGGTCAATAATAGACCCCTATTGTTATATTCTTATTAGAGCATGAAATTACTATCCACGGGGATTCTGTGGAACATGTGGATTCACTTAAGATTTTTACTTCATTTGATTCTACATTTTCTTTCACATATAGTGTCACTCCTTCCCCTCCCTTCCCCCCCCTCCCACGACCTGTTCTGTCCTTCCGATATATTTTGTACCCCAGAATGATTGTGTCCCATTGATTGTCCTCACTCCACCAGGTTTCTGTGATGCCTATTATATCAATATCCTCCTTTAACACGAGACACTCTAGTTCACCCATCTTATTGTTTAGACTTCTAGCATTTGTGTACAAGCCCTTTAAAAACTTGTCTACTGAGCTAAAAAATCTACTGAGCTATAACCTCACTTCTCAAATACCAGGTATATATAACAGACAGTACAGACTTCAAATGGAGCAGTAGAACCTGACAGGAATACAACAGTAAATGTTAAACAAACAATGAAAATTATTTTGTACATCAAATGTAACATGTATAATTGCATAACATAGTTTTCTCTTTAACTCTGCCTTTCCTGATTTGCATGTGGTTTTTTAATCCAATCTTTATGATTATTTGGACATACCATAGTATTTTGACATGTACAGTAAGGTCTCTCGGCTGTGATTAGATTTAAATTTGCACTGTACCCCCCTTTGCATGATGTAAATTAACAAAGAAAAATCTAACGGCAAGCTTATTAGTGTACAATAAGTGACAAGTAATTTAATTACTTCCCAGTTGCTAGTGACAAATCAAATTGTTCCTTCTATTAAAATCATTTACACATGTAGGATTTACAAGTCAGCATGTAATACACATGACAAATTAGTTCATTCTGTACATAAACACTAAAGACTGCTCTAAAATTGGATTAGTTACAGGTTCAAAACCATTTCAGTTCAGCTAATAGGGATTGGCCTAGCTTCCAGATTTTTCTTGGAAGTCGGGATCAACAAGCCTTTTATTTGTATGTGCAGTACATTACTGATCAGGTACAGATGGGGAGTCTTTTTTGGATAGGCTATGCCACATTTACTATAATCTTACCATGTATCATTCACCTGATATTACCATATATTCTGCTGTTGCATGCCAGGGATACCGAATGAAATGCACTCAGGTGATCTCAGCTTATCCTGTAGTGAATCGATTTGTACTCCTATGTACTGTTTAGTAAAATCATCAATAATAAAATAAATCAGGTCACACTAACTGGAAATTATTTTATGGTTTTCTGGCTGAAAGAGGCACAGTCTGATCTGTAATTACATTTTTAACAACTGATCCAAACTGTTTTCCATCCAGAACCCCATTACTAAAAATATGTCTGGTAAATACAGGGGAAAAAATGGAGACAATTATTTTTGTTCTATTTAATTTCTTGTTGTAGAATAAATCAAATAAAATTAGAAATGTAAAGTTATCTTAAGTTTGCGTAAAGAAATATGTATCGTAAAGAAAGGCCCTAGCTAATAACTAACACTTAGGTATTTTCCGTTACTGCTCTTAATTTACCACAGGATACATAGTGTCCTTTTTACCAAATATCTGTCTATACTTGGGTTACTTCCTTCTCTATCCAAAACTCCCACAGCAGAGGCAAATCAAGTATATATCACGTTGAAGCTTAGTTCCTACAATAGTAAGTCCAACTTACAAAAGTTATACTTTTTAATATTATATTTTTACATTACAGAGTTAAAACTCAAGTGATGCTAAGCCTAATGTCTACACATTGCTCCAAAATCAAATGCTATGAACATTTTAGGAAGCTAACAAATTCTGCTATTATATTTAGTAAATTCTTCTTTTAAAAATAAACCACAAACATTTGTTTCCTAGATTTACTTGCAGTAAATTATTCAGCCACTAGATGTTTCTATTTGTATGTTTGGAGTACCAGACAAAGTGTAAAGCCAGGTAAAAATGGAAGACAAAGCTGGGACTCAAGTCATGTGGAAGCCTATCTATTTGATTGTAATAGTCTTTAATACCTGTTTATGAGAGATTGTGATTCCATATTAAATGACACTCATTTAGCATAGCTTAGAAAATTTTGGCTTCTACTCAGTATGTCACTTGGAAAGGTTAAGCCTTTCAAATAACCATCAAAATTACATATAAAACAGTGTACGGTTGTTATATGCTAGATTAGAAAGTTATAGAATGACAAGAAAGAGAATGACCTTTATAATAGTTTAAAAGGTGCACATTTATCATCACGCAGTATTTAGATTGCACAAAGGAAGAACTGACATTCACTTAGGGACAACTCTTACCTTCGGCTCTCTGGCTGTGGAGATCTTGCCTGCAGCTGAACTGGTGTAGTTCTGTTGTGCAGGAAGCAGGATTCAGGATGCAGCTACAAAGCCCACATCCCTGGGGGCACCTTTCATGTCCTTGCACAGTGGGTTTTAGGGCAGGTCAGAAGGGGACTGGAGCAAAGCTGGTGCACCTGGACCCACAGTTTATTGCCCTCCAAATGGAGGGCAGAAATGCAGCAGGGGCATCCTCAGCTCCAGACAACCGTACCTGTTGTTGAGCACTTCTGCTGCTGCTCTGTAGCTCTCTTCCCCTCAAATACCCTTGTAGAAACTCTTTGCAATAAGCCCAGCTGTTTAACAGTGGGAGGGGGAAGGATTTGGATCTTAATAAACTTGTCTTGACTGATACTCCTTAGTGTAAGAGAGAATGAACAGAGTGGGGGAGAAGGAGTCTTAAATCTGTCCTGAGCCCCTTCCAACAGAACACTGAAGACTGTGATGTGTGGTGTCAACACCCAACACAGGCCACAGCCCAAACTGGAACCTTCCCAGTATGTCACTGGTAGCCAAATGCACTGAGAATTGCAAAAAACCCCACCTTCCTCAAAATGGGGAGGTGTCAGACTGCTGTTACAGGGCCTCAGGATTTCAAAGGCAGGGCATGAATTCAAAGGATGATATTCTCTTTTAACAGCTGTCTGTCATAATGCAAGGATCGCTCCCCTGTGCTTGCATACTGCACAGGAGATGCCTCCACCTCACAGCAGCTGATGTGAGAATTAGTAAGAGATATTGGCAAGAAACTGGACAGGAATTTGGAAGCGGTAACAGCTTTGGCTGCATGAGCATTTTGGGAGAGCAAGGAGCTAATCTGGATGACCCAACAGATCAGAATCAGGCAGACTCTCTTAATGAAAGCAAAGCAATTGCTTACCCATGGATTACTATACATTCAAAGAGGGGGTGAAAGGGAACAAATGTAGGGCCAGATTCTCAGTTGGTGTAGAGCAGCATATCTCCACAGAAGTCAAGGCAAAAAATGGCTGCCAAAGCCATAGTTAAACGCCGCAGAATAGTTTATTGTGGTGAAAGACGCTTCCAGGATAACAGCAAGGAAATGGCAACAAACATCAGAATTTTGCCAAAGTATTATTGCGTAATGGGTGGAGTTCTGTGACAAATTCACTCTGAATCCAGCCGGGATGACAGAATCCATTGCACACCTGAGTAAGATGATGAGACAAACTCTATATGTACTTCTATGGCCCCCATTCCCACAGTATCTGAGCACCTCACAGTCTTTTAACACGTTTATTCTTACAACAACCTTGTGAGTCAGAGTATTTTTAACCCCCTTTTACAGATGGAGAACTGAGGCACAGAAGGACTAAATGACTCACCCAAGGTCACACAGGAAGTCTAGGGTAGAGCAGGAAACCGAATGCATGTCTCCTGAGTCATAGGCTAGCACCCTAACCACGGGCCAGCCTTCTCCATGCTCTGTTAAAGCAGTAGCACTGAGCAAGTCTGTCTTCAGTTCTGTTGTACAGAGAGCAGATTTCGGCTCATTCTCTTCTGCTTGGATTTAACACCTGTCACACACCGTAAAAGACCTGATCCTTCCCCAGTCAAGAGCAAGAAAAGAAATGTAGAGGCCTCAGGTTTACATCCTACAAAGTTGAGGTTTAGGGTCAGTGGAAAGCAGTCTTTTTCTTTTATTTGGATTCAGGAAATGATCATCATATAAGCTGGAAGTGATGTCTCCTTGGCAAGCTTGTGTACGAACCTGGAATTAAACTCTGAAGGGCACATTGTCTGAATTAACTCTGGGGTAACTCTGATACAACACTAGCGCTTAGGTATTTTCCGTTACTGCTCTTAATTTACCACAGGGTACACTGTGTCCTTTTTACCAAATATCTGTCTATACTTGGATTACTTCCTTCTCTGTCCAAAACACCCACAGCAGAGGAGAATCATAAATTCATGGTGCATTGAAACCTAGCTCCTACGATCAGGAATACATTTATTTATGTAATTTTTTTTTCTAATATACCTTGGCAAAATGAAATTTTTAAACATGCTGAATTTCTAAAAATGAAAAATAATTTTAAAAAAAGTAGATGGAAGACACTGTACAAATAAGTCATGCAAGTAAACCACAAGGCAAAGGAATTGAATTAGGGAATTCTAATCTAATTTGCCACAGTTTTCAAAAGTGACTAATGATCTTTGGTACTTCAATTTTTGGGTTCTTGACTTGAGACCCCTTTAAAGGGGCTTGCTGTTCAGGGAATAGGTACTTAGCACTTTCTGAAAAGCAGTCCCTTAAAGATGTCCCAAACTGAGCACCCAAAAGAGGTCATAGGGCAGTACTTTCTGAATGCAGGTATTTAATCCAACAAAAGTCATACACCAACATCTAAATGGCATGATTTCCTCAAACGGATGATTGGCTCACTTTTTCACACTAATCAGTGCATGTTCTGTTAGCAAGTGCCAGCAACATGAACTAATTCAATTTACAAAAGAACCAGCCTAAGCAAATCTTCAAACACGTCAGGATTATTCCACCCTAATGCAAATGATTTTGGGTAAATTAACAATATTCATTAGAGCATCACAATTTACTCTCTTATTTTGCAGAGATTTCTTTCCACTGGCATAACAAGGAGCTCTTGCTAAACATGGTATTTAATTTGCCAGCTATGATATTTACAGCTTGGTGGGGGTTTTTTGTTTGTGCAGGAAAAAGCACTTGAAGTAAAGTATTCATGCTGCCCTTGAGGATGCTAGAGCTTCCAGGAAGAGATAATTAGGGCCTTGTCTACATGAGTCAGTTGTACCAGTATAAGTGCAGTTTTTTGAGCAGAAGCTGCATTGCAGCCACACATAAACTGAAAAAAGGCAATGTATCTGGTAATTAAGCTGCTTTGGAAGTGACTTTCCTCTATTTTGATAGGAGTTAAATCTGTAAAATGTGGGTGCACACCCATGCCTGCATAACTATACTGCTACAGTTATTCCTCTCACTGTTATCCCATAGTGCACTGGTTCACACCAAGCCTAGCCTGTCTAGGAACCCATGTGTACTCCACTGCTCTGGGGTCATCTGGACTGGATGTCCTACCTCACAGACTTTGCAAAGATGGGAAAGCCAGACAAGTAGGAAAGAGGACTTACTTTAATTAGATTGTACAAGGTAGGGTTTGACAGACCCTAGTTGGACCATCTAGTGCAACCTCCTGTATTAAGTGCAGGACTGTTCCCTTACTGAGTTACCTTTTATCTATTCTTCAGTACCTCTGTCTAGTGATGCCTCAGCAGCTTCCCTGGGCGAGCTAATAAAAGTTCCCTTTGTCGTCTCATGTTACATACCCTTTATCTCTTTGTCATCTTTCACTATGCCTGATACATAATGAAGTGTCCTGGGAAATCAAATACCTGGTGTAGGGATGGGGCAATCACATACAATGGGCATGCAGAGGCTAAGGACTTTGATGCTTTGAAGTACAATCTCACCCTTTCCCCTGCATCTTCTAATGTCCTGATAAAGGATTTAACACTTGTTTGTTTGTTTTTCATTAATAACTTGAATAATGGAGTGGAGAGTATGCTTATAAAATTTACATATGACTTCAAGCTGGGAGGAGCTACTAGCTCTTTGGAGGACAGGATGAGAATTCAAAACAACCTTGACAAGTTGAGAGAATTGGTCCGAAATCAACAAGATGTAATTCAATAAAGACTGCTGCAAAGAACTACACTTAGGATGGAAAAAATCAGATAACTACAATAGGTGACTAGATAGTACTGCTGAAAATGATCCAGGAGTTACAGTGGATTACAAATTAATGTAACGCAGTTGTGAAAAAGTTTAATATCATTCTGAGGTGTATTAACAAGCATGTCATATGTAAGACAAGGGTGGGAATTATCCTGCTGTACTCTGCACTGGTGAGGCCTCAGCTGGAGTACTGTGTCTGGGCACCTCAGTGTAAGATGGATGTGGATAAACTGGAGATATTCCAGAGGAGAGCAAGAAAAAATGATTAAAGGTTTAGAAAATTTGATCTCTGAGGAAAGGGTAAAAAAACCTGGGCCTGTTTTGTCTTGAGAAAAAGAAGACTGAGATGTCTTCAAATATATTAAGGGCTGTAATAAAGAAGACGACAATCAATTGTTTTCCATGTCCAGTGTAGGCTACATTTGAATGAATATATATGAGAGACTTCATAAGTGAAAGATTCACCTTCAGCAAAAACCTTAACTCTGCCCTGTAGCAACACCATGAGGGGGTAAAAAGTAACATGCTTTTAAAAATCAATAAAATCTAATTGGTCCACAAACACTGAAAAGCCTTAATCTTCATCTGTCTTTTGCATGTTATTTCCCCTAAATTACAGATATTTACTCTCAGCCTTAACTTCATCTTAATACCTTTTTTTTTGTTTTGAAATAGCCTTGGGATTTTTAAATTAAAAATCTCATACATAAACAGTAAACAGGCTCAGAGAGAATGTTACCATGGGATATTTCTAATGATTTGAAGAGCTGAAGTATCACTCTTAAACCATTTTTTTAAATTTAACTTTCATAACCAGATTCACCAGTATGCTCTGGCTGCTTCCCCCACCTTCCCCAAACAGCATAAAGCAGCCAACGCATAGGGACCAGTTAAACTGGGTTCACAGTTACTTTATTTTCTCAGATCAGTTCAGAACACATCACAGCTTTCCCCTCTACTTCCTGCTCTTCAAATTCCTCCTGCAACCCCTACATTCACCTGTGCTTTTGCTTCCCAAGTACCCCTGCCTTCACCATCTCCCTACATTCCCTTGCATGGGCACACATGCACACTAGTTTCCCCCCTCCCTCCTGAGCTGCCAGATGAGTAGACCTGGGGCAATAGGGAGCTTTTGAAAAGATATTTAAGGTTAATGGTTATCTTTCATAACTGAAAGTTTGTCACAAAACTTTGCCCCCTTTCAAAATGGCCCCATTGTTCTCAGTGGGATTGAAACCACAGCTTCCTTCTGGGAAGCCTATGCTTTGAGGAAGCGGAGACACTGAGTCCCACCGGGAACAGTGAGAGAAAGGAAGACTGTTCTCAAAATGGCCACCAACTGAGGGCAGCTGTGACTTCAGTCCCTTTCAGAGCAAAGGGAAATGGCAGCCATGTTGGAAGAGGGCAGTTCTTTGCGGAATTTGCTATAGCAGATCATTGTAACTTTCAACCTCTAGTACTGAAGGATAAAGTTTGTTATAGAATCATAGAATTGTAGGACTGGAAGGGACCTCAAGAGGTCATCTAATCCAGTCTCCTGCACTCATGGCAGGATGACCTATTATCTAGACCATCGCTGACAGGTATTTGTGTAACCTGTTCTTTAAAATCTCCGCTGATGGAGATTCCACAACCTCCCTAGGCAATTTATTCCAGTGCTTAACCACCCTGACAGGAAGTTTTCCCTAATGTCCACCTTAAACTGCCCTTGCTGCAATTTAAGCCCATTGCTTCTTGTCCTATCCTCAAAGGTTAAGGAGAACAATTTTTCTTCCTCCTTGTAACAATCTTTTATGCTCTTGAAAACTGTTATCATGTTCCTCCTGAGTCTTCTCTTCTCTGCACTACACAAACCCAATTTTTTCAATGTTTCCTCATCCTAATGTAATCCACACACCTCCTGGGTGTGGTGCTGTGTCCCCCTCTACTGGCACCAAGACCACTTAGAGATTAAAGAGTCTGCTACAATCTTAGCTAAGAGTCACGTGGCTTTTGGCTCATGCATTTAGTTCCAGAAGTCCTAGGTTCGATCCTGCCTGCCGACGACCGGCCTCTGTCAGTGCTACACTAAGTCATATTTTGTAGACCTGTAATAATTTTTGTAGCTCTTCTCTGGACTTTATCCAGTTTGTCCACATCTTTCCTGAAATGTGGCACATAGAATTGGACACAATACGCCAGTTGAGGCCTAATCAGTGCAGAGTAGAGAGGAAGAATTACTTCTCGTGTCTTGCTCATAACACTCCTGCTAATACATACCAGAATGATGTTTGCTTTTATTACAACAGTGTTACACAGTTGACTCATATTTAGTTTGTGATCTACTATGACCCCCAGATCCCTTTCTGCAGTACTCCTTCCTAGGTAGTCATTTCCCATTCTGTACGTGTGCAACTGATTGTTCCTTCCCAGGTTGAGTACTTTGCATTTGTCCTATTGAATTTCATCCTGTTTACTTCAGACCATTTCTCCAGTTTGTCCAGATCGGTGTGAATTTTAATCCTATCTTCCAAAGCACTTGCAACGCCTCTCAGTTTGATATCATCCGCAAACTTTATAAGTGTACTCTCTATGCCATCATCTAAATAATTGATGAAGATATTGAACAGAACTGGAGCCAGAACTGAGTCCTGTGGGACCCCCACTTGATATGCCCTTCCAACTTGAAGAGAATTCTTTCCTGGATATCTGGCTGGTGAATCTTGCCCACATGCTCAGGGTTCAACTGATCGCCATATTGGGATCGGGAAGGAATTTTCCTCCAGGGAAGATTGGAAGAGGCCCTGCGGAGTTTTCGCCTTCCTCTGCAGCATGGGACACGGGTCACTTGCTGGAGGATTCTCTGCACCTTGAAGTCTTTAAACCATGATTTGAGGACTTCAATAGCTCAGACACAGGTGAGAGGTTTATTGCAGGAGTGGGTGGGTGGGTGAGATTCTGTGGCCTGTATTGTGCAGGAGGTCAGACTAGATGATCATAATGGTCCCTTCTGACCTTAATATCTATGAGTCTATGAAGAACGATATGGAAAAATAATAATTAATTCTTCCTTCCAATAGAATGAGGCCTATGCACAAGACTTCAGTGATTTAAAACTATGTCAGAAGTTTAACGATTCTGTTATTCTGTTAGTGAGATTATTAGGGTCACAAAAAAGTCACACTGAATGCCAAACTTTTTAAAAGGACTCCTTTTAAATCTATTTTAATTCCTAAATTAGTTAACAGATTTACTTGTAAATTTTCAGAAACTTCATTCTGTACTCAGAGAGGAAGTGCTGCACTATTGGGAAGGATACGCTCAACTTTTCTTAAATAACAAAGAGATTGAATCCCTATTGTAAGTGCAAAAATCAACTCAACTTTAACTATGGACTTGCTACTGATGCCTCCATAATACATATGCACACGCTCCAAAATCCCAGGTTATACTGATTTTTATAACAACTCAAACTTTAATCCAATTAATTCTTTGTAGACAGGATTCCCTCACTATTTGTGTGTGTGTGTGTGTATATATATATATACATAGGTGTATGCGTATATAATAATGTGTACATGCTGTACACACACCTCTTTTTCTAAAGCAAATCAAAGCATAGTTTGTTCGCTGTATATCGTTACATAGCAACTGCTTTATTAGTTGATACTTTTATGCTTCTTTTGAGCTCAGCAATCAAATACATCTGTTCATTAACTGCACAGAAAATTGTGCTTTTATGAGGAAGGTGTTTTGTAATTGGCTGGGGGGGGGGTCTGTGTTGTTTGGATTGGTTCAAAAATAGCTTTCTTTTTTAATAGTTCTTGATTGGCTAATGATCTTAAGATTTAATTGCTGTTTAACTTCAGATCTATTTTTAATGTGTGTATAGTTGTAATTATGAAGAAAACACTCCATTCAGAACTTAAATAAATATCTGTTTTTTAATTTAAACTTTAAATCTTCATCTATATATAGCAAGTTTTTTAACATGCAAAGAGTTTACTGGGTTACTTTTTTAAGAAATGTAACCCCTGAAACAACATCAATGGCCCTATGGGCAGCAGAGCAGGTGTTCTGCAAAGGAGAAAAACACATTCTGTACAAATTACTCTCAACAGATTTTTTTAAAAATTTCCATAGGCCCCAAGTCTGTGGGTTAAAACTAACTGGTTTAAATTCACAATGTTTGTACTTCTTTTACAGTTCAGGCCTATTGGAACTTAGGAAATGGTTGGGGGATTGCCGAAAACATGTAAAATGCTCTGGCTATCTACTGAAGAACTGAGATATCTCTCCAAATAGCTTGAGCAAAGTTTCTGACTGAAGACTAAAATAGTCAAGTCGAAACTATGGGCCTGATTCCCATTTCACAAGAGTTTGACACCAATGTAAAGCCCCAATTCATTGAAGCACATGAATAACTTTAAGCAGCTGAGTAGTCCCAATAAATTAACTTATGATACCTTCTTATGCCTGTGCTACACTAGCCTGATGGATGCCAAGGATGGTGCAGAAGAGACTGGAGAGGCTCCTCAGAGCTACTCCAAGGGGCATGGAGTTCATGCATATAATCTCCAATCCCCCCACTAAGTAACTGTCCAGGAATCCTAGTTCCCACTCAGCATCCACAGAAGATAAAGCAGTTATACTTACCTCAGTGGGAGTTCTCCAGGTGCAGTGGCTGTAGCATCAGACCCCTCAGAAGCAATGTGATTCTGTGTAAACAGAAAGACTGATCACCTAAGTCCTACAAAAATACCTGCCCAAAGGGCCTGGGGGGAGGAAAATTCCATACAGGTCCCCTCATGGAGCATCTGTCCCAAAACATTCTGGAGGGAACTAGAATTTGTCTCCCTATCTTCTCCACCCCTCTCCCATGGAATGAGACATCATTCCACCCTCAACCCAGCAGATTCAAGGGATATGCAGGAGAATCAGTACCATCTGTGTGAAGGCCTGTGCCTCTGCATTGTCTCTGGAGCCTCTAATATGCCCCTCTCTCACTTCCTTCTATCGTGTGCTGCCCTTCTCTGGTGCTGGTAGGGAATGATGCCTACCTCTGCAGGATCCCAAGTAGGGTGACCAGCTGTCTCGATTTTATAGGGTCAGTCCCAATATTTGGGGCTTTTTCTTATATAGGCACCTATTACCCCCACCCCCGACCCAATTTTTCACACTTGCTATCTGGTCACCCTAATCCCAAGAAAGAGGGGAGATAGCCCTGTGGAGGTGGCTGACATGGTACTCACGTGTGGCAGTGGAGATCCGCGTGCAGATCTCCCGTACACACATTTCCCTGACACATTCTGGGTTGTAGTTATCAAGCCCAAACTCCAGCAAGCAGATCATTGGATGCTGAGGATTCAGCCATTAGATAACCAGGATGAACCCAGAAGTTCTGTTGCCAAAAATATTTCAGAAATCAAACATTGCACAATGTGACGTTATTCTGTGATTTAACAACAAAACTGGTAGGAGCCGTAAAGAATAAATGTTAGTTAACCAAGACTCAGAAACTTCTTGTTACCAACGCTGACATAAACATGGACCAAACTGCTCTCCTGAGAACCAGCTCTTGGTGTAGATGACTGAGCATTAGAAAATATAATCTACCTCTAGGAAATGACTGCTGTGTCATGTTGAAAATCTTACCTTATATTCACCTTAGAGTCTTGGTCTTTTTAGTCAGTTGATTCTAGATTGCGGATATCTTATGAGGTGCGTGTGTGTGCGTGTGCGTCCCCATTAGCAATAAGCCCAAAACCAATACCTCAGTCCTGCCATCATGGAATTTTAGGGAAGTTCAGAACCATATATGAATCTTACAGCCTGGGCCATTTCTGGTAGAAATAAACTGGTAGTGTAGATAGAAATTTGAGTTAATAAAACTCTACTATTAAACAATACCACACCTGTCCCATGCTCTGAGCGCCCCTGACAAACTTTAAAAAATACAGGTCATAAAATCAACAGACTCCAATAATTACCTGCAGATAACAATATTTATCTATATAAATAGACTTGTAATAAGCCCTACTAACAAAATCGCCACCAAAGTTTCTTTTCACTGGCACGGCACTTTTCAGTATCTCAGGTGCCAGAAATTTTACATTTTGCCTTCAAGTATTTCACTGGGAACCCAAAACCGAGTGCTACAGATTGCATCACAATCAGCTTCCTTGGAATTCTAAGAAGAGTTTTCCCAGTCTCTTCCCTCATGACTCTATTGAGATTTAGTCAGAGGCATTTTGTGCCTCTATTCTTGAAGTTGGTAGAGGCTATTTGTGGGTGATGCTGAATCTTTCCTTTGTATATTTCACGCTTCAGACTCCTTGTGCATGCCCACCTGACCTTTTCCTGTGTGTTAGATACAATGACCATGACCTTTCAATGTACAATATCATTTGACATTAACATGAATTCAGCAGTTATAATCTGAAGAGTTTGAAACATATGTAACAACTCTATGGTACCAAATGAATCCCCTTTCACCTGATGTCTGTAATATGTAGTGACATTTATCTCAACTCTCTAGCTCTCTTGTGGTTTGGCTGAGTCTTTTTAAAAAATCTTTTAAGATTATCTGTATCTTCATCTGCAAATTATTTTCGCTGTGAAATAACAGAGTGCCTCTGGAAACAGCTGCACTCTGAAGTCAATTAATCTTATAAACCATCACCTCCTACCTCCCAACTGGAACTCCGCTGTGTTTCTCAGTGATTAAATAACACCAACAACTAAAACACAAAGTCTTTACTTCTTGCTGAATAGCGCTAAGAACTCAAAGCTCTCTTTCCTCAAGTTCAAATTTGGGCTAAGAAAACTGTTAAATAAACTTTGCTAAATATTAATTTGGCATGGAAAACTTTGAATGACTTGTTGCCTTAGTTCAAGGATTCCCTTATGTGCACATCTTAAGGGTGCAACTGAATTATTCCTGAAGGAAAAATCCAACATCTCTCCCCACTATCCTGGTTCTGGCCACCCTTTTAGTCCCTATTTTTATTTACTAATTTATGTTTAACTTTTATAATTTAATTTTTTAAAAGTTAAATTTTGTATATATATGTGTGTGTGTGTGTGTATAAAAATTGGCTTTTAAAAAAATTCCTATATATATAAATAGGTATTTTAAAAAATTTTATGGGGGTTGCTGTCTTGTAAACAGTTTATTACAAGAACCAAAACAAATGTTTTAAACTTGCTTGACTTAGCTTTGTTAGTCAAGTTTCTGACATTTTTTAATGGTTTTACGTTTTCGAAGGGTCTTTTTTGTAAATTGTAAGTTATGAGTAGATTGATATATTTAAGTGTGTTACATTTTTAAACTGCAACTTTTATTTTTATATTTAAGCTTTGAAAACTTTATTTTATAGACAAGATAATATTTTTAGCTTGGGCTTTGATATGGCTGTATTTTACCAGTGGTTTGTTGTTTTTATTTATTATTTTAATAAGTTTATTATTACATTTAACTTTTTTCATAAGGAGTTTTACTTGCTGTTTTATTTTTAAATTTAGTTTTGTTTATTTATTTATTTGTGCTTAGGTTACGTTTTTTATTAACAGACATTATGTTGTCTCTGACTTTTTAGGAATCTTTTCCATTTAGTCTGTTTCCTCCTCTACAACTCTGATTTGCTATGTAGAAAGGTTGTGGTTTTTTAGTGATTTTAATTACATTTTTATAGTTAATTTAAATTAGATTGTTTTTGTACTTGTAGCAGCTGGCACAATGGATTACTTACAGACACATTATTGGGAAGGGCTAGTTTCCTTCAGAATGGTTGTCAAGGCTTCTCGGCAGGGGGACATAGTGGTGGTAATTGTCACTACCTGACCTTCCCTTTGCATAATTTGTTCCATTACTAAGGCTTTTACCAGGCATGACTGCACTAAGTTACATTGCCGTAACAGGGTTGTATTATTAAACCAAGCATTTTTTAACATTTTTAATGTTTTTAACACTGTTACTTTTACTACTTCTGACTATTTAGCTTTTTCAAGCTCTGCAGTGTTAATTTGTGCAAAAGCTCATTTTAACTGCACATACTTTAAAAAAAAAAGATTTACTTCAGTTTTATTGTTTAATAAGACACCCCACAAGACTTCACTAGCGAGTAAATTCTGTAACTTTGTTATTTTATTTTTTCAGAGTAACACATTTCTCAGTGGACTTTTTCTCAGCAGCTCTAAGCTTATCTTTTGTTTTTTGCACTTATTTTTTAACATAGTACATTTTGACTGAAAAGCTGTACGCACTAAACACAAGCCTTGAAGGATGCCTGCTTTTCACTTTGGATTTATGCAAATAGGTAACAGACGTGTTTATGCTGACTTTTTAGGAATCTTTTTCATTTAGCCTGTTTCCTCCTCTACAACTCTGATTTGTTTTTTATGCTTTTTGCATTCATTCCTCCAGGTGGCACATTTCATCTGTAAGCTTTTAGCTACCAGAAATAATCTTTGTAAAGCTGCTACTTTGATTTGGGCTTTTTTTGCATTAGGCTAAAAGAAACTAGATACCATTGTTTCCAGGGCTGCCAGTGGGTCCAATTTTTTGAAAATTCCAGTGGCATTCAACAGAACTTTGCTGTGCTCTGCCAACAATTTATTTATTTATTTATGCATTTAACGGGCCTCTGCAGTCCTCTGCCAAGTAGTCTTTTTGGTTTTTTTTTAATGTAATACCACTCTCGGGAGTTCCTTTTTCATGCCATCCCAGTTTCCCTCTAATACTTCTCTGGAGAGTCCACAGAGTCTGCCCTCAGGTGTAACTCACTTCTCCAGGATGCTACTAACTTCCTCATATTTAGACCCTTAATCCCTTCCAATGCCATTTCCCTTAATGTCAGGTTACAACCCTCACACTAAGGGGTGTATACATTACCTGCTCCAGAGGAGAGGATCCAAGTCACAGCACCACTACATTGGGGTTCCCCTGAGACCTCTTCCGCTCGGTTCCCAAAGAACTCAGTTCAACTCCAGTCTTGTCACTTAGGTTCCTTTATTTGGCATACAGCAAAGCTATGCTGAGTTAATCAGACTCAAGCACAAGGGGTGTGTATCAGGTGTACCACACATCCAAAATTACACAGCAAACCTCTTCCTTTATATACATTGACACATTACATGGCATTCATTGCATTACATTACATATACATTGCGCTACATGTTTTGGGACTGGCTTGGTTACTTTGTAGGAGCCAGTACAGCACACACTGTCAACGCACGACTTACTCTTTTCCTCATCTTATGTTCCAGGCTTATCTTATCCACTATTATCTTGTCCATTGTCAATGGTTCCATCAGTGTTTCCCCTTATCTTAGCTAGAACAGGCATTCTGTTTCCATTTACCTCCCTAATCCTGTCTGCCAAGAAATGATGCCTTGCACCCATGTCCAGTTGTTCGTATCAATCCAGGCCTACCTTTGTGGCCATCACTAACTCACTGCAAATTAAGTTAGTCTGTTGGCTTATTGTCTTTCTGCTGGGGGCTCTAAAGCATTCTTCTTAAGCACCTTTAATATAAAAAAATAAAGCTATTTACATTGTTCACAAATTCATTGGGAGCAAGTAGGTTTGTGAGCATGAGATTTCACCTGCCTACCCACCACAATTATAAGGGTCTGTGAGACAATACCAATAGCAGCACCGTTCATTCGCAACTAGTGGTAGGTTGGCCGGCTTTCATCAGCTTTGTGTTAAGAAAGCAACAATTGTACTGATCCCCCCCCGCAGTGACATCACCCCAAAAGTCCTTCATGGAAAACATCTAAGATGCTGACCCAAGCACTTCTGCCCCTTTCTTCCTTTGTTTTGTTCCCCTGCCCCGACTAGTCCTCCCCAATTCCATGGTGTCTGGTTGAATTATTTGTACAATCCTCAAGGCAGGGAACTTGCATAACCTATGCCTATAAGGGGTCATGCACACTTATGGCTCTCTATAAACATACTTAATTATCCTTAAAGGGATATGGCAGCATCTTCTCTTAGGTGAATTTCTTTGTTTTCCCTCACTCCAGTTTCCTCTGATATGTCTCTGCCTTGTGTACATGCATCCAGGCCTGTTTAACAGGAGACACAATCTGAATGCCCTAACTGGGGGTAGGGGATGGGGAGAAGGAGCAAACACTGTAACCAGCTCTTGCAGGTGGCACCAACTTCAGGAGCCTTCTCAGGCTGGGCCAACTGCAGGAATAGACAGTTACAGGGCTGTACTTATACCCACCCTACCCTTTCTATAAAACATCTGGTACCAGCGTCCTTCATTTCAGTCTGGTTTGCTGGCTTCCAAATGACAGCCAGTTCGTTCACTTACTGCCAGCAACTGCCATTGGCTGTAGCCCAAGAGATGACTATATCCCTGTACGCTACCGGACATGGCATTCTGATACTCGGAGTTCAGTGATGAAGGCAGTATAAATCCCTCGAGAGTTGAAGTAGAGCAGAGCTGAAGTTGGATGGCTCCCAAATGCTAAATAAAATGGTGCTTCCTCTGTGGGGGCATGTTCTTGGCTGTTATGGGCCAGTACTAGTTTGGGACGACAGCATTTGTATTCTCTCTCCCGTTCATTCTGCACAGTGTGCAACACGTCATGCAGTTCCGCATCTGCTGCCCCAGCACTTAGACCTTTAAATAGGGAAGTTTTGCTAATTTATAAAAATATAGTTAATTGCTTGGACTAAGATAGCAAGGGACAAATGCCATTTTTGCATGGGAACCATGTACTAGCTATATTCAGGGCTGTGCAAGCTGAGAACAACTATGTAAACAGAACAGATACATTATCCCCTAAATTATGAATGTGCTCAGAAGTAGAGTTACAGCCAACCTTTGCATTGGATGTGAACAGCTGCATGCACCATAGCCTCCAACTTTCCACAGAAACTTGGATCCAGCCATAGATTATCTTTGTTTTGTAAATTTTTTAATTAAGCTATGCTATTGTGCTGTATGTGAGGATACTAGCAAGCCAAAAACCCCTGGAAGCCAAGTTTTAAAGGAGGTTTCTCGAGATGGTATTTTAAGAGAAGCATAACTGCTTTTGAATTAAGATGTACAGCTTGCAATACATTCAAGACTTTCCATGCAATTGCATGCACTGTTTTAAATAAACAAACTCCCACTGAGCTTGCTGCTCCAGGGGATTTGTCTGAGCTTCCCAGGCATGTGTAAATTGTAAAGCAGATACGTGATCCTGTGGAGAGGAGTGGCAGTGGGTTTTTTCCCCCAGAAACCGTCCATTTGTGCACGTATACTGTCGCTAAAAAAATAAAATGTGGAGTCGTACAAACTCTGACAAGTCCGGGGTTTATGGTGCAAAGTGCAGCACACTTCATCCAAACAGGAACTGATCTCGCGCTGTGTGAATATCTTACCTTCTAAGTGCCATGACTTTGTCACTTTGGCCAATTGGATTTTATTCCGGTTGAGGAAAACTGCTTGTGGGATGTGGTTTCTGTGAGTGACTCATCTGCTTCTTCAGTTGCTCTCTTGTTAGTACTGATCAGGTGCAAAAGTGACAACAAGGTCCAGCAGGCAGCCATGGAAAAGCTGGTTGGATCAATTAGAAATATTTTTAACATGGTAGGTATTCTGGGTTGTGTATAGAGTCTTTCTCTCTTAGCAACCCTGTGGCAGCAGAAACATGTAGCATGCGTGGGATAGTCTTGACTTATCTTGTGTGGCACAACGATAAATCTGAATGTTCATCATCAAGGCTGTAAGCACTCTGCAGTAGGGACTGTCTTTGTCGTTTATGTGTACAGCCCCAAATGCAATGGGGTCTTGATTCATGAATGGGGTTCTTTGGCATGACTGTAATAAAAAAAATTAATAATAATAATGAATAAATAAACTTCCTCCTCAACTGGTTAACCAGTAATGTGATGAAGCCAGGAGGAAACAGTTTCTTTTCTTTGACACTTAACTGCAGCCTGATCAGAGGCATGGCTGTCTTCCTAATTTCAGTTTAAAGCATTTATCCAAAGTGCTACCAGAATTAACACCAGCCCAAATGTTTTGCCCTTTCCAACCTCTGCCCCATTCCTCTGCTTCTCTCACAGCTGTCTGCTCTCTCTTACGTGCTGCTTGAATGCATGAAAGACCCCCCTCCATCTCACCTCTTTGTGTGATTTATTTCGTATGAAGATCTTAGCACTCGTGACACATGCTAGATTGATGGGATCAGAAACCACCATCCTCTGTGCTGCCACAGATTGAGTATTGCTGTTATGTAATTATTTGCGTAGTGTCCAAAAACACACTAGGTGATTTACAGACAGATTTTTAAAAAGACCTGGTGCTTGCTTCAAAGACTTGGCAATCTCAATATTAGATATGGCACGGTGAGTGAAAGCAACAAACAACAGGGAGGGAAATGGGAAAGCAAGGACTAGGGTTACAAGAATACGGCCATGTGATTATTTTAGGTTACTGATATGTTTGTCTTAGTGGTTTGGGGGATATGGGATTTTTTTTTTCTGCAATGCAATCTCCTCCCTGAACTGCGCCATCACTGCACCACAGCCTTGTTGTACAGGGTAAGAGTGTAGGCCTAGTCCATCCTATGCTCCTCAGTTGAGGCTGCCAAGCCATTTAGTTTGGACTCTGATAGTGAAGCCTATATGCTTCTGGTGGATGTTGGTCAAGTCACGAGTTCTATGACTTTCGTGTTATTTTTATAAAGAGAAATAGCTCTGACTCATGCCATGTTGCATAATAGCAAATGGCCAAGCAGGTGGGTGGTGAACGTGAAGCTGAATAATTGTACCAATTTTATTGGGAGTCTTAAACAAATGGAATATATTTGCACAAGATCAGCAAGCTGTGAATCAGCCCATGACTTCTAACAATAAAGAAATCCTCCTATGCCAGCGCTTCGCTATTCTTCTCCTCGAGTTAGAATTGTTGGCTCTTCCATCCCTGATAAGTGTGTTATTTTTAGAATACCTTTAGTATCAGTTCAATAGCTCAGTCCTCTGATCCTGCAGGCTTTGCTTTTGTGTCCGACTCCCTATGCAAATTTCATCCTTTCCCATCTGTTCATGAGTACTGTATTGTCACTGAAACATCTGAGTTATGAATTTATATATAGTAAAACCTGTCTCTGATGACCAACAGAAATACATTTGCAAAGGAGGTAGTCTTCTAATAAAGAGAGACGAAAGCTATTAGGCTAAATAATTTTGACTTATCATGGGGCACAGTGGGTAAGGCATGGGAGTCAGCTAGTCTGGATTCTAGTCCTGGCTCTGACATTAAACTGATGTGATCCATTTAGTGCAGATAACACTAAACTGGGAGGAGAGGTAGATACGCTGGAGGGTAGGGATAGGATACAGAGGGCCCTAGACAAATTGGAGGATTGGGCCAAAAGAAATCTGATGAGGTTCAACAAGGACAAGTGCAGAGTCCTGCACTTAGGACGGAAGAATCCAATGCACAGCTACAGACTAGGCACCGAATGGTTCGGCAGCAGTTCTGCAGAAAAGGACCTAGGAGTTTCAGTGGACGAGATGCTGGATATGAGTCAACAGTGTGCTGTTGTTGCCAAGAAGGCCAATGGCATTTTGGGATGTATAAGTAGGGGCATTGCCAGCAGATCGAGGGACGTGATCGTTCCCCTCTATTCGACATTGGTGAGGCCTCATCTGGAGTACTGTGTCCAGTTTTGGGCCCCACACTACAAGAAGGATGTGGAAAAATTGGAAAGAGTCCAGCGGAGGGCAACAAAAATGATTAGGGGGCTGGAACACATGAGTTATGAGGAGAGGCTGAGGGAACTGGGGATGTTTAGTCTACAGAAGAGAAGAATGAGGGGGGATTTGATAGCTGCTTTCAACTACCTGAAAGGTGGTTCCAAAGAGGATGGCTCTAGACTATTCTCAGTGGTAGCAGATGACAGAACAAGGAGTAATGGTCTCAAGTTGCAGTGGGGGAGATTTAGGCTGGATATTAGGAAAAACTTTTTCACTAGGAGGGTGGTGAAACACTGGAATGTGTTACCTAGGGAGGTGGTGGAATCTCCTTCCTTAGAAGTTTTTACGGTCAGGCTTGACAAAGCCCTGGCTGGAATGATTTAATTGGGGATCAGTCCTGCTTTGAGCAGGGGGTTGGACTAGATGACCTCCTGAGGTCCCTTCCAACCCTGATATTCTATGATTCTATGATTCTATGATTCTGTCAGTGACCTTGTGACACTTCACTTTTCTGTCCCTGTTTTTCCTCTCACTCCTGGTCAGTTTAGACCGTAAGCTTTTTGGCACAAACAACTATTTCTTACTGTGTGTTTGCCTGACACAGTGGGGCCCTGATCGTGGTAGACTCCTCTAGGTTCTACTGGAATACAAATAACAATATTTGGGGAAACTTTAGGGTGGTTTCTTCAGACAAAGGATGCCTAATAGTGTATTTTTGTACTGGGTTCACAAGGTCTTCAAACACATGGTTATAGTGTATGCCATTTGCTTATTACTTCCCCTGCCATCTCTCTGGGCTAAATTCTTAGGCTCTTAGTTTATATGTAGTGAAAACTCCCACTGAGATTTTGACTGAGTAAGAGCATCAGGATTTGGCCCACATGAGAGCTCCAAACAAATTAAGTGACATTGGTTCCCCTACTGGTCTTATTTAAAAATCCTTCACTTCAGGCTCTATCCGCTGGTACCAAGTGAGGTGAGATGTCACTGATTAGATTAAAGCAAAACCCTTTAGCAATGCATATAGCAAGCCTAACTAATCATGTAATCTTATTATTGCAGCTGTCCTTCTCCTTATTTCCCCTCTGTAGTAAGTCCACAGAAGAATATCAGGATGATCCTGCCCATCACACAAGCCGGAGTGGAGGGGCGAGAGCCCTGGCTGAGACGGGGCTGGCTAGATGTAAGATGAGGGACCCCCTAATCCTAAGGTCGCTGCCTTTCCTCTTTATCCAGAGTGACTCTTCTCTCCTGCCACAGGCACCTGTGAGGTCACTGTCTCACCTCTGTATCCTGAGTGGCCAAATGGTGATTTTAGTGGCAATCAGGTGTGATGAGGTGTCTACCCTGCACAGGTGAACAAAGAGTTAACAGGAGTCCATGAGCTCAGTTAGCCCACCTTGCTGCACCTGGAGAGTGTGTCAGCCTTGATTTGTTATTAGGCCCAGCTGGGGGAGAAGCTGGGCCTTCTTCAGAGGAGAAGGAAGTGAAAGCTATAGGAAAGGTGCAAAAGGAGGCCCTGCAACAGAGAAGCCACAGAGAAAGGAGGTAGGGAATTCCCTCTCTGAGAAGGGCCTGGGGAGCGCAGACTGAAGAAGGTCAGAGTGATGGAATTAATCCCTGTGGTAGGCCCTGGAAAGAGGCAAGGTGCAGAGAGGAAGCCCTGAGGGCATTAGGATTATAAAGCTCCAGATTCTTCCTGACCCCTTTCTTTCCAAGAAGGCTTTGCCAAAAGGAGAGTGTCAGCTAGACCAGAAAGTCCAGTTGAAAGGGGACCCGTGCAGTGTCCTGTCAGCACTGCTGACCGAACACCAAAAGTCCGGTTACTGCAGTAACCACGATTGGCCTCTGCCACTCGAAGGGCAGGAAGAGTGGCTGCTGTTGGAGGAGGAGGGATCTTGATAGTGCACAGCACTTGAGCAGCAGGGTTGGCAGCCAGGCTTGCCACCTGTGATGGCCTGTTCCAACTTCTCAGCCTCCTGGGGCCCTGGCTCTCTCCAGCCCCTTGCTCCAGGAACAGACACACTCCCCCCACTGCCCCACTGTGCCCCAATTGGGCAGGCAGGCTCCGCACCAGCTCCTCCCACCCTGGCTCTGGCAGGCGGCAGGTGAGTCCAGAGGGATGGGGAAGTAAGCGACGGGGGAGGGGGCCTGTAGTGTTCGGTTTTGAACAAATGGAAAGTTGGCAACTCTATTACTGTAGAACAAGCTTGTGTTGTACCATGTCTGAGTCCAAGGGTGCAACTTGTGGGGGAAATGAGAAGGGAGACAGGGGACCTGGACACCCCCCTTGTGCCCTGACTAGAGCAGGGTGACATAATGGTGCAGTCCCTTCCCTATTGAAATGACAGAGGGACAGTCGAGCCAAATTTGGGTGATGCTGTGACCCCCTTTACCAGGTTACAATGCCACTCTTTCAAATTTGGCCCAGCAGCCTCTCCCTCATGAAAAAGGGGTGGTCGGACCAAATTTGAGTGGGGGTATGACCTTGTGCTTGGTCCCGCCACCTTTCTGGTCCTTCCTGCACCCCTGGGTACCAGGCATCATAGCCCCTGGAGAGTGATGGAGCAAGGGTCAACAGGAACTTCCAGCCCCAAGGATTGGAGGACTGGACCTGTGCTTCCTGGGGAAGTGGAGATGCAGAAGGAGGATGGGATCTGGAGCTCCCAAACCAGCCTAGCCCATGGTGTTCTTCAGTTTGACCACCTCTCTGGGTATGAGCTCACGGTTGGAAGCAGGGTGGGGTGTGGGGAGACCAAGGATCTGGCCGCAAGGGGCAGAGCTCAGAGCTGGGTGCAGGGCAATGTGGGAAGAAGAATGTGGGGCTGGGGTTGGGGCAGCAGGAGGGTCATGAGCATGGGGCGGGGGGGAGAGCGTGGAGCAGGGGGCAGAGAGAGTGTGAGAGCTCAGGACTGGGCATGGGGCAGTCGTGGGGGAGGACATGGGGCTGGGTCGGGGGGAGCCAGCTGCGGGGGGAAGTGTGGGGGATAGTTCGGGGGAGAGATTTTGGATTGGGTGCAGGGAAGCAAAGGAAGAGCTCTGGGCCCCTCCTTAGAAAAATTCTGCTTGCGCCTCTGCCTGAACGCACCCTTCATGTGAGAAGACAGAGCTTCTCAAGAGCCACTTCCTGGTCTCTTCCTCTCCCGGAAGCTGGCTCACCCCAGTCTGTTAGCACTGAGGGAAAGAGGAACTCTGACTCTGTTTTCTCTCTCCCATCCAGTCTTGGGGCCAGGACTAGTGATGAGGAGAACAAGTCTAACTTGTTAATAAGCATTGGCTTATCCTCCCATGACCCTTCCCTTATTCCCCATCAATAGTTTTTCTTAGAATCATGGAATATCAGGGTTGGAAGGGACCTCAGGAGGACATCTAATCCAACCCCCTGCTCAAAGCAGGACCAATCCCCAACTAAATTATCCCAGCCAAGGCTTTGTCAAGCCTTAAAAACCTCTAAGGAAGGAGATTCCACCACTTCCCTAGGTAACGCATTCCAGTGCTTCACCACCCTCCTAGTGAAAACGTTTTTCCTAATATCCAACCTAAACCTCCCCCACTGCAACTTGAGAGCATTACTCCTTGTTCTGTCATCCGCTACCACTGAGAACAGTCTAGATCTATCCTCTTTGGAACCCCCTTTCAGGTAGTTGAAAGCAGCTATCAAATCCCCCCTCATTCTTCTCTTCTGCAGACTAAATAATCCCAGTTCCCTCAGCCTCTCTTCATAAATCATGTGCTCCAGCCCCCTGATCATTTTGTTGCCCTCTGCTGGACGTTTTCCAATTTTTCCACATCCTTCTTGTAGTGTGGGGCCCAAAACTGGACACAGTACTCCAGATGAGGCCGCACCAATGTTTAATAGAGGGGAATGATCACGTCCCTCGATCTGCTGGCAATGCTCCTACTTATACAGCCCAAAATGCCATTAGCCTTCTTGGCAACAAGGGCACACTGACTCATATCCAGCTTCTCGTCCATTGTAACCCCTAGGTCCTTTTCTGCAGAACTGCTGCCTAGCCATTCGGTCCCTAGTCTGTAGCGGTGCATTTGATTCTTCGGTCCTAAGTGCAGGACTCTGCACTTGTCCTTGTTGAACCTCATCAGATTTCTTTTGGTCCAATCCCCTGATTTGTCTAGGTCTCTCTGTATCCTATCCCTACCCTCCAGCGTATCTACCTCTCCTCCGAGTTTAGTGTCATCTGCAAACTTGCTAAGGGTGCAATCCACGCCATCCTCCAGATCATTAATGAAGATATTGAACAAAACTTATCATACCCTCATCCCTGTTCCTTGCTCTGGCTTCTTGTATCATGTCTTTAATTAAACTGCAGACTATAAAGCTACCAGGGGTGGAGTACATGGCTCCTGCTTGTCTTGTAAAACTCCTAGTACTCGGAAGTGGGTCCATAAATGTGTTTGGCGTTTTTTTTGGTAGTCTCCAGCGATCCAGTTGGGGATCAGGTCCCATTGTGCGAGACATCCTAGAAATACATAGGAAAATGTGCTTCTTTTCCTGAAAAGCTTACAGCCTAATGTAAGACAAGAATGAACAAGAAGGAGTAAAAATTAGAAGGAATGAGGAGGCAGGATGAAGGTAACAGTGGTTAAATAGACCTGATCTATGCATCCTTTGATACTTCCAACTAGAGCCAGTCAATGTTAGAGGGCACAGAGAGAGCATGGGGGCCCTGGGCTGGGGGCAGGGTTGGGAGGAATCACATGGAGGGTCACATGGGGAGGTCACATGCCCCCCCTTGTGTCCCTCCCATGAGTACAGTACCTGCAAGAAATGGTTTCTACTTGCACCAGTGGCTTCACTCCACACCTGTCTCCCTTGCCCTCTTCCCTTTTCTTTCCATTTAGTTCTTTCCCTCCTAAATATGAACCCATTAAAAAAAATTGTGGAACTAACACGACATTTGCCGCCATCACATTGTTTGCTCTGCTTGTGTGTTCTACCCTTTCGGCCATCCTGTGTCTGTCTGATCTATTTAGACAATGTTATCTCATTGTTTCCTTGTACTCTCCCCATCTGTCTGTGTCCATCTGTTGTCTCTTGTCTGATCCTTAGATAAGATCTTTGCAGCTGGGACTGCCTAGCATAATAGGGTCCTGAGCCATGATGACAGGGGCTCTTAGGTGCTACAAAAATGTAAATAAATAATAAGCACCTGTCTCTTTTTAAAATGGGACTTAGGCTGTTTTGAAAATTTTACCTTTCATCAAGTCTTTGAATAAAAGATGGTGGGGGAGAAGTTGGCGGATTGCCAAAAATGGGTTGATCTCAAAAGCAACAAATTTCACAGACTGACTTTTTCTAATGTTCACAACTTCTTTTTTATAGAAACAGCTGTGGAAAGTTTCCATTTCCTGAAACATGCTCTTTGGTATCTCTGAGGTGCATTGTCTCCGATTACCCACCACTTGTGGATTTTAACTGGGAACACAGGTGCAGGTGAATAACCCACTTCTCACCAAAACTTTGGGAAAGAAAAAAGTGCAAGAGTCACCTTCCCTCTTTCAACAAAATCTGAGGCAAGTTCTACACTCAAAACTTTCGCTGGCATAGTAAAGTTGGTTAGGGGTGAGATTGTATTGGTGACATTTCTGTCCTTGCAAAAGTCCTAGTGTAGACACAGTTATACCAGCGTAAGAGCACTTTTTTTCCAGTGTAGCTTATTTCAATTGCTGAACAGGTATGAACTGTACTGGCAAAAGCACTTTTTTGCTGCTATGAGCTGCATCTACACAAGGAAGGTTTTGCCAGTATAGCAACACCAACAAAACTTCTACGTGAAGACTAGGCCTGAGCTCTGCTTGCATGTTTATCGGTAAATGATTTTTTTTTAAAATAGTAATTATAAGAATAATGGATACCCAGTTCTTCAGGGTCAATAAAACTCAATGGGAAGTTTCTATTAGTAAAACATTCAGTGCCCAAACCAGATACTGCAGCCACATAAACAACTCAATCTGGTATTGTTGGCTCACCAAAAATTCTTATTTATGTCCTGAAAGGAATAATGCAGGAATGTGTCCTCTTTTTCAGATGGTTTTGAATTTTCAGGTGTTAAGTTAAACACTAGAGGGAGTCTTGATAGGCCCATGAATATATGTCTAATGAAATGACAAAAGGAAAAAACCTCATTCAACATTTCAAACACAGGTTCCAAATGAAGGGCATTCCTCAGTCCCTCAGTCTTCACAGGTGTGGCCAGATTTTCAAGAGTTCAACTCCCATTTAGGCACCTAAATAATGGCCAGACTTTCAAGAGTTCTAATTTCTGCACCCAGTGAGCTGAGCTCTTTTGAAAAGCTGCCCTCTTTGCTGAGTACAACTGAAAAAGTGGTCCCAGTTGTGATTGCTGATTATTATTATTATTTTTTAAATATCTGGCTCTGTTTCATGGAGATCATAATCAATACCTGGACTGGCATGTAGAGGGCATTGTCCTCTGAGCCCAGCAACACACTGTTGGGGCAGTTGGGTCACACCCATTCTGGAGAGGCTTGTGCCAGCAATAGTTCTAACCTTGCAATCTTTGGTTGGTTGGTTTGTTTTAAAGGGATCTTTTTGTCCATGCACAAATGCTTATGCAGTCCCTCCAAGTGCTAACACCTGAATGTGCTGGTGAAAGAACTTACTGAGACTTGGGCGTGCAAGTGGATTTTGTGTATGTCAACTTAATCCATGCACAGCGAGGTGAGAAAATATCCCTGTCCTTGGAACACGTAGTCATTTGTGAGACCTCATAGCTTCTGAATTCTGTAAATTGTTCAAAAGGGTATTATTGTCTGTTTCTTTGAATGATACACTCTCACAGGCTCTCTAACACAGTTACAGGGTGTGCAGCTAATGTGTTTAGAAGCTTTGTTACAACCGTTCTGGGTTGTCTCTTTTACAGATAGGTGGGTGACCCTTCAATTCACCTAAATTTGCATGGTATTTTTAATTAATGTTTCAAACTGAATAATGATTTCAAAATAAGATAAACGGTATGTGTAATTAGAAACATAATCTCTTTGGAAGGGAGATCGAAGTCTATTATGGATTGAAGTATCAAACCAATTTGCGTGCTGAAATACCACTGTTTCATTGGTCATGTACTGTGCATGTTTCTTAATATTTTATACTAAAGGTATCAGCTTGCGTGTCAGTACTTTACTTATTTAATTAAATTGTTGGGAATAGGATTCCAGTCCTGGTTAACTATCACTGAACTTAGAGGTCTGTGTGAACTGAGTTGGTGCACGTAGATCTTTTGCTGGGTGTGTGTGTGTGCGTGTGCAGGGCTGGCTCTAGGTTTTTTGCCGTCCCAAGCTCAGGTGGGGCTGGGGCTCGCAGGCGGCGCTGGAAGCAGAGAGAGTGATGTCACCTTCTCCCAGCACCTGCAGGGGCTTTCCCCCTTCCCCCGCCCGGCCGCGCAGAGAAGCCCCGAGATAAGGGGTGGCACGAGGCAGCGCAGCAGCCAGTGCGCAGAGGGGGCAGCTCAACCCCGGCTCCCCGGCAGGACTCGCCCTCTCCTCCTCAGGTAGTGGCTGGGCCCTGGCAGCTCAGCATCCCGGAGCTGGGGCTTCCCCTTCCCGCTGCGGCCGGGGGCGCGGCGCCCTGGCCCCGTCTAAGTGGCGCAGCTCTGAGAGCACAGCTGCCCCCGAAAGAAAAGGATGGGGGGAAGGCCGCCCCTGGAAATGTGCCGGCCCAAGCACGTGCTTGCTCTGCTGGTGCCGAGAGCCGGTTGTGTGTGTGTGTGTGTGTGTGTGTGTGAGAGAGAGAGAGAGAGGTGCCAGGCTCTCAGCTCTGGATAATGAAATCTTCTTATCCACAATACAGATATAACAGGAAGAAACAATGGAAGCTTCCCCATGCTGGTCCATGCTCTAGCACAGACCTGGAGGGGCTACCGAGGTCTGACAATTAGTTCTGTTCCCATGCCAATGGTGGCAATCAGACTCTTTGAGCAAGGCTTTCCTGGCCCTGCACAGATGCACAAAGTGGGGAGAGGGCACCAGGAGCTACTTGAATACCCATTGCAGAGACTGGGGACAATGAAGTCCTTGCATGCCATGAGCCCAAGGATTTTGCAAGGTTAGAACTATTGCTGGCACAAGCCTCTCCAGAATGCGTGTGACCCGACCGCCCCCCTCCCCACACATACTGACACCACCCAACAGTGTGTTGTTGGGCTCCAAGGACAGTGCCCTCTTCAGAAATGACACAATGGCCACAATGCCTCCTGGAGCTTCTGCTGCGGTAGTGCACCTGGGTAACACACTCCAATGCAGGGCAACGACTTCAAGGTCCAATAAAACCTTTCCTGGTATTTTTAAACATAGTTAACTTCTGTTTGTAAATATCACAAGATCAGATAAAGGAGTTTGCCAGAATCCATGATTTGCACCGTCTACACCGTGGGCCTTGTTATAATAACAGATGGACTGCAGTGGGCTTAGGGGATTAATGGGTGCCTATGAAATTTCTTTTTCTTTATTTAAAACGAACTGCCAGGGGAAAAAATGTTTGTGCTTCCCATCTTTATTTGATTTGTTATGGTGCACGAACAGGTAGGGATTTTCTGTTCCCCCATTTTAAGTGTTCCCCCACTTTACTCTTAAAGTGTAGATGGCACTGGGGTTCTTTCTTCTTCATTAGAAGAACCAGATTTTAACTGGAGGGTGCCATAGCTGGTGGAATTCTAGACAGCCAGTGGGACTGTGGCATTGCAAGAAACTGAAACTACAGCATTTGAAAGGAGAGAGGATTATTTGCATGTTCTATGTTGTTTACTTTTATTAATGGCTACTTAACTCAAATGTCTTACCCCCACTTGGGAGAGAAACTTTTTTTGGCCTGTCTATACTAGGAAAAGCGATCATGTCTTAAAATGTGTGAGCTAACATATATTAATGCATCTTAAACACTAGCATAGGTAGGGCTTAACACCTTTCAAAAACAGCAGAGCTGCTCCTGATCAGCCTATGTCAGGGGCCAGCCTGCAGCAGAGGCAGTCTCCTGGCTACCCAGTGGTAGAAGCTGAGTCAGAGATAAGGTGCATGCCCGAGGGAAATGGGCACAACTGTTGCATCAAGCACTGATTTAAAAATCCATCCTTAGCCACCACCATCTCTTGATCTCCAGGAGCAACCAGCAATGTAGGATTACCCCTAGATACTCACTCTTAGGGCAGCACTACACACTGAAAAGTTACACCAGCATAGCTGCATCCCTAAGGGGTGTGACCAATTGACCCAATCCTTGGTGTAGACAGCTCTAGGTCAATGAAAGAATTCTTCCACCAACCCAGTTGCCACCTCTCAGGAAGGTGGATTAACTACAGTGATAGGCGAACCACTTCTGTCACTGTAGTAAGTGTTTACACTTAAAATGCTGCAGCTGCCATGCAGCAGTTGTGCTGCTGTAGCTTTGTAAGTGTAGACATAGCCCTCAGAGGTTCAGGCCAACTTGCACTGAGTGCTGGTTCCTTAGGTGCAGGCTGGATTATTGCATGCTAAAAGGTTTCTGCAGGGTGTCCTTATCTCTAGGAAGTGCTGCCCTCCAAAACTAGTTTACTCTGGCATTCTCTTTAGGCCTTACTATCCAAGAGAGGAAAGGGTCCATTTCATATATAGGGGGCTTGGAATTTTCTGAATGCCTTGAGCACCTTTTATATTTGGAATCCTCTAAACCCAGCTAGACCTCTCTGCTTCTGCTTCTTATATTGATTTTGTTTGGGCTGGTGGTGGGATTTGAACCTGTAGCATTAAAACATGTCTCTACTGGTTTAGCTAAAGGAGTAGCTCCATTAGCTAATAGCAGTAGTACACTCATATCAATTATGTGAACCAACTAATAGAGAAGGGAAAAGCCCCCCTCCCCCCACTTTCCAAGTGTGGGTTACACTTCCAGATGGGTGGAAAGACTTCCCCAGATTAGCTTGGTCTCTTCTGCAAGAGAAGACAAAAGCTCTTTTCAGTGAGTGACATTAATTTGCGCTGGAGTGTTTTGAAGCAGTGACTGTAGATTGCTTTTCAGAAGGACTGATGGGTTGGTAGTATAATAAATGACAACATGCGGGAGAGGAGACTGGCAGGATAAAAACATTTTTACATAGCTGAGTCTCATGAGTCATTATCCTGGCACTGAAGTCAGTGTTGAGGTCTCATTATTTTAGCGATTTCTCTCTCTCTTGCAGCCCACTGGGGCCACATTTCATTTAATGTTGAGTAAAAAGTCAAACAATGAGGCCTTCTGTTTTTGCGAATCTGTAACACAAACATCGATTTTTGCAAAGATGACTGTGCTCTCGCACACCACAGGTTTTGTTAGCACCTGAAGCTGTCTCTGGTTACAGCAGGTCACGTGATGAGATGTAACGAAACATAATCCCAAATCAAGTAATATGAGGAAAGGGTTATTTTTTCTGTTACGTGAGGAAGCTGGCAGAGTGCTCATGTGTTCTGAATATCCGACAACAACACACTGGCACTGTGAGGTGACAGATCCATGTTTAAAGAATGTCTTTATTCCAGCCCAGCTGAAAAAATAGTTTTTGGTGTACAGCCCAAGTTTAATAACTATCTTTTATTTCTGTGTCCTCATTAACTAAAACAAGTCACACTCTACAGTCAATGTATTATCTTTATAATAAACACATGCTTTTAATTAAGTGTATTAAAATAATGTCATTATTAATTATTGGAGGAGTAAGGAATGTAGAGGGTGACCCTCAGATATGAAGGACTTTATCCATTCCAGAAGAGATTCCATATCTTTACAATGGGGGAATTCTGTTAAAGCAGGAAGCATCTTCAAACCAGTGGATTTTTTTTAAAGCTGACCAGTGTTTCTGGACATGTATGATGCATGCTACATCATGTATGTATGCATTTGATGTATGATACATGGAGGAGGTGGGTAAGACAGTAGCCTGAAATTTGAGATCTGGTTTCAATTCTCTAGGCCACCATCTACCTCCTGTGTGACCTGGGGTATGGGCCTCAGTTCCGCATCTGTAAAATGGGAATAAAAGTACTTCTCTACTCCCAGGGGGATTGGAGGCATCTGGATACTGTGGTAATAGTAGCTATATAAAGACTTAAGATAGACAAACCAATTCTTGAGCACCTATTTGATAAAATGGTGTCTCTGAGGTGAGTCTAAGTCATTTGATAGGCTAGAGTTCCATTTTTAATCATGGCCCATGAGCTGGGGTATAAATGTAGGATTCCCTGCCAGCCTTAATCCAGTGCCAATCACTCACTCATGTGAATGGGAAAAATCTGTGACACTTCCCAGGGATACCCAGGGCTGTAAGGCACCTCGCTACCACCTGCCCTTAGCAAGAGGAAGTCTTGTCTGGGTCTGCCAGGGTCAGCTTCCCAACTCCGCTGGCCATGGACCACACAAGCTCTCCCCTCTAGGCCTGCGTAGGCTCCACTCTCCTGCTACAGGTTAGCGATAAGCACACTACAACCACCGAGGCCTCCGACTGTTTCCCTGGAGTGCCCAGACAAAGTATTGAAAACAAAGCGTTACATATTAAAATATTAAAAATTATAACACACATTCTAGAATCTAGACTTATTTAACTAGATACCTTACTGTCATATAGAGCAGAGCTCACCCAAAAGCCTTCCAGTGTCTTTACAGCCAGAGTTGGCTGTGATCTTCCATTATGAGACAAGTCATGCTGTCAGCTTGCCTCTTAGGTGAAAAGATGAAAGAGGGTGTATCCCTGCATCCCCAGTTATATCCCCACAATCCATTGTCCTTACTCATAAATAAGGTGTCCCCTGCTGGTGGGTTTTTTTCCTGTATACTTCTTTCTTGGTGATTTCACAATCTCATGATTAGCATTTGGCTCCATCTTCAATAAGCATACAATACACAATACCCACAGGACCAGACAGAGAGAGATAAGCATCTATTACCTCTGATATGATGACCTATCTTAACTCCCGGACTTTAAGTGCATAATTTTCCATATAGATCAGTAGGTTTTTCTACTGGGAGGCCACAGAGTATGTATAAGGGGTCTGCCAAAGGTGGTCGTTACCATACAACAGTGATTTTCAACCTATGGTCCATGGACCCCTAGGGGTTTTCAGACGATGTCTAAGATTTGCAAAGGGTCCACACTTCCATTTTTAGGGGTCTGCAAATGAAAAATGTTGAAAACCACTGGTATAGAGACATAACTCTTGAAATATTATCTGTACGTACATTTTGCAATGATTGATGCCCAGTGGGCTACTAGCTTTTGGTAGAGACCTCAAATGCCATCCTATGGTGAACTAATATGTATATACCTGATTCAAGGGATCCCTATGCACCCCTTGTGCCCTCTGCCAGTTAGCATCAAGAGGTGCCTGGATCCGAACCTCCCATTAAGATCAAGAGTATTTCCATTAGGTAGTGGTTAAATTACAGGTTGTTGTCATTATTTAAGTGCCTTATTGTCATGTTCAGTATCACTCAGTGGTGGAATTTGCTCACCCTTAGGACCAGAACTAGATTAAGGCAAACTTCAGCACCACGATTGTCTAAATGTGAGTAAAACTGACATGGTGAAATGACACACAAGCCACACTACAAGAACCGACACTGGGCTGTTACTTGTGCCTAAAGCTCAATTAGCACTTGAATTAACAAGCTAGTTTAACTACTGTTAATCAAAGAACTAAATAGCTTTGAAGCTGCTTTCCCATGTTTGCAAATCAGGAAGCAGATTCTTTCGGTCCCACTCTGTGTTCTCAGTGTCAAGATGGCAGCTTCCTATTTGACAATTCATTTTTATTGTATTTAATACACTTAATGATTTAATTTCATTTGCAATTAGGTGTAGTGAACAGAATGCAATTTATATTCCAAATATTCTCCTTTAACATGCTCAGGTGATGATGATTAGAGATGTAAAGATACTGCAAATGAGTATTCATGAGCATTTGTTCAAGTAGAAACCACAGCTCCACTTCGATACAAATAAGAGATGATGATTGCTGTTTTGTCAATATTTTGGTCAACAAAAGTTTGTTCCCAAGAAGGCTTTTCAAAAAGGGAAAGTGCAGCACATATGTGTGAAACTATGTAATCACACTGGAAAACCCATGCAAATGTTTTTGTGCCTGAAATATCAGGTGACCGTTTGTGAATGGTCTGAGAGCAATCCAGTTAGGAAGTGGAAATAATATCAGGTGATTTAGCTGACAAGATAAACAGTATATTTAAAGATAAACAGTATATTACAAATGGAAAACACATGACCAAAAGTCAAGCCAAGTAGTTCACAACCAGGCATAGACTGAAATATGTTCTTGAGAAACAATTAATTGCATGATTTCCAAAATTGAAAAAAGTGAATAAAAACCAAAGTCTGTAGGTAATTCACAACCCTGAACTTGGGCTGAATTCAGTTCTGGTGGACAGGCTGACAGCCTGAATTCCTGAATGGGAAGAGGAGTCGGAGTGTAATCAGATTGCAGTGGGTCTCAGTTTGAGATAATCTTCTTTGGTTGGTTCAAAATGATTCTTATTCCACTATATGTGGAATGGCCCAGGGCTGGAACTCGGCTGAAAGAAATGAAAAGCTTTCATAAAATTATGTCATGTGCTGAGTGTGCCAGGCCATCATGCAATAATAGCTAAAACATTTTGTAACTAAAACAAGTAGCTAGTTATGGTGCCTGAATGTGATCAAAGCCCTTTTGTCTGCCCTGACACTTGGCACATGTGAAAGATTTCTGCTTACATGGAAAATACTGTTGTGGTTTTTCTCTTGGTTTTAAGTGGCAAGAAACATACATCTCAGATTATCCCCAAAGTGAAAGAAAACAGTAACGGGGAACTGAGAACCAAAATGTACGTGATGTAAAACATCTACAGTTTCTGGGAGACAAAACCCCTGATTGCCCATAGGAATGATTTCTGAGTAGAGGTAGAGCTGCAGTGGTGGAATCGGGTCATTTTTCGGATGCGATGGGAATAAAGCTTCTGGAGTCATTCCCAAACGTGTATCGCTGCCTTCTTAAAATAAGAACTGCTTTTGCTTAACAAATATTTAAAAGTCAGAATTGTGACAGCCCAAGAGTCCCTCATTAAGGGTCTTTTTTATTACATGGACTGGAAAAGGCTTGTGATGTTTTTATAGATAAAAGTTCCTTCTCCCATGTATAATTTATACAATCTTTTCTCTGTCCTCACCTTACATCTTGGTTATAAAACCAAAGGGTGGAGCAATTAAACATATTCCCCTTTCTGCTCCCTCCCTTCTCAAAAAATTGTCTATACATCTCTGAAGAAAATTTCATTTCCTTGGGCAGGATTCTGAGAAGCTAAAGCAAAAGGAATTAAAAATACAGGTGATCAGTTTGGCTGCAAAATGCTTTGAACTGTGAAGGAAGTGACTTGGAGTTGGATAATATTGGGTATAGACAGATTTTCCTTCCCATAATTATGGCGTTCTGAAGCCTTTTTTGCATTCCAGCCTTTTGAAATGTGCTTCACCTACAATTGCACTTTGTAGCTATTGCAACTGTGCAACAGGTTAGTTTTTAGTAGAAAACAAAACCACAGCACGCATTTTCCCGAATGGGTTTCCTGAACCTCAATATTCTCCCACCTTCTGAACCATTATTTCCTTTTATATCCTTTGCCATCAAAGCCTTCACTGTGGATGTAAGAAATGCTTCCACTCAATTAAAAATCAGATTTCCCAAGAAAAAAAATGAAGCACCATAAGCAGAAAAGTTTCCAACAGCACAAAAACATAAAGAAAAGGTTGATTAGAAAGATACATGAAAATGAGTTGAAGTACAAGGAACAAGATGGAGAAAGAGTGAGGGTCTGGCAGAGGAGACTATTGGAAGGAATCTCAGCAATGAGTCTTTAGGTCCTGGAAGAGGCAAAACTGAAAAATGGTCAATCCTGGGTAAGGTCATTTAAAGCTGATGCAATTGTTGGCATGAAAGTTCACATTAAAATGTATCAATTGTATATGTGGCCAAAGTATCTGCTTGCATATTCCTGATGGGTTGGGCCACAAGGCTGAATCCATTTTAAATGTAAAATGCAGTGGAACAGTGATTGAAATAGCATTGGGATATCGCCAAGCCACCAATTGATGTGAGAGTTGCAAGGATTAGTCTCCTAGGTAGCAAGAAAGGTATTGATGGTTATCTCTTTTTACACAAGAATGCAACACAGCTGATATAGAGGATCAGACCATAGTTCTACCTCATCTGGTATCTGGCCTCTAGCAGTTGCCAGTATCTTGTACTTCAGGAGAAGGCAAAAACAAAAAACAAAAAAACTGTAATATACTAGGCCAATTTGTGAAATGCAATAAGGAGATGGGGAAAATCCTTCTTGATTGCTAGTTCGTTACCCTGTCTAATGAGATGACAGTACCCATCTTTTGAATAAGAACATAAGAATAGCCATACTGGGTCAGACCAAAGGTCCATCTGGCCCAGTGTCCTGTCTTCCAACAGTGGCCAGTGCCAGGTGCCCCAGAGGAAATGAACAGAACAGGTAATCAAGTGATCTATCTCCTATACTACATGTACTTTATCTTGCATCACCTAAATCTGAGCACAGAGTTTTGCAAGCTGCACTTATGTATCCAGCCTTTTCTGTAAGTGTAGCTTAGTTTCTCCAGCCACCTAGTTAACCAGCGTCCTCCTTGTCTGTACCCTACAAAATCATAGTGTTGAGGGTGGCTCACAAGGTATTATCTTGATAAATATAGGGAATATTTTTTGTTTTGATTCGAACTATACATAGTATGCCCAGATACTACAGTGATGTGCACCAATATAAATGTCTGTAATAAATAAAAATAGTTGCAAATGTTAAACAACTTCTGAGGCCTATTACAGCCCTCCCCGTTTATATCAACCTACAGAATAGATGCAAAAGAAATCAGAAATCCTGCCACCCTTGCCCTCTTATGCCAACATTTCTAAGGCATTTCTCCAACTTCTGGCAAATAATCTTCCATCCTGACAATTGGGAATATGTTTCATGTGGTCAGAGAGAGCCAGAGAGGCAGGCCAGAAATTGAGCCTGTTAAGCTAAACACAACAAATCAGCAATTATCTCCATATAAATATAGTTTATGCTTTTCCACTTGAAAGAAAATCCTTTATCAGCTCTGTCTCAGATGAAAACACCCAGGGGACACTGCAAGCACAGGAGTAGCCCTTGCCAAATGCCCTTGCTGAGGGGGACCAAGAGCCTTCATTGGCCGCTGATTTCATATGTGTGTTGCCCTTTGAAGGAGAATTTTTAACACATTGTGAAAAATAAGTTGCCGGAAAGCACTTTTCAAGGAGAAAGTAGAGCATGACTGACTTAGAGAGAATATGGTCTATTTCTAGGGCAGAGACTGGGGTCATGGTGCAAATATGGGGAAGTGGTTGTGAGGTCATTCATAAAATGGAACAGTCTTGTTGGGCTAAATGTTTTTATTTTCCTGTTTGATAGCTCCAGATCCTGCTTTTGCTGAAGTCAATGGAAATTTGGCCACTGACTTTAAAAGGAGCAGTATTGGGCCTTTAAAACCATCAAATACAAATAAGGCTTTTCCGCCCCATCTGAACCCTCAAATCAAATTAGTGGCTACAGCTTCCTTTTTTCCTTCCCCCCATTCTTCATTTCCTTGTTTTTCTTTTCAAAATGTATTAGGCCAAATTCATTCCCAGTGTAACACAATTCAAGTCGATGCAGGCACATCAGTGATGGATCTGGTCTGTTTTATTAAAAGAAATTGAAAATTCACAGTATAGCAATGCACAGTCATAGACAAATAGAAAACATGATTATATGTAGAATTATAAAGTAGAAAGAAGCATCAGTTTAAACACTGTATTTCAAAATATAGTGAATCCATCTATCACCATAAATGGAAGCCCCATAAATATACACAGTATTACTAAATGCACTCCAACAAATCAAATTCCCCGCTTTCCTTTTAAATCACCCCTAATAATAATGGGTTCTCTATGAGCCCTCCTACAGAGAGATGCCCTGCAGAATGCTTTGAAAGACCAAAAGGTAGACAGTTTTACCGCAGGAGCACATTAATTACTATGGAAACAATGATGTAATTGATCTAGAGAGAGCTTAGTGACAACCACAAGTGAAAGATAAAGGTGTTGCATAGTGTGTTTTGAAATTTATGCCATAGTTTGAAGGCAGCATGATCTGGTGGACTGGACATGAGTCTGAAAAGCAGGTACTCCTCTGTGCTGCTCCTGCCCCTAGGCCACCAGGCCAGACTGTGCTTACCTTACCCAAAGTGCTTTGAGAGCTATGGATGAAAAGCACTATAAAGAGCTAAGAATTGCTCCTCATACAAGGGGTACCCTTGACTTACTTGCATGAGAGACCAGCAGGTGCACTCCCAGGCTTGGCCAACCACGAAGCCTTTCTGAGATGGATTCACACATGTACATGGTTTATACTGAGGCCTGGGCCCCATGCACCCAAAACTCCTCACTGGGTGAAGAGCTGGAACAGCAATAAGACAGCTCCAGTGTCTCATCCAGTGTGGAAAGCACAAAAAAGCAGATGGTGACCTAGTGCTATGCTGAACCATCGTGTCCCCCTTGACCATCTATGATGGTTGGGCTTCTCATGAGTGTTCAGCAGGATGTTGCTTGCCCTTCCCCACGGTGAATTGCACCCAGAATGCCAAGGGCCTCATCAGCATAGCGAGCTGCTTGTTGCACATCCCTGTACCATTCAGGGTACCTGGCTCTCTGTCTAAGTGAGAACAATACTTGCACCAGTCATTTCAAAATCTATTGCGTAAAGCCATGACTACTTATCACTGATCATTCAGATTCATTTCCAATAGTCTGATGATGTAGAAGAAACATATTCTTAGACTTGCTTTTGGATGAGATGAAACACGTTTTTCCTTGACCCTTTGGGGCATTTAAAGACCATTAGTATTTTTTTCACACATGCAGGAATATTAGCCATGGTGGCCTGGCAAATTTCCAGCTCAATTAATAATATTATCTTTCCTATATTGCCCTTGTGGTTTCCATTGCATAAAGTGCAGAGCTGCAAGGTACCATGTTTTACCCCAGAGGTGGCTGCATTTCAGTGTTGGGAGACATGATCTTCTGAATAGTTTGCATACCAATTAAAATGTATAGTGTGTTGAGGTACTTGGGAGGAAGGGTTCTATTTAAATATAAGCTGTTATAGTCTTCTTCTTCTTATTATTATAGATTTTTAGTCCCAAATATATCTAGAAACATGAAAAATGCAATCAGTACACGGCCCAGCCTGAAAAGGAACTGATTTCACATGGCATCTTTATGAAGTGTTTCTTTGGCATCCAATTCATAGATGGAAAAAGTGGAGCCAAAAGTATTTTTCAAAAGGGGGATTCTTTAGCCTTTTCAGATTTCATTCAGTTGTTCCAATGAAATAAATACATCCGCCTTACACAATTGAAAGAGGTATTTACTGCCTGTGGTTTAACAACTGTACTAAGTCAAAGGAACCAGTCAACTAGAGCCTTATAGTTCTTTTCTGAAGTGAAGATGGGAGAAAAGAATGAGACTACAATGTGGTATTTATAATAAAGATGAAATGAGTGGAACTCAATGGCGCCAGCAGCCCTAGAGCTCCTGCTGTTTGGGCTAATGCATTTTGCATTAGCGAGTCTGGGTATCTGGCATCCAGTAAGGTACTGAAATGCTTTTGCAAAATAGTGACATTCTTAGAGCAGCAACGTTCCTTCCAAACACCAGCAATACACTGTCAATTGGTAAAATTCACACATGTGGCGCCTAAAGCGGGGTGAATAGCGAAGGGAGTAGAGGCACAAAAGTTTCAGCCATTTTCCACTCGCCATGTTCAGACCTCCTTTGTGTTTGTTTTTTGCCAGATTCACTCCTGTCCCCCTGGGAACAGCTGCCCCAGAAGGGAGATTTACTCTGGGGTCAGTGACTGTCAGTGTTGCTGCCACTGCCATTCCCTGGATGTCCCATTAGGAAAGGGCAGCTATACAATGTGGTTGGGATGGTATGAGATCAGTGCCTCTTCCAACTGGTCTAGCTTTGCCCCACCTTTCCTGGTTGGTCTTACTCACTTTGTGGGCAGAACCACTGCTTCGTCCCCTTATGTGGAGTTGCTACCAGAGGCAGCCCACGGTCTGGGTTCTGCTAGTGGATCACAATGAGTGAACTTGGCCCCGTATGTCTGCATTGTAACCATACCTGGCTTCTTTCTTATTGTGGAGAGTTCTCTGAAAGGAGCCACTCCATGTGCATTGGCAGTCAAAAAAGTAAACAGAATGTTGGGAATCATTAAGAAAGGGATTCTATATCTGCCTCTCTATCAATCCATGGAACAAGCACATCTTGAATACTGCATGCAGATGTGGTTGCCCCATTTCAAAATAGATATATTGGAATTGAAAAAGGTTCAGAAAGGGACAACGAAAATTATTAGGGGCGTGGAACGACTTCCGCATGAGGAGAGATTAATAAGACTGGGACTTTTCAGCTTGGAAAAGAGACAACTGGGGGTGCGGGCGGATATGATTGAGGTCTATAAAATCATGACTGGTGTGGAGAAAGTAAATAAGAACTGTTTATAAAGTGTAAATAAGAATTTACTTCTTCTCATAACACACGAACTAGGGATCACCAATGAAATTAATAGGAAGTTTAAAACAAACGGAAGTATTTTTTCACACAATGCACAGTCAACCTGTGGAACTCTTTGCTAGAGGATGTTGTGAAGGCCAAGACTATAACAGGGTTAAAAAAAGAACTAGATAAATTCATGGAGGATAGGTTTCAGAGTAGCAGCTGTGTTAGTCTGTATCCGCAAAAAGAACAGGAGTACTTGTGGCACCTTATAGACTGACAAATTTATTTGAGCATAAGTTTTCATGGGCTACAGCCCACTTCGTCGGATGCATAGAATGGAACATATAGTAAGAAAATATATATATACTGTGACAGGGTCGGGCTGGATGGCTACAGGAGAGTAATAGAATGCAGATATATTAGTCCCAGGTTAAATAGGTCCCTTTTCCCTGGGTAAGGTAACAGGGAAGGTTCCAGAACAATCAGGAACCTTCTGGAGACAATTAAGACAGGCAGGCTGATTAGAACACCTGCAGCCAATCAAGAAGCTGCTAGAATCAATTAAGGCAGGCTAATCAGGGCACCTGGGTTTAAAAAGGAGCTCACTTCAGTTTGTGGTGCACGTGTAAGGAGCTGGGAGCAAGAGGCACTAGGAGCTGAGAGTGAGAACGCAGACTGTTGGAGGACTGAGGTGTACAAGCATTATCAGACACCAGGAGGAAGGTCCTATGGTGAGGATAAAGAAGGTGTTGGGAGGAGGCCATGGGGAAGTAGCCCAGGGAGTTGTAGCTGTCGCACAGCTGTTCCAGGAGGCACTCTAGACAGCTGAATTCCACAGGACCCTGGGCTGAAACCCAGAGTAGAGGGGGGGCCCGGGTCCCCCCCTGCAAACCTCCCAACTCCTGCTCAGACACAGGAGGAGTCGACCTGGACTGTGGGTTCACGAAAACGGCCAAACTAAGGGCTGCCGTAAAGCTCCACGGTGAGCAAATCCGCCAATAAGTGCAAGACCCACCAAGGTAGAGGAGGAACTTTGTCACAATACATACAGAGAACATGAAAAGGTGGAAGTAGCCATACCAACTGTAAGAGGCTAGGTCCATCAGTGGCTATTAGCCAGGATGGGCAGGGATGGTGTCCCTAGCTTCTGTTTGACAGAAGCTGGGAATGGGCGAGAAGGGATGGATCTCTTGATGATTACTTGTTCTGTTCATTCCTTCTGGGGCACCTGGCACTGGCCACTGTTGGCAGACAGGATACTGGGCTAGATGGACCTTTGGTCTGACCCAGTATGGCCGTTCTTTTTTTCTTTTTTTTGTTATTAAAAGAACCCCAATCTCTCTATCTTTTACTATTCCAGCATTCGAGTAGCTAGTGTTCTAGTTGCCTTGGAAGCGACCTGAAATTCTCAAAGGAAGAAATGTACTTGCCAACAAACAGAAGTCACCAGAGGGATTTATTTATCACTCTTTCCCCCATCAGGAGGCTGAGATGTGTGTCTTTATTTCTTCATGAAAGCAACTGTGAGGTTCCATCCTCCTGCAACTGTGGAGAGCAGATCCATTACAAAGGTGACAAAAAAAGATTAGCAGAACAAAATCTGCAGTGGGCGAAGGCCCCTGGGTTTAGCTGTCACCAGAAACGGTATAACAAATGTTTCCATGTCTTTTACCTGCCATGTGGATAGAAAAGGGAAAATCAATGCCACAGCTTTTCTTTTCACTTTTGACAGCTACTAAGAAAAACTCATGGTTCTAAGACAGAAGTGAGCTCAGAAACTGACTGACTCTTCATTTCAATGATTCTCAAATTGGTGGCACCTGGAAGTATCTTTCTTTGTTGAGTGTTTCTTTCGTGTACATTCCAGGCATGATCAAACTTTCTGATGGCACCAAAATTGGAAGGGTAACAAACACAGCATAATGCAACCAAACCACAAGTCACCTAAAGAAAATAGAAGCCTGCTTGTGCAGTTTGACTTTGGTTTAACTCCATAGTCTTCAATAGATTTATTCTTAATTCACTCTAATGAAAGTGAGAAGAGATGCTGCATGAAAAATTTCTACCCCTCTGGAAGTCCCCTTATCACTGCACAGAACTGAATAGAAATAGAGAGACATCATTCTGAAGAGGTAAATCATGAAGGTACTGAAAAAGTTGGTAAAAAGTGTGGGAGCAAGGCAAATAAGGAGTGATGTAGAGACCAAGAAAGGAGCAAATCCTGTGGTTGGCCTGGTGCTAAGGCCAGCCCTAGCACTGAGAAAAAAGCCAGCTCCAGTTCTAGAAGAGGAATGTGGTTCAGTGGTCTGACGAGGCACGGTGAGCCCTTGAATTCCACTCCCATTCTCAGACTTACTTTTGTGTTCTTGGACAAGTTACTTATGGCCAGATTTTCAGAAGCGGCCAGCATCCAGCAGCTTCCATTGATCTCAATAGGAGCTGTTGGGTGCTTAACTCTTTTAAAAGTCTGGCCCTTAATGTGTCTCAGTTTGCCCTTCTGTAAACTGGGGACAATTTACCTAGCTCAGGGGGTATAGAGAGGATTAATTAGTTAACATTTCCACACTATTTGGAAGCTGCTAAGTATTATTTTGTGTAGGTCACTAAAGTGCAAGCCAGGCTTTCATTTCCTTTAATTTCTGTGAGTCCACCACTAGCTTTAGGAGGTGGGCCACCAGGAGTTCTATGTGGCTTATTGCTAGTCAGAAGAAACTGCAGAAAAACCTGAGTGTCTCTGGATTAAGTTTAGAAGTGTGAGTAACAAGAGTGATGTAGTGGTGGGAGTCTGCTATAGACCACCGGACCAGGGGGATGAGGTGGATGAGGCTTTCTTCCGGCAACTCGCAGAAGCTACTAGATCACAGGCCCTGGTTCTCATTGGTGACTTTAATTTTCCTGATATTTGCTGGGAGAGCAATACAGCGGTGCATAGACAATCCAGGAAGTTTTTGGAAAGCGTAGGGGACAATTTCCTGGTGCAAGTGCTAGACGAGCCAACTGGGGGGGAGCTTTTCTTGACCTGCTGCTCACAAACAGGGAAGAATTAGTGGGGGAAGCAAAAGTGGATGGGAATCTGGGAGGCAGTGACCATGAGATGGTCGAGTTCAGGATCCTGACACAGGGAAGAAAGGTAAGCATCAGGATACGGACCCTGGACTTCAGGAAAGCAGACTTCGACTCCGTCAGGGAGCGGATGGGTAGGATCCCCTGGGGGACTAACATGAAGGGGAAAGGAGTACAGGAGAGCTGGCTGTATTTCAAGGAATCCCTGTTGAGGTTACAGGGACAAACCATCCCGATGAGTCGAAAGAATAGTAAATATGGCAGGCGACCAGCTTGGCTTAATGGTGAAATCCTAGCGGATCTTAAACATAAAAAAGAAGCTTACAAGAAGTGGAAGGTTGGACATATGACCAGGGAAGAGTATAAAAATATTGCTCGGGCATGTAGGAATGAAATCAGGAGGGCCAAATCGCACCGGGAGCTGCAGCTAGCAAGAGATGTCAAGAGTAACAAGAAGGGTTTCTTCAGGTATGTTGGCAACAAGAAGAAAGCCAAGGAAAGTGTGGGCCCCTTACTGAATGAGGGAGGCAACCTAGTGACAGAGGATGTGGAAAAAGCTAATGTACTCAATGCTTTTTTTGCCTCTGTCTTCACTAACAAGGACAGCTCCCAGACTGCTGCGCTGGGCATCACAACATGGGGAGTAGATGGCCAGCCCTCTGTGGAGAAAGAGGTGGTTGGGGACTATTTAGAAAAGCTGGACGTGCACAAGTCCATGGGGCCGGACGAGTTGCATCCGAGAGTGCTAAAGGAATTGGCGGATGTGATTGCAGAGCCATTGGCCATTTGAAAACTCGTGGCGAACGGGGGAAGTCCCGGATGACTGGAAAAAGGCTAATGTAGTGCCAATCTTTAAAAAAGGGAAGAAGGAGGATCCTGGGAACTACAGGCCAGTCAGCCTCACCTCAGTCCCCGGAAAAATCATGGAGCAGGTCCTCAAGGAATCAATCCTGAAGCACTTACACGAGAGGAAAGTGATCAGGAACAGTCAGCATGGATTCATCAAGGGAAGGTCATGCCTGACTAATCTAATCGCCTTCTATGATGAGATTACTGATTCTGTGGATGAAGGGAAAGCAGTGGATGTATTGTTTCTTGACTTTAGCAAAGCTTTTGACACGGTCTCCCACAGTATTCTTGTCAGCAAGTTAAAGAAGTATGGGCTGGATGAATGCACTATAAGGTGGGTAGAAAGCTGGCTAGATTGTCGGGCTGAACGGGTAGTGATCAATGGCTCCATGTCTAGTTGGCAGCCGGTGTCAAGTGGAGTGCCCCATGGGTCGGTCCTGGGGCCAGTTTTGTTCAATATCTTCATAAATGATCTGGAGGATGGTGTGGATTGCACTCTCAGCAAATTGCGGATGATACTAAACTGGGAGGAGTGGTAGATACGCTGGAGGGCAGAGATAGGATACAGAGGGACCTAGACAAATTGGAGGATTGGGCCAAAAGAAACCTGATGAGGTTCAATAAGGATAAGTGCAGGGTCCTGCACTTAGGACGGAAGAACCCAATGCACAGCTACAGACTAGGGACCGAATGGCTAGGCAGCAGTTCTGCGGAAAGGGACCTAGGGGTTACAGTGGACGAGAAGCTGGATATGAGTCAGCAGTGTGCCCTTGTTGCCAAGAAGGCCAATGGCATTTTGGGATGTATAAGTAGGGGCATAGCGAGCAGATCGAGGGTCGTGATCGTTCCCCTCTATTCGACATTGGTGAGGCCTCATCTGGAGTACTGTGTCCAGTTTTGGGCCCCACACTACAAGAAGGATGTGGATAAATTGGAGAGAGTCCAGCGAAGGGCAACAAAAATGATTAGGGGTCTGGAACACATGACTTATGAGGAGAGGCTGAGGGAACTGGGATTGTTTAGTCTGCGGAAGAGAAGAATGAGGGGGGATTTGATAGCTGCTTTCAACTACCTGAGAGGTGGTTCCAGATAGGATGGTTCTAGACTATTCTCAGTGGTAGAAGAGGACAGGACAAGGAGTAATGGTCTCAAGTTGCAGTGGGGGAGGTTTAGGTTGGATATTAGGAAAAACTTTTTCACTAGGAGGGTGGTGAAACACTGGAATGCGTTACCTAGGGAGGTGGTAGAATCTCCTTCCTTGGAAGTTTTTAAGGTCAGGCTTGACAAAGCCTTGGCTGGGATGATTTGATTGGGGATTGGTCCTGCTTTGAGCAGGGGGTTGGACTAGATGACCTCCTGAGGTCCCTTCCAACCCTGATATTCTATGATTTTAGGATTCTATGATTCCATGATTCTATGATTCCTATGGCTTGCCAAATAGGCGTGCACTGTGATTTTTCTCCATTCAGTCACCTGTGTGTCAGGTCTCCATGGATCCTAGAAGCAGGATGGAAGTCAGAGCTTTCCAACAGGCTATTTGGGGTATTTAACAGAACAGGCTTTCCCAGCTTGCAGGAGACTGTACATCTGGACTCATGCTGCAGGTTCAAAATTTATTTCCCACCACAGAGATGGAGTTAGCTTTTAAGGAAAACAGCTAAAAGTTTTACAGCTTGTTTTTTAAACAGACAAAATGAATACGTGGGGGTTGCAGATGGTGTAATTCAAGGCAGAATTTTTGGCTTTGTGTGCAGACAGGCCAAGTACTTGAAACATGGAATAGAATTGGAGGGGAATGCTAAATAAAGCAGTAGTGTCTCTGAGCCTAGCCCTGCCTGTGCTCTGTCTGTGGAGCTCTCAGTGACGTCTGTGGGAGGGCCAGAGTGTGGGCTGTTTGCAGGAGCAGGCCCTCCATTTAGAATTCTCTTACATCGCAAGCAGATTTTCAGAATGCTCTCCCAGGATGTGCTCTTTCTAGCAATATCATTGTTATTGTCACCTCTCATTTTCTTTTTTCTTTGTGCATCTGTTGACATCCATTGACACTGGATGGAAAAGTGGCATGCTGAGCCAATGGGGGAGTACACATTGTGACAGATAACTTTGATTTATAGCCACTCAATTTCATCGTACAGGAAAGTGAAAACACCGTGCCACAACACAACCACGTGCTTGCTTTCCTTGTTGTTTTACAGAACTGGAGCACCTCAGGGACTGGTATAGCTCTGTCCACCCCAGTGCACAGAAAATTCTACCAGTCCTTTATTTAGAATGATTTTGACAACGTACATAAAAGGTTTTTATACACCCAGAGGACATCAACAGCAAAATTATCTGCGACACAAGCTGAGGCAGATTGTTGAGAGGGCAGGGCAATGGATTGGGACTCAAGAAATCAGAGTGCTGGCCCTGACTCTGCCACTGACTTCCTTTTTGATCGTGGCCAGATCCTTTCCCCTCTTGGTGCCTGGATTGCCCCAGGTTATAAGAAGGGTACTAATGCTAGCCTGCCCACCCACCTTTGCACAATACTTGGCAATCTCTGGATGAAATGTGGTGGTATTATTCACTGCCCTTTCATTCTGCAGAACGGTGATTTATTTCTTCAGTAAAAAACCCAACCCTGAATCCCATTGGCCCATCAGTCACTGGGTGATACAAGTGCTAAAGCAGGGCAGTTATAAACCCTTATTTTCAAAGTGGTGCAGCGTACGCTTTCTCCCCAGGACAGCACACAGTACTTCTCCTGCCCCTCACCCTGGGCCAGCTGCCAGTGCTGAGGGGCAGAAGCAGTGCTCCACAACCGCACCCCCCAGGGCGTGGAGGAGAGGCAGTAGAACAGAACCCTGCGCTGAATGCTCAGAAGGCTCAGCTGCTGAGAGCCTGGCAATGGAGTCACCTGCTGCCCAAGCTCAGGCACAGAAGGGGAATCTGAACAATGTGGCTCCCCTGTGGGAATTCGGGAGCCGCCTGGAAAAACATTCAGAATCTAGGAAGGCATGAAAAATTGTGTCTGTGGAGAGTTCTGCTTGGCTCACTCAGTTCCTGCACATGGTAGGGAGGTTCCTGCGCACTTGGGGTGATATTTGTCTCCATTAGAGAGGGCCCACTCAAGGCCTATGCACCATTTAAGTCCCAGTAAAGCCCTCAAAATGGAGCTGAAGAGGATCTTAAGTGGTGCCTGGGTCTTCCACACATGGGGTGAGTCTCACCATTTGTAATGAATGTGTGCACAAGGGAGTCCTGCTCTGAGACCGCTTAGACTCACCTAAGGTGCATTGTGATAATGTTCAGCCAAACAATCTAGCTGATGTCATTTATGGATGCTATGTCTCATTTTTTTGTAAACTAGCAGATCTTCCAAGTCCTGACCCATGCAGCTTGTGTAGCAGGAACTCTGCCTTTTTGTGTGTAGGGACTGCAGCATGAGGTCATTAAATACTGTCTCGTGCTGCACAAACACCAGGGGGTAGAGCGAAGATTGCACAGACAACCTTAATTTTGTTGTTTGCTTACTTTTGAGTGTAAACTGTGTAACATCAGTGGCCATTGTGAAATCTGTTTTCATTGCACAATGCTTAGTTCACACAGTCACAAATAAGATGCACTCAGGATATTTCACATAAAAACAGGAAAACACTTTAATTTTAGGGTATGAGACTGGCATGAGACCTAGTAAAGCTAATTTCCCATTAACTTTACTTCAGATTTCCTTTTTTTTTTTAAATGTATTTACTGACAAAAGTTCAAATCAGATGCAGTCTCTAGATTTCAGTAATTGTTTACCCAATTTTACTGCAGGGCTAAGTCTAAACAGGGCTCGAGGGAGGCTCACAATTGAGAGAGCTAGTGCTAAGCTCAAAGGACAGCCTAGTGCTCTCCTTTGCTTTCATTACAACTGTTTCTTCCTTCCTTTGCCTGGAAACATATCCAATGATACCTTAAACAGACCAGTGCTCCTGGGTTCACTGCCCCTTCTTCCTATGCCCCTGAATATTCATTACACTTTGTGTGAAATAATTTGAATAATTGAAATGGATCCAAATGAAAGTTGCAAATTAAATGATATTCCAAGTGCCATGTAATAAATGGAGCAGAAAGACTACAATTTCTGTTAAACAGGCGTTTGTGTTGTGTTGTACTATGCATCATATGGATTCATTTTGCATCTATAATCAGGCTGAGTGTCAGTGCTGAAAGTTTTCATGATACAGAATCTTAACTAGACTATTGCAAGTGCTTATAGATCTGCCATCAGAAAACTGTTATAGGCATGATTAATTTATTACTATTTCTACTGTTGTTTTATTAAATGGCACTGATTATCCTGCAAGGGAGATCAATGGAAAACCTGTTGGGAATTAGCCAAATCACAGGTTAAAGAGAACGCTCTACCTGTATAATTTTAAAAAGCAGACTCAGAGAACAGACATCATTGAAGAGAATGCTCAAACATAGACCAAACCTTCCAGTAGTATCCCCTGGCTTTGAACACCTCCACTGTTGAATGTTCACCTTAAGACACCCTGTGCCTGATTTTCAGAAGTGCCAAACACCCTCCTCTCCCATTGACTTTTGCCTGGAGTTGTGAGCGTCAGCACTTAAGGAAGATCAAGATGCTTATGCAGCTGCCTGCATGTAAATTTATGTAACTAACTGTAAACACTCAGGGTGGGATTTCCCAAAGGACATAAGTGTCTTGGGAGCACAAGTTCCATTGAGTTAAGTGCTTTTGAAAATCCCATCCTCAAGTTTGAAATTTTTGGCCTGAGACGCTGAGAAGTTCAGACTGGGATTTTGATAGGACGTAGGTGTCCTTAGGCTCCTTTGAAAATTGCCGTCTAAGAGTCTAACTATGTAGGATCAGGGCCTAAATGACTTGTCCAAAGTCACAGAGCAGGTCAGGAACAGAACCTGTGAGTCTTGATTCCTTTTCATGGGTGATGGGTATAATAGGCCAGGGGAGTCTAAGCCTCCCAAACCCAGGATGTGGCCCTGCCCATGCTTCACTCCAAGGCCCCGCCCTTACTCCGCCTCTCCCCCAAAGCCGGTGGGGGCTCAGCTCCGGGCTGCCTGGGGCCAGCTGGTGGCCCAGGGCAGCTCAGGCCGGCCTGGGTGGCTTGGCTCGCAGTGAGGGTCTCAGGACTACTCTGGGTCTGGCAGGCAAGGGGAGGGCGTGATGAATCCTTGGGCAGGGTAGCGGGCTAGCCTCCCTGAACAGGGTCTTCACCCACCACCCATGCTCCTATTCCCCAGCTCCAAACATGGGGCTTCATTGTAAATGTGGGTTTACAGAACAAAACACCACTGCAATTGATATAATATTGGTGCTTTCAATACTCACCTATCAGCATAGCCAACTTATTCAGGATAAAGTGGAGGTGTTTATATGCTAAACTCTTATTGTCAAACTGGAAAAAAAATGGTTCTCAAACTGTCATTATTGGAAAACAGGAAGGGAAACTGCATGCCACTCGACATCCAAAGTTTGGAGCAAAGCCCTTATCTAGTCTTAGAAGCTAGCCTTAGAAAGCCTCTTTGCAACAAGGATCATGTTTTCCTCCATGCTTAGTCTAGCACCAAGTAAACTGATAGTGCTCAATAAATAATCCTCAGACTCTGCTAGGCAGGAAGCAGTCCCTGACATATTCTCACTGCAGCTACTTTTAAAATGCCAGTGTAACTTGTTGCTTGTTTGTTTTGCCAGAGAGAGAGAACTGGCAGCACTGAGCCATGTACACGGACTGAGAAGAAGCTTCCAATTATTTCTCTACCCATCCCAGGCATCATCTGGAAAGGTGTGGCCCCCAACAACCTACAACATTGGAAATTTCTTCCTGTCAGCATCCACCAGTGTCCAGCTGAGGTGTCCTTCTGGGAAAGACCTTTTGGTTCCCTGTGGATTGGCTGGTTTTTGCAGGCGGGCTGCTGAGGATTTAGCTCAGCTGCCCCCCTGTGGGATATTCTTTCCCCGGAGAATTGTGTTAGCTGCAGCACAGTAAATTATGATTTTAGTTACTTCATGTTAAGATGCCTGAAGGCCTCCAGGCACGGTCACCTAAAACCGGAAATGTATTATTTTATTGTCCCAATGGGCAAGTATATCCTCGCTGTCTTAATACATACCATTCTCATTTCATCTCTTAAAATGGCCTTTATAATGGTCTCCACCTATGCTGCTAATAGCATAGAATATCTTTGTATATTTTAAGACTTTTTTATATTTTCTTTATTAATACAATACAGAGTTACATTTTTAAGCAATTTCCACCCCTTGGGAATTTCCTCTGAACTGAGGAAACATAAACTGACTGCTGGCATTCACTGATTTCCATACCCTACACCTTAAGTGCTCTTGGATGAAAGATGTGATTAATATTAAGACATCAAATACATATATAATGTTTCAGAATAGATAAAACCATACTGAGGAATGTGTAGTGTACTGGTCATCAAAGGCGCAAGATTGGAAATTCTGGAGAATTAAGTCCTGTTTATTGGGAGAACAGATGTTGCACAGAGAGTGCACCCAAAACTGCAATTCTTTCTTCTTTGAGTAATCCTAATTCACACCGGAGTCAATTGTGTCACCTTCACTCACACTGAGTGGTGCTTTGCCATGTGAGCAGTTGCACTGACATCAGCAGAACTACTTGGGTAATACCTTATCATTCAGAATGACTAAGGATGACAGAATCTGGCCCACAGGAATCTGGAATCTGGCCACTGGAGACAATGGAATGATCACCTGAGTAAGTCTTACTGACTGGAGTCATGAGTAGGATCATGCCTCATGGCAAAGCAAGCTTCCTTACACCATCCTCACCACAGAGCCTCTGCCCTGACCTGGTGGCTCCACCACTAGGAGTGAGAGGGGGCAGCCAAGGCTCCATTTAGTTATTGGCCTCTCAGCTGAAGTGGTTGGTTTGGAGCACTGCTGAATTTGTAATGAAAGAGGCGCCGGGGCTCAAGTAATTAGATGCTGGGGCTCAACAAATGTTTTTACATTCATAACTCACGCAGCAAGCCCAGAGGTGCCGGGGTATGAACTGCCAAGCCTAGAAGTGCTGGGATCAGCCCTGGCACAAATTAAGCACTGGTTTAGAGCTGCAGACGTCTGACCAGTAGCTAGGAACTGGACTGAAATCACTAAACTCACTTCACAGTGATGGCTACAGAATCTCTTCCCTGCTACCCAAGCTGCTTCCTCTCCTGTAGCTTGATGCCCATAGTGGCAAGGGGAAGTGAGGGAATAGAGGGGAAATGCTAGTGCAAACATCCCCAGAATGACACCCATTGGAGTTAGCCATACCATAGTACAGTGGCATTTTCACATCTTTCTGTCAGACTCTACCCCAGAACTGGAGACAATGCTCATTCTGCCCTTTAAGGGACCACTAATTATTCAAACCCTGATCTAGTAAAGCACTGCAGCACACGAGTAGCTGCACTGAGCAGTTCCATTCACTGCCCAAGTTGAGAGCACTGAAAATAAGTAAACAGTCTATCTGGAATTCTAAAATGCTTTTGTTATTACTAATCTATGGCCTGATCCAAAGTCCATTAGACTCAATGGAAAGCCGCCTTAGACAGGCTTTGGCTCAAGCCTCTAAAGCATTAATAATACAAGTTTTGAAAATATGGGGTCTGATTCACCACTCCAGTTTCATGCCAGTGTAACACCAATAAGTCCAGATTCCCAGCCCACTGCTCTAATCGCTAACTAGCCCACAACATCATCTATGAAAATAGCACAGTAATATTTTGGAAATGTGACCTATCTTTGTTAATTCAGGATTACAAAGTGTAAGGCAGATTCATTCTGGTTGTACGTAGAACAGATCTCAGAATCACTCTACAATCAGTAAGGTTTGATCTGTCTCTCCATGCAGTAGCCTACTACCAAAATAGCAGGGCTGCTGTCAGAACTGCAACGTATTTTCCACACAACTCAAGGGATGGCCGCACAACACCTTCTTGTGTTACATCATATCTCGTTAAAGTCTCTCATTTCCAGAACCTTTTTGTTAGGAGAGAAATATTTAAAAAAATAAACAGCTGATGGTATATATACTATTGGGGGGGGGGTCGGACTCGGGAGGGGGCGGGACGACAAAGAGAAATAGGACACTTTAAATTTGAAGTGTGCACTGTTCAAATTTCTGCTAAAGAGAATACAATATACAGGCTACAAGTAAAAATAGGAAAATTCTGAAGAAGCCCAATGAATTACTGGTGTATTGGAGTGTCACTCTCAAAGAATAAACTCTGGAAGGTTAGCACTCCCCTTGCCCCCACAGACACACATACTAAAAATCTTTCATATTAGTCTAACATTGCAATTTATTTCTAGCTCTTACAATAATCCAGAACAAGCATGATGACTTCAGTCTATATGACATTTTGCATTAACTAAGATGACCTGTAATGGTTCCAGTTTTGCTATGTATGTGCCAGATGAGCAGAATGCAATGCTTCAATGTAACATCATCCAGTACGCTGGTTACTGATCATCCAAGTAGCAATAGTAGATTTTTTTAAAAATATACAACTGTAGCAAGGAAGCGTGGCTTCCCTCAGAGATGGACAGCGAGGCGGGGCCAGATGCTCCCTGGTGGGCAGAACCAGGAGGGCCTTGGCCACCATCCTGAGAGCAGAAGGGCAGGACAGGAACAGGAAGTATAAGAGGAGGGCCCTGTAGCTGAGTTGGCCTGTTACCGAGGGAGACAGATGTTTCCAACCCCTGCTGACCCAAAGCCTGCAGAAAACTTCTGCTGTCCCCAGAACTTACTTGAGCTACCAGAACTGCTAGATACGCCCAACACTGAGGAGCTGCTGGCGGTGTACTCCAAGAAGATGGAAGGAGACCTCGGGATTCAGGGGGAGGAAGTAGCCCCGGGGCAGCCGCCTACTGTCCGGCTACGTTGCTGGCAGACTCTAGGTCAGCGTGTTGTGGCTGGATCCCTGCTGACCCAGTGGCGGAACACTCCGCTACTGTTCGGGCCATGGGCTGGGACCTGGTGGAGTCAGGTGGGCCCGGGTCCCCTTGCCGCCTCACCCCAGGCCAGGAGGCCTGTGTTGGTCTACTGTCCGCTGAGCTAGGATGCCAGACTGTTTGGTGCTCACCCTGTCTGACTCCTAGACTGTTTGGTGCTCTACCCTGCCTGAGGGCTGGTGCCTTAGACTGCTCAGTGCCCAGCCCTGCCTGAGGGCCTGGGCCCCTGAACTATTTACTGCTCCACCCTGCCTGAGGGTTGGAGCCCTAAAGCTGCTAACTTCCCCTTTTCTAGACTGCTGTTCCAGGGACGTGACCTCAGAGAGGCACGGCCTCCCTTGGAGATTGACAGCGAGGGAGGGCCACACCACCTACACGCTTACAACAACATACTTAGTATTTATATAGCACTCTCCTGCTATAGCTCTCAAATCAATGGATCAGCACTGATATTCCATTTTACGGATTGGGAAACAAAAATACACAGAGGTTATGTGATTTGGCCATGTTCCACATCAAACCATTGGAAGATCTGGGAACAGAACTCATGCCTTCTGACTCCTCAGTCTGTCCTCTGGATGGATATTTGAAATTACAGTTTGGTTCAATGAGCCACGTGTCATCTCTGGTGTAACACCTCAGTAGAGTTGCATCAGTGAGGGAGTGAGAGCACCCAGGTTCTAATGCTGGTTCTGACGGGGGCATGCTACGTAACTTTGGACACGTCATTTAACCTCAGTTTCTCCATCTTTAAAAGAGGGTCAATAACATTAACCTAGAGTACCTTTAGGTTTGCTCATTGGCTCAAAATGTAACAGCTCTCTTTCCTGTACAGCAACACGGGACCACTCAGGGTACATTCACATTGGGATAAAAGACCAGCAGCATGGCTGTGGCTGGCCCCAATCATCTGACTCGGGCTCAAGGGGCTGAGGCTACCAGGCTAAAAATTGCAGTGGAGACATTTAGACTTGAGCTGGAGTTTGGTCTCTGAGTATCTCAGAGCCCATGCTCAGGCCTGAGCCCAAACACTGCAATTTTTAGCCCCGCAGCCAGAGCTCCACCAAGCCCAAGTCAGCTGACCCAGGCTCTGAGACTCGGTGCTGTGGATTTTTTATCACAGTGTAGACATACCCTGAGAGAACATCATGCCGGTGCTCTGCTCCCAGCACTGGCTCCCATGGAACAAAAAATCAAAGCCAGGGTTTGGTCCTAGCACACAAAGCTTTCCACAGCTCTGGCCCACTTAACCCAATGAAACTCCCAGCTTCTGTGTGGCCCTGGCAGCCCACAAATGTTCAAGTGGATCGGTTAGCTAAATGGGTGAGACTTGTGAGTGTGGTTGACATAGGTTTCTTGGCAGCTTGCCCAAGGCTGTGGAACTCACTTCCAGAACATATCAGAATGACCACGAATCTTGCTGTCTTCACTATAAAATGCACAGCTCGTGTATTTGACTTAACTTTCCCACAATAAAGAAAAAAAGCCGATGGAGAAGGAGAGAAATCTAGGTTAACACACATGTAGGGCATGGTGATAACGGAAAGCGCAAAAACCTAGAGGCATAATGTAAATAATGTTTGCAATGGGCTAAAGAAGTTCAAAGTTTAAGTAATGCCTGCTAACGACACAGGTAGGAATAGAACTCATATTAGGAGTTCCTGGCTCCCAGCCCTGAGCACAAGCCAGTCGCCACATATTTCTTTCATTTTGTGTGAACAATTTTTCAGTCTTCCACAAATTCCACAAAAAATTGAAATTCTGGTGGGGCTAAATCACATGCAATGAATGAACTGAATGATTTGAATGAATTTTTCTTACACAAAAAAATTGCCATTAGTCCCCACCTATAACTGACTGGAGGCCACATACTCCCAATCTGTGGAAATGTGAAAAGAAGGAATAGAAAGACAAGGTGGGTCAGGTTGTATCTTTTATTGGACCAACTTCTGTTGCTGAAAGAGACAAGCTTTTGAGCTACACAGAGCTCATCTTCAGGTCTGGGAAAGGTATTCAGATTGTCACAGCTAAATACAAGGTGGAACAGATTGTTTAGCATAGGTAGTTAGCAGTAGTTAGTAGTTAAAGGGACCATTCAAGGTTAAGTAGCTAGTTAATACCTCTCCACTCATAGAACGAAAAAGGGGGCAGAGGGTTAATGGGCTTTAGATTGTTGTAATAAGCCATATATTTTTATTAAGTCCATGATTTTTAGTGTCTAGCAAAGTTATGAATGTAAGCTTCCAGGCTCATGTTTTAACGGTGTTGTGCCGGTTTCTTTGAGACAAGAACCGATGGGTCAGATATAAAGTGATCGCTTTGTGAAAAGTGTTCACCCACAGGTGATGTGGTGTGTTTGTCTTTTATCATTTTTCTGCGTGAGTTCATTTGAGAGCGTGGTGATTGTCTGGTTTCACCCATACAGTTGTTATTGGGGGATTTAGTGCACTGGATGAGGTACACATGTTGTGATAGGTATGTGTAGGACCCATGCTTCTTGAAAGGTGTGTTGTGTGGGGTGTTGATCATCGTAGCAGTGGAGATATGTCTGCAGGTTTTGCATCTGTTGTTATGGCATGGTCTAGTGCCATTTTGAGTTGGTATGGCATGGTCTGTGGGGAGCTTGCTTCTGAAGATGAGCTTGGTGAGGGTGGGTAGCTGTTTGAAAGTCAGAAGAGAGGGTTTGGGAAAGATTTATTTCAGGATGTGGTTCCCATTGGGAATGGGCTGTAATTGTTTAATGATCCTTCCCCCCCCCCACATGGGTTCCATTGTGGGGTGATAGGTGATAACTCAGGTTGTGTGGTATTTGGGTGGCCCATTCCATGATGTGATCTATTTCTCTGGTCGCATATCCTTGTTTGGTGAAAGTAGTTTTAAGTGTGTTAAGATATGTATTCCAGACTTTCTCCTCAGAGCATATTCTCTGGTACCTGAGTGCCTGGCTATAGGTAGCAGATATCTTTGTGAGTTTGAGGTGGTTACTGGATCCATGAAAGTAAGTATGACGATCGGTGGATTTCTTGTATTTAGCTGTCTGTAGCGTTCCATTGTTAAACCTGATTGTGGTATCTAGGATGTTGATGCTGGTGTGGGAGTGTTCCAATCTAGAGAGAGTTTGATGGATGGTTGTTGAAGTTGTGGTAGTAATCTATGAGGGAGTTTAGGTCATCTCTCCACAGGAAGAAAATATCATTGATGAATTTCAGGTATATCATTGGTTTTGTGGTGCATTTTTCCAGAAATTCTTCATCGGGTTGGCGTACCGAGGAGCCATTCTAGTACACATGGCTGTTTCCATGGTTTGGATAAAGTATTTGTTGTTGAATGTTATGTTGTTATGGTTGAGGATGAAATGGAGTTTGTCGATGTGTGTTGAGTGGCCATGTGAGTGTTATCCATTGTCTTTTAGATAGTTGAGGCAGGGAGCAATGCTGTCATTGTGAGGGATATGGGTGTATAGGGACATGACAGCCATGGTGGCAAGGATGGTGTTCTGAGGGAGGTAGTTAATGTTGTGGTGGTGTCCTGGAGGAAGCTGGCCTTCTGTGTGGAGAGTGGTTTGAGGATGGTTTCTATGAGTCCTAATATTCCTCCAGTAAGAGTGTCAAGGCCAGATAAATTTGGGTCTGCCTGTGTTCCCTTATCTGTGTATCTTGGGAAGCATGTAGAAGGTCCCTTTGGGTGGGTACATGGGGGACGAGGTTGTAGAGATTCTCTTGAAGTTGTTTGGGGAAGGATTTGATGATACCCTTACGTTCCTGGATGAATTGTGGTGTGGGGTTTTCTTTGAGTTCTTTATTGTGGGTGGTGTCAGAGAGAGTTGTCAATTGGCCTTATTAACGTAGTCATCATGGTTGAGGACTATGGTGGCACCCCCTTTCTCTGCTGGTTTAATCACTATCTAGTGCTTGGATTTCAGGGACTGTATAGGTGTCCTCTAGGTGGTGGTGAGATTGTGGTGGATATGATGTATAAGGATTTCACAGTAATTTTTTTCCCTAAATCAAACAATGTAATGATCAAATATGTGGTTTTATCCACAGTGGGGTCTTCTGTCGAATGATTCTTTTTTCTTATAGCTGTTGGTGGGGATATGGTAACTGTGAGTAGCGTTGCCATTGTGAAAACTTTCCCACTCCACCTCAAAGAATTCTAAGTCAAATAAGTGAATTGTGCATTTTATACTGAAAACAGCAAGATTCGTGGTCATTCTGACATGGACTGGGAGTGACTTCCACAGCCTGGGGCCAGCTGCCAAGAAACCTATGTCAACCACAAATCTCAGCCATTTAGCTAGCCGTTCCACCAGACATAATCTCGCTACTAAAATGTGGACAACTTAAGGGACAGGTTTAATTGGTGTGCTAATTCTCCCATCTATAGTAGAGTAATACTGACCTAACTCACAGGAGTCTTGTGTAGCTTAGGACCAATTCTGAGTCCCTCTGTCGGTTAAGCAGTGTCTTACTTGCTGACATGAAGGTAACGTGACGTGGGTAAAGGCAAATCTGACCTTTAACAAAAATTGGTCAAGCACTCTGAAATGCTTGATGGAGAGCACTATTAGAGTGCATAGCACTGTAACTATTGTTATTTATATTTTTCAGGTTATAAGAGTATTCCATTGCATGTTTACTGGGCCAAATTCACTGCTGGCATAAGCAAGCAGGCACAGTTCTATTGACTTCAATGGAGTTGCATCTGTCATAAATATTTACACTGGTCATAAAAATTCCCCATTGGAGGGCGTAAGACTTGTAAGAGTACACTTACATTCTGCAGCCACACAGCTATGCCTGTAAATGTATTATAGATCTTTTTTTTTGTTTTTTGTTTTTTTGTTTTTGAGGAACAAAACCTGCTAATATATTAAATGTGGCTGTTGTCAGAAAAATTACTGTGTAAAAATGACATTGCAAGGTTCCACCTCTATTTTTTGCTCTCGCTGCGAGTTTACAGGCCAAAAGATGGTTGTCCAGATGGTCAGTGCTGAAAACTCCCTGTAAGATCTGTAAGTCAAGCTGTGTTCTCTTTGCCTCTTATTTCCTCATCAGTAATAAATATTCTGAAGTCTGATGTTTGTTGTTGATGTACGAGACACAACAGAATCAAGCTTGCTCTTCCATACCTATACTAACTTTTCAGTGCTGACAGTAATACAAAAATATTTTTCCAGTAAATGCAGAAGATATGACTCACAGCCACACAGGATGCAGATATAATGGGTAAGAAAATGGTTTTATGCTTTCTGACTACAACAGCACTTTACATCTTTTTATTACAGGTTGATCAAAAACCCCATACTCACCTCCCGTTTCTATTAAAATGGAACGTTCCACTTGCCAGTGCTGAACTGGATTCACCTCTGGGGTTTTTTATTTGTGCCCAGCCTGGCTAAGAATTGTTGGAATCTTTTATTTCACTAAGACATGTCCCTGACTGCAACAGTTGTGTAACTGTAAAAGCAACTTATAACAACTGCTTGCTAGAAAATGTGCTTACTCCTCTAAGGGATGCTCTTTGTTGCAATCAGGGACATGCCTTAACAAAATTAAAGATAACCTAACAAGAAGGCCTGATCTGAGATGTGACCGATTAAGAGATAAGTAATTGCTTCTAATTCTTCAGCTTGCTCAAACAGTAGTTATTACAGAAACACACACACGCAGTTGGTCTTATTCTCAGTTACTCTAAGTCCAGGAGCATTACATTATACTTTTAGAGGGGCCTTAAAATGGGTGTAAGTATGATTTAAGTCCCTTTTCAATGCTAGAGTAGTCTAAGGGGAAGGGGGGCATAGAGTAACAGAGAATCAGGCCCAGTCTGCCATAACACATATTCCTGTAATAGTGTGCCTTAGTAGACTGAGCAGTGGTGGGGGCTCAGGAAGCTTGGGTTCTAGTCCTGGCTCTGCCACTGGCCTGCTGTGTGAACTTGGGCAAGTCTCTGTGCCTCAGTTCCCCATCTGTAAAATGGGAATAATGATACTGGCCTCTGGTGTAAAGTGCTTTCAGGTCTACTCCTGAAAAGCACTAAATAAGAGATAGGTATTATTACTAGTAACAGTCCTAAGCCTTCTCTAAGACAGCAATGAGTGAAAACAGGGCTCTGGAACTCAAATATTTTAAGTACTAAAATTTTCAGGTTTAATTTTCAAATGTAAAATGATCAAAAGCATTTTATAGACATTAACTATTTTATCCCCCCCATCAGCCCTGTGAGAGAAGTAAATGTTGTCATTCCTATTATCATAGTATATCAGGGTTGGAAGGGACCTCAGGAGGTCATCTAGTCCAACCCCCTGCTCAAAGCAGGACCAATCCCCAGTTTTTGCCCCAGATCCCTAAATGGCCCCCTCAAGGATTGAACTCACAACCCTGAGATATAGAGAGAGGAAGCACACAGACTAGAGAAGTGTGCATGACTTGAGCAGGCCAAGCATCAAGTCAGCGGAAGAGCAGCTCAAGTTCATGCACTAAGCTAGCCTCATACTGTCAGTTGCACAGTCCATTGAAGGCAGTGGAAAGGTTCCCACGGACCCCAGTGTGTGTTGGCTCAGGCACATAGGACTAGATCCTGCATCATGAACATTAATAGGAGTTTTTCTATTGACTTGAATAAGAGCACCATAATGGTGATTAGAACTCCGGTCTTGACTCCAAATCCTGGGCCTGTCTGACTCACCAACAATGTCCCCCCTTACCCCGGCAAGCCATAGAGGCCTATGTTTTTGAAAGTGGCCACTAATTTGGGGTTGCCAAACCTGAGACACCTTGGGCCTGATTTTTTGAGGCAGTGAACTCACTGGGAGCTGTGGGTGCTCAGCACCACTGAAAATCAGACCAAACATGTCTCAGATTTGGCACTTAGAATCAATGGCCATTGCTGAAATTGTTGCCTTCCTTAATCTCTCTGTGTCTTGGTTTTCCCATCTGTAAAACTAAGGTAACAACTTGTACCATAAGTGAAACATGAAATTAAACAGAGTTTAAGACATCCATGGCCACATACAGGGAGAAAACTGTCCTTCCATCCCTGTGTGTAGACCCCTCTTCCTATGTGGAAAGAGAACTGTACTGCTTCATTAGAGAATTAAGCCTCAGAACACCTTAAACCAAAAAACCAGAGGGACTGCCCCAAAGTCAGAGTGAAGCTCAGGTGCTGACATAGTGAAATGCCAGGGAAAGAAAAAAACAAAAATAGATAAATAACAAATAGCTACAATGCAACAAATCCTGAAACTTGGGCAAGGACTGAGTATAAAAGGATGCAGATGGTGAATTGTGAATGGAAGAGTTCCAGAGTTAAAGACCTCGCCTCTATGGTCCTTCAAAGGCTATAACTCAGGACTGTCAGTAATACTAACCATACTATCTCAAATGATATATCAGGACATAGGGCAGCCGAAGTCCCTGGGGCTATGTTATTTAAGACTTTAAATACTACCAATAGGACTATGGATCATACTCAATAGAAAAGAGGCAGCCAGGGCACGTGGTGGAGTGTGGCTATCACCAGCTCTCGTGGGCATAAACTCTACTTTCTGCTTCTAAGTAAAAAGTTGTTTAAACCATACCATGAGGTAAACAAGATGGATCAGATTCTGCAACCCTCACTTAAGCTGAATAGCTCTTATTCATATAGTTCCACTGAAGTCAATGAGACTACTCGTGTAAGTGCTATTCAACAGATGCAGAACTTGGCCTTATTAGACTAAAGAAGTGAGCAAGTCAGATCATGGCCAGATTTTTGTTAATATGTCCTGCTCTTGTTAAAGTGAATGGATCACCAGTTTGCAAGCAGCAGCAGCTGTGCAGCCGCCACCAGCATTCTGGGCTAAAAGCACAAACTAAACTCTAGCAGTGCAAATAATATGGACATCAGAAGGGAGGTGCTGAGCACCTTCATAACCAGTCTACATTGGTATGTAAGGTTGCTCCTGTGCACAGCATATCCAGATAAGAAAAGGCAACTGGATATGCTGGTGGCATGCAGAGAGCTGTGACTACGTTCCTGGTGCCCTTTAGGTGTTTTTATAATTCAGGTTAGAGAAGATTTTGAGCTGTGCCTGTTTTGGTCTTTTTTTAAATGTTAGTGCATATTTGTGCACCACTGCAATTTTTTAAACCTCTGGTTACCGTATGGAATCACATTTTGCAAACTATAGGATCGTAGGATCAAGTCTTTATACAGATCCCAGACAGCCAGGTGCATTATCTCTTTCTTTCCAGTTCATCTCATTGACATATTATCGACTGTAAGAGCTTGTTATTGTTGGGTTTTTTACATATGATATTTCTGCATACAATTTTAAATTCTTCCTGGTCCATCTCACTGATGGTTAGCAGAAGATGTACAATACAATATTAAAATCTTGAAATGTAGGTATCACTAGGGCTCTAGCTGAAGGTAAACTGGAAGTTAGGGGAAATGATACATAGTATATTTGTTTATGGCCCCAATTCTGCACTGAAAGCTATGCAGGCAGACCCCTGCACCTGAGTAGAGCCTAAATGACATTGAAGGGTCTCTGGACAGAGCCATTTCCCTATATGGAGTCCCACTAACATATGGGATTCTGCATGAGCCAACACCTGTCCCAGGGCAACCTGCAGCACAAGGCTGTGCCTACAGGGTTATCAGTGCAGGATCAGGGCCCACCTGAAGATAGGAAAGTTTCACTAATTAAATGTTTATTAATGAAGCATTTTTCCACCTTGTGCTCCTTCATGTTAAGTAACAGGTAACAGTTCTAGTGAGATACCATTTTATCTCATGAACAGAAACAGTAGGTAACTATGCCCTAGTCTATCCATGGCAGGTTACTTTTCAGATGTGTATTCCTTAATTCCTTCAATAAAGAACTAGACTGAAAAAATCTGCTGCAATATTTAGATCTCAAGCCAAAATTATCTGTTTTTCTGTGCATCCTAAAATGCTCTTGGCTTAAGAAGAAATTTTCCATATGGGCAGGCTATTCTCCAACTGCCTTCTGCAGGGTTTCTTGCACCTTCCTCTGAAGCAGCTGGTACTGGCCACTGTCAGAGACAGAATACTGCACAAACTGGATCACTGGTCAAGTAGTGCAGTTCCTATCTTCCTCAAAGGATTAGGGGGAGGGAGCGAGAATACTTTTGTAGTCAGCCTGGGAAAGAAAATTTGTTAAAGTCTCCTGACCCACCCCAGCCTCCACAGGGAGCTGGCAGAGAGCAAGTAAACGAGTTGAGGGCATTTGCCTCCTGCTGTCCTACATACAGGAGGCCCATCTGGTTGCAACGCATAAAACATACATACATGCGTAAACCACACACTGCAATACCTCCTATCATTCTAAGCAGAAGCAGGGATGGAGCATCAGTTGCATAAATGAATTGCAAAGTCATGTTTTCCCGTAAACAGCTCCACAATATTGGTTTCTTTTTTGGTAAACTAGATATGTACAATATGCTATAAGCACAGCATAAAACTTCCGCATGTGCTGTTTCTAGTGCTCTGCTTTTGCTTGCTGCAGGATGTGTTTTTACTTTCCTTTTAGCAACACCCCTATGACAGCAACAGCGGTCCAGTCAGGGGATGGCTACAAATATGTGTATTGTATATAACTGTAAAACACAATTTTGAAAATATATTTGCTTATTATATTTATATCAATTATTATATACTGCTGAAACTGTTATTAAATCTATAAAGCCCATTGGAATGAAAGATGCTATACAATAGTTTATTACCTGAAGAGTTTGGACAAAGCATAACCGACAAAACAAAGCCTGTTTGATTTAGTGGAATAAGCATCAGCTCTGAAAAACAATGGGCTCAGTTTTCACATACGCATTAAAAGGTTGTCATGTTTGAAATTGAGACTCCCTGGACTCATAAGTTCACATCCCATCAAGTCTGGTTCAGATCTTTCTGGGGCAGAGTGACTGTGTGGGTCTTTGGAGTAAGACTTTAAAAGCTGTTTGTGTGTTCTCTGTCAGAACTCTTAAAGCCAATATATTCAAATTTCACTCATTTTGGGTTCTAAACTTTAGGTAGCTTATGCCTGATTTTTCAGAGGTGCTAAAACCCCACAGCTCCCATTATTTTCAGCTGGAGTTGTGATAGGGTGACCAGATAGCAAGTATGAAAAATTAGGACAGGAGAAAGGGTACTATGCAGGAGGGGTGTGTGTGTGTGCGTGTGGGGGGGAAATAAGGTCCTATATAAAATGAATCCCCTAATATCGGGATGGTGCTGATGATATCAGGACATCTGGTGACCCTAAGTTGTGAGAATCCAGCACCTTGGAAAATCAAGTCCAAAATATTTCAAGTTGGTCACTCACAAATCAAAGCACCAAAATTGGAACATTTTTGGCTTCAAGATCCCATGGCCCTTTGTTGTAAGAGCAGAAAGTTTACCTTGGTATCTTAAAAGCAAAATCTCCTGTGCCGAATGTATTTGCCTTACTTGCTGCAGCCCTACCACCCAGAGGTGGCTGCATTTGGTGCTGCTGTATGTCTATACTGTATAGTTTAGGTACTTTACCATTCTTTGTCATGCAAGGCAGTCTCTATATAACATTCCCTGGATGGTGGATACATTTGTTTTATTTAGCAGTTTTATAGCTCATGCATCTGACTGCAGCGAGGGAAGGAGAGAAAGGACCATGGGGGCTGCTATTCTAACACCCTAGCATTTATCCCCAGTCCCTAACTGAGCTGCAGCCCAGACTTCTCTTCCTCACAGCAACAATCATTCCACCAGCACCATGGGTGGATGGGCCCCTCCTCCTTCACTTGCCTGAGCCCCTCCCCCTTCACTTGCTTGCAACAAGACACACCTCTCCAAAACTATTGGCTAGTTTTCCCCTGCTTATTTGCATAGCCTCCTCATCTCCAATCAGCAGCTGCTGACTGCTTAAAATGCATAAAGCCGGCCACTCAGTGAGGCTGGGGGCTGGGCCACCACGTGCTGTTGCTAAGCTTCGGCTTCTAAATTGTTACTGTAGTGGCTGACCTATCAGGGAGAAGATTCAGATCTGTCAACATTCTGTCTCCTAACCAGAGGGCGCTTGTCTGCCCTGATTGGCTCTACCTTAGGACTAAAGCCCGCCTCTGCCTAGAAATTCTGCCCATGATTGGCTATGCCAGTCGCCCTTCGCCTGTGTGTCAAATGTAGGTTGAGAGAGGTGGTTTATATAGGGGACTTGGAAGTCCCCAGCCCGTGAACTCAGTGCAGTTTTAATGCTCATTGCCTTCCTCAGCTGTTTGAAAGGCAGACATAGAGTTTGGGGGTAACTCAAAGAACACACATAAAAATGGAGCTGAACTCTCTATTAATTCTCCTGGAAGCAGCTGAGTATTTGGAAAGAAGAGACAGAGGTATTCAGAGAAATGACTAGCAGGCACTTCTAAACATTTCACTCTCTTTGTTGCGTGGGTATTCGGACGCCCTTTTCTCTGAGTCCATATTTCCTTCACCTGCAAAGGTGCCATGGGATTTAAACATGTTTTTGTCAGATGCATTGCGGGGGGGAACAAATGCTATTTTCTTGCAAAATCTTTGAACAAACGAGCCGTGGCTCGAGTCTGTTTGGACTGTATGTATGTTGCAGCATTTAGTGTAGGTTACATTGTTGTGCATGTTGCCGTTTGTGATTGCATTGCAGTTTCCCTTCCCCCTTGTCACAGTGTTACAAGATGTGCATGATTTAGCCAATTTTTTTTACTATTTACTCGGATGATCCTCCTATTCTGGCACTTTTTGTTTTGTTGTCTTTCTTTTAAAAATTCCGGAATGAAATCCAAACAAATCAACCAAAATTTTTGTTTTTTACCCTAGCGTTCCTGCAAAGGAGGAAAAAATGCATGGGAAAATATATTGCCACTAATGCTGACTTTGTCCCTAGAAGCAGAACATGGCTATGCATCAGTGTTACCCTTCGATAGTGACTATTCCAGAAAGAAAACAAAGGCAGGCACGCTGGCCAGAAAATCCCAGAATAACAGGTAATAGATGTACCGTCATTTTCCACAGTGAACTGGCAGCCTTTCCTATATGTCTAGCTTTGTGTGTAGCGCATAGATGCATAAAAATAATAACTAATCCTGTGTCTTAGTTCCCAGTAGTCGCCATTTTCCCCCTGTATGGGCTTGGCTCTGTTTTGATCTCTCATATAAACACTGCCACGCGTACACCATCGCCTTAGCACTCACTGCCTTTCTAAACCATCTGCACTCACGCTTCTTCCCCTGGTTTGTTAATGGGTGTGGGCGCCTTGTTTTCCTATGTATTTTTAAAGTAATAATCAAAATCCTGACTTCCCTTGCAAATTCCCTCCCCGTCCTTATTTACAATCTCTTTATTGCTGCGAGATCGAATGCAGCCTCCAGTCGCAGTGTAACGCTGGGATCTTGATGGCGGGGGAAGAGTGGAGGGGAAGGGGAAAGGAGGGAAAATTTATCTCCTAGTGAACTTGGATTTATGTATGTATTTTCAAGTGTTTGAGTGAACTTGACCTTTCCGGAGGGTCTGCTGCACCTTTGCTCTGGTCTGTGCATCGCCTGCACGAGCGAGTCCCTCTGCATGCAGTTGAATTACAGTGCATGGTTACATTATTATCAGCTGCCTTTTTTGTTTGTTTGTTTGTTTGTTTTTTCTTGCAGCCACTACCTGTTCTGTGATCACCCTTAGCTCAAGGTTTTCTGCGCAGCCTCCCTGCAGCTTTGTTTGCCTGACCGGGCAGTGCTCAGAGTGCACTGTCTACGTGCAGAAGGCTGTCTTAAAGAGACAGCGCCTCCTCTTTACGTAGGAATTCCTTCTTTTCTTGCGCTTTATGTTCTTACACACACACACACACACACACACACACAAAATATGCCCAGATGGTTCCCTCCTTCTCCAAAGCATTGGTGGTCTGCTCTTTACAAAACGACTCCTTTAAAAAAATTGTTTGATTATGATGAGCCCTGCAGAATAGCCTAAAATGAACAAAACTTGCACATGACTTATTTTCCAAATGAGAGGAAAGTTAGTCTGATCGGGCCAGTTGTTTGAGCTCAGTTAGTCCAGCATAAATCCTGCACAACCCTAGTGTGGTCAATGGGATTACTGGCAAAATGGGAAAGTAGAAAACAGCCCAGTTACGGATATTAAATTTTGAAAATATGAGCTAAACAAAAATCCAGCATCTCCCTTAGAAACATACAAGATCACAATGAGCTATGCTTGCAGTAACCGCTGCAGGGCAATGTGCTTGAACACAACTGAGGAAATACAGGGTGTAAATCCTTCCCTCCCCATCCCTTACTCCAAACAGTGCTGATATTTCTGGGGATATAAATTCGGGAGGAGGGGGTAATAGTTAAATTGGTGTACAAAGATACAAGATCTGTTTATTTTAAAGGGGTGTGATCAGGCATCACAGGGGTACCTAGATTTGGAGACATTTTTCATCTCTGTACATTTCTCCATATTGTACAAAGGCAGTTAATTTAAACAGAATTCTTAGGGTTTCTAGTTCTAGAGTTCATGGTCTTGTTCTGATCCTTCTTTCTTGTATGCAAGAGACAGAAATCTGTATAACTTGTGGAAGCATTATTCCATCATTTCCTTTCTTGGGTTTCTCGCTGTCCACAGCAAAACAATCATTTATTTGAACTGTAAGCTGCTTTTAGGAATTTTTAGCAGAAGCTATGTAATCTATCTATTTCAGCAGAATTGAAAAAACAATTGTTACAGGTTTGGTAGCATTATTTATTAAAGCCAGAACACACATCACTACTGACAGATACCATTGTCTGTCAGATATTTCTCACAGTTTTTTTTCTCACTCTGATTCTTGTCGTGCACACCCAAACACTTTTTAAAAAAATGCATAATGATATTTTTATTATTTTCCTGCCAGCTTTATCGTTTATAGACTAGAAAGGGCTCATTCATACTAGGGTAAGGCAACACCTCTGGAGAAGTAGGGCCACAAATTCAGTCTTAGTGTTTAGTTCACCATGGATATTTGTTCACACCCTAAGGAAAACAACAACCACCTCCGCTGGGCATACCTGACAATCTCTCTATAACACAGACCTCTGGCTGGAAATAGCAGGATCTTGTGATAAGGTACATTGGCAGTCCTGCGTTGTGCTTGCCTACAACATGCACTTGTGTTTCAAGTTTAAGTAACAGGTAAAAACGGGCATCTCGACCTATGAGCTTATGATCCCAAATTCAAATCACACCACTGCTGTTATTCGTATTGGGAGCACAGGTGCCGGAATTAGGGGTGTTGGGGGTCTGCTGCACCCCCGGGCTTGAAGTGGTTTTCATTAAATGCAGGGTTTATAGTTTGGTTCAATGACTCGCAGCACTCCCACTATAAACATTGTTCCAGCACCACTGATTGGGAGCTAATTTAATGGTTATTTAGATGTTGGGTCACAGCCTCAGAGTGCACAGAATTTGAATGTAGTGTTCAATTTGATCATGCAATCAAATCTTTATAAGCAATTCAGGAATTAAGAGGGGTAGACAACTGGCCAGAGTTCGGAGGATCCTGGGGTGGGGGCAATTGCATAGTGCAAAATTGCACAATGTTATTTTTCAGTAATTTGGTTATTTCTAAATCCGATTTCTTCCAGCAGTCTCAGCAGGTTTGAAAACTAACCTTTGCATATGTCATTTGAGCACAAATAAAAGCACACAAACAATTGTTTTTAAAGCCTGAAAAGCATCTCTTTCGTGCATGGATAACTCAAAAATCGGGCACAGAATTGTATCAAACTTAAAAAAATTAAATTAGCCTTTGGACTGAGAACAAGTATGAAAAATTTCCTCTCCCCAAACAAGTTACAGGCAACTGGACACACGTGCATATCGGGGAAAGTGTTTCTTCAGCCGTAGCTCTGGCCATTACCAGAAAGCTATAATTAGACAGTCCATTGAAAGAGTTCATAATTTTTACATTTTTTTTGTTTGTTGATGTTTGTTTAAAATATTACTTGTCAATTTTTAATTTTATGTTGATAGAGGAAACATTTTCATGTTACTGTGAAGATGGTAGAAAATGCTGCTTGATGCCATTTTTTGCCCCATCTTTGTATAATATATATTAAATTTATTTATGATGAATTGATCTATAAATTTCCTTTTATGATTTGTAGTTTCTTGCCCTTGAGTCAGGAGCTCGCTCGCTCGCGCTCTCTCTCTCTCTCATATATATATATATATATATATAATGTTCCCACTTTACACAAAACAGAATTGAAAGGTTTTTTTAGTAAAACTTCTTTGTTTATATAGCGTTCTCTCCTGAGATTTGGAAGTGTTCCCCTCAGATGATTATGACGAAAATCCCCTAGTAGATGAAATTGGATTTTTGTTTTCCAATCTGAATGGATGATTTGAGAAAGGCGCAAGTTTGTAATTGATTTTCCAGGGTAGGGGAGGTAAACCCAGGTCAGCTCTTCTTGTAATGGTGATAACTAGACAGTATTTAGTTGTAGTGCAGAAAATGTCTCCTCTTGATAGACTAATAACTGTAGTTCCTAAAAGCAATACAGTGGAGCTCATTAACATGCTTGCTAATATGCTGTTGGAATAAAATCAGGCTAGAAAAAATGTCATATTTAGTAGAGTTGTGCCTTGGAGGTTGTAATGTTAAACTTTCAAATGTCTTTCCAGTGAGTACAGTGGGTGTAATGAAATGGATGTATTGCAGATGTCTGCAATTTGTTCAGAGGGAATATTTCACAGAAGCAGAAAGTCAATGAAGTTCAGAAGCTTACTTGGTTGCAGAAAGTTATTTGTTAATAGGAATTCACTGTAGCTTTCAGATAATTGGAGCTTTCTTGTTTTGTTTCCTGTTTGTGATGCTGACTTAAGAGAGATAAGCCTATACATTTTTGTGTTTATATAAGGGGAAAAACTGGTAGCCTGAACTGACCCCCTTGTGGACAGTGGCCCACATCGCACCACCAGCACATATAACAACTAGACAGGCCTGATTTTCCACTGCCTTGTACTTTGTGCAGTCTCTTATCACTGTGTATAGTGGGTAGCATGACCAGAAAGCAAGTGTGAAAAATCAGGATGGTGATGGGGGTAATAAGCACTTATATAAGACAAAGCCACAAATATCGGGACTGTCCCTATAAAATCGGGACATCTGGTCACCCTAATAGTGGGTGTAAAATGCCCATTGTACCTTTATGTGAGTGTAAAAGACTGCACAAAGCAGCAGACCATCAGGCCCAATGTGTGTTCTGTGCCCATGAAAAGATCAGAAGTTAAATTAATATGCAGAGTAAAACCTTAGTGCTCAATGCCTGTCTATTGGGTCACAGTTAAATTTACTGGCAGAGCAGGAAATGGAAGTCTGTGAAGTAGCCTGCTTGGCCTGTTAATTTAGGAGCTGATAAAAAGGAGGGAAAATGAAAGCAAAACTTAGGCTTATAAATATCCCCACTGCATCTGTTGAAACTAATCAATATTTGATAATGGTTTTTGTATCAATAAATAGAGTTGTGTACAGTGTACTCTGCTCTGATGAAGGGATATATGTGCAAAAGAAGGTGTTGGGTCAAAACGGTCTGATGTTTCAAATGAAAACATTGTTTAATGTCTCCATTCTTTTGTTAATATTGCACGTCTGTCACTGCAAACCAGTCTCTGGCCCATATCTGGCAAGCTGCTCTTTGCAGACTAGAGGTGTGTGAAATTGTTCAGCCAAAACTTTCTTAGCCAAAAAATGCAGATTTGGTCAACTGAAACATTTTGTGAATTCATGTTGACTTTGGTGAATTGTTTCGGTTGCAGTGGAAAAAAGAAGAAACTCCAGAAATGTCAAAAGGAACCATTTTGACATTTCTGAAATGTCTCATTTTGATTTTTTCCAAGCTAGATTCATATAGCAAAACCGGTGAATGTGCCCCTCTTATAACCATTAGCCCAATACTTAGGGCACTCACCTGGGTTGTGGGAGTCCCAAGTCTGAATCTCCACTCTGGAGCAGGGACTTGAATCCTAACCACTGGACTATCGAGTCACTCTGTCTCTGGCCCAATGGCTATTAAAGTATTTCATTTAAAGTAGCACACCTTCAGCAAGAGCGGCTGAGAGATCCACTCCAGAATAGCCTGTGTGGTAGGGCACTCATCTGGGATGGGGAAGACCTGGTTCACGTCCCTGCTCCGAATCAGGCAGAGCAGGGATTTTGAACTTGAGTTTCCTACAGTCTAGGTGGTGCCCTAACCACTGGGCTAAAGATTATAAGAAGAGCACCAATTCCCTCTCCTCCGGCTGTGAATCTAGCCCTTTCTTTCTTTTCATTTTATTAAAAATACCCAAAAAATTTAGTTCAACCCAAAACAATATTTTTCTAACTTTTTTGATTCACTGAAAATTCTGAAAGTTTGAATTTAGTTCAGCCTGAACTGAAAGCCTATTTTGATTTCCTGCCCTCCCCCCTGAACTGTCAGAGACTGACAATTCAGTTATGTTCCGAGCTCCAATGCAGATAGACCTCTACACCCAGAGGAAGCAACTTAGGGATCAGCGCCTATTTTCCTTCATTTTTAAAATGAAAGGCAGAGAATAAAATACCATAACATCCAGACTGTGGAAACAAAACAATCTGCTTTGCACTCTCTAAACTCAGTGTATCCTTCTTGTTATTTTCCCCCCAGGAAAATGAGGCATGAAGGAAAATGGTCTATATTACAGAATGCATTAAAAAAATTAAATAATGCTAGTGGTACACTAATAAAATTGTAAGTTGATCTATTACCAATGAGGAACTATAGTATATACGAAAGTAGCAGTCTTTATGTGGTTTTTTTTTTTTTTTTTTTTTAAGAAAGTTACCAAATGAGAAGTAATATCAGGCCTTCCTCTTACACCCAGATTTATCATACAAACTTTTGAACCTCACTAGAGTCAAGGCTCTGCATAAGGAACTGCACCAATGTATCTATTTGCAGAATCCCAGCCCTCATCCATAATACTGACAAAATTCTGCTTTGAGGTGGAACTAAAAGAGAAATATTTTTAAGAGATACTATGTGGTCAATTTTTTTAAAAAAAGGGTGGGGGTGAGGTTCAGAATAAATGAATGCAGAACTGAGTGAGGCTGTGCTCTAACCACTCAAATATCAGGTAATTCCAAAGTTAGGCCCTGATCCTGCAATATACAGCCCCGCTGCAGATTGGTGTGCTGGCACCAAGTTCAAGTAAAGCTGATTGAAACCTTCAACTTGAAAATACAACCCTATCTCTGCCCCACGCATGTCTATTACATTGCAGACTCTTATTAGATGATCACATGCTGTGTCTTGAATAATGCATTGTCATGTTTATTTGTTTCAGAGTAGCAGCCGTGTTAGTCTGTATCCACAAAAAGAAAAGGAGTACTTGTGGCACTTTAGAGACTAACAAATTTATTTAAATATGTTTATTTGTGTGTTTTTCCTCCAATGTGGATATATATGTGTAGCATCTTGTGGAACTTACCACTCTCTTTGTTCTTGTGTTTTGGCCTGATCTAATATTTCTAATATATTTTCAATGCTGACAGTACACCAGTAATGCTAGGTGTCGCTCACCATCATTTTAAGCACACTTTCTACAATGCTGCTCTAATAGACATGGGGCTTAAAATAATGGTGGCAGCCAGTAACTTATCTATGGCTCCCAGTGTTTGAACTGCAGTAGTGCCTGGAGCGCACAGACTAGGTTTGACATGACAGAAGAGGAAGATGAGACAGATGGGTGGGGGAAGGGGAGAGGAAGATGAGTTAACAGGAAAGCAGTCAAACTACAGAACATTGTGCAGAGGTCTCTGCTCCCCACCTGCACAGCCAGTGTCAGCTGGTAGGCAGGGTCATAGTCTTTTGACCTTAATTTTGATATTTCTTTACATCTGAGCATTTTAACATGTAGTCTTAACATTGCACTAACACGATATCTGAAAGGTAACTTCCTAAGGGTACCTTTTTAAAAAAAAAAAAAAAAAAAGGAATAAAGATGAAGAGGAGAAAGAGCTTTTGTCTTCACTATTAAGAAACTGCTGGTTTGTAAAATATTGCAATTGGAGCATGTAAATGCCATAATCTATAATTACTTGGCTAGAGACTCTTTAGGTGCTGCCATCCCTGACTCCAACTACAGAAGAAAACATGCCCCTTAATCCTATTTGATAATTTGCATTTTAAAAGAATCAGAGCTTAGAATTTCACACCTGGTTAATCACCATTTAACTCCTTGGTACTAGATAATGAATGCTAATGCTGTCTCACCTATATCCAGTTGGGATCCAGGAAGTGGGCAGACTGCTAAAGGACCTCCCCTCAGTCTAAGGGGCGGATCCACAGGTCCGGGATTCCAAATCATTGCAGGGGACAACTAAAGATATAACAGGAACAGGAGTGAGGTCACAGGGTTAAATGAAGGGAACTGGATAGGGACGCTGAGCAGAGAACCCCAGACAGCGCCCACTGCTTCTTGAAGGTGTCAAGGGAGCCAGCGGTCGCTGCCCCGAGGAACTCTGCCAAGATACGTGAATGAACTGAGAAGCAGAAATAGGGTTTCCTGCAGCCGTGAGGCCTATCAGCCAACCTCCTCTCCCTGGTTTTGCAGATGGCCATTTTGGCCAGGGCTAGGAGGAGGTTGACAAGGAGGTCCCGTGACTTTGTGGGGCCATGGATAGGGAGTGCATAGATGAGAAGGTGAGGGGAAAAGTGCAACCAAAAATGTAATAATATATCTAGGAGGAATTGGAATAGGGGCTGCAACCTGGCTGACTCCAGATATACGTGCGCCAGGGTCTCCCTCAAGCTGCAAAAGGGGCAGGTGTCTGGGAGGGGAGTGAACACTGCCAAGTACACGCCTATGCTCACGGCTCCGTGAAGGAGCTGATGTCCCCGGTGGGCCGCAGGACCAGGGTGGAATATAGGCTGACCCACCGGGGTGCCTCACCCTCCAGAGGTGGCAGGGGGTCCTGCCACTTTGTGTCGGGGCGGGATGCGAGAGTGAGGACGTGAAGAGTGTGGAGCATGAGCATGTACAGATGTTTCCTTGGTGAGGTCCGGAACCGAACCGGCTGCAATTCATGCATCCAGCTCGCGGTAAAGGGGTGGGATAGCCGGGTAGGTCCACCGGGCAGGGACCCGATGAAAAGGTCCTGAGGGCCTGTGGTGTAGGGTGGGCAGGGCACGCCCTCTCTCAGGACCCGGTCGAGGAACCCTGAGCAGTGGGCGGTAAAGCAGCCCTCAGCTCCTGAAGTATGCGCCGGGGAGTATGAGGCCTGGAGAGCCCCAGGCGTTGAGTGAGTGTCAGGGGATCCAGCCAGTCTCCCTGGTCGTAGTCCAGGAGGTCTCAGACTTTGGTGACTTCTGCCAGGACCAGCCTCTGGTGCACCGAGGGGGACTCTGCCACCTGCATATGGAGCTGCGGGTTGTGTAGCAGGGGCTCTGCGAGGAGATCCACCTCCCCGGTGGCTGCCACGGACCTGGTCACCAAGAGCAGTTTCCAGGTCCGGAGGAGGTCCTGGTAGAAGACTGGCAGCCCGGAGAGGTCTTTTGGATGGAGCTAAAAGAGCTGCTGGTCGTATTGGAGCCCTTGAAAGCGGCGCAGGAAGGCATGTGCCAGTACACTCCATGCTGGGCTACCTGCACCATAAAGGAGCCTCTTCAGGGCCTGGAGGCGGAAGCCATGGACCTGAGTGTGCAGGCACTTCAGGCCCTGTTCTCCCTCCTCCAGGGGCAGGTGGAGGACCCCTGCAGAGAACCAGTGCAGTCCTGGCCAGAAGAATTCCAGAACACCTAGATAGTAGCCATTTCTATTTGCAACAGCTGCTTTGCATCTTAAAGTAGCCAGAGTTTCTGTGGATCTGGCCTCTCTTCTTTCTCCACAGGAAATGTTTGTGGCAAACATTCCCCTACCCAGTCCCTTCTATTCTTCCTCTGCTTCTGGCTCGCCAAACACAGTTTTGTGCTGAAATAACAAAAGATATGGATTAAAATCACTTATTTATTTTGGTGCAAGTATGTGTGTAAATCTGCCCTTAGATTTCTTCCCATCTGCCCTCTGGGTTGTGTGAAAAGCAGAGGATACAGGATGAGGGGTCGCAGAAATATTGGTTCTCACTGGGGCAGTGCTCTGTGCTTCTCAGAACTGACGGGGTGAAAAATAGTAATTACTTATATCGAGCTTTATCCTCTCAAAGAACTATACAACCTTTCCTGATGAACCCTCATCGTGTGGGGAGTTAGGTATTGTAGAACTATTAATAACTCCCATTTTACAACTGGGAAACTGGCAGGTTATGTCAGATCTCAGATTTTTTCAATGCCTAAACCACCCCATATAGCAGGGGTGCTATAACAATTTTTGTAATGGGGGTGCTGAAAGTAGAAGCCAAGTATTTGGTGGTTGTTACTACTTCAAGCCACAGGGTGCTGCAGGTCTCTATTTGCTTCCTTCCACACCAGTCTCATGTTGGGGGTGTAACACATGGCTAGAAAGGGTTAAACATCCTGCAAAATAAATAACCCTCAAAAGAAATGTGGAGAGAGAATGTTTGTGTTTTTGTGAATTTACATCTGTATGAGTAGGGTCCACAATGTAATCAACAGTCCCTGTCTGTGCTGTATTCTGATAATTCAGAGATCAAAAGAACATTCTAGCATTTAAATGAATTGTAAACACGGGATATCTCAGTATTCATCTCTCTTTGAAATGTACTGTGAATGGTGGAGGAACAAACAAATTGCCTTATGCTAAGTACCGGTGATGGACCTTCAAAGTCATGCTAATTACCTTTTGAACGCCAACTTGTCAGAAGACAGGAAATTGTATAAAAGATCCTTGGGTCCTGATTCTGTTCTCTCAGATATGCTTAGGCTTCATCAGGGGAAGTTTGAGTCACAAGACGGAGGTCCCAGTTATGCTGGTACGTCCTGAGTAAGATATTTGGATATTGGACTATAGTCTGTGAACTATTTCTGAAAGAACTCTTTGCAACTACAAAGCTCACCATCTATGCTGTGAATCTGAACCTCAATGAATTGAACTCATGTCTGTATGTATATTGATCTTTTAACCATACTCTCTCTCTCTCGCTCTCTTGTTTTTTAATAAATTTTAGTTTAGTTAATAAGAATTGGCTGTAGCATGTATTTGGGTAAGATCTGGAATATTCAATAACCTGGGAGGTAATGTGTCCGATCCTTTGGGACTGGTACAACCTTTTCTTTTATGTGATATAAGATTTTCAGAAATCCATCGTATTTGACTTAGGCACCTGGATGGAGCCCTGAGGCTGGATCACTTTAAGGGAGCTGTGTTATTTGGACTTCTGAGTAACCAGTGAGATAGTAAAGAAGCTGTTTTATGCTGGTTTGGTAAATCTAAGTATTGGAATATCCACGAGCTTTCTGGGGATTGTCTGCCCCATTCTTTGCAGTTCACCCTAATGGAGTGACCACACCTGGCTCCCCACTAGGACCCTGGTCACAGTGGTGTGGTCATGCTTGGATACACATTACCACAGGTTTTTGGATCAGAACCACACGCTTGTGAAAAATTTAATTTTGATATTGGAGCGCTTAAGGGTTAAAAATCAGTTACAGTGAGTGACTCATGATCAAGATTCTGACAGAAAAAGCCTGGAAGAACTGTGCTCAAAGAGGGAGTTGTCATTTAAGAAAAAGGCCTAGAACAGGAACTGAAAAATCTGTTAATTGCCAGTGATAAAGAAGCAGACCCAGTGAAGATGCTTGCAGTGAGAAACCAGCAGCTAGCACTTGAACAAAAGCAAAAAATAGCTGATCTGGAAGGAGAAGTTGCTGAAAGAAAACACCTGTGTTTTGACCATGAACAAAGAATGGCATATATTCGATTGCAAGAACTAGAAGCTAAGGCAAAAGTGAAAAACTTAAGCTCCAACTCAACAGAATAAAGGAACAACAGGAACTGTATCATCCTGAAAAGCCAGCTCCTCTCAACAGCAAAGGTGGGGATAGAATCTATCCAGTTGGTAACAATGTTGGTATGTTGTTTGACTCTAAGCAGTTGTCTGTGTGTAACCAAATATACCCCAACACTGTCACCTTCTATGTAAATGCTTTTACTGTGAGCTCAGGTGGAGGTAACCCCATAACTTGTGCAGAGAATGTAAAAGTCAATGGAAAATGCTGTTTAGGGCAAATTACAGCTTCTAACATCACTCTTGTTAAAGCAGATCTTCTCAAAGAGGAAGATTACTTACCAAATAGGAGTGTGAATGTTGTAATCCTCTGTGAGTTTACTGTAAATGTGCCTTTAGCCAGAATCCATCTTGAATGGAATGGTGTTAAACATGAAGTTATAGCTGGTGTAAGGAAGCTTATTGCCTAAGGATCTTTTGATTGGGGATGATATTAAAGCTTTGTTCAGTCAGGTTGACATAAATCAGTCACAGGACAGAAATAATCCTGAACCTGTATCTGCTAGGGGCAAGGATTTGCCTATGTTGGGTTTCTCCAAATGTTTGTCTGAGGAAAATAGCTGTTTGTGCAAAAAAGCAGTGCATCTGTGGAAGAAATTTCTGAGTGTCTGTCTGGTACCTCACAAGTGAATCTGGCATTAGATAAGGCTCAGGAAGATGTTTCTCTAGAGCAAATTTAAAGTTGGTGACCAGGTTAAAGCCCTAACTGAGGAAGGAAGGGGTACATTCTTGGTGAGTGATTAAATTGTTGGCTGGTAAAGCTTGGGAAAGTAAGCCTGACCATGTAAAAGTGATATGCTTAAAGAAGCTCAGTGTAATACGACACTATTTGTGGAAAACAGCAGCTTATCTGTTAAGGGAGGGAAAGGCAAAGAAAGTTTTTTTTTTTTTTAGATGAGCGTAGGCAGCCTTTTGAGTTGATGGCTTTGTCTAATCAGCGGTTTGGGAAGGCAAGGTTAGTGGAACATGAGTATCCCCATATCTTACCTATTACCAGTGTGGAGAATTGTGATGGTGAAGGAAATGTTCCTGTGTCTGTTAGGGGTAATGACTTGCCCATAAAGGGAGCTACCCCAATCTCCAAGCAGTTGTCTATGAATAGCCATGTGTGCTGGGACAAAGGAAAGGATATCCCAAGCTGTTTGTCTGTTAAAGGGGAATGTTTCTCCAGCTCTTTTCTGTCTGTAAAGCAGACAGAAGAAGCCTGTCAGCCTACGATGGTTGAAAATTTATCAGTTGACCCAAAGTTGATTCTGGATACAACTAAGCCCAAGAAGGAAGTGGTCCTAAGTTTGTATCTGCTAGGGATGATGACACTGCAACTAGGTTACATTCAGTTGATGTCCTAAATAGCTCCCAGAGACCAAGCGATTCTTATGCTTCTATTTTGCCTGTTGCTAGTGTGTTGCTGGGTAAAGATATGACAACCTTGTCTGATCAGAGTGATGTGATATACCCAGGGCACAAGGAAAGCATGAAGGTAATTTGACTGTTACCTACTGACAGTGTGGAAACGTGGAACAAGGCAGAGAATACTTCTAATCTTGTGACTATGAAGTCCAGCAGGTTACCTGAAAGAGGGTTGTGTGAAAATCCTCCTGATGGGCCAGAGGTGATTCTGGATGTGAGTGAAATTCAGAAGAAGTTTGGTGATTTGTCTGTTGTGCCAAAGTTGGTTCTAGACATAAATAAAGCTCAGAAAAAATCTGTTGCAGTGCATGATATTGCAAAAGAAAAGGAATTTCGTAGTGAAGTCTTTGAAGTCTGTGAAAAGGAATTGTTTCCAGTGACTCTTAATGGGCCATTGTTGATAGTAAACAGTCTCTCTTCTGAGGAAAGTGTGATGGTGCCTAATGGCCAGAGTCTTTCAAATGTGTATGAATCCAATGGGCTTGCTTCAGAAAGACCCAGTGTGGATAGCTTTGAAAAGATTTCAGATGTAATAAAAAATGTTAGGGAGTTTAAACAGCCCTGTAAGCTTAATCAGCTTGTTGGGGAGACGTTGTTGGAACATGAATGTCTCCATGTTGATTCTGTAAATAAGCAGTTTGTGACTCAGGTACTGAGAAAAGATCGGGTTACTGGTTTTTCAGCGCATAACAGCCTTATAACTGAACCCACAAGGATGCAGAGGAGAGCAAGTAAACTCTCATCTCTAGACAATTTGAATATGACTTGTAGTCTCTTAGTGGACTTGACATCTGTTTCCATGTGGAAGCAGAGGTTGGTAATGGAAGGACAAAAGAACCTTGAGTCTAACATGCTAGTGAAAATGGATGGTATCTCTTTAAGACCGAGTCCAGCCTTGGAATCGGTGAATCTTGAGCATCTGAAAACTAGTAAACAGGCTAGTGTCTGTGTTGATGCAAATTACCTGACTGACTAGGGGGAGAAAGACTTGCCCATAGCCCTTAGCAAAGAGGAGGTACCCAGCCAGCCAATGGATTGTTATTCAGGAGTTCAGATTTTGACCCTACTGGACAGGGAGGAAGGGAAGGATTAAACATTGCAAATAAAAGCCACAGGTTAACCATAAAATACCAGAACCCCAAGGAAGTGGTTAAACTAAAAGCCTATGTTAAGGAAGACCCTGAGGTCAAGAAAAAGCTACAAAGGTTCAAAAGGGATATTGAACAACCTGATCTAAAGAATGATTTGCCTAAACAAAAGACTTGGCATAACAAAAACTGATTGTAAATGTACACTTGTAATAAATTTGATGTTAATGCTAATATTAACTTTTGTGACTGTGGTGCTGATACCAAGAACTGTAAAAATGTAGAATGTGCAGGGTCTATTGGGAAAACCCTTGAACATGTTGGGAGTAATACGTAAGAACTCATGGTGTAAGAGCCTTCATGGTTATACTGTTTCATTGACAACACACTTTATGTTAAAAGGCCTGTTGATGCTGATATTTTAGTTAGTGCCTGTATCTAATCTTGAAACTGTACACAGCAGAAAAACCACCACAAGCTTGAACTGCGGTGCAAAAGGGGAAACTGAGGTACAACTCCTCACAGCCTTCATGGCTGAATGCCAGAGTAAGTGCTCTCTAAAGAACATTAATGGCTATGTTAAGTCAACACATAAACCAAACCCTGGAATCACTAAAGTGTTTCACAGAGTATGGACTAAGTTTTTAACTTGGGCCAAAGCGTGCCTCAATCATTTGCCTTACAAAGAATTCAGTGTAAACACAAATGATATCAATGTTGGAAGGTCTTAAAGGTGTATCCAGGAGCTCTATTTGCTCCCTTCCACACGTTGGGGGTATGACGCATGGCTAGAAAGGGTTAAACATCCTGCAAAATAAATAACTCTCAAAAGACATGTGGCGAGAGAATGTTTGTGTTTTTGTGTATTTACATCTGTATGAGTAGGGTCCACAATGTAATCAACAGTCCCTGTCTGTGCTGTATTCTGATAATTCAGAGATCAAAAGAACATCCTAGCATTTAAATGAATTGTAAACACGGGATATCTCAGTATTCATCTCTCTTTGAAATGTACTGTGAATGGTGGAGGAACAAACAAATTGCCTTATGCTAAGTACCGGTGATGGATCATCAAAGTCATGCTAATTACCTTTTGAATGCCAACTTGTCAGAAGACAGGAAATTGTATAAAAGATCCTTGGGTCCTGATTCTGTTCTCTCAGATATGCTTAAGCTTCATCAGGGGAAGTTTGAGTTGCAAGACGGAGGTCCCAGTTATGCTGGTACGTCCTGAGTATGATATTTGGATATTGGACTATAGTCTGTGAACTATTTCTGAAAGAACTCTTTGCAACTACAAAGCTCACCATCTATGCTATGAATCTGAACCTCAATGAATTGAATTCATGTCTGTATGTATATTCATCTTTCAGCCATACCCTCTCTCTCTCTCCCTCCCCCCCCTTTTGTTTTTTAATAAATAGTTTAGTTAATAAGAATTGGCTGTAGCATGTATTTGGGTAAGATTTGGAATATTCAATAACCTGGGAGGTAATGTGTCCGATCCTTTGGGACTGGTACAACCTTTTCTTTTATATGATGAAATAAGATTTTCAGATATCATCATATTTGACTTAAGCACCTGGATGGAGGCCTGAGGCTGGATCACTTTAAGGGAACTGTGTTGTTTGGACTTCTGAGTAACCAGTGAGGTAACAAAGAAGCTGTTTTGTGCTGGTTTGGTAAATCTAAGTATTGGAATATCCACGAGCTTTCTGGGGATTGTCTGCCTGATTCTTTGCAGTTCACCTTAATGGAGTGACCACAGCTGGCGCCCCACTAGGACCCTGGTTACAGGGGGGCCTAGGAATTTTACTACAAAGCTCACTTAGCTACATTCATATGTACAGTGCAGTCTGGAGTCACATCATAGCTTAGTGCAGCAACGTTGTAACTTCACTTGTACCCAGGCAGACTTTCAAACATGTGTAAGACTTATAACAATTTTTTCTTTAACTTAGCAAAGCATACCCTGCACATCAAGGATTCAGTCTATGCAAAAATTTTTGTTGAAGGATTCCGCTGCTTTTTCTGTTCTGCTACAGTATACGGGTTGTTACCTTTGTCTGCTCCAATAATCCAAGTGTGATGTACGCTGTACAGTCTGTCTTATAGCAGGCTGATTTCTGGAGCGACGTTGGAGCTGATTGGCTGTGTCAGATTCAGGTCAGATTCATCCTAGGTTCACCTCTAGTGACTTCCATAAAGTTACTGTGCAGTAGGGATGATTTAGCCCAACACCTGTTTCATCTGCTATGTAAAACGCTTTATGTGAGCAATTTTCTTGTAATTTAAGCGGATATGCTCATGAGAGCTTTGGAAATCTTTTCCTGCTGAAAGATTATTTCCCTGTATGTGTGTCTTTACTGAACAGTTAACACGGGCTCTTACTGGGTTTTAGCCCAACCCCCCTACCATCCACACAGAAAAACTTTTTATCCAAGTTTGGAGGATGCTTTAAACACAGGCCAGTTTTGTGTAGAGTTTGCTTTGCTGTTCTAAGGCCAAAAATCACAGGCCAGTGTCCTTCTCCTCTGCCAGTGCCACCTCCTCACCCTGCAGAGGGGCACCAACAACCTGCAGCTTCACCCTCCATCATGGCCTGGTGCGGAGGTGGGGCCCTGGATGGAAGGAGGGGGTTGGAGAGTGAGCCCGTCCCACTCTCACCTCATAGTGGCAGCTCCTGTCTCCTCCGAGCCCGTCTCCCTGCTCTGAGCATTGCAACCTGGCACAAGGACTTGCAATGCCACTCAGGTTGGCCCAGCCGCCCCTCCTTCGTGATGGGGAGGGCAGGGACGAAGGGGAAGGGCGGCTAGGCCAAACTTGACTGAGCAGCTCTGTGACCTCGTGTGCTGGGTCACAACACCAGGAGCAGAGCTGGGCCCAGCCCCGGGGAAAGAAACCACTACTATGGGGTAAGCGTAGGGAGGGCTCGCTTTCCAATACCTTTCTCCTCCTCTGGGCCTCCTCTCCGCACTGGGCCTGTGACCCGCCTAGAACCTTTTCACAACCCTCCATTCGGGAAACACTGGGTTAGAATCCAGGCTCAGCTTTAACTTGCGTTGGAACCTGCCCACTTTGCCCCTAGGATGCCGGCAAAATCACTGGAGAGCTAATAGTGCCTCAGTGCCCTTTCCACAGTTCTCCCTGAACAACCAACAAATTTTCCTGCAGTTGACTGGGAAAGAATTCTGGAGCATTTCAGCACAAAGAAGCATGGAATATGCCCACAGACACACAGGGGCAAGTTCAGAAATGATGCACACACAGTTATATGGAGAGGTTTTACAGTAGGGATGCCACACTGGTTGGTTTGTTGCAGGGTTGCTTTTTTTTTTTTTCTGGGAGCTAAATTCTGTCTTTGTTTTGGGGGTCTGTGTGTGTAACACAACTACATAATAAGTGATAAACTGATAAAAAGGCAGATCACATTTTTGGTCTACCACTGTTGGTCTGATTACGTTTAAATAGTTTTCACGTGATTAATTTGAGCAGGAAATAATGTGTATATGTATTCCCATTGTTTCACTTTATGATATGGTGCACTTAGTTTAAGATTTAAAATATAAAGACATTTTTTTTCCCAAAAAGATACCAACTCGTATATGATCTGTTCAACTCTCACTAAAATCAATGGGGAGGTTTCCACAGAAGCCTGGATTGGGCTCAGAGGCCCTGATCCTTCAAAAGTTTACACGTTCCGACCCTTATGTGAGTAGTCCCATTTAAGTCAGTGCATAAATGTTTGCAGGATTCGGGCCATAGTGGGTAGACTTGGACCTGGAAAAAACCATTTCAGGGTCTGATCATCAGTGATTACTAGGACACTACCAAATTCACGGCCATTTTGGTCATTTCACGGTCATAGGATTTTAAAAATAGTAAACTTCATGATTTCAGCAATTTAAATATGAAATGTCACTGTGGTGTAATTGTAGGGCTCCTGACCCAAAAAGGAGCTCTGTGTGTGTGCGTGTGTGTGTGTGGGGGGGCGGCAGGGGGTCGCAAGGTTATTGTAGGGGTGGTTGCAGTACTACTTTTGCGCTGCTGGGCGGTGGCGCTGCCTTCAGAGCTGGGCAGCTGGTGAGCGGTGGCTGCTGGCTGGGAGCCCAGCTCTGAAGGCAGAGCCGCCGCCAGCAGCAGCACAGAAGTAAGGACGGCGTGGGATGGTATTGCCTCCCTTACTTCTGCGCTGCTGCCTGCAGAACTGGGCCCTCAGTCAGCAGCCACCGCTCTCTGGCCACTCAGCTCTGAAGGCAGCAGCAGCGCAGAAGTCAGGGTGGCATGATATGGTATGATCACCCTTACTTCTGCGCTGCTGCTGGTGGGGCGCCGCCGCTTTCTGACCACCCAGCCCTGAAGGCAGTGCAGAAGTCAGGGTGGCAATACTGTGACCTCCCACCCCTGCAACTCCCTTGTGGGTGAGGACCACCAATTTGAAAAACGCTGGTTTCCCCTGTGAAATTTTTATAGTAGGGTAAAAGCACACAAGACCGGATTTCATGGGGGAAGACCAGATTTCACGGTCCGTGACATGTTTTTCATGGTCATGAATTTGGTGATTACACGATCCTAGCTTTGCTTTCCCTGTGCAGCCAGATGGGTACATTGGTTGCAGTGTTCACATCAATAAGAAATTTCAAGTATGCTGCAACATCTGTGTGGGCGGTTTGCTTAAGAGCCAGCCACATGCTTCTGTAGGAACGATCGATGACCCTGTGCTGCACCTGGTAACTACACATGTCTTAGAATGGACTGTGCTCTTTACACCTAAGGCATGAACAAAGCAACCTCTGTCAGCACACAGTGCACAGAACCTGGTTCGGTTTCTAGCATACTGTTGGAAAACTGATTCAACAAAATCTGCTGGCATGGATCTTGATGCTGCAGTGTGTTGCACCCTAAAAGCTGCTGCTGCCGCCTTCATATTCATGATCTTCACACACTGGAATAATAAACATCTATTTCCATTCTCAGAGAACTAGAACTACTGGTCCAGGAAATGACTGGTTTTGTAACAGTGACAATAATTTCATCTGAGAAATGTTTTTAATTTCAGTTGTATAAATAAATGTAATTAGTGTTTCTGTCTGAATCTGGTGGGTTTTTGTTCGTTTGTTTTTTTAAACGGAGTTTTTGATAGTAGATTCAATTTTTCTAGAATGGGAAATGGTCCTAATTTCTTGGAAGTTTTATTTTTTTAAAGTTCTAGGTTTCTCATCGATACACAGGTTTAGCAAAAGAAAAGATACATCTTTTCTGCATTAAGACTGATATTCACAATTACTCCAGCTTTTAAATGGTGATTTTTTTTTTAAATGCTTCCCTCAGGGTCTCCCAGAAACTAAGTTTTGAGTCTGTTCTTTTGGGATTTCGTCCCTCTCATTCTTACAGTTCTTATCTTTTACCAATTAAATCTTGCAACTGTTTTGTTTGTTTGATCTTTTTTCCCTTTTCTCCATGGCTGAAAATGTTGTGTGGTTTGTTTCTCGTACCACTTGGGTCAGATTAAGAGGCAGAAGTGTACTTAGTGCCTGAAGACATTTAAGAAACTTTTCTGTACAAATTGTAGTCTGTGCAAAAAGATTTACCCATGCAAATGGAGTAGTTAGATATTCTAGGGAAACAACTAAAAAAATGTTGACACCTTGAAGTCTTTCGAAAGCTATGTTAAAAGCAACCAATTAAAAACATATATTGCATTAAAATCCATGTGAAGTCTAGGCTTTAGTTTAGTTTATAATCTGTTTTAAATTGCAGGCTTTTAACATCTCTTTTGAAAGCCATATAGGTGACATTTTTAGCTATTCTAAAATCCAGTATTCATCATTCTAAAATATTTTTTTTTCTATTTTTAATAGGTCATCACACAACGAACTAGAAAAACATAGGTAAGTCATGAAAAGAAAGTGAAATTATCTAGAAAAAGCATCGTAGATGTTAGGACGACCATGTATAGACAGGGATATGGTGTTAGAATGGTGTCCTGAATGAATCATCTAAACTTATAGTTGATTAATACTGTACTTATAGAAGTATAACTTTAATATTAATGATATTGAAGAAGTTGATTCCCCTAGTTGTTTGCTAGCAAACCTTAAGAGTTATTAATACAATAGAAATTGAGTTATCATGATTAAGCTGCATGAATTTGGGGCTAGGGGAGGAGTATGAAATGCATAATTACTTTACTGTTTAACAACACTTAAAGTAAACTTATGTGTCACAGAGGAAGGATTTAGTCTTGCAACTCCCACTCTATATAAACTGGTGCAAACAAATTTCCCATTAACTCAGCTTCCTTGTAGAGACAGCAGGGTCCATCCAGAGGATTATGTTCAGGGCTGGAAACCAGGGCTAGAAGTGTCTGCAACACTTTGAAAAACTATTACACCTCTACCCCGATATAATGCGGTCCTTGGGAGACAAAAAATCTCACTGCGTTATAGGTGAGACCGCATTATATCGAACTTGCTTTGGCCCCCCTGTTCCTTGTTCCCTGACCGCCCCCTCCAGAGACCCCCCCCCCATCCCTAATCACCACCAGGACCCCACCCCCTACCCAACCCCCCTGCTACCTGTCCCCTGACTGCTCGGACCCCTATCCACACCCTCCGCCCCCTGACAGGCACTCACCGGCAGCGGCGGGAAGCGGAGCAACGCGGCCCCAGCCCGCTCCACTCCGCCACCTCCCAGCCGCAGCGCTCCGCTTCCCGCTGCTGGTGAGTGCAGGGAGGTTGGGGAAAGGATGCCCCCCGTACTCACCCGCAACTGGAAGCGGAGCGACGCGGCTGGGAGCTGGCGGAGTGGAGCGGTCTGGGGCCGCATTGCTCTGCTTCCACCGCTGCCGGTGAGTGCGGAGGGGATCCCTTCCCCCAAGCCCCCTCCCCCGAGCAGCGCGGCTGGGGCTGGGCAAGGGGAGCGGGCTGCTCCCGGCCCCCTGCTAATCCCCCGGGCCACTCTGGGACTGCGGAGCCCCCCAAAGTCCCCCCCCCCACAGCTCCTGCCTCCCAGACCCTGCGGGGGGAGCCCCTGACTGCCCCCGAGACCCTCTGCCCCCTTATCCAACCCCCGGCCCAGCACCCTTAACATGCTGCTCAGAGCAGCATGTTGGAGCTTTACTGCGTTGTATGCAAACCCGCGTTATATCTGGTCGCGTTATATCGGGGTAGAGGTGTATTTATTAATTAAAGAAGTTCACAAAACCCTTTAGGCCCAGAATTTTAAATAGACTCTTCATAACTATAGTAACAGCTACACAAGTGCACAATTTTGGGGTTTGGACTCTATAGAAAAAAGAGGCCATGGATCCTAAGGCAGTTACTGGAGCTGAGGACAATGTATGCAAACAAACTATGGCAGTATAGAATAGGTGACAAATATGGCTCATTAAATTATGCACACAGATTTGATGCATTCTTCAGACTACGTGAAGGGTGATTGATAGTTACTCTTACTGTGTTGCATCCAAAGGGAAGGGTAATATTTGTAATGTTGACATTTTCTTCCTGTCCTATCCCAAAATAGGACAAAGTACCTTAATCACAATTTCTTTATTAAAGTTCCTGTCCCTGTGCTTTCACCTTGTTGTTTTTTTCCTCCTTCTTGTCTTTGATCTTCCATTTAATCTCTTAGTACCCTTCCTTGCTCTCTCACTACCAATCTGTCCATCTTTACTGAGTATCCGTTTTCCCCCATTCCTCTTTTATTATCTCAGCATGTAGTTTCCTATTTCTCCCTCTGTTCTGGTCCTGAGCACATTTAAGCAGCACGGGCTGGGGGAGGCATTAGCACTGCATGCAGGTGCAGGAAAGGAGTGATTTTTTTTTTTTATATGTGTATAATCACATTTCAGTTTCTCACTTTGAGTTCTGCAATGCGTCTTTTCACATGCATGTCAATAGTACTTGCCACTGTGGCATTATCTCTCTGCAGTTTACTTATTTTCACATTGGAACTGGAAGATATAGCTTCTAATTGCATTCAGTTAGGAATATTTAATTGTAGTTACATACTGCGGGTCCTAAAGTTAAACTGTAGTTAAAGCCAAATTTTCAAATAGCCTTAATCCAGCCTGCAAACATGAATGTGTAAAATTAAGAACATAAGAATGGCCATACTGGGTCAGAATCAATAGTCCATCTAGCCCAGTAACCTGTCTTCTCACAGTGACCAATGCCAGATGCTTCTGGCAGTTGGAGATTTAGGGACACCCAGAACATGGGTTTGCATGCCTGACCATTTTGGCTATCTGCCATGAATTTATCTAATTCTTTTTTTGAACCCAGTTATACTTTTGGCCTTCACATCATCTCCATGGTAACAGGTTCTGTGGGTTGACTCTGTGTTGTGTGAAGAAGTACCTACTTATGTTTGTTTTAAACCTACTGCCTGTTAATTTTGTCAGGTGACCCCTAATTCTTGTGTTATGTGAAGGGATAAAATAATGTTTCCCTATTCACTTTCTCTACACCATTCATGATTTTATCCCCCAGTCATCTCTTTTTCTACGATGAACAGTTCCAATCTTGTTAATCTCTTTTTATGTAAAAGCTGTTCCTTCCCCCTAATAATTTGTTGCCCTTCTCTATACATTTTCCAATTCTAATATATATATTTTTTAGATGGGGCAAAAGGCGTGGGCATCCCATGGATTTATATACTGGCCTTATGATATTTTCTGTCTTATTATCTATCCCTTTTCTAATGGTTCTTAACATTGTTAGCTTTTTTGACTGCCCCTGCATGTTGAGTGGATGTTTTCAAGGAACTAACCACGAAGACTCCAAGATCTCTTTCTTGAGTGGTAAATCTAATGATTAATGACCCAATAATTTTGTATGTATCGTTGGGATTTTATTTCCAGTGTACATTACTTTGCATTTATCAACAATGAATTTCATCTGCCGTTTTGTCACCAGTCACATAGTTTAGTGAGATCCCTTTGTAACTCTTCAGTCAGTTTTGGAGTTAACTGTCTTGAGTAATTTTGTATCATGTGCAAACTTTGCCATCTCTAGGTACCTAAACTCACTCAGTGCTTACATTTTAGGGGAAATAAACGTTTACCCAATGCTTGTGTTCCTGCTTCTGGGCATGAGCATCGCTGCCTCGCTCTAGGCGACTGGGTGCCTATCTGCCGCCTAAGTCCCAGAGCAATTCATGAATGGGGATAGACTTGCTCAGAGGCTGCCTACTGGATTGGGTCCCATTCAGAATCTGGCCGGAGGAGGAAGTGGTGGTGCTCACCTTAAAACTTGTAGTCCAGTGATTAGAACATTCGCTGGGATGTGGGCGACATCTTTTTGGCCCAGTGACTGTTTTTATCCACAGTCACTGGGCCGGAGAGAGCTAAAGAGGGAATGACTCTGTAGCCCAGTGGTTATGGCACCCACCTGAGAGGTGGGAGACCCAGGATCCCCTGCCCCAGTCACACTTTCATTGTTTATCCACAGTGGAACAGCTTCAACAGGAGAGACCTAGCAAAGCCCACATCAGAATATCCCATAACCCAGTGGTTAGAGCCCTGCTTCTGAGAGGTGTGGGAGACCCCTGTTCAAATTCCTTCTCACCCACCAGCAAAGAGGGGAACTGAGTCTCTAAAAGTTATAAGGTGGGCACCCCCCTCCTCCTCTGCCATTTCATCCTTCAAGAAATGTCTTCGGCACGTAAGCCTGCAGGCGGCAGGTTCCTGTTTGTAGAACACTAACGAGAGATAGGCGCCTCCCTGCAGCCCTGACTTAAGTTCTAGTCTCTGAGAGAGGGGCAGGGCTTCGCAACACCCTGACTGTGAGAATCTCCCATTGGCTAGCGTAGGCGGCTCCTGACCTTGTGTGCTGACTTCTGTTGATTGCATCCTAAGGTGCCCGTCTCTCTCCATTCATTGTATAGGGAGCCTGGGCGCCTGACTTGGCTTTGTGGATCACAGTGTTGTTCCTCTGTTTTTTCCACTTGCCTAAAAGTTCCATGTTACAGTGCCTAAGTCCCTTTGTGAATCCAGGCCCTAAAAATCTGGAGTAGAGTTTAGTCTTGTGCATCATCAACAGAACTGTTTATTAAATCGCCGTCAGTTACAGCTTTGGAAACCTACAAAGAGCAACGGGTTTACCCAGGTGTCATGCGGGGCATCATTTGAAGATCATGAGCGTTCACAAGTATAACAAAAGGTCTAATTTGGCCTGCGAATCCTTAATAGTGATAATGGCATGAGAAATCTAGAACCCAGGTTGAATTTTCAGGGCTGACCATTAGAAATGCTTCTTTTTTTTTAAATTGTATACTGAGCACAGAATCCGTGATGGACAATAAACATGGAATTCCATAGTGCCTTTTCTTACAGTCTGCTTTCAGTGTGTATCCAAAGGGATCAACTTAAGTTTCAACCTTCAGTTTATTGTAGATTGAACTGGGGCCTCAATTGCAGGAGTAATAATCCTTTTCTGAACAGTGAGGCTTTACCTTCAAACTTTTTTTTGGTGTAGAAAGACTGGAAGGATGGCCTTCTTCCCAAATTAAGCTCTCTACTTACTAAGCATTGTACAGTGTATATGTCCCTGTTATAGCTTGTGAAATATTACCCTTTTTCATTCTCGTTGGCTGGGACTTGTGCATAAAAATCTGTGTCTTAAATTTATTGCACAAAATTCTTTCGGGGTCAATTAATTTTTAATCTGCTTTTTTCCCCCCTGAAGCAGATATGGTGGTTTAGCTTGTTGCAGACTGGTTATCCAAATCTGCTCTCAGTTTTAGGGAATTCAATGGGAGTTAGGCATGCCATCTGAGAACAGAATTGGGCCTACTGTGTTGTGAAATATGCAGTTCGGGTTCCAGAAATAGTGCTAAATGTGAACATTTAACCTAGCAGATAATAAACAATGCTAGTGAAAAGCATAATGCTATCTCTTCATAGCAGTCTAAATTGGATCAGTTCTTTCAATGCTTTTGATCCAGGTAAAGCATCATTTTTTGGCAAGTTTTGTTGTATTTTTTTTTTTTTGGTTATTTTGTTTGGGTTTTGTTTTGTTTTTTAATAGATTAAACTGAACTTTGTAGGTATATATATTTTATAGCTGGAGACCAAGCCCTATTAGACAGCAATAGCAGGCTTCCAGGGAGTTCGTTGGGTTTTTTTTTCAGTGTTAAATAGTTACTTTTCCCCTACGCTTACATACATATCACTGTAGCCCACAGCCTGCCGCTCTGGAGATCAAACAATGACAATTATATCATACCCAGGAGTGCAACCCAGAAATATACCCTACAATCAATGGCCACAATTATTAAAAAGGGATGTGCAAGAGGGGACTGGCCCTTGGGATGCATATATATATATGTCGTAGTTTGTCCGCTCTGGCCCTTGGACCTCTTAAAGCTGGGAGCTGAGTTGCAGATCACATGCTTGCTTTCCTAGATGGGATATAATTACTCATTGTAAATTCCATTGGGAGGGTGGGGGTAATCACCAGGGAGGGAGAAAAGCTATTTAAATTAAAGGATGATGGTTGCACAAAAACAAATGGGTATAAAAGGCCCAGGAATAAATTTTAAGTTGGAAACTAGAAGAAGGTTTCTAACCATCAGAGGGGTGGAATAACACCCTCCCCCCCCCATAGGAATGATGGGGGCAAATAATCTTAACTAGTTTTAAAATGGAGCTTGATAAGTTTATGATCCAGATTATATGATGGGGGTGCCTGGAGATTTCAGGGGACTCAATGATCCAGGCGGTTCCTTTCAGTCCTTTGTCCCTATGTAGTCATGTGCTGCACAGGAAATCACATATAAAGCTTCCTGCCTCTTTGGCAGAGAAGGGAGACCCTAAGGTCAGGGAAACAACTGGGAGGGGGCTCTCTGAACCTGCTCGGCAAAAAGCCTAAGATGGAGGCATGCAGGAAGCAGGAACTGGCTAGGGGGAAGCCTTGGCTGGGGATGGCTGTGAGTTCCTGGAAGGACTTTAAGAACTGTGACTAGTGATTGGGAAGAGCAACTAGAGGAGAAGGGTGTGTCCTTTCCCGTCCTAGATGGTGGAAACTAGGCTACCCTAAGGGGAAGGGTATGTCCTTTCCCCTCCTGGCTGGCCAAAGCCTCTGGGGGATTAGTGCCCAGTGTGTTTCAGTTGCTTTTGTTTTGTGACCATTTTGTGGGTGGTCCAAGTTATGCTCTGTGACATACCCAGGGTACAGTCCAGACTAATGAGTAGCTGTGTCACCTCTGCCCTCTAACCTGGGGTGCCCTTTATGCTGCTATCGCCTCCAGTCTGGACAGCTCACAAACAGCCTCCAGCATGCAAGTCGCTCCCAGCAATGTCTGTATGTGTGCTGCAGCCAACCAGCCACACCTTGGCTCTTACCAGCCTTGGTTATATTGCATGGTGACCCTATGAACCAGGCATACTCCAGAAATGTATGTCCTTTACTGCCCAGGCCTCTGCTGGACAATACAAGTTTATACAAAATCGGTCATTTTATGAAAGAACAAGGAGCAATGGTCTCAAGTTGCAGTGTGGGAGGTCTAGGTTGGATATTAGGAAACACTATTTCCCTAGGAGGGTGGTGAAGGACTGGAATGGGTTACCTAGGGAGGTGGTGAAATCTCTATCCTTAGAGGTTTTTAAGGCCTGGCTTGACAAAGCCCTGGCTGGGATGATTTAGTTAGTGTTGGTCCGGCCTTGAGCAGGGGGTTGGACTCGATGACCTCCTGAGGTCTCTTCCAACCCTAATATTCTATGATTCTATGAATAGAAATGTGATACACATAGCTAGTTACCCCAAATGGAGTTTCCCAAACACTTCAATTCAAACCGACCAGATTAGCTATAACAATAAAACAAGTTTATTAACTACAAAGAGAGAGATTTTGAGTGCAAGAAATGAGGCACAAAGGCCAGAAATGGTTACAGTAAAAATAAAGATAAACTGCAACTGTTAAATTCAAAGCAAAGTTTTTCTCACCACACTCTCAGCAGTCTGACTAAACTTCTTAGGTCAGGACCCCTTCAATAGTTACTTCCTTTGTTCCTTCTGATGCAGTAAATCAATAGGGAGAGAGAGGAGGGTGTCCTTTGGGGTGTCTGCCACTTCTTTTTGTAGTCCTGCCCCCATTCTGAAAAGCATTTCCCCCTGGGAGCAACGTGACAGGCAGTTTGTATGGAAGGGAACTCCATGCTGTATCTTTGCTAAGTTTTACTCCTGGGGGAATTCTGCGCCACTGCACACATGCAGAATTCATGTCCCCCGTGGATTTCTTTGCTTCCCTGTAGAAAAATGACTTCTGATGAGGAAGTAAAGGGAAGCTGCAAAAGTGGTCACCCACCCCTCCCCAGCAGTGTAGTCATGTCATTTTGGGTACCCAGAGCAGCTGGTGGAGAGGTAAATCACTGGGGTAAGGGAGGGCTGGGGATGCTCCGATTAGTGGCTCCTACCCTGTGGTGGGCTCAGCTGCTAGTCCCAGCTGGACTGAGGGTGGGGGATGTTGTGACTTCCTATTTCCCTGCAGGAAAGGGCTGGGTCCAGGGTTAGGGCCAACCCCAGAAACCTCCGCTAGCTGCGGGGAGCTTCACCCGCCCCCCCCATTTCCTGCCCACATTGCTCCTCAGCCACAGGGGAAGGGATCACTGTATTAATTAATTGCGATTGGTTAATCTCACTGTTAAACAATAGAATACCAATTGAAATTTATTAAATATTTTGGATGTTTTTCTACATTTTCAAATGTATTGATTTCTGTTACAACACAGAATACAAAGTGTACACTGCTCACTTTTTATATTATTTTTATTACAAATATTTGCACTCTAAAAATGATAAATAGTATTTTTCAATTCACCTCATACAAGTACTGTAGTGCAATCTCGTTATTGTGAAAGTGTAATTTACAAAGGTAGACTTTTTTTTTTTAAATAACTGCATTCAAAAACAAAACAATGTAAAACTTTAGAGCCTACAAGTCCACTCAGTTCTACTTCTTGTTCAGCCAATTGCTAAGATAAACAAGTTTGTTTTCATATACAGGAGATACTGCTGCCTGCTTCTTATTTACAATGTCACCTGAAATTGAGAACAGGCTTTCACATGGCACTTTTGTAGCCGTGTTGCAAGGTATTTACATGCCAGATATGCTAAACATTCGTATGCCCCTTCATGTTTCCATGCTGATGATGCTCATTAAAAAAACCCAACCCATTAATCTATGTCTCCTGTTCTGTTTTACCCATATTCTGCCATATATTTCATGTTATAGCAGTCTTGGATGATGACCTAGCACATGTTTGTTTTAAGAACACGTTCACAGCAGATTTCACAAAATGCAAAGAAGGAACCAATGTGAGATTTCTAAAAATAGCTACATCACTCGACCCAAGGTTTAAGAATCTGAAGTGCCATCTAAAATCTGAGAGGGACGAGGTGTGGAGCATGCTTTCAGAAGTCTTAAAAGAGAAAAACTCAGATGTGGAAACTATAGAACCCGAACCACCAAAAAAAATCAACCTTCTACTGGTGGCATCTGACTCAGATGATGAAAATGAACATGCGTTGGTCTGTTCTGCTTTGGATTGTTATCGAGCAGAACCCATCATCAACATGTACCCATGTTGTCTGGAATGGTGGTTGAAGCATAAAGGCACATATGAATCTTTAGCACATCTGGCACGTAAATATCGTGTGACACCAGCTACAACAGTGCCATGCAAATGACTGTTCTCACTTTAAGGTGACATTGTAAACAAGAAGCCGGCAGCATTATCTCCTACAAATGTAAACAAACTTGTTTGTCTGAGCGATTGGCTGAGTGGACTTGTAGGCTGTAAAGTTTTACATTGTTTTATTTTTGAATGCAGTTATTTTTTGTACATAATTGTACATTTGTAAGTTCAACTTACATGGTAAAAAGATTGCACTGGCAGTACTTGTAAAAAAACAAAAATAGTATTTTTCAGTTCACCTAATACAATGCAAATATTTGTAATCAAAAATATATATATAAAATGAGCGCTGTACACTTTGTGTTCTGTATTGTAATTGAAATCAATGTGTTTGAAAATGTAGAAAACATCCAAAAATATTTAAATAAATGGTATTATATTTAACAACACAATTAATCGTGATTAATTTTTTTAATTGTGCGTTTAATCAAGATTAAAGTTTTTAATTGCTTAACAACCCTACTTTTTATACATATTATTAATATTCCTAAATGTAAAGGTAACATAGTCTATCATAGCAGAACTCAAAAAGCTGATCTAATACTACTGGAAGTGCTTTGGTGTTGGTCTCTTACACCAAGCAGCATAGAGTAAGTCAAGCATGGTTTTAATCCATTTCTATTGGGAAATCTAAACTCAATATGTTTTATTTGTTGGCTAGAAGCAGGCAGTGGTTTAGGTGTTTTGCATTTAGCAGTGAAACCAATATTCAATCTTAAGTGCTAATGTGTGACACTTAAAACAGACTTTCAGGTGCTTGGCTGTAGGTTTAGCTGCCTAACTTTCAGTGCTCAAGTTTAAAATTTAGACTCATAACTAGTTCTGTCCTGCTATCACCAGATGTTTCTCAGGATATTTATGAAGCAAGACAATTTTTTTTTTTTTGGGCGAGGGAGAGAAAAGATTGTAAAAGCTGTTCCCTACCTTACCACTCCAGAACGATGGTTCCAATCTTCTACCTGACCACATCCTGTCTACCACAAAGAAATACCAGTTTCATGCTGTTAAATGTAAAGGGCAATAGAATGGAACTGCCTTTATATCAAGGACCTACACACTCTGTGGCAAGGTAAATCTAAATTCTGTCGCAAGGCCCTTTTTAATCTGCCATGCTCCAGGTTGGGAGACAAGGAATTCTGCAGCAGTTTGGGGGAAGTATTAAACAAATGAAAGTTTACAGTTTTTTATTTCATTACATTTGAAAATGAATAATAGAATCAGTAGAGTCCTTTGTGCTTATATATTATGTTCACTTTATTTTACTCTTGCCCCCCTAAATTTTCAGTTTTCTTTGTGCTGGGGACTGCTATATTAACACCTAATTATGTTGCAGAAGCTAAAGGTTTTGATAGATGGGGTTTAAGCGGTGTAGGAGAGGCTTGGGCCATTGATATGTTCACATCACTGAGGAGGGTTTTTAGCTTCTCTGTTCTTGCTCAGGGCATTACTCAGTCATTGCTTTGCAGAGAGATCTACCAAATGTTGTTCATTCCAGGGGAGCAACACAACTGCCCTGTTCTGACATCAGCATTATAAATATTAACGACTTCCACAGCTCTAAACACAGGCAGAAAGCTAGAGCTGCTTTAGCATTCAGTCTGCTTGTATACACTCAGGTTCCCGCCATTTGGGTGACCAAATAGAAAGTGAAAAATTGGGACAGAAGGTTGGGGGGGCGGGTAATAGGCGCCTATATAAGAAAAAGTCCCGAATATCGGGACTGTCCCTATAAACTCGGGACATCTGCTCACCCTACTGTCATTACATATGCACACCCCATGTGCTCAGACCCTGCGACGGCTAAAACTTCAGGTGCTGAGAAGGGATTATCACGAGCAGGATGGCTCCAGCAGAGAGAGAAGCTCATCTGGGCATATACAGAAATGTCGTTGAATAAAATTTCTGTTTTTTGATATTTAAAAACTCTTCCCCCCAAATATGATTTTTTTTCTAGTAACTAAAATGTTAGTTATATAAACTGAGTCAGAGGCCTAATCTTGTGGGTACCTAGAAGCAGTCATCTGATTAAAAGTTACCTGATTTTCAGAGATGCTGGGCACATACAACTCCCACAAAAGCCAGTGAGAGTTAAAGGCACTTGTTACCTCACAAAATCAGATGTTTAGTTAGGTGCCTAACTATAGAATTAAATTTGGGTACCCAGCTTTGAAAACAAGGTTCTGAGCTACAATAGCAGCATAGGTGTATCCTGCCCTCGCTCCCTGGAGGAATTCCTGTTTGTCTGTGACATTTGCCTGGTATATGGATAGCTCTTAGAAGTCAATAGCTGGCACCTAAATATTTAACTTGCAATAATAAGGATATTCTACCTTGCCAGGATATCAGTAAAAACACACATGCATCTATCTTATCTGCTTATCTATTCTCTAGTTAACTGTGGGTAGGAGAAGGGATTTAATGTGGATATATATTGCCTTCACCCACTGATCACTGTTTCTTCTGGGTGATTAGCAAAGCAGGGTGTGTACCTGCCACCAACTTTGTGTTTTGTCATAAAGCAAAGAGGATATTGTTTTCAGCATTTATGGATACTGTCCCTAATTAATCTCCATATCTAACTTGGCCTGTCTTGCCATCAACTCAGTACCACCTGCTAAGGGAAACGGAGTGTTTCAAAAATGCCTTTTCTTTTTAGTAAAAAAACCCCAAGAAATCCTCTATCATTCTTAGACTAAAGACTTGCTGAGAGCCCAGTACTGTGCGTTGTTGATTTAGTCTGTGTTGCAGCTCAGATTTGCTAGCATTACACTTTTTTTTCTAGATCCCTTCCTCTTGGCCACAGTCCAGAGACACAATGTCCTTGTTTAGCATTTTGATGTGGGGAAACACTGATAATTAAAGCAGGTTTCAAGCCATGAGCTGATTTGTAAGCAGCAACTTGCTCCAGGATGTGTGTTGTCAGTCGATAAATACCCAGTTGGTGTGTGCTGAGCGACAGTGTGTCTTGTGCCTGATTATGCACAGTGTGTGTGCGTACATGTTGATTGAACCCACACCCTAGGGGGAGTATTGTTTTAAATTAATAAAGTAAATATATAGAAGAATGGAGATGTCATTCTCCCTTACACTGGTATAAAACCAGTTTAACCACACACTGACTTTAGTGGAGTTTCTCCTTATTTACCGTGGTATAGTTTAGGGCAGAATCAGGCCCTGGAGTATTAAGACATATGTCCAGGATGTGTGTATATATAAAGTAATGGAATTAAACCTATAATGTACCAGCATCTGAATAAATAGGTTGTGCAATGGAAATCTCATTGCCCTCAAGGGTTTGTTGGACTGGGCCTTCAGTTTCCTTAGGCACCTGACTGACTTATGAAGATTTGGGATTTTCTATTTTGCAGAGTTAACAAATAAATAAAACCAAAATTAAAACAGATGGATTTGTGGAGCTGTGTTACATGGGGAAAAGAGTTCCAGCATGTTAGTGTGCAAAATGAGTGAGTGAAAGGCTATGATGTGGCGGTAAGCCTTTTAAAAAAAACAACTTTGAAGAAATGAACCCATTAAAAGTCTTATTTTTGTAAATGCTGTTTCCAGCCCTCTGTACGCTTGTGCATGTATATTTGTGTGTGTATTTTCAAGAGTTTGCATAGTTCTCCAAGAGGCGTTGCTGTTCATCTACCTAAATTATATAGGTGCCATGGGATGTAGGCATGCCATTGGATTTTTTTAGTATACTGAAGAGGAAATAATCTCAGCAAATCCTGTATGAATGCACCTTTTTCATTCAGATGTATTTTTTCATTGTACAAGATGTCATTGGAGTTATTGCTCAAAATTTCTTATACTTAAGAGGTATATACGAGGATTGGCCTCTTTCCTACTTCTGTTCACCATTTCAGTAGAGCCACTCATAGCCATATCAAACAGTATGGGGGTGGGGGAGGAGAAAAAGGGATAAAACAGGGAATATCTTTAAACAGAATTTCCTTTTATGCAGGTGATAAATTTAATATACCATCTCAAACCTTCAAAATTAATGTCAGTTATTCACAACAACAAAAGAATGGTGCTTTGTTTCCAGCTGTAAGATAAATGGACATGCAACAAAAGATCTAGGCCCACTTCACACTCTTCTGCAAAAAAAAAAGTCACAAAGGGTGAAAACTTACTGGTTTGTACAACCAGCAACAGAACCAGCGTTGTCAGACCTTGCAGATTCTCAACCAGGTATGTGCAGTTAACTATGTGAAAACAGATTTATACATATATATTTATATAAGTTGATTCTTAGCTGCTGCCCAGATGGGCAAAACCACAAATGGAATGAGCGTTGCCCTATAGTTCAAATTGGAGCCTAACATTCTGCGTATAATCAAGATGGTACCATGTACAAGTGTCAGTAGGATAAAGGTGCAGCGCTGAGATGGTGGGACAAAGATACCTTCAAGCCATTTTTATGCCTTCCATACTCTAGGTTGCTCTGAAAGTCATTGCAGTGCTCAGAGTCTGCTTTAATTTACCACAGTCTTAGCAACTGCCTCTAACTTATGGCAGTACTCGTCATTCCTGCTTGTGTCTGACATGCCTCTATACCCCTAGTTTACACCTACCACCCCTCCTTTGAAACCCATACAGGGTGTCATCAAACAACTACAACCCATATAATCAGTGGGGACCCCATCCTGAAAGAAGTCTTTCCTGCATTCCCTCTTTTGGCTTCAAACGATCCCCCAGCCTCTCCAAGTTCATCATCAGAAGCAAGCTCCCTGCAGACCAGGACATACCAACTCAAAGCAGCACCAGACCCTGCCAAAACAGATGCAAAACCTGAAGACATATTTCTACTGCTACAATGATCAACACTGCCCACAACACACCTTTCGAGATTCATGGGTCCTACACATGCTTATCACAACATGTGGTGTATACCTCATCCAATGCACTAAATCCCCCAACACCAATTATGTGGATGAACCCAATCACTATTCTCTCAACAGGAAAATGATAAAAGATAAAAACACCAGATGACCTGTAGTGTGAACACTTTTCACAAAGCAGTCACTCTATATCTGACCTCTCAGTCCTCATCCTTAAAGGAAACCTGCACAGCACTTTCAAAATACGAGTATGTGAGTTTAAATTCATAACTCTGCTTGACAGTAAAAATTATGGTCTTAATAAAAACACTGGCTTTATGGCTTATTACAGCAATCTGTAAATGCACTAACCCCCTTTTTTTGTCCTATGACTACAGGGGTTTTAATGAGCCACTTCACCTTGAATGGTCCCTTAGCACATATTCTAACTACTTATACTAAACCATCTGTTCATTCTTGTATTTAGCTGTGATACTCTGAGTACCTTTCCCAGACCTGAAGAAGAGCTCTGGGTAGCTCGAAAGCTTGTCTCTCTCACCAACAGAAGTTGGTCCAATAAAAGATATTACTTCAGCCAGCTTATCTCTCTAATATGCCTCTATTCTGGCATATACAGCCAGGTGTTGTCCCTGTGCTAGGGAATTCTCTGGGGCTGCTCCGCCTCTTTTATCATATTGCTCCAATTCTTTTTCTCCTAGTTTGCTGATGTGTCAGCACTTCACTGTTATTTAGGAAACATGGTGGCGTGACTATCCCTTTTTGTCTCTAAAGGGCAGCCATCAGTGGTACTCATCTGTGAACTGATTGTGAGAAAAACGCTGTAGAGACTTTCTGCCAGGCACTCTCTTTCTAATGAGTCAAGTACATCCCTGACACAATGCAGTCTGTGTTCACCTGTCCCCAACTTGCTCCAGCCCATCTTTCTGGATGCTGCTGCCAACTTGCAGAGCTGGGCAAGAATTTATACATTTGTGGTATTACAGATATTTCCCCGTATTTATGTTTGCTAAAAGATGTAGGAATAGTTTCTGGTGTCACACAAATATTCTTCTATAGCATGGACAAGCTTCAGACTTCAAAGGAAAAAGGCCCAAGTCAAAGTTTTGAACCTGGGCTCAGGATAGGTAGTAATTAATGTAGTCCCATTTTTTAAGAGCTGAAGTATGCACTGAATACTATGGAATATAAATTTGTGTACAGTGATCTAAACCAGATGTCACCATTCTGAAAAAGGATAAATACACAGGAGACTGAATGTAATAGGTAGTCAGTCTTTTCTTTGTCTTCTGCAGGAGGTTTTTGTAGAACAGGTCTAGGTTCCCAAGTCCTCAATCTTCTTGTTTTACTTCATAGCCGGTAGGCAAACTTTGACAATAATGTAATTTAATTAGGTGGTTGGAGAATGAGGTTCCATTACAACCAACCAATCAACTGGATGGTATATATGGTGGCTCTTGTTTATTGAGGGTCATGTTTTAGGGCTTGAAAAAAATACCAGTTGCCTACTTTTTAGAAAACTGAACCTATTAAAGCTAATAAAAATGACAGGGTTTCACCAATGTGGTCCCTGGTAAGAATTCAGAGAATGGATAAGGTTCTACACTGTCCCTTCCTATGGTTTCCATTTTTGAGTTATCCTCCTACATGGTTAGCTCCAGTGACCCATCTCTACTTTTGCTCAAAGCTTTCTTTCCACTGAATCCACCCCTTGCTGCAGAATTGTGCTCCAAGCAAAAAGCTTTTGTTTTTAAGAAAAAACAAATTTCTAGTTGTCTGGTTGTGAAGAAAAGCTTGAAAATGTGAACCAAGCATGAACTGATGTAGGGTTGTGTTCCTGAATCTGTAGACAGCCTGAAACGTTAGCTCAAGAGATGTGAACAGCACCACTCATTTCAGTGGGGTGTATACACTGAAGCTAAAAGATCATTTTAATGTCAACATTGTTAAGTTTTTCATTGTTGATCGTTTTAGAAGATTTGTCCAGCCAATGTGCTTATGCCTCAAACCCAAGCCACCTCCTAAACCTTTCCAAATAAAAAGCCCCAACTCATCCTTATCAAGCTGCAAAAACCGTTCACCTTCTTTCCAGATTGCTTCAGCCATGCAGATGCATGGACAATATAGAAATCTGCTGTAGAACACTGAAAATGTAGGGAGAGAATGAAATTAATGCTACTATTAAAGTAAATAACACAGGGGCTACTGCACAGATTGTATGACTGACTTTCAGAGCTATTTCACTACAGTCCACCTCTTTTTAAATTAAATTAAGCAGCTACAGTTTTTCCTGTGTGCTGTGCCAGAGTAACACACACTCCACAGACCTTGCTGCAGAATTTAGGTCCAGGGGCCCACATGAGGTCTTGTGTGTGCATTTAAGGCCTGATCCAAAGTCCTTTGAAATCAATGGAAAGCCCCCTTCTGATTTCCAGGGACTTTGACTTATACTCCATGCACACAGAACAACTTGCAGAATTGAGGCCTTAGTGAGCAAAAAAACGGTACATCTACCATAAAATGTGCTACATATATATATCTTTTTGTTGTTGTTGTTGCTTGCACAATAGAAGCACGGAGGTCTGCTATAGATAGAGAACACTACTGAATGTTCAGCTTTTAGCTCTAAGGCACTAGACTGTAAGCAACTATTTCACATATCTCATAGCTATCAGAATGTTCAAGTGCAGCACACTGGGTGCCTTGCCATGGTACAGTGCCTTAGTACTAAGAGTTTCTCTTCCCTCTTCATTAGGGCGAAATTGCTATATAGCTGAAGCATATTGTGAAATTTGAATTCGACTTGGGATTCACTGTAAAATATTTGTTGGAAATATTTATAGGGAAGGCAAAAAAAATAAAAATAATCAGGACTCTTTCTGACTGGGGCCTGGACTCTTTGTGGCTGAATAAATATGGAAAAAGTAGAATGTCATGCTTTGAAAAGCAAAGTTCATACTGTCTTACATTGCAATTAATCTTTTTTTAAATTGTGTCTAGGCCACAACTGAGTTGGTTTCTCTAGAAACATTTCTTATTAGCATTGATTGATGCTTTCCTTTTACTTACAGAATACTTTAAACAACGATAATTTTATATTTTCATAGACACAAAATAACTTTAATTAGCCTGTAAAAATATTATTAGAATCATAAATAGGATATATTTGATACCTCTCCTTTAAGAAAAAGTGTTATAGAATTTAATAGGGATTAAGGCCCTCATTCATCAATGCCCTTGAGCACAAGCCTATCGTTGGGCAGATAGTAAAACACACACACACAGAGAAAGAGTAAGGCAATTTACAGCAAAACCCTTAGCTCAATACATACAGTGTGACCAGGTGTAAAATATTAGTTGCTATACAGAATGATAACTGTATTGATTAAAAAGATGTTAACTGCAGGAGCAGGCACAGTGATTCAATGAAGAAAAGGCCTGATCCTGCAACATGTAAAACTTTTACTGACTTAACTCTTTAGGATTGGCCCGTAAGTCATTACAGGGTAAACATTCCACGAATGATTTCTAGAGGTGACCTGCATTTTAAAAAAATTATATGAAGTTACATTTAACAAGGAATGAAAATACTACATATTTTCAATGTGACCAAGTTCACATTGCTGTAACACTTCCAAACTCAGTACCTCTTCGTGAATCTCATTTCATCATACATGTAAGCGGGGGAATAGTCCTGCTATTGTGGGGAACTTTCCTGGCTTCTGCACTACCCCGGTGAAATGGGCTAGCGAAAGGATCTGAGTCCTCGCTCCCACTTCCTTTACCCAGTGGCCTCCCTGCTCTTGAGGACTCCCCTTCCACACTCCTGTCTGGCAGAGTCTTCGTAACCCCAACAAGGCTGGGCCCAGGATTCCTGGGGGGCTCGACCCCCAACCCTCCTGTGGTCACTTAGGACAGGGGCTAGGGTGTCCCCACTCCAGGGTACTCTCTCTGCACTGGGCACTTCTCTGACCCACTGACCATTACATACAATTTAAAGCAAATGAAATTATTTAATCAACAATTAATTTTAAAAAGAATAAGGGAAAATGAGAAAGGTTAAAGGAAACACTCAACCCACTCTGTGGCAGGGAACATCCCAAACAGTGTCTCTGGAATGTCAGGACAGTTCACAGTCTGCTCCTTGTAAGTCCCAGGCCGCCTTCTCAGGCCCTGGCTGTGCTGCAGGGATGCTGTGGGTTGGACACTTGCTGTGCCGGTGGCCACACGCTCTAGGTGGCAGGGCCCTTCTTCCCAGTGTTGCCCCCGCCCTGTCAGGGTTACCAATCCCCCTTCGAGTCTGGCCTGCAGAGCCTCTTGGCTGAGGCATCTCCCTGTGTTGGGCCCGCTGTCCAGGGTCCCCCCTTGCTCTCCCCAGCTGCTCACGACACCCGGCTCCGGACTGCTCCAGCCCCAGCTCCAGCTCTACTCTGTCTTAGCTCCAGCTCCACTCTGCCCCAGCACGGCTGCTGCTCTGCCTCCAGCTCCCTGGGCTGCTTCTTTGGCCCCTCTGGCTCTGGTTGCTGTAGCTCTGCTCCCAGGGCAAGTCTGCTGTCTCTGGGCTGTGCCTCTGGCTTTGGGGCTGCAGCTCTGCTCCCCAGCTCAGCTTGGGCCCCTGCTTTCTCCTTAGCTCGGCCCCACTCAGTCTGACCCAGGCAATTCCAGCTCACACTTGGCCTTTTCAGACTTGGGGTCATTGCTTTACCTTTGTTTTATGTAAACATGTATGTACATTTATCAGAATAGTTTAAGCTTTTAGCATCAGGAATACGTATATATTGAATACATTAGAAAACAGTTTAAGGAGATCTCAACTTCCAGGCATTAAGTTGGTTTCCAACCAGTTAGAATCTCATTTATGTGGAGCTGGCTCTGAACGTATCCATGCTTTGGAATACTTATCAAGATTATTAAAAGTGAAGACATTTTAAAAATGTAATATGCTTATCGCTGTTAAGGTCATTTGTCGTTTTGTATTTTTCTCACTGATCAGTGAAAAGAGTCTAGTCAGTTTCTGTTAGTTTTTCTTTCTGGTTAGTATGCACAAATGCTGCAATCTCTGAGTTGCACATAATACAGAGGAATAGATGCTTTACAAATAAAGAAATAGATAAAACTATTTCCACTGGAATTAGTGTGTGTTCACTCAGAGAGCAAGTAAGCTTAGTAAAAAGGTTCCATTTTTATATGAGTTTTTCTGGATTAACAATACAAATCCCATTTATTAACAGTCCTGTATATTTCTACATAATTTAGCTACTCTTAATCTATTGATTGCTAAAGTACAGTTTATTTAACTTTTTACTGCACGACTTTGTGTTCTAGTCTCATCTGCTTCATTGCTGCTTCTTCCTTAATCTCCACTTTCCTGATGTATGTGCAAAAATCCTGCTGGTGCATCTAAAGTCTGCTACTTGCACACACAAATGATTGTGTGCAAAGTTAGAAAATTTCCCTTTTGAAAATGTTTCCCCTAGTTTCATCCAAGAAGCAAATTGTTAATTCAAAAAAACAAAACAACCCCAGACACCTTTTAGAGGTTACAGATGTATAGACGATAAATCTCCCGGGTTGAAAGTGTCTGCATTTGTAGAAGTAGACTCTAATAATGTTATTTAACCTTTCAGATTGGTTTAAAGATCAGAATCCGGGCCCTGACTCTGCAAGCTGCTTAAGTATTCCTGTGCAATGGGCTGCTCATGTTTAGAGTTAGGCATGTACTTGAGCAGGTTGTTGAATTTGGCCCTATTCATGGGATCTTTTCCCATTTTTAAAGTTTAGATTACGAAAGTAAAGCCTTGTATTTAAACCAAAGATCCCATGCACAGACAGGAAGTCTTGTGGTGATCTTTCTCCAAAGACATCACATTTTTCAACAGCGTTCTCCTTTCCTGATTGGCTGAAGGAGGAAAAATTATCTCACATTAGCACTTTTTACAGTTATGCCATTTTAATTCACACTTATTGTATTAATTATTCATATATGTTAATCTCTGTGCATTCAATAAAAAGTAACTAATAAGTGTGATGTATCTAGTCAGACATGCAGTACTACAGATGTCATATGTTTTGCAATTATCTGTATTTTAATAGTTCATCTGTCATAAAAAGTTAAAAAATTTTTTTTCTACGTTTGTCTTCTGTCTTTGTTCATGCAAATTACATGGCCTTTTATGCATTAATAAATTGTGTTAGACTTTGTTAAATGTTGATGTTGAACACTTATTCTAAATAGTAATAAAAAAAAGCAAAGTGTAAGCAATTTTTGTTCAGAAGCATATAATTACCATGCTAAGATGGTTGGATGTACTGCAGCATGTAGCAGAATTTAAATGAAAAGTTATATCTTTGCAGAAAATGATTATTTATGGCATATTTGTAATTTTCATTAGTAATTAATTATTATTACTGCTTCTGGTGGTCTTAGGCAGCTTTAGGATCATCAGTCTATTAAGACTTTAATCTTCTCTGATGTTAAAAAGGCCCATTCATGCTAACACATGTGAAGAATGCTGATTTTAATTTCTCACTGAGATAAGACTGACAGAAAAGGGCACAAGATTACAAACATTGCTTAAGTAATTACTTGGATATCCATGTCATTGTAAAGATACATGGGAACTTCATATTGCTTCTTGTTCAATTGTATGTACAAAAAAGTAGGAAGTATTTATTTTTTAAATGCAGAAATATACTCTTGGAATGTTTTGTTTTATCACTTGGTTTGTTTTAGGGTTCTAAAGTAAAAATATTGAACAAACTGTTTTACTGCCAGCCAGTTGGTGAAAGAAAACACAGAATGCTTTAAAAACACACACAGAATACCAGCTTATAGATGTTTATCATCTTTCTTTTTACTGATGAACTGGGTGGTGTTTAATGTAGAAGGCAGATTGTTGTAGCTAGAAGTGTTACTTACGAAGGAATATTGTAGTAAACATGACAGAATATGCCATAGTTGTAACTGCTCATTTTCCCCTTTTATTTTTAGTGCAAACACCATTCTTGATGTATGGTGAAAGATAGAACATATATATATATATATATTTGGAGGGGTATATTTTCCCAGGAGATAGGGCACAGGAATGGGAGTCAGGAGACATAGTGCTCGATCCAATTCCCGTTTAAGTCAATTGAAAAACTCACTCTGACATGAATAGCAGTTGGATTGAGCCTGTTTTCTCTTCCTGGCTCTGCCACTGATTCACTTTGTGGCCTTGGCCAAGTTAATCCACATCTCTGTTTTTGTTTCCCCCCTCTAAAATGGGGATAACGATTCATACTCACACTTGCAAACTGCTTTGAGATCTAGATATGTAAAGCACTACAGAAGTGCCAGCTATTATTTCAAGTGACCTGAAGCTTTGGGGCCTGAAGCTTTGACAAAGGGAGAGGAAAGGAAGCCATTGTTGTTGAATCAACTTCTATACAGAAATCCAGGCAAGCAGATGGTGTTTGTATACAGGATATGCTATCACAGAGTAACTTTTCTACAACATTCTTCATTTTTAATAATTTCAGACGGGCTAAACTCCGGCTATATTTGGAGCAGCTAAAACAGCTTGTGCCTCTTGGGCCAGATAGCACCAGACACACCACTCTAAGTCTGTTGAAAAGAGCCAAGATGCATATCAAGGTAAAAACAAAAATATCCATCCATACTTTGTTTTCTTTAAAATAGAACCTTCAGGAATATGTATTGGTTGAAAAGGAACTTTTTTTTTTTTAGTTTTTTACAGTAAATCCACATGTAGTATTTCTGATCTTCCCTATGTCCACGTCTTTATTAAACACTGTGGTCAGACGTTTGGCTGCGTGTGTTCTTTCAGTATGCTGTCCCAGCTCCGCACAGATAGCGGAGACAGCAGACTTTGACTGAACTGCCCAGTAACCACAGACTCAGTTTGTAGCGAAGGAACTTGGTCAGGTTTATTGTTGATGAAGCACGGGATTGGTGTCTTATACTTGCTACAAGTACACTCAGTGCATGTATGCCTGTGACAACAGACGCAGCTCAGTTAATGATGGGACTTTCCGCTGTCCCCCTCGGCTGGCCAAAGACACTCCCTCTGAGGTAACCTCTTTATACACCAATACAAACAAGTTATGTATTCCTTCTGTGGTGTATCTAGGTGTCACCCTCTGACATATTTGGGTACCACACATTGCCTTGTACCTATTGGTTTAATCAAAACATATTTATCCATCATGCTGTCATCCTGACCTTATCGTTAAGATGGGTCAGCGTGTTCCTGTTATCTTTGAGGAATGTACTAGTATCGGGTTTTCTGGTACCACCCTTTTGGAATGTGTTTGTGTGTATATTCTTGTATCTAGCACTACTTAGGAATATATGTTTCTGCAATATCAGTTCTGTTCTTGCCAGATTCTGTGAGCAGGGCCTGCCTCTTGTTCACAACTTAACTTTGCTTTATACCTAGGGTTGCAAGGCATCTGGTTTTCGACTGGAATGCCCGGTCAAAAAGGGTCCCTGGTGGCTCCAGTCAGCACTGCTGACTGGGCCATTAAAACCGGGTCGGTGGCGCAGCAGGGCTAAGGCAAACTCCCTGCCTGCCTTGGCTCCGCGCAGCTCCCAGAAGTGGCTGGCATGTCCCTGCGGCCCGTAGGTGCAGGGGTGGCCAGGGAGGCTCCGCACGCTGTCCCTGCCTCGAGCGCCGGCTCTGCAGCTCCCATTGACCGGGCACTGCGGCCAGTAGGAGCTGCAGGGGCAGTGCTTGCAGGTGTGAGCAGCGCGTTCTGCATAGAACCACCTGGCCACACCTCCGCCTAGGGGCCGGACATGCTGGCCGCTTCCAGGAGAAGCGCAGAGCCAGGGCAGGCAGGGAGCCTACCTTAGCCCCACTGCACTGCCAACCAGGAGCTGCCTGAGGTAAGCACTGCCTGGCAGGAGCCCACACCGTGAACTCCCTGCCCCAGGTCAGAACCCCCTTCTGCACCCTAACTCCTTCCCAGACCCCAACTCCCTGCCCCAGCCCTGAACCTCTTTCCAGACCCCACATCCCCTCCTGTACCCCAACCCCTGACCCCAGCCCTGTGCCCCCTCCCACACCCAAACTCCCTCCTGGAGCCTGCACCCCAGGCCTGTGCCCCCTCCCGCACACATACTACTTCCCAGACCCTGCTCCTGCACCCCAGTCCCCTGCCCCAGCCCTGAGCCCCTTCCCTGACCCCAGCTCTGAGCTCCCTCCCACACCCAAACTCTCTCCCGGAGCCTGTACCCCAACCCCCTGCCCCAGCCCTGAGCCTCCTCCCACACTCGAAACCCCTTGGTCCTGGTCCCAATCCAGAGCCAACACTCCCAGCTGGAGCCAGCACCTGCTCCCGCACTCCAACCCCCTGCTGCAGCCCAGTGCCCCCTCCCATACCCTGAACCCCTCATTTCTGGTCTCACCCCAGAGCCCGCACCCCCCAGCCAGAGCACTCACCCCCTCCCGTACCCTAACCCCCTTTCCCAGCCCAGTGAAGGTCGGGGAGAGTGAGCGATGGATGGAGGGTGACCGGAGTGAGTTGCAGGCGGGGCTTCAGCAAAGGGGCGGGGCAAGCGTGTTTGGTTTTGTGCAATTTGAAAGTTGGCATCCCTATTTATAGCAGCAAAGCTTTTACTCCTACTTTAGCCCAGGCCTCGGACCAGGCCTTAGATGCAAGGCCTTATGTCTCAAGCCCTCTGGATCAAGTATTGTTTCATCTGAAGTAACACTTTAAAAATGACCTTGCAGTCCCAAGCATATAAAATGTTGATTTCTGCTCAGTCTCTGCTGGTTTATACTCTGCCTTATAACCATAATGCACAAGTCAATAATGGCTGTTCTCTGATTTTTTGAAAGGCTGGGGGCAGGCAGGTATGCTACTGCACTGCTGTTAATGTAAAAGACAACCCTATTCACGGCTGAAATAACTGATGGAGTGGAAAAGCTTATTACTATTAGTAACACTATGTGCCCTGTACCTTGACGGTCATTAAGAAGAAACTGAAAGATGGCTCCTGCTTTCAAAATATTTTTTTATCTGCTATACTAATTGAGTATAACAAAAATTACTTAAAAAAAATTCTGTTTTTATATCCAGTATTGTAGTCATTCAGTTGGTTCATTCTAAAGTTACAGCAAAGTTCACTGTGTAATGAGAAAAGTGTTAAAGGGAATATAATACTTTTTAGTAAAAATGTTGAAATATGATGGAAGAAGCCTGCTGTCATACAGCATTGTATTAATTATGCAGCTAACAGGAGTGGAACATATAGTTTTTGTCAAATATTGTAGATGAAGTTAAGCAAATCCATCCTTGTTAGTAATAAATATATTAGGGAGATCCTCAGCTGGTGTAAATCATTATAACTCCCATTTCCTTCAACAAGGCTACACAAATTTATACCAGCTGAGAATCAGGCCTCTCATAGTTTAGATTAAAGTGAATGAAAGGCCGTGAATGCTCTTTTTGTTCTGGTCTGCAAGTGATACTACCTGTATTGGGCCTTTGTACTACAGAATTCAGAACTACAATTTGCTTTGGAAAGTGACAAGTTTGTGTGATTAACCATGGAAACATCATTCAGATGCCAGTAAAGCTAGGAATAAATGCCCTTTGCTTGCTTTGTTCCTTGACCACGCTGAACATTATGATTAATCTCCAATTTTTGGAAAGTGAATAGTTTTTCTTTTTAAAGAGTTAGACTGAACCTATTCCTCTCGAATGGCCACTGGATTTCTTCTCTCCAGCAGGTGTAGAGGCTTTTCAGATTGTCAGCAATTTTCTGAAGACTGGCTGGAACTGTTCTTGTAGCTGCAATGACAGTCACACTAGTGCTTGTCTTCCTTCACTATTGCTAAAATGGCAGAATCACTTTAACAGATTTTGAACATTCCCTTCCCTTCCCCCAACAGACCTTACTGAATGAGGGAGGCAACCTAGTGACAGAGGATGTGGAAAAAGCTAATGTACTCAATGCTTTTTTTGCCTCTGTCTTCACTAACAAGGACAGCTCCCAGACTGCTGCGCTGGGCATCGCAACATGGGGAGTAGATGGCCAGCCCTCTGTGGAGAAAGAGGTGGTTAGGGACTATTTAGAAAAGCTGGACGTGCACAAGTCCATGGGGCCGGACGAGTTGCATCCGAGAGTGCTAAAGGAATTGGCGGATGTGATTGCAGAGCCATTGGCCATTATCTTTGAAAACTCGTGGCGAACGGGGGAAGTCCCGGATGACTGGAAAAAGGCTAATGTAGTGCCAATCTTTAAAAAAGGGAAGAAGGAGGATCGTGGGAACTACAGGCCAGTCAGCCTCACTTCAGTCCCCGGGAAAATCATGGAGCAGGTCCTCAAGGAATCAATCCTGAAGCACTTACACGAGAGGAAAGTGATCAGGAACAGTCAGCATGGATCATGCCTGACTAATCTAATCGCCTTCTATGATGAGATTACTGATTCTGTGGATGAAGGGAAAGCAGTGGATGTATTGTTTCTTGACTTTAGCAAAGCTTTTGACACGGTCTCCCACAGTATTCTTGTCAGCAAGTTAAAGAAGTATGGGCTGGATGAATGCACTATAAGGTGGGTAGAAAGTTGGCTAGATTGTCGGGCTCAAAGGGTAGTGATCAATGGCTCCATGTCTAGTTGGCAGCCAGTGTCAAGTGGAGTGCCCAAGGGGTCGGTCCTGGGGCCGGTTTTGTTCAATATCTTCATAAATGATCTGGAGGATGGTGTGGATTGCACTCTCAGCAAATTTGCGGATGATACTAAACTGGGAGGAATGGTAGATACGCTGGAGGGCAGGGATAGGATACAGAGGGACCTAGACAAATTGGAGGATTGGGCCAAAAGAAATCTGATGAGGTTCAATAAGGATAAGTGCAGGGTCCTGCACTTAGGACAGAAGAACCCAATGCACAGCTACAGACTAGGGACCGAATGGCTAGGCAGCAGTTCTGCGGAAAAGGACCTGGGGGTGACAGTGGACGAGAAGCTGGATATGAGTCAGCAGTGTGCCCTTGTTGCCAAGAAGGCCAATGGCATTTTGGGATGTATAAGTAGGGGCATAGCGAGCAGATCGAGGGACGTGATCGTTCCCCTCTATTTGACATTGGTGAGGCCTCATCTGGAGTACTGTGTCCAGTTTTGGGCCCCACACTACAAGAAGGATGTGGATAAATTGGAGAGAGTCCAGCGAAGGGCAACAAAAATGATTAGGGATCTGGAACACATGACTTATGAGGAGAGGCTGAGGGAACTGGGATTGTTTAGTCTGCAGAAGAGAAGAATGAGGGGGGATTTGATAGCTACTTTCAACTACCTGAGAGGTGGTTCCAGATAGGATGGTTCTAGACTATTCTCAGTGGTAGAAGAGGACAGGACAAGGAGTAATGGTCTCAAGTTGCAGTGGGGAAGGTTTAGGTTGGATATTAGGAAAAACTTTTTCACTAGGAGGGTGGTGAAACACTGGAATGCGTTACCTAGGGAGGTGATAGAATCTCCTTCCTTGGAAGTTTTTAAGGTCAGGCTTGACAAAGCCCTGGCTGGGATGATTTGATTGGGGATTGGTCCTGCTTTGAGCAGGGGGTTTGACTAGATGACCTCCTGAGGTCCCTTCCAACCCTGATATTCTATGATTCTATGACCTATATTTTCACTGAAGTCCTGGATAGAGTTTTCAGTCTGACTGTGAATCAAGAGTTAAAGTCAAAGTGTTCCTAAGAGCTCAGGTTTGTGGCAGATAAGTAGCAGCTGGAGAATAAGGAAATCTGATCAGCTGGGCTCAGGTAGTTTGATAAATCAACAAGTGTAGGTGGATTAATCTCTCTTCCAATTGGTATGTTGTATGTATCTATGTATAATATATATATACAAATGGTGCCTGGCCTTGGACAAGCCTTAATGTGAGGCAAATGTCCAAGATCAACAGTGCACATTATTCCTTCCTTCAAAAGGTCAATACGTCTATTTTATGATGGCTACTCTGAAACAGCAGGATCTTTGAAATCATTCAGGATGGCAACCTGCTGTTTGCTCTACACTTTCACGAAGCACTCTCCTCTAGAAAATCAGGCATAAACAAATTGATATGGTGAGCGAAGAGTCCTTCCAGCAACCACGGTCCTTCCTAATAAGTCTCTTGAATTTTGGTAATCATGTGAAGGCATGTAAAGTGGGAGTTTTCTATACATACCCTTACTGCTAATTCCTGCATCATTCTGGACCAACTAGCAAAAAGAATGACATATTTTTGATTGTTAATGGAGTTGGTCTCTGAGGAAAATATATTACATGTACACGTGAAAGGTCTTGATTTGTGGATATTTTTTGCATATGATTCCAAATTTCTTTATATTTACTTCCATGTTAGTGTAGTATCTTGTTCCGTTTTTTCCTCCATAAATACCTTATGTGACTTGGCAAAAAGGCTCAAGACAAAATGGCAGAAAATAATTGACATGAATAATGCAGCCATCTATATAAGCAACACGGTACAAATGTTGGGGCTGTTTTTCTTTTGAGTATTAACTGATCAGTAACTTCTCTTATTAAAACTAGAAGGGAAATTTTGGGTAGACAATAATTATCTTACTGGCTTTTTGTCTACGACATTTGGCTTTACACCTCTATTTCATAACAAATGTATGAACAGTACATACCAAGGAGAAATTTGGGGGAAAGCAAATAGACCATACAAGTAGAAAATTCACCATTAGCAAACCATTTCCAATGTAATGATATTGCAGTATTGCCTAACTAATGAGAACCTTAAATAGTAAAACTTCTCTGACCTGTGTTACGCAGGTCAGACAGTGATCAGAATGGTCCCTTCTGGCCTTAAAGTCTATGATTAAAACCCCTTTTACACCTAAGGAACCATTACATTGTGACTGAAAACTGGTTCTTGCTTGTTATTTTATTCTGTATTAATCTAATATGGTCTGTTTTTCATTTCTTTTGTTAATGATTGGTACAGTGATTTAAGTATTTCCCAGCACTAATGTAACAATAATTGGGTCTTAGTCTGAGAGAGCCTTGCCAGTTGCTCAGCTATTTCTAAGGGATATTTTCAAAGCATAGGTGTTCTATTATGGGCCAAACTCACTGCTGGCTTCCGCAGTTGAAACTACTGAAGTCAGTGGAACTAAAGAAAAGATTTTGGCCCAACATATATGTTTGGTTTTTTAAAAAATATTACATATATATGAGAAACATAGATTGAAATATTTTGAAACAAGTTACTTACATTTTAAAATTGGTATATGTTAATGATTTAATTATTTATTTTTCACCCCCAAAGAAATTGGAAGAACAGGACCGAAAAGCTCTAAATATTAAAGAACAATTACAGCGGGAGCACCGCTACCTCAAACGCAGATTGGAGCAGCTATCCGTGCAGGGCATGGAACGTATCCGCACTGACAGTATGGGATCAACAATATCCACTGATTCTGAACAAGGTAATCTAACAAGAGAGGTCTCCTGGTTTATTAAAACTTTGGACCAGCTTCTTCCACCCTTACTCAAATTTAGTAGTGTCTTATGCTACGTGCTGTCCCATTGGAATCTGTTCTATTCTGAGTAAATTCTTATGTCATCAGTGGGACTAATTACAAAGTAAGGTTACTACTTCACATGAGTAATGCAAAATCTAGCTGAGTGTATTTATGATAATCAGTAATCAATGCAAGTATTAAAAATGAAATTTACTCCAATATAATGGATTATCGTTAAGAACTTTTATTGTCTTCTGTATTGCACATTATAATTTTGTATTAAAAATTAGATTGTAAATATGTTTATTCTAATATATATTGGTAACATATTAGAAAATGTATTACAGAGTAGATGTATTGTAGTTAATATAATCCATGACTACAGCACATTTTCCAAATGCTGTTGCCCATCGTACTTGAGACTAAGGGCAAGATCCTCAGCTGCTGTAAATCTTTGTGAATTTATTGAAGTCAATGGACCTATCCTGATTTTCACCAGCTGATGATCCAGCACATGATCTAGTAGCTCATTTATCAGTTTCTACAAGGGGATGTGAGCAGCACTGTAACAAGGCAGGATTGTAAAGGCAGTAAACCATATAGAAATGTAAGAGTTAGAGTATTGGCAGCTATCTTACTGAGTGAATAACAACATAAATTCCTCTATGCCATGATTTTAATAACACATTGTGGGGACTATTCTCTCCTGATTAGTGAGATGAGTTCCCACTAACATTAATGGGAATTTTACACCTGCATCAAGGATAATATCCCCTGGTAGATATTTATCTTCTCTGTTACTTCTTGTATTACATTTTTTATTTTGGCTTGAAGTTATAATGAAGGATATAGTCAGTGTTTATTTTCTTAAGAGGTAATTATGTCCTTTTTGAAGACAGGTCCCAGTCTTGCCAGCTGTGACTTAAGGGTGGCATGTCAAATTTACCTTTTTTATTTCCTGGTTTTGATTACTTGCTGTCACAAGTTAAATTTATTACTTCAATAATAGTTTTTGTTTATAAGTAACTGCAGTGCAATTTTCTTTATGTCATATGCATGTACCATACTGGTGCCTTGGACTTGATCCTGCACCTTTCTAAGTCAGTGGTAGTATTGCCATTGACTTCACTGGGATTAGTGTTGAGCTCTTGGAATTAGATGTAGATATCCTCGGTCAGGGTGATAAGAGTTCAGTCCAAAAGTGGTCCCATTGGAATGAAAGGGACTGTTTGTGAAACAAGGTGCTGCTTGTTGTGAGCAAGAATGTCAGAATCTGACCCTTCATTAGGACATTTCTTCAGATGGCTGCTAAGTCTCTAGTACTGCTTGTCTCCTGGTTGTTTCATGTTCTTCCTCCTCTGGATAATAAGCAGAGCTAGTTGAGATTTTTCAAACAAAAAATCTTTAATTGAAAAACAGCCTTTTCTAAATCGGAAATCTTCAGAAAAATGTTTTCAGTTTTTCCACGGAAGCTGAAAGACAAAAAATTTAGTTCATTTTTTCATTCATCAGTTTATCGTCCCCTCCCATAACCCTTTTTTCAGTGGCAAAATCAAAAAAGGGAAAAGGGAGAAGGAAAATAAAAAAAAAAAAAAAGATTTTCTTTTAATAAAAAATTGAAACTTCAAATAAACAAAACATTGTTCCACTTTGAACCCCGTGGAATGAAAATTTCTGAAAATTACTAAAATTTTGGCAAAAATGTCTGTTTTTTGACCAGCTGTAATAATACATTCAGAGTTTTGTACTGCCACTTAGTATTTGTATTGCATGCATTTTTGTCAGTTTTTTTTAAAATTTAGCATTACATGGTTAGAGTTGTTTTTGTGAAGGATTGGTAAAATGGGCATATCTTCCCTTAAATTATATTGCTTAATAGACTGTTTTATTTCTGTGTAAAGCATTAGTCAGACCAGAAAATGCTTGAAAATTTTGTCCAGGATGATATTGACCACCAAAAGTTTGGGCTGTGTGATTCAAAGTATTAGTCATAAAATATGGATTTTTCAACTCTATGGTACCCTCCCTTGTTAGTTGTTATTACTTAAACTTGTTACCAAATGATGGATTTTCAGTGGCTTGTGTGAAATGAGTTGTTGGTATCAGTCCAATTCTTAGGGGACAGATATACCATAGCTGTCACTAGCTGTCACCTTTGTTGGTAGTGTCAGCAGAGACAGCTAGTATTAAATTGTCTTGGGAGCTAAACTATTATTTTTCAGCCCTAGAGATGATCTTTCCACATCGTGAGATAGTCTCTTCATACCAGGGTTCGGGACAGTATGAGAAAGCCTTTAGTGCTGATGTCATGTTGTATTTGTTATGTGGATAAATATGTAGAGGATTTAATTCCTAGGGCTGTCGGTCTGGTACTTTTCACTAAGACTGAATTTAAAAATATTATTTGGGAAAACTAAGTGTGGTTTGAGTTTCACATTAGGCTTTTAATAACATGTTCAATATCAGCCCACAGTAACTGACTGTATTCTCTACGTTTCTGAAAATCTGCCTTTTGTATTTCATTTAGAAGTAGACATTGAAGGAATGGAATTTACACCAGGTGAAATGGACAGTATTGGAAGTGCCAGTGATGTTGAAGACCACTACAGTTTGCAAAGCAGTTCAAGTGATGGTGGCTATACACATTCCCGCAGACTTAATGCCAGGCTCTCATAGTGCCTGAGTTACCAATTCAGCTCAGGACCATCTAACTGAAGCACTTATAGAAGAAAATTCCAGAGGTGTCAACTGCCACTCTTCCGGGAAACCCCAACCACAGCACTCTGAAATGGAAGTTTCGTACCCACGGTTCCCTGCGCTGTAACCACAATATTCGATATTGTAAATCATGGTTTTGCTGCAGAGAACTGTGGTTAGGTACAGTTGTGACTTAAAGCTAGCTTGATGTAGCCATTCTGCAAATTTTAAAAAATCATATCATTCCATGCAAGAAGTATTAAATTCAAACTGTTGGAAGCCTATGATGGCATAAGGAAGTTTAATAAGAAAATCATTTTGATTTTGCAGAAACCATTTTCAAATATTGAAGAATAAATGGAATCTATGATGTGTTAGTGATTCAAATCTATAAAAATTCAACTACTTTTTTTTCTTGGTTTTTTTCCTTCATGAAAAATTATTAATGCTTTATAGCAGGCTGTAGAGTATAAATTCTTTTACTAGTTGTGTTTGAGAGAGGCAGACAGAAAAAAATCTCCAAATCTCAGATGATCTTTAGAAAAAAGATCATATTAACAAGTCACTACTGTACTTCAAAATGGAGAGGAAAAAAGCCAGCTCTAATAACGACTTCATGTGGGATTATCTCAACTTTCTTTTGCTTTTTGCATTCAGCATCCAACCAGCAGCAAATCATTCTCACCGTGATAACAGAGCTAGCACAAAGCAACATTGCAGTGTTAACCTGTTATCATGGAAGAGATGACTTTTGAAACATTTCGGTATTTTTTGTAAAGAATACAGAGCTCAAATGAGCCAAATTTTGATAATTTAAACCTCTCCTTACAAGGAATGTTTGCTAATGTTTCTTTTTTCCTATTTATAGCTACCAGTACATTTTTATGGAAGGCATGGCTTATAATTACAGTATTCAGCTAGAGGATAATTAATCATTTTTTCTTCTTTTGCACGCTATAATTGCATTTTCTTTTGTTACATAAAGTGCAAAAAAATAAAGTGTATGCTGTAAAACAGCAAAGTTTTATTTAGTACTCATCAAGCTGTTCAGAACATATTTACCGAAATTGTAGCAATACTACGAAGCTGTATTTTAATACAACTTTGGCTTAGTGAAGTCATTAGAGCTTGGCTTGCTGGGTAAGAAAAATGGACCAGTCTTTGCATTATCTGTATAAAGAAGGTCTTTTAAAAAAAAAAAGAAAAAAAAAAAGAAAAGAAAAAAGAAAAAAAGCTACAAACACTTCTAGAGAAGTGATTTTAGCAAGTGTAGTCTATATTTCCTGTAAGAGATTTTGTATTATATTTTCCTAAATGTTCTCATTTACTTGTATAGGGAGGGGAATGGTACAGACCCAAACCAGAGTCTCAGGGACTCTTCACCCTTGTCATATTGTGCCTTGGTGACCATTTATGTATGTCTCTCCTTTTTCATTGTTTAAAGGCAACTAAGCTTTGTTTCTTTCAAGACCCTCTGTTTGAATGGTCAGTTGTCCATCTTATTACAAATGAAGCACTGAGAGTTATAAATTCTCTCACATCCAATCAGTGTGTCTTTTTAGTACAATTATAAAATTAGGTTTTGGTGAGAGGGTTAACCATTAATTACATTATACTTCATAGAGGCCCTCCCTTTGATTCTTCAGCACAGAGATCTACATTTTGTTAGCTTTTTGAACCAGGGTCTCTGTGAGACCAATATTAAATGGCTATGGAGACAAATGTATTGTATAATGCTATAGGATGTCTAACTGTGGTACCATTTTAATATTCAAATATAAAAAACTCATGACATACTGACCATAATGATCAAAACAAAGATTCAGTTGTTCTTTCAACATTAGACATATGTGCCCTCCCTTTGGCTTTTACAACAGAGAGTAGAAATATGAATACATTTTGTGGCAGCTTACAATCCTTGTTTGCACTCTCGCTTACTGCTTGGAACTTGCCAACAAGGAAAATGTATACTTTAAGGTTACATAACCTAATTTATGGCCATTCGTACTTTGGCTTTGGGGAGGGGGCCTAAGGTTATAAACTCTGGCAGCTGAATAATAAAAAACAACAATTAACCTTTTCTGTAATGCAGGTTTTGGTATTATGTTATACACCGTTGCATATTACTAAAATCCTCATTGTTGGGGAAAACACACAGCAATATATTCATTGTGTGTAGCTGACAAGCAGCAAAAATTACTAGCTCCTTTGGTGCATATGTAACTAATTTCCAAATCTGGAAAAATTAAGTGTTTACTTTAACACACGACTGTTAACAGGGGGGGAAAAGGCTAGTATATTGTTGCTGTTCATTTATTATATAATGAACACATTCATAAATTGTAAAGTGTTTCCTTTTGTGACAAGCAGCTCTTGCACAGAACCTCCTAATAAAAAGAGATTTGAAACTCACAGAAGGGGAGTAGAGATTTTAAATCCAACATTGTTGTACCTTATGTTGATCTGAAGTTCTCCTTTTAAAGATGAATGTGCTAATTTAATGAGTTCTTCCACGCTGGGTATCCATGGCTTTGTAGATCTTATATTTTCAATAAAAATTACTCCAATAATCTGAATGGAAATAAAAAGGGTTTTATTTGTTTTTACTCTTTTGCATATTATTATGGTAACCATTATCAAGACAAAGAAATATGGTATCATTTTCATGGAGTGTTTGTCTTAGTTAAAGCCTGATGTAATATGACACTTTCAGACATGGGACCCATTCCTGCAAATCCTTCCTCATAGAAGTAGTTCCATTGAAGTCAATGGCACAACTGATGTACTATTTGCATGAGTAAGGGTGTGCAGGATCAGACCAATAGCCCAAACAGTATCATTCCCATAGCAAAGTGCTAACAGCTCTCTCCATCTCCCTTTGATTTCTGTGGCGATGGATGGATTCCTATGATTCTGTTCCAAAACATTATTCTCCATCCTATTCAGCAGTGTTATGACATTACCTTATGGCATGGCAACTAGGGATGAATACAGTTTCCTGTTTTGCTTTGTTTTTTAAATAATTTTAAGGTGGATGTTTGTCATTCGTTTTGTGTGTAATTATTAGGGTTGTGATCAAAATAGTACAGCAAAAAAGGGAGGAGGGATGGGAGAGAGACATTTAATCATTTTCTTGGAGTAACTGCTCTTAATCCAATCATCCTGCCATGTTGTGTTATATTGTTTTTAAAATTGAGAATATCACATTTCTAAGTTTCTTTCTTTTGCACTTTCTAAATGTGGAAAGTTGTGAGGTCTACAGGCGTATGGGGCTGGAGCTTCTCTCCCATGGAAGAAGGCCTGGAGGAAATTGCCATGAAATTTTCTTCGCAGAATTTTCTCAAATTGTTCCATAAGGAGATGAGGAGGTTTGACTGCTCTCCTACCCATGGAACAAGGAGGAAATTCTGCCTTCAGAACCTGCAGGTCCCAGGGTATCTGCAAGAGGCCAGGTCCCGGCCAGGATCTGTGCCTCTACACTTGTTCTGGTGCCTATTGTTCATCACCTCCTCAGCTCTACTTGGGTCACGTTGTGAGTATTTTCTGTACCACTGCCTGGGTGGGGCAATGAAAAAGTCAAAGCAGCTTAAGGCAGCATTTATTTTTTTCAGATTCCCCACAAGACTTAGGGGGACAATGGATGTCCCATCCTACCCTCCCCAGGTGTGTTTCCACAAATTAATGGATGGCTAACCAACCTACCCTCCCCTTTTTAGAAGAGTAAGATCTGTGCAAGAACTGGATACTGTATTTCCTTATGCAAAGCTCCTACTGACTTCAATGTGAGTTTTGCCAGAGTGAAGAATGCAGGAATGGGCCAAAAAAAAATTAAATCTGTGATATGCCCCCCCCCCCCAAAAAAAAAAGAAAAAAAAAGAGTGATAGGGCTAAAATTCATGTCTGGTATTTACAAAGATACTAAATGTTAATTTCTTATTGTAAAACTTTCTTCAGATTTGGAAGTATTGTCTGCTAGGACCTGGTACAACTCACACTTAAGTTAAAGAAAAGACTCTCACTGACTTGAATGGGTATTGGATCAGGCATATCAACTGCAACTTAATTTTTTTTGCAAGCAGGTAGTTTGTAACAATCTGGAGAGTACATATGACAAATGGAGAATTTTTTGTTTAATAAATATTTACGTGGTTTTTGTTTTCTTTTTTCCACAAGTTCTATCAAACCAATGTTATTTTAGTATTTTTCAGTTAAAATGATAAAGTAATTAATCACAACGTTTTAAAAAACAGTAAGATTGTGTACATGTGAGTTTGGTCTACAAGTGTGCTCTTGTCTACTACACCAATACTTGCTCAACTGTGGAATACAGTCCCCAGTTCTTTTGCAGTTGTATAAAACAGTATATACGGATAGGACGAGTGATCATTTGACCCTTTTATCTATGTTAAATCAATTATTAATCTATTTAATTGTCACTGTTTTTTTCCTCAAAGGTCATTTCCATGTGCAAATAAAATGCTTCTCAATTATGAACCCAGTCAGCACAATCACTGAACAAAGGATATTAATTTTATATAATTGTTTTGTGAAGTCATTACCTTATTAATGTTTAAAAACCAAATTTCAGAATCCTTCTTAATTATATTTATTTACTGCTAGAGGCCAGCACCTTGTGTTTAAAAAAAATTGTGTCAAAACATTCAATCCATCAAAAATGTCCTTTCCAAAACTGAATGAATGAGATTTCACCAACAATGAATGTGTGTTAGTGTGGTTAGTGAATGAAAGGCAATATTCCTAATTGATAGCTCCAACAGAAATATCCAAGTTATGTGTACTACGTAACTGCTTAAAATGAAGGTAAAGTATAAGGTGGGACCTACTAGAAAGCATTTGGTCATGTGGGCCTGTCATTATCCTAAATTCTAGAAATGAATCCCAACGAAGATTACTGGTGACCCAAGCACACCTATAGAAAACTTGGTAGTGAATCATAGTGAAGGCAGTCTAACTTCAGAACTTCAGCCTTCAACTTTGCATAGGTAATGTGGGTATAAAATATGGTAACATTCAATTTATGTGGTTTAAAGGGTCTGTGCAATAAGTCTTAATGGGTGATATTTCACTACATGTGAAGTACAGGGTAGGCACTGAAAAAGAGCCTCCTGCTGTGGAGGTTTATGTTTCTGGTGAAATTCTAGAGGTGTACTGGGTGCGTTCTGTGCCAGAGCCATTGGAATATATATCTGAAAAGGAACGCTTCATAGCTTCTAAGATGTATTATATTGTAAAGATTCATTTGTACACACGTACATGGTGCATGCTACGTGTGTAGCACACGCTGAAAGAATTGTGTTATATTATTCTTTCCTTGTAATATAAATACAATTTTTATACCTGAGATTTGTGGTGGTTTTCAGTTTTAATTTTTTCTTCTTTCATCATTTGTTTTGTTTGTGTACTTTTCCTTTTCCTTGCAATTCATTTCACACAGGGTTAACAAACATTTTATAAAAAGCTCATTGGTAAAAGACCCTTGCAAGTCTTCATGGTGGTGCTATAGCTAGTTTGGAGCTACCACTCAAAGTTCTCTGCTAAATATACTGGCCCAAATAAAAATGCTACCTAATTCCACTTTAGTCAATAGCATTACACCAGGAATTAATTAGGCCCATTATTTTAAAAGAGTTGGGTTTTTTTTTCTTAACATGTATGCCCAGAACTACCCTAGAACATGCATACCAATACTGTATTTGTGTGAAACCAAACCAAACTAAAAAAACCAGACATTAATTTCTGCTCTAAATATGAAGAAAATATAACCACTTAAAATCATTCCATCTGTATACAAGGTATAACCAAAATGAGGCGTTAACACAGCATAGAAAGCTGTATGTTTGACTAAAATGTGTTTTACTAAACTGAGCATAGACCTCACATCAAAAGTGGTAGATATCCTGATTAAAGACTGAGTTTTTGGCCTGCTAATGTGAGAATAAAAAATAAATACAGCAATTTAACATGCAAAAGCACATTGGTTATATCATTTCATATTGAATTGGTATTCAGCAATATGATCTCACTTGTCTTTGTTCCATAGTGAGTGCTTCTTACCCATATTTCCTGTGCAGGTTTAAGACAGATTTATTTCAATACATAATAATTTAGGTTTTAACTTGTAATGAATCACAAGAAATTTGTCAAATTGCAATTAGCCTGGATTCAGATGAGTTGTATATCAGACTGAGAGTCTTTGTTCTTCTGTAGAATCACTAAAGATTCTTACACAAAACATAACTGAACCTTCACAAACTATTCTTTCAGTAGAGCTTTGAAAATGCAGGTGGTGCAGAATGCGTACAAATGGCAATTTAGCAAATTATTAGATTATAATAAATTTTTAATAGAAAAAAGGATTTAATCATCTTAATTTGTTATTTTGACCTTCGCATATTTTGGGGCAGTACTAAGGTGAGGTGAGTAGTGCGGGACAGCTGCGGTAATAATGAATAATGAAAGATAATGTGACAATACTTTCATAAACAGCATGTAATTTGTGGATTGTACGGGCCTAATCTTTTAATATATTTATAATTTGTTTTCTTTACAGTTAGGATACATTTGATCTCCCAATTAATGGTGGGCTGTTTTGCTGGTTAAATATTAAAGTGCCTACAACTTTGAAGTATTTATTAATTGGGCAAACAAACATTTTATACCACTGTGCAACTCAATTTAAATTTGAGAAAGAGCCATAGATGGTAGATTAGTCTCATGATGATGTAGCCAACAATTTCTTTTAGAATAACCAGTTTACAGGGGTTTTAGTGCAATGTTTCAACTGATTTGCTCCAAATTCTATGCTACCTATAGCTTTTGTAATAACCCTCTCAATTCCACAATCCTTTTCAGTTTCAAAGGATACTGGTCCAGGGACTCCTCTGCCCCCAGGTGATTATGGGTTGATGGGTGAGCTAGGGATGGGGCCTGGCACTAAGGTGGGTAAGCAGGCTGGGTCTGGGTCAAAGGGTAGGGGCTTCTTCCCTCTCGTCCATGAAAGGCTCAGCTCCAAGACAGAGTAAGTGGCACTGCAAGAGGCTAGAAAGCCATCTCCACAGCTTTTTGCAGTGCCACTTCCCTCATCCCCCTCACTGTGAGGGTGGGGAATAGCTACTCTGCAATTTGATGCAAGCAGAGCCAAGGAAGCAGAAACAGAAGGGAAGGGGCAAGAGAGCAAGTTACTCTTCCCATTCTTTGCCCTGGCTCCTAGTGTGTGTACAGAAAACATGTCAACTTGTAATGAACAAAAAGAAAAGGAGTACTTGTGGCACCTTAGAGACTAACCAATTTATTTGAGCATAAGCTTTCGTGAGCTACAGCTCACTTCACTGGATGCATAAAGCCGCAAGTACTCCTTTTCTTTTTGCGAATACAGACTAACAGGGCTGCTACTCTGAAACCTGTAATGAACAAAGACCACTTAGTGATAATTAAAATGATTTTTTATTAGCCCAGCTATGGGCTTTACTCTAAACAGTGTCCAAGAGATTAACCCTCCAAGCACGCCAACTTCGTGCATCATGTATGGTAATTACACTAGCTAAACCAGTATCACTAGTAGTAAGAGATAGACAGGGTAAATAGGGACCTGAAGAAGAAATAGAATAATGTAAATGATGCCATAACACCTCTCCCTTTTTCTATTTACTTGTTTTTAGAGCCAAATTTTGCTCCTTACATACCAGTATAAATCAAGAAATTACCTCCAGATTTACACTAGAGTCTGGCTTTCTCAGTTTTTTTAGTTTCTCACTACCATTCTAAATCATATTGGTAAATATCTGTTACACAAAAAAAGTTTGTTTAATCCAACTGCACTAACATTTCAGGTTGGAAATCAGCAAACCCAATATAAAATATGGGCACATATATTCTGTATATGAAAATTTGTATCCAACAGCACGCAAGGAAAATAATAAGCACTGTGATTTTTTAGCAGCACCAGAGTCTCAGCATTGAATCTCTATTGTTCCTGTAGATTTTGCTTACGGTTTGGTTGCCAAACTGTTTTACATAGTAAATGTATCATTATAGAATTGTTAGAGACCTCTTAGAAGTGCTACATTTATAATGAAAATGAATCCACATAACAATGACGTGTTCTGCACACCACATTACCAGATAATGGCTAATACAGCAAGGATCTGCTTCAAGAATTCCTTAACTACTGCTGTTTGTCCAAAGTTACAAGCTGATGTGGCTGTGAGCAAGAGTGACGACACTTCTGTTTGAAAATGACTGCTGGGACAAATGCAAAAAAATAAGTTGCTAAATAGTTACAAATAAGTTCAAAATTTTTATTTCAATGCTTTCATTTCAGTTGGTATTAACCATTGTTTTGCATAGTAAACATTTGAAAGCAACAAAAAGCCAAAGCCTTCAATGAGACAATGTAAGAAACAGCAATTGCTCTCACCTAGCACTGAACAAAGTACTTTATTAGAATAAAGAAAAGTATTATTCCTAAACCTACTTTCTCTTTCCGACGCAGAGCATCTACTTGGACTTTCCCCATCCCCTTGCCTGCTTAGTTTCCTTCTGCAAGTTAAATGAAAACAATACACGTGCCTTGCCTTCATATCTGCTACCTATTTTTATTTACTCACCCTTTTTTCAAAGGCAATAATAATTGACAATTTTTCTTTACAAACTTCAGTGAAGATCATTTATGAGACTTGGAATGGAAATAAGAACACATAGTGGTTTTGCAATTGTATCCTATTAGTCTGGGAGTTTAATGAAGAAAAATCTCACTCCAGATGCAAGTTAGGTACAGAACGGTAAGGAAGGTGTCATTTGGGTCATAAAAATCTACAGAACCATAATTTCAATGGTGTGGGAATTTGCCCAACCCCCTCCTTCCAGCTCCAAGATCCTCCAGTTGGTGGAAATTCTGATAATACAATGTCATTGGAAATGGGTCAAGTGGGGTATCAACTTTCTCACACAAACACAATGGTAACAAACATGGAAAAGCTAGAACGATTATGTGGATACATATTTGAGAAAATGTTTAGAAGTCAATTGTTTTAAATTGTATTTTAACACATAGCTGCACCATATTTTATGTAGAGTTGCCGTTGCCATTCTAAGCACTGGTCTATTATGTTTCGTAGAGTGAAGATCTGGTCTCTGCATCCCCACCCTTTCCAAAAACCAGACTGCTCTTTTCTGAGAATGCTATCGATTGCCTCTGATATATGCTGGACTATGATCTTACAGAATACTTTGCTTGGCACAGATAAAAGTGTGATACCATGTCAGTTATTACAATCACTGAGAGTTCCTTTCTTTGGTATCTTCACTATAAGCCCATTGGTCCACTTATCTGGCACTTTTTCCCTTTCCCAGACTGATGTAAATAGAGGGTCCAGGATAGACACTGCTAATTTAGGATTTACCTTGAACAATTCTGCATTCAAATTATCCTTGCCAGGAGCTTTCCCATTTTTTAAGGCTATGATGGCTTGAATGATCTCTTCCTTAGTTGGGATGTCTCTGTTGATATCAGGATCTTCTTCTGCCTCCTGGATGTTTGCTTCCTCTTTAGGTGGCTCCCTGGTCAGCAATTCTTTGAAATGCTCTGTCCAGTGCACTTCTTGTTCTTTCTCAGTTGTTAGTGGGTGGCTTTGTTTGTTCCTGATGAGAGTATTTATTGGTGTCTGCCATTTACCACTGATAAGCCACATCATTTTGTAGATGGTTCCTTGTTCACGGGCTTCGGAAGGAAACTAATTCCATCACCAGAGTAGCAATAAGATGTACAGCTGAAGGCAAGCAAAAGCAAGGCCATCCACAAACAACATGGCAAAGAGCTGTGGAAGCCAAGCTGAAAAACCTGGCGCACAGCTGGGGAACCACTGAAAGACTTGCCAGAAACACACAGGAGCGGAGGAGCTTTGTATACCAGGGGCATAACAGGACCATGATGATGACACAGATGCACTCCTTACATAAAAATTAAAAAAAGACCTTGATCTCTGATAATCTTAGGGAACTTAGCCTTGACATTTAGGACTGAAAACCTTTTGTTGTGCCTACACGTCCTTCATGCCTTACAGCTACGGAACCAAGTGAGCTAGGATTAAAAGGTCAGGTTGCTGCTCTACTCTCCCCTCAGGTGTTCTCAGAACTAAGGGCATTGAGGTGTTTTGCTCCGATGGGAGTTAAGCACCGGCAGCCTCAGCTCCCTTTGTAGCAAACTTCTCCTATTTCAACGTGGAACCTAAAAATGACCCCAATGGGTTCCTTTTGCTTTGTCACCCCTCCCCCCACCCGCCAGGCTCCTAAGGCGGAGAGCCCTAAATCAGTCAGCGGCCCCACCTCCGCGAGACGGAACGCGCGCTGGGACACGCCGTTTCTCTGCCATATCGGGCTGACGGGGAAACCTTGCATGCTGGGTAGTTTAGTCGATGCCGGCCGCTGCGTTCTCCGGCGAGCGTTGCATTCTGGGTAGTGTAGTCTCCCCCCCCGCCCCTCGCTCAGTGTGTCGGAGAAATCGTGGCGTACGGTGCTTGCGCCGGCCGGCTGCCAAAGGCCCCGAATAACTCCGCCCAGTGCTTCCCCCTCAGAGCGGTATCGCGAATCCGAGGTGGGTATCGTGCTCCGTTCCGCCCCCTGTCCCTTCGGGGTGGGGCAGTTTTCACCGCGTGGCAGGAGTTTGAATCGCTCTCGCGGGTGCCGCGCTAACGGTTTCCCCTCGCCTCAGCGCGGCCGTTGGCCCGGCCTTTCCCTCGGGCACGGCGAGGTCACGGTGCCCTTTTGGGCCGTTCTGTTTCCGAACTGGGGCGAGCCGTGTGGTGAGTACCTGGCAGAGGGGTGGCTGGGCTGGCGTCTGCGGCGGCTTCTCGACATCCAGGCCGGCAGGGACCTCCGTTCCCGCGCGGCGCGAGGGGGCGGTGGCTCGCCGGCCGTGAGTCCCTCCCCTGCTGCTGGCTAAGCCGGGAGCGCCCGCGCGCGGTAGCCGCGTCGCTCGCGGCCGGAGTGGGGGGGGGCAGGTCGTACTCAGCGTCGCTACCTTCGGGCCTGGCGCGGTTATGACTCCCACCGCTCCTGCCCTGCCAGGCCTGCCCCGTCGGCTGAGCTGCCCGTGCCTGTGGTGGCAGCCGCTGCGGCTGTTGTCGGGGGTGGGCTGCTTGGCTGAGTGAAAGGGGCCTTCAGACTGACTAATAGGAGTGGGTTTGTCGCTTGTTTTTTAGGAGGGTCATGAAGTCTTGAAGGATTTTATAATCCCGGATTTTTTAAAGTGTCTCTTTGCTTGTTTCAGAGTAAGAGCCATGTCAGTCTGTGTTCGCAAAAAGAAAAGGAGTACTTGTGGGACCTTAGAGACTAACCAATTTATTTGAGCATAAGCTTTCGTGAGCTACAGCTCACTTCATCGGATGTCTACTGTGGAAAATACAGAAGACATTTGTTTTTATACACACAAATCATGAAAAAATGGGTGTTTATCACTACAAAAAGTTTTCTCTCCCCCCACCCCACTCTCCTGCTGGTAATAGCTTATCTAAAGTGATCACTCTCCTTACAATGTGTATGATAATCAAGGTGGGCCATTTCCAGCACAGATCCAGGTTTTCTCCCCCCCAAACAAACCCACTCTCCTGTTGGTAATAGCTTATCTAAAGTGATCACTCTCCTTACAATCGGCAGGAGAGTGGGGTGGAGGGAGAGAGAACCTCTCTAAGGGGTCCCAGTGTCACTAGATGGGACAGAACACCACAACCAGGAGGCCTGTGGGTTATATGTGCACCTACCCCCCCGCCGTCCCCCACCACCACACAATTGACAGCTCTTGTTATTCTTAATCATTCAAAGTGGCTTTACTGAAATCTTCTTCCCTGTCCCCAAACAGGAAATAATTGATGAACATTGGAGTATTAAGAGAAAAATAAAAAGGTTTTAAAGGACACATTTCTAGGGGCTGAAGGAAAAATCTTAAGTAATACTTTGAAGTGAAAGGTAACTGACTTTTTTGTATTTTATCACATTATATAATATTGGTAGATTTTACACTTTATCGGATATCTGTTCTTAAATACCATGTTTTAAAATGTTGCTGTGATTCTAGGATATCTAGTTGTAGGTCTGGATTGTAGGGAAAGCTTTTAATTTAAATCAAGCAGTTTTGCATAAAAGTGCACTACTTTCTTAGGCTGTAATCCTGCAAATACTTACTTGCTTAACTTGACTAACACTGAGAAATCCCACTAAAATCAGTGGGACTACTCACAGTAGTGAACTTAAGCAAGTGTTGGGACTTCACTTGGCATCAAAATTGCAAAGCAACTGAAAATATTTTTGTTAAATGGTTATATTTAGAAAGCAATTATTATAATTCAGGGATGGCTAATTCAGTTTTGTAAATGGGAGAATTGATATACACTGTGCAAATCCTATTAGCATGGTATTTCCTTATTTGTGATCTGACACTTGCTTTTTTCTGTGCAGTGCCTTTCTTATTAAAATCACTGTATACGTATTTTAAACAACTTCTTTTTTTTATTTACCATTGGGCTAGCAGACAGACTCCAGATTTTCCTTGTGTTTGGATATTTTTTTAAGGCTGCTTGTAGATCTTTATATTCATAGCAAAAGTGTTACTTATAATCATGAACAGTGGAAATCAATTTGTGGAAACTCTGAAGAAAGTTGGTTATCCAAAAGCTGCTCAACTTAATGGAGAAGACTTTGACTGGTTGTTTGAAACTGTGGAAGATAAATCATTTTTGGTATGGTTTTGTGGAAATGTGAATGAGCAGCATGTGTTAGCTGAAAAAGAACTGCAAGCTTTTGATGCTCTTCTTAAATCTGGCAAGCCTATTTTAGAAGAAGAGGCTTTGGATGAAGTTCTTAAAACCTGCAAAACCTTTGATTCAAAATCAAGTAGCATGGAAGAAGGAGAACTTCAGAAGCTAGAGGAAGAGTTTCAAGCTCTTCAGAAAATTAAAAACCTAAACATTCATCGTCGTAATAAGCTTCAAATGATGGCCTCAACAAACAGCCATATGTCACTGAAGTTAAATGATAAAGCAGAACAAGCAGCTAAAATTCTGAAAGAGGGACAAGGAATTTTCAATGCTGTAAATACTAAGATAAATAATGAACTTCACTCTCTTACTGAAGGAGTTAAGAAGTTGACCTTTTTCTTCACCTTTTCTGACTCAGAACAAGGGTTAGGTCCTCATCCAGTATTTTTATCCCAACTTGCCTTGGATAAATATTTGTGTCAGGAAGAGAAAAGCACTGCAGCACTTACTTCATACACAAAAAAACAGTTTTTTCAAGGTATATCAGAATTGGTTGAGAGCTCAAATGAAGAAAATTTCCAACTTGTAGATATAAGCAAACCATTAATTTGTGATGAGAACAATGAAGTCTGCAAGGAGAGACTTGAGATGGCTAGGCTGCAGATGGCATATATTTGTGCTCAACATCAGCTGATTCAACTGAAAGCTAAAGATATAAGCATAAACTCAGCTGTACAATGGGCAGAGAATAATCTTCAATCCTTAAAGAACAAGGTAAGCTGTTAAAGAGAATTATGTAATCTAGTGGAAGTCTAAACAAAACCTAGACTTGTTGTTTTGGATTTAACAAAAGAATAACTGACGATTACTCACTTTTTAACTTGAATTGTATTCCTTTAGTAGTAATAACAAATTTTAATTGTTATGAAATATCACCGGATTCTGGTGCATTTAGCAAAATATAATTTCTTAGGTATCAAATGGTGGTAGTACCACATTTGCTAGCTTTCTATAAATGTAGTAATTCTAGAAATATTTTTAAATAGCTGGTTGGTCCTTTGATTATGTACAGTTGATTTCATTTGATCGATACTATATGACAGAATGGAGAGCCTACTGCATGTATATAATATATGAATACAAGTAGAGGTTGAGTTTAAAATTTTTTGTTGCATGTTGGGCAAAAATTAAAAATTCTTCACACAAAAGGTAGATGGGGTGTGGCAGGTATTAAAAAGTTATGCTAAACAAGAAAAAGGGGCAGGAAAATGTTTCCTATTTTAAAGTTACAAATTACTGTTTTGAATCTGGCTAATCACAAATAGGATTCTGTTTGACTAAAAAGATTTTATCTTCCTATATTGATCACACCATTCAGGATTTTCTGTTTGTTTACTTTTTGGAATGGTAGTTCTAGATGTCCCTTGACTTTCACAGAGGAGCCATCGTTCCTTGAGAGAAAGAAGTCTGGTGGCTGGGAAAGTGGGGGGGAAACAAGGATCAGATGTGTCTGCAAAAGTTTGGCTGACGGAAGGAAACATTTTGTTTGGGAGGTTTGGCATGGGGAGCTAATTTGTAAGGCAGGAGTGTGTGTGCAAGGGAGCTGGGTTGGCCTGAGGGAATCGGATTGGAGGCCATGCCACACTACTAATGGAAAACACTACATACAGAACCAAGAGGAAAGGATGGGTTGGATAAGACTGGTATCTCAAAAAATTTCCAAAATAAAACTCTAGTCATTTTGGAATCACCTTATGAAAGTGTGGTGGTGATTTCCCTCCCCACCATACAACTTTAAAACCTTGGTTATTTATCTGGTACCGTAAGAATTGTTTCCAAATGGCATAATGGTTCAGGCTACGTTTTAGTCACGGGTATTTTTAGTAAAAGTCATGGACAGATCATGGGCAGAAAACAAAAGTTCACAGGAACCTTAGTCAATGGGAGCTGTGGGGCCATGCCTGGCTGCTGGCACAGGCAGCATGTGGAGCTACAGGAGCTGAGGGAGAGGAGCCCCCACCCAGGTAAGCAGCAGCTCCAAGCCCTGAGCCCCCTCACACTCAAACTCCTGCTGCTGGAGTTGGGGGGTGGGACAGAGACTGCCCCAGCAGCAGTCAGTACGACTGACCCCGGGGCTGACTGAGCTGCTCAGGCAGCTCCTGGGCCAGCCACGCGGTGCTGCTGCAGACGTCTTGGAGATCCTGGAAAGTTGCAGAATCTGTGACCTCTGTGACAAACACGGAGCCTTAATAATGATTGATGAGTAGGACTGTGGTTCTGGTAAGAGAGACTGCAAAACATGGTTGTAAAAAGTTTTGTTGTCTTGGATAAGAACATGTCTGCCAGTTCCTACTCCTTTCCTCAGCAGCACAGAGACAGCTAGCATTGTTGTGAACGAGGTCATCGGGCACTACCTTCGGTGGTTGTGATTTTCATTGTTCTGAAAAACTTAGGTATTAAAAAACAGTGTTTAACACACATACATTGTGATTCACATTTAATTGTATTTACTTCTCAGACATAAAAAGGCTCACATTGTCTAAGATGAAAAGCTGCCAATTCTAAGTAAAATACAAACACAATAGCTGAGCTGACAAATGACCATTTTTTTTAATCTAGCCTTAGAGACTGATATGCTAATGTTTTAGCTTCAGCACCTAGTTTATTATGAAACATTTAGAAAACCAGTCTGAAAATGTGATTAAATATGCTGCATGGTGTGCTGTCTGGACATCAGAGCAGGTATTAATTGACAAAACTCTGAACTCAACTGTTCTGTCCTCTGATTTTACTTCCATAATTTTCTACCACTTTGATTCAACAAATGGTGGCAGATTTAGGGTAGAAATCTGGATCTTCAATTTTATGCAGTTTATGGTGTAGGATTATGTTGCAGCCTATTCATGTTACAGAAGTCGTAGGGTTTTGAACCTGAATTTGGAATCAGTCGTGTTAGCTAAATAATGGAAAAGTTCCATAATTTCTTTGAATTATTTTTGATTCCAGTCTTGCTTGTTCCAAGTTTTTTTGTAATTATTAGATTATGCCAGATTTCCATGTGACCGTAGAGTCATCAGCCTGTAATCTTTCTATGTAGTCTGATCCACTTGATTTTGGAAGTTTAGTCTCTTTAGAGTTTCTTGTTGTGTAAAACATGAGCTATTGTTTTGATCAGTCCTTCTTGTGCTTACTGAAAACAGCATACTTTAAGATAGTTGTACGCAAATATAAAGACAAAGGTTTTCTTGACTGCTCCATCTAGTGTTACTGGGAAATAGAGGATCCAGTCCCCATACAACCAGCTGTGAGGCTGATGGTGGTTGCAGAAGAATTTCTGAATTTCCAGAACGTATTTTTGGCACCTCAGGTGTATTTTCAAAAGCTCAGACACTGCATCTCTTGAGATTAAATCATCATTATTTGTTTTATAATAGGATTGGGGCACTGTACAGACAAATAAGACATTTATTGTTCAGAGAGTTAGAATCTACATGTCACGTTACTACAAGACACACAAACAAACTGGTTGGGGGAAAGTATAGATGGTGAGAGCCATAACATTAAAATTTAGCTGAAAAGAGAATCTCAAATCACCCACCATTTCCCCAGTCAATGCCAGAGAGAAGTGACTTGTAGCCATCACATTAATTCATGTACAGTATTTCTATTTATGGATGAGTAACTGAGACGACCCTGATAAGTCTTCATGAAAAAGACACAGCTTCTGCTATCAGGAGTGTTGTGAACCCATTGTAAACTAGCTTCCATCAGCTGGGCATGTTAGTTGTCGTATTTGTACCTGAAGGATTTTCACTATGCAAAATTTAATATATATTTTGTTCAACACACCTTTCTCATTAACTGCCAGCAGCAAATGGTTTAAATTATAACACTTTAATGTTCTAAGCTAGAATCCATTAGTAGGTATTGAAATATTCATATTTGAATCTATTTTTTATCTCTGTAATAAAATATCTGATTACTTTCCACAGTCCTATGGAAATATTTCTTTGGGTCTTTCCTTAATCTTACATCTCCTCAGCTATTTTCCATTTGACTTGTTAATTGTATGATCCTTAATATGGAGGTAAAACTAAATTCTTTAGGGAAAATGGGAAATGCATGGAACATGAATAAAAATGTTAGTCGTCTTTGAATATATTCTTACAAGTACTTTTGCTTTTTGTAGACTTTTGGAAAAGAAGAACACCTTGAGGCTAGAATCTGTAGTTTAAACAGTGAAATTTCAAAAATAAAAAAACAGCTAACTCAAATAAATAATGAAATACTGCCTTCCCTGGTGAAGGAGAATGCACAGCTATTGAACATGCCTGTGGTGAAAGGCGATTTTGATTTGCAGATTGCTAGACAGGACTACTATACATCAAGACAAGATCAAGTATGCAATCAGTTGCTAAAACAGAAAGCATCATTTGAACTTCTTCAGCTAGCTTATGAAATTGAATTGAGGAAACATCGGGATATCCATCGTCAACTCGAAAACATAATACAAGATCTGAAACAGAGCAGCAAGGCCCTAGAACAGAGACTGGAGATGATGTCTGACCCACTTATATCTCGGCATGCAGTACCAAGGAACACTATTGATTCAAGGGATGATGTCTCTCATAGGTAAATGTTGTACAGTGGTTGTCAAACTTTTATATGAAGTATTATGTGGGAGCTAGTAGATCTCAGTGTAAGTTGCCTACCATTTGCCATTATAATCTTCTTGCAATCTCTTACTGAGACACTCTAACTGCAAGAGGCCTTTAAAATTCCTACCAGGGACAAATCCCTGTGGCTAGAGACTTGCTTTTACTTGTCCTGTGAAATTCTGTTTGGATTTGGCTGAAATAGTTCAAATTGCCATTTCCCTGCTTTCCATGGTATTGCTCCGGAATACTTTAGCAGCATGCCAGAATAACTGAGTGTGACTGTTCTAAGGCCAGGCCCATGCTACAGTTGGGGTAGCAGAACACACTGAACTGGGAATACCTAGTACCAGCTAGAGCAGGGTAAAGACGGCGAGTACCAGGCTGGAATGAACTGCCCCTTGGATCAAGTATGAGACTCCATCAGCCCAATCCCACCCCTTTAGTTTACCATCGGGGGCAGGATCATTCCCATCTCTGAGGGGGGTACAGAACTGGGTTTGGCTCCCCCCAAATACTTCCAGGCCCAACATAGCCCCAGTGACCACCGCCCTACATTGGAATAATAGGATTCTCCTGCTTTTAGCTGATATAGCTATCTAGTCCTGTAGCTCAAGTGGTCGGAATGTGGTGGGGTGCTGTAGGTTCAGGATTCAAACCCTGCTGATGAGACACATTGGGAGCTTTTGTTCCAATTGTATATTTATAGACTTATTTTTACCTTTTAAAAAAAAAAACCTATTAAAATACATAACAAAATAACTATATTAAAAGAACACTTTGGTTATGGTGAAGCTCTCAGAAGATAAGAGAAGTTGGATTTATGGTTCCCTGTACAATTTTAATTCTGCTCCCTTGGTAAAACTGCATGTATATTCATAACTTGAGTCTCATGGTATTTGGGTTTTACTTAAAGCCTCAACTTTTTGAATCCGAGTATTACATAAAAATCTCACTTTTCATTTAAAAACAACAATGAAGTCCTCATGGTTGTGCAGAAAAGCTTGAAAACAAGAATAGAGTGCACCCTAAAGGCTCAGAAACCAAAAGGCACATGAAAAGAACCTTTGGCTTAAAAATTAGACATATTTGTAAAACGCATATCTTATGATTTTGGGGGGCATGACTCATGAGTTTTGAGTGTTTGCAGTTAGCAGTAACTATGATACTGTAGAACAGTGATTCTCAACCTGAGGCCCAGTCAGCACAGAGCTCTGGCCCATGTGACATCCTCAGGGCCATACAAGTAGTATTGGATGCGGTCCACAATAGTAAATAAGTTGAGAACCGCTACAGTAGAACCTCAGAGTTACGAACTCACCAGTCCACCACATGTCTCATTTGGAACTAGAAGTATGCAATCAGGTAGCAGCAGAGATGAAAAACTAAAAAAAAAATAAAAAAAATTGTTTAACACAGTACTGAGCTGTACTTGAGTTTTTTTAAGTAATTTGACAGAGTAAGGGAACTGTTTCTGTGCTTGCTTCACTTAAATCAATGGTTCTCAAATTTTTCTACTCGTGACCCCTTTCAAACAGAAAGCTGCTGAGTCTGACACCCCCTTAAATATATAAAAATGTTTTTATATGTTTAACACCATTATAAATGCTGGATGCAAAGCGGGGTTTGGGGAGAAGGCTGACAAGTTGCGACCCCCCACGTAATAACCTCGTGACTCCCTGAGAGGCTCCGATCCCCAGTTTGAGAACCCCTGATTTAAGATGCTTAAAAGCAGCTTTTTTCTTCTGCATAGTAAACTTTCAAAGCTGTATTAAGTCAATGTTCACTTGTAAACTTTTGAAAGAACAGCTATAACGTTTTGTTCAGAGTTAGTCTTCGTTCCTGAGGTGCTCATAACTCTGAGGGTCTACTGTACAATCTTTAATAACATGATTACATACATTTTTTTCTCCCACCTAATGCTATAAGAATGCAACACAATATAGGAGACATCATTATTTTCTGAGTAACTGCTGTCCCCTCAATGATACAGTCAATTAAAATATTAGCTTTGGACTAGTTCCCTCTTCATATTTAGTTATAAATGCCATGTTGAAAATTTAATGAAGATTAGTATGGATTCATGGCAGGTATGTCAAGGTCCAAAAGTAGATTGATTTACAGAGATACTGAGAATCTCCCATTTCCACTGAAGTGAGTGTGAACTACAGTTGCACAGCACTCTTGGAAAATTAGGTCGTATTTTATTTGGTGTCAAAATAGGGACTGAGATTTAGGCACCCCAATTTGAAAATGTAGGCCCTAATGTACAAAACTGGCTTTGTTTTGATTCAGATTAGCAGGTACAGCAGTATGAGTGGGTTGGGATGCTAGAGAAGTGCAAGGTAATTTTATTCTACAGATCTATAAACTACTAAGTGATAAAAGAAAATCTTTAATACTGTTAATTAATTCAATTTTTGATTGTATTGCTAAAATAGTAGAATTTATGGCAACATAGAGCAGTAACAGTGTACCAAATTCAGATGCATCAGTGTCCCAAAAGTAAAGAATACCATTTTAAATAGGTTAGCGGTTGAGTATGTAGAGTTCTACCATTTACAGGAAGGAACATGTGTTACAAATTCACAAGTACTCTATATTTTTAGGGATACTTAAAAATTACTGCCATTAGAGAATTATCTTAAAATTCACTCCTGTCAGAATCCGTTTTACCATCTATTAAACAAGTAATTCCTAAGATTACAGCAACTGAATAGAGGACAAACATTTTTCTGATTTTTTTTTTTTTAATGTATTTGAAAGTACTTTGTAGCTAGTTTCACTGCTTACCTTTTTATACAGTCTTTTTTTCTTGTTTGTGTAGGTTTTTTTTCTCAGGGAGAGTTATTTTTCAAATATAAGAAAATGCTTGCTAAAGCACAAAAATTGGCAGTGGGACTTGGGTAGGTGTACTGTCCTCAGACTACTTTTAAACTAATTGTTTTTAATAGACTAGATTTCAAGATGACAGTGTCCCTTTAATTGTAGCTTGAAATATTTCCATCTCCTACCAACCAAGGCTTAAACCAAAAAATTAGGGTGGTCCTAGAAGTGACCAGGAGCAGCTCAGAAGTTAGCAAGACGCATAATTCTGACATTGTTGGGCAGGACTGTACTTACCTTTTCAGCAGAATGACTTCCCAGAGATGAATGTGCAAAAGCTCTGTCTTAACTAATCAACTGATGGCATAAATGTGTACTGAATTTTTTAAGATGAACGCTGCATCTCAAATTTTTGTCACTGTAGGCTATACCAGCTTTTGGAAGGAGAGAATCCGAAACAACAATTGTTCAGAACACATGAAGGCATTCAACAAATGGCTCAGAAATTAAAGCAAGACATTACTTCAGTGCAAGATCAGCTAGCAGTATCTTCTCAAGAACAATTTCTCTTTTTGTCTAAGCTGGATAGTGATTTAGATGCACTTTGTGACTCTCTGTATTGGGGAGGAAATCAGATCTTGCTTAGTAACCAGGTAAGTCCTTATTGTAGAATTACAGCTATTGCTACATTAGTAAGCATATTTTGCAAATGATTAGTTATACAGACAAAAGGGTCTGAACATGTAATGTAATATATTTTTATCTATTTCACGAATTAATACTTCCTTTAGTATTAAAGAAGTAAAAGTAGCTTTTTTCCAAATGTGTAATGATCATATATAGGTCATCATTAGCCATGGCAGCTTAACAACTGATGTATACCTCTTTGTAGGGTATGTGTTTCATCAGAGTATATTATGTCATAAATTGCATCTATGAATTTCTAATAGAAAAACTTAAGATGTTTCTTTCCTGCTACTGTGGTATGGTTTGATGGAAATCTATGGGCTGAAAGATAATGTTACACTATCACTTTAACAATCTATAGTAATAATTTTTCCTGGCAGCAACTCTTTCTAAGAATGTCTTTGTTCTGTGTTCATATAGTGCAGGGGAGGGCAAACTATGGCCCGCCGGCCGGATCCGGCCCATCAGGGCTTTCAGTCCGGCCCACAGGATTGACAGCCCTGTGGTGCAGAGAGGTTAAGGCAGGCTCCCTGCCTGCCCTGGCCCTGTGCCGCTCCCAGAAGCGGCCGGCACCATGTCCCTGCGGCCACTGGCGGGGTGGGGGTCAGAGGACTCCGTGCACTGTCCTCACCTGCAGGCACCGCCCCCACTGGCCGGGATCAGGGAACCGTGGTCAATGGGAGCTTCGGGGGTGGTACCCACAGGTGAGGGCAGCGTGCAGCGGAGCCGCCAGCCTCCCCTCCCCTGGAGCCGCTGCCAGACATGCTGACCGCTTCTGGGAGCGGCATGGGGCCAGGGCAGGCAGGGAGCCTGCCTGAGCCCTGCTGCGCGCTACTGCCATTCCAGAGCCGCTCGAGGTAAGTGGTGCCAGGCCAGAGCCCGCACCCCTCAGGCACCCGAATCCCCTGCCCTGAGCCCCTTGCCACACACCCTGCACCCCAACCCCTTGCCATGAGCCCCCTCCTGCACAACACACCCCCTCCTAATGTGGTCCTGGCCAGTGACTAGGCTCCATGATAATACAAATAGTAATAACAAGACATTTGCATTGAGTGCTTATAACATAATAAAATGAATAGCCTACCTGCGCTAAAAAAAATTAAGATTAATTCAAGCTATGAAGCAGTGAAAGATGGAAAAATACAGGTGCCAATAATCTGGTTCCAGTTTAAATCTACAAAGTATTATTTTTGTCTAAGTGTGAGGAGTAGTTTGTAGAATTGTAACCACTTTTAATGTGAGTAAAATTGTTCTACCGTCTTGATCCAATACAAAACAGATGGATAGATTCTGATACTCTTGTTCACATTAAGTACTAGCTGTCTCTATTTGTAATCTCACTTAGTTGAGTGGGACTATTTGTAAAGTAAGATACTACTCAGTGTGAGTAAGGGTATTACAGTCTGGCCCAGATGAGCTCTATAAATCAAATGACATTCATTACCTTGTACTTTTGCTTCTTTTCATTAGGCATATCCTGTGTGCTGTGCAAACCTGCCTCCAAAACTTAATTTGTTTTATATTTTAGTTTGAATTAATGTATCAACAACGCAAATGTAATAAACTTTCCTTTTTTCTTTCTTTCTTTCTGTTAGGAACTAACAGAGCAACTTTATCAACTAGAAGTGAACTTAAATAAACTAAATCAGCTTATTATGGATCTTCTTGCTGATGTAAAGGCCAAACGAAAGGTTTTAGAGACAAATACACTGCATCAGATGGAAAGAAAATTGTATGTGTATTTTTTCAAAGATGAAGACTATTTGAAAGCTATTGTGGAGAAGCTAGAGCATCAGTCTCAGGCTCAAACCATTGGTCTAGAGGATTAAACATTAAATGCATCTTTGTTCTACTGTTAAGATGTGGACATATTTAGTGTAGACTTTTTATGATTCAATGGAAAAACAAACTGTTTTGATAAACTAATATATCATTATTAGCCTTATCAAGAACAGACTGTAAGCCCCTGTATAGCTTTTGGCATACAGAGACTTTGGGTTCATACTTCGGTTTTGAGGGTTTGCTTTACAAGAGAGAGGGAATGCATTAAGTATCTAGATACTGCTAGACTACATATTACCCTCTATTACTTAATGTGCAGAGTAAAATGCAGATTCCTGCTTCCATGATGTGCTTTTCCTTTGTCTTCAGATGTTATGAAATCCTCTTCATGTGTGAAGCGGATGGTTTTCCTAATAGTAAAATTTTACAGTAATTTCTGTCCTGCGATCCTTTGAGAGGACGTAAGGTGCAGTTGTGCAAAAGTGACAGCATGTTTGATTATAGACCAAGTGTGTCTGCATTTTTTTTCTACAAACTGTCCAAAATCCTTTGGATTAATTGATTGCCCTTCTTTCCCCTTCTTGCTATTCTTTCAAACTCTTCCTAGAATCTTGACGCTCTAAGAGCAAGAGTTTTGAACTTGCCTTTTTTAGCAGGGTGTCCCAAGGATGTTTGTGTTTAGCAGATAATTAATCTGCTATGATCTGTTTCTTTTTTTGGCTCACTCTAGAATTTGTAGTAACACAAATTTCAGAATGTTTTAATAACTCTGCCAGAATTATTAAATTTTTAATGAGAGAGATTTTTTGACTCATCAACTGCAACCCCAAGATATGTGTAGCAAACTATATAGGAAACTTACTACAGATTAAAGAAAATTTAATGTGATTGCACACAGTTATGATGCCTTTTCTCTGCTGTGTCCATTGGATCTGGATCCTGATGGGAGCAGCAGTTCTTCTTGCTTTCAGGTCATATACAGATATGTTTATAATATGTATTTGGTAAAGGGAAGCAAATTAAGACTGACTATTTTTATAACTGCAGGTAAAATTATTTTTAGTGTATAAATAACATTTTAAATTTGTTTTTAACTGTAAAATTGTATTTGATTACCTTTCATCTTTAAATGAATAAGAGCATAACCTCTGTTAAAAGTATTAAGTACTTTAAAATATTTGACGTTTGTAAGTCTGCACTGTCTTTTTTTGAACCCTGTTAAATGTTTAATCATCTGGACTATAAACAATAAATCATATCAAGGGTAAAAACACTACAAGTTAATGGAATGTGTCCTCCTACACCCTTTATTAAAAAGAAAAAACACAATATGTGCATTTATATCCTTAATATTCAGTGATTTAAATCCACAAACATAAGAACGTTTCAGGTTAAGGGTGGGATTTGGTTGTGAAATGCATAACATTTCTATATATTCTGATCCATGGTATATTGTACCTTTTTGCCTGCCAAATTCTAAATCTAATCTAGGTTTGCCACCTGAGGTAAGACTGACCCCTCCCACAAGAGAAAAAGTTAGTTTACATTTAAAAAACCTCTTCCTCTAGGGAGAAGCTACAGACCTAAGGAACAATCTCTTGACTGTTGTTTTTCTATCCAAGGTAGGAAAAGAGGCTTGGTCATGACTATATGACCATTCTTGACTTGAGACATATACTGGACAGAGATGACCATAGGCATTGCAAATCTTTCTCCTGAGCTAAGATGAGTGGTTCCCTTTAAAGAGGGAGAAAATACTGTCTGATAGAATTTGATTTGGAAATGTACTAGTCATGTGAAGGGAGCCAAGAGTGGCCAGTGAATAGTCAAGACCTCTGTATGGGAATAAGTTATTTAACCACTACTGAACTTCCAGTTGTATCCACCAACACTATGGAGTTTGAACCCCAGTTGAGAGCTTGAACCCCTAGAAATACTGTAAGGCATGCTATGTAAATATTTGTAGTATCTTGTAAATGGTTCAAAATGTTACCCCTATTGTCTGAATCTCCATGTATAATTTACACTGATAGTCTTTTCTCTACTGACATGAACGATTTTGCTTCTCATGCTCTCCAGTGGCCCATGTGATTACATTCTGTACTTATGTTGCATCTAGATATTATAGAATGTGATTAAATGCAGGCCAATTGAAATATAAGATCCCAGACCAGTAGTAATATATGTGGAGGTTTAAACATCAGAGAACAATTGAAAATGCTGAACTTTGTGTCTAAATAATCGGCTCTTCTTTCCATCTTTTAATGATGTTTCAGCCTTCTGAGGTTTTTTTGCTTTTAGCCTTAAGACTTGAAAACTGTTTAGAGGTGTTTGCTTTGCTGTAAGGATAGAAAGTAATGAATATCTGCATGCATTAATTTTAGATCTTCATTAGAAAACAAAGACACACATGACATTGTTTTGGAGTTCTTGTCAGACTGATTCTTAAAGGCACTGTGTGTTGCTGAATACACCTCTTAAAGGCTGTGACTACCTCTTTTTGAAAATCTGTTGGTAGCGTGTATCAAACTGTTTCAGTCATGCTTCAGTGCTTATTTCTCTCAAATTGGCAGCTGCCAGTACTCATAAGAAACTGTTTGACAAACCAATGTGCATACATGGTAGTAAGGGAAAAAAATCAGTTTGTATATTGATATTAAAGTCTCTAGGTCAGTGGTTCTCAACCTATTAACCATTGTGGACCACATATGCAGCTCTCTGTGTTACGTGGGCCGTGTCCACACACACACACACTATTAAAAATATTACCTGTATGGCTCTGAGGATGTTACATGAGCCACAGCTGTGTGCTGATTCAGCTGCAAAAGGTCACAGGTTGAGAACCGCTGCTCTAGGTAGAGGGTGGATATACTAGATATTATGTATGCATTATCCATTCCATTTTCAGCCTTATGTAATAGATGCTAATTATTTCATGATCTTAATGTCTCTTGTATAATACACATGTGATATCTTGTATTCAGGGTTGATGAGAAAAATGGAGAGTTACAAGGAGTACATAGGACATGACCTTTGTAAAGTGCCGCTATCAAATATTGCTCAAAGGATTATGTCAGCAATGCAGTCTGTTCCTTTAGAGGAAGCTCAGAATAGCAGAGAAGGTGAACAGAGTGAGTAACTTGTTCAGTTTTTAACTTTGTACTATATTATGTATTTTTGGAAATGGATCATGAAAATGGAAAGACTTAAGGAAAAATTACCTTTCTTAAACACTCACTTTGGCATCTTGAGGGGTAAAAGTAGAGTTTCAATGGTTTTACATAGAAATATCTCCAACACTAAGGCCTTGTCTAAACTACCCAGTTTTGTCAACAAAAATCAACTTTCATCAACAAACCAGTGGAGGTGTGCACGCTGAAATGCTCCTTCCACTGATGTAACTCCCCTGTTATGCCGACATAATACAACCACCTCATCGAGAGGCATAGAACTCTTTGGGATGTAGTTAGTGATACAGCATTAGTGTGGACACTGCGCTTATGTTGCCGTAATTGGCCTTCAGAGAGTGTCCCACAATGCCCATTCTGACCGCTCTGGTTAGCGCTTTGGAGTCCGCTGCGCTGCAGGTACACAGACATGCACCCCATCTCTGTTTAAAGGCCTGGGAACTTTTGAAATTCCTCTTCCTCTTTGCCCGGTGTGTACTGTTCACACAGCATCTTCCCAGCTGACTATGCCGGCTTTCCACAACAGATGCACTCCTGCTTGGAGTCGCCAGAGCTGTTGGATCTGCTAGGTCTGTGGGGAGAGGAGGCTAAGCAGTCTCGGCTTCACTCAAGCTGTAGGAACTTTGATATCTACGAGCAGATTGCTCATGGCATGCAGGAGAACGGACTTGAAAGGGACACGCAGCAGTGCTGTGCTAAGATCAAGGAGCTGAGGCAGACGTACCAGAAGGCAAGGGAGGTCAACTGTTGCTCTGGTGCATTGCCGAAGACATGCCACTTCAAGGAGCTGCACACTATCCTTGGCTGTGACCCACTGCCAAGAGCACTGTGCAACGGGGTTCTCTGGTGTGATGGCAAGTTAGCAGGGAGTTGGAGCAATCAGATTTTTGAATTGCTCCGCTCCGGCACCAATAGTGACTGCTCCGACTCCGCTCCGTACTCTGACTCAAATTAATTTTTAACTAAATAAAAAAGTGCATACTGTAATTTTGAGAACATTATTTTTACTCACTTTTAAAACAATTTAAATGTCATCAACAATGATACAAACTAGAATCATTCATAATTCATTCTGTAAAAAATTATTGCAGCAATCAAGTAGTCTTTCATAGCCTGCTGCAAATCATTTAAAAAACTTTAAAGCTGAAAACAGTTGCTCTACACAGGTTTGAGTTGTTGGCATGCTCAAAGCAATTCTACAGGCAGCCTGAATGCGGTGTGGGTAGTCTCAAACAGACTTAACTTTTAGCCTACCAATAGACTCCATCGCCTCACAATCTTCCCGAAAAGTTTCTCTTGAAAAATGCTTCATTACCATTATGAATTGCAGAAACTCGCCGGCATCTTTCTTGTTTATCCAATTCCTTTTCGAAGGCATCATCTTCTGAAGAATTGGTGCTTGAATTATCTCCATTTTCCTGTAATGGTTGAAGACATCTCAGGGACTGATGCTTGAACAAGTTCAGAGTGGAGATGGAAGTTTGAGAACAGCCTGCTATTTCTGAAGGATGTGAACTTTCCGAAACTGCAAATTCGATTGACTCCTTTTTGTGTTTCGTTTTCTTCAACCTCTTTTGCAGAGTTCAAATGTAGCAATAGATTTTGGGTTTTGAGTCATTGAGCGGGAGCCCTTCCTTTTGCCTTTTGTATTTCCCTTGAGGTAAAAAGAATCCAATACCGTGGGTCAACATAAACCCCAGCAAGGAAATGAATATTGTTAAAAATATTGTTCGCATTTCTGCATGGAGGATAGAATTCCTTCTGCAATTTGTTCACCATTTTCTTGCAAGAATTTTGACAGTTTTCACTATCCCTTCATTAAAACTCCTGGGATTACATCAATAGCTTGAAGATTCACGGTTGTTTGGTTTGGCTTTGCCAAGAGGTCTCGCAGGTTCTTCACTTCGTCCCATTCAGCTTTTGTTAACTTGAGTTCTCTTGTTCCAGCAGCAGCCTCTTGTTCACAATAAGATTGAAAAACGAAGCCGATCAATCATCGCAAATGTTGAACCCCAGCAAGTTACAGTATCCAATGATTGAGTTACCCCATGTAGATCAAGCAGAACACTTTGAGTACTTGGGGTTCGTAGTTTGACAACGACTTGTCGAATTTTTGCCAGTAATTTCTTCGCATTTTCTCTGTTCAGTCCGTCGAAGAGGTGTGAATACCACCCCTCATTAGTTGGACTTGTGAGTCGTCCTCCTGAAGCCATGTTGGAAATATGAGGCTAGGGTCATTAACCCATTGCGCAGCAACATCCATGTTGAGTTTAATTTCATCCATTCCTTTAGTTCCTTCATCAGGCAAAATAGCTTCCATTCTGTCCACATCCCTGTTCTCAGAGGTAGAAATGGTTTCATTGTCCTCGCTGAAATTTTTGATGGCACACATCATGTTTGCTGCATTGTCAACGCAGATGCTCAGCACTTGCATTTGACCCCAGATTTTTCTAAAATAGCTTTTACTTGACTTTTCACGTATGAAGAATTGTGACGCCCTTCAGTGTCGATTATGTCCAAGATTTTTACCACAGCTTTATCTTTTCCTTCTTTGTAGTATTGAGCATTGATTGCAAGGAAATTTCTGTCTCCACGGGTTGCCTAATCCATTTTCAGGTAGCACAGTTTTTGCTCCAAAGCTTTCTTGAGCTCTTTGCAACCAGACTCAACTGTGTTGACAACTAAATGACAAACCGCATCGTGCCCCGTCGAAACACAAAGCTGCCGACCCATTTCACCTGCAGTTTTTTGGAATCCTTTGTTCTTTAGCCTGAATGTAGTGAGCAGTGTTGAACTCAAGCAAATCATCTCCATCAGCCCTTCATGGAAAGTATTGGCATCCATGGTGATTGTAACCTTTGAGGACTTCAAATATGAGTCAAGTTTTGTTTGCTCAGTTATGCGTTTCTTCTCAGATGAAGCTCCGCAAAAAATCTTTTCTCCAGGAGTTTTCAAAGAGCCAGATGAATGTCATTTAGCCGTGTTAGCTTTCTGTTTTTGCTTCATCTTCCTGGTCCTTTTTTGTAACCAGAGCCGCATAGTTTTCAGGATGGTTACGTTTTACATGCTGCCAAAAGTTGTAACTTTTCGGCACTTGCTTCACTTGTCTTGAAGCTACATGGTTTGAGCTCGCCATTCACTTTTCCACTTTGCATGTTGCCGATTTCTTCTTTGCTTTTCCCAAAAGCTCAAATTTGGGCTTTTTTTCAAATTCAAAAGTAAAGACGTCGTTTAGATCCTTTCCATAAATTGGCTATAAGCCATGGCCAAATCTTCTTATACTGCTACTGCATCCAAATGTTTCTTGTTATGATCTTCAAAAAGCAATGAACAAAAGCATTACATTTGTTTATAATGTACCTGCTCTTGATATCTTAACCACTGAGGTACTTCAAATTTATTTTGGATTTTCTGAACAAACATGATCACATTTTCTTTTTACACAATTATTAAAGTATATTTTAATATTTTAACGTGTTTCTTGCAGTTTACAATACAAGTATTTTTAATATACTTTTTTTATAAATTGCAAGTTTTTCTTTAATATCTCAAACTCTTTAATATAGATATATCAATGAAATTTGGTATGCGCTGTAGCGTTAGTACATGCTGTCGCTGTTCTGCAACATTAATTGTTGGGAAGTAACGAGGCTACACATTACAAGGTTGAAAATAAACTGTAACGGGAAAGTGGATTCAAATTGCAAGCACAGTCCTTTAGTAAAGAGAACAAATTTTCGGAAATATGTTTTTGCTTCATCAGCCTGATTAGATTATACAAGATAGAACCTGTTATTTGCTCTATCTTGTATAATGTTTCCAGCCTGATGAAGGAAAAACGTTTCTGAAAATTTGCTCTCTTTACTAAAAGGACTGCTTGCAATTTGAATCTGCTTTCCCATTAAAGTTTATTTCGAACATTCTATCATACAACATCATTAAAAAAAATTATTTAAACTACAGGCATCGTGAACTGGGGGGGACTGGGCCAATTTTATTTAATATTTTTTAAATCTTCGCCTGTTTAACAGATACAACCATGGAATGTGGTTTAATGCTAAAACATGCATTAAAATGCATAAATACTCTTAATTTATTTTGTATAATTAACCATTTCCGAGAAAACTGTTTAAAAATTTTAAACTGCTTAGATGCTTAGAATGATACAAACAATTTTACTTATTACTTATTTTTAAAATTTATGGTTCCAAAGTTTAAATGTAGTATTAAATAACCAAAAATTATCAACTTATTATGGAACATATTACCGCTTGTAGCCAGGGGCAGTCAACGACAAGCCTTTCAAAGTGTTTTTGAGAGATTAATCATCAATTAACTTTTCATCACCTCCTTGAAGGGACACTAGCTCCCTTAGGAAGAATTTTAGGACATGTGTTCACAAATGTTTTTTCTTAAAATGACCTAAGGATTCACCCCCAAAGTTGTGTTGGACATTTTCCAATCATTCTGGATATATCACAAAAATCACTCCTAATTTATGCAAAAGTTTACTGTATATTTATATGCCTGCTGCACGCGACTTTTTCAGTAAATGTAAAATTACAAACAACGCTACCAAAAGACCGTTGAACAGATGACATATAAAATAAGTCTGCCAGAGTGATATGGGAGCAGGTACAAATGAACAAATGTACCGGAAACGGGAGCCCGTGTGAGAAATGAGCTTAAGTGGTTAATATGTCTTGCAATATTTTAATATATCAATAAACAAAAATATTTTTTTCAATATACCTGTTTGATATCTAAAATGTTGCGTCTTGCGTCACACTTTTCCATAATCGCAGCACTCATCGCGTCTCGTTGATCAACCCTTACAAAAGAAGTATCAACACATACTTATCTAACTAATCTACGCGAGTACGTACTCGCCTAATGTTGGCACGAGGGTGGGAGCAGTCTGCAGTGTTGCCGGATGTCTGATAATTATCAGATTCTTTAAAACGTATCTCCAAAAAACTTGGTAATTTTGTATCTGTACATTAAATCTTGACTTTGCCGAAAGTGAGAATAACTGTGATATATAAAATAGATGTTAATATCAATTGTTATACAAGCTGAAACTTTTGGGCACCTTTAGGACTTCCTTGCTAAATATCATTCATTTTGGATTGAAAGTGAAGGGGGAAAAAAAAAAAGAAAACTGGAGCAGTCAAGATTTTCTGTGCTCCGGCTCTGCTCCAGCTCCGGGCAAAAACCTGCAGCTCCACTGCTCCATGCTCCAGCTCCAGGCTCCGCTCCAAAGCCCTGTAAGCTAGGACCTATTTTTGACTCCAGAGGGGTCTATCCAGCCCCAGTACTCAGGCTCTGGCACACATGAAGCCGGAGAGGCAAGCTCTGGTAAGCACCCATTTTGCTTTCATACTGCACAGTGATTGAGGTCTCACTGTTCCTCGGACGTTCCTGTTAACTGCTGGAAATGGCCCACCTTGATTATCACTACAAAAGGTTTTCTCCCCCCTTCCCGCTCTCCTGCTGGTAATAGCTCATCTTAAGTGATCACTCTCCTTACAGTGTGTATGATAACACCCATTTTTTCATGTTCTGTGTGTATATAAATCTCCTCACTGTATTTTCCACTGAATGCATCCGATGAAGTGAGCTGTAGCTCACGAAAGCTTATGTTCAGATAAATTGGTTAGTCTCTAAGGTGCCACTAGTACTCCTTTTCTTTTTGCTAATATCTAGCCTAATATTTCCCTGGCAGCAGATTAAGCCTGTTATTTCTTGTTTTACCGTTGATGGCCATGGAGAACAATTGGTCACCATTTTCTTTATATCAGCCCTTAACATACTTGAAGACTATTATTAGGTTCCCCCTCAGTCTTCTTTTCTCAAGACTAAACGTACATAGGTTGTTTTTTTAATAAGTCAGATTTTCTAAATCTTTTATAATTTTTGTTGCTCTCTTATGGACCATCTCCAATTTGTCCATGTCTTTCCTAAAGCTTGGTGCCCAGAATTGGATACTCTACTCCAGCTGAGGCCTTACCAATGCTGAGTAGAGCACAACAGTTACCGCCCTTGTCTTAAATACATACATACAAAAGCAGTCAGGTATAGTATATACATGTACTCTTGTTTGTAGGTTGTTGGTCTTGAATTTTTTTTTTAAAATGGAGTTAGTTGGGCACTGTTCTAAAGACCAACCAAACCAATAAAAAGTTCTTACTCAAAGGAACATAAAACATTAGGAACTGTACCACAGTCAAATATACCTAAACATGACACACACGTCATCTAAATATTACATTGCCATGAGGTGGACTGACAGAGAACATATTACTTATTCCAGGCCAACAGCTGGTAGTGAAGATCTGCTTTTTTGACCGCCACGTTTCCAGTTTTTAACTTTTTTTTTTTTTAAAGTATCTTGCCTAAGTAGATTTTCCTTTCCGTAGTCCATTGAGGCAGTAACCCCTGTAATATGTTCAAACATGTCATGCTTGAACCAAACTCTTCCATTTCTTTATTTGCTTCTTGGGCAGGTGACTGACTCATCTGAGAAAAAGAACACCAATGCTTCAGGAATAATTAAAGCAATATGGAAACTTGTGTTTGGAAAAAAATTGTGATTTGTCAGCAGCAATATCTCTTGACCCAAGCTTCAAAAACTTGATGATAAACCATTGGGCTACTTGCTAAATCGTATCTTATGTATGATGCAGTAGTAGCTGGAAGGTTCATTTGTTATCTAAGATGTACTTTCTAATTCTAGAATGGTAGTGATTTGTACCTAAGCATTACATCTCAACAAGAACCTAAACTGTCCTGAGTTAGCCTAATGAAGTCATGCTTTTCATGTTGTTGCTCGTTATAACTTATATATACCTTTCAGTACTCTTAAACTGTCAGAACTATAAAAACATAATTAAGAAAAAGCTACAATAGTAGATTTAGTCATAGCTGTAAATTTATGTAATACAATTTACACAAAGTGGATGACAATCTAAAGATTTCCAGTTTGAGAAACATTAATAAAAATAGTCCCTGGACAAAGGTTGCAGTTCTGACTTGGCCTGTTATTACATCCTGACAACCCCAAACATACCTACCAAATAAAAGTATACAAATACATATGCAACAATATCCATAACACTTTTTAATCAGTCTTGCCCTCCAAGACCCCAGCCCTCCTCTCAAAGGGATAAGCTTGCTGCCTCTATTCTGTTCTCAAGCCCCTACTTCCTTGGAAACGAGGGACTGAGTTCTAGTGTAGGTCCATTTTTCTGTGTGATATTATGTTGCTCTGCTGCTAGATCTTTGTGATCTCTCTTCTCTTCATATTTAAAATGAGAAATTAAAGGTATTACTTTTATAAAAGAAAATGTAGACAATTCACAGAACTCTTTTGTAGGTGGAAAAGAGAAAGTAGATATAAAAACAGTAACTTGTAAACTTGAGGAAAAACAAAAAATAGAGTACCTACTTCTAATTAGAATTGTCCTACTTACCTAAAACTGAATACTTTTAAAAACAAACTTACAGAAAATACAACATTTTTGTGAAACCACTTTCAACCTAGTAAACAAGGTCTTGATTATTCCTATTCTATACTTTTAAAAATAAGTTTACAATTTGTGCTCTATTCTGAGAATTTCCTAGGTTTAAGCCTGTTAATTTGTATGATAGATGGAAAAAGAAGTCAATTCTCAAGAACAGGTAGACTCAAAATGGAGAGGAATCACAATTTTCTGTTTTAACTGTTTTTCCTGACACACACAATTCAACTTCTGAGATAAGCCTTTTAGAAACCCCTCTATGGAGACACTTTTAGACCGTATTTTATTGTAATACATGGAGAATTGAATGTGATTTTGCTAATCTCTTGGAAGTGCCTGTTGGAAAGTTTGTATGTCTCTATTTCATCCAGAAATTATGGGCTTTATGAAGGAATTTACTGAGTGAAATTCTATGGCCTCTGGTATGAGAGTAGATCACAGTTGTCTTTCTTCTAGCCTTTAAAATCTTTGAAAGCGAAGATAGGTTTATATTGCCATCTAGTGTCATTTTTTTCAGACTGCAGGAAAAAATATACAAAACAGAACTAAGGTTGGATATTAAGATACAGGTGAGAGCCACTGAACAGTGCATGGTGAGGAAGGTATAAGTGGGCAAAACTAGAGATTCCCTTGGAATAAAATCTAGAACGTTAATGGATTATTTTTTTTAATTGCATTAAATGAGGTCCTTAGCAGAATTAATGTTTTACAATTTTTTCTCATTTAATATTGTCCACTGATCTTCATCCTATAATGCAACAGTGTAGTATAATTTATTTGATGTTTATTAGCTTTATGTTTTTAGCGTCTGGCCTTACTGAAGGAAAGGTCCCACTTACTACAGTAAGAGTTTTACCTGAATAAATACTTCAGAATTTGGCCAACTTGTTGCTTTTAAATAAATAGTAGAACTTACCTATTGGTTGCCTGTTTCATTGTAATAGCAGTTTGATATTCAAGATATAAATAAATATAATTTGCTTTATAAATACACATACTCTGTATATATTATGGTGGAGCTGTAGTGATACCATAGTTAAGGTTGTGGCAACATTTATATTTTGACAAAACTGTGAAATGGGTATTTTTTCAGAAATGTAAAAGTGTATGTGTGGAGCAGGGAAACGCCATTGAAATTAAAATTCATTGTATTTGAATTTTTATGTTGGTTTGGTGCAGATCAATTTAATACATTTGGATACATTACATGTTGATGTAAAAATGATCAATCGATTTTTTTAATAGGATAAGGACTATTTTGGGTGCCTTTTGTTAAAAATGTACAAGTTCCAAGGGGTCTGAGTTTTGCCTCACACATTACATCTGCTAAGTAGGACAATATTAACTAGAAGTAGGTACTCCTATTTTTTGTTTTGTTTTTTTTTGTTTATGCGTTACTATTTTTTAATTTTGTCTGCATGAAGCAGACATATTAAGCACTCTCAACACTATCATCAGCATGTGACAAGTGTTGTCTGCATTGTAGGACTTCTATATAGTATAATATATAATATTGGTCTATGGGAAAGTTCCCTGAGCTGCAAAATAGGAGACCATGAGGTGAAATCTTCTCTACTGAGGGTGCTTTATATTTCCATTACGTTCACCACCCTTATTACCAAACAAGGCTGTGATCCTAACCCTGGAAGGCAGGTAAGTATGAGCTGCTGCTTCTATACCACCCCCCTGGCCCCCATTGATTCCACTTTTACAAATATGTTAACAGCAAAATTACATAAGGTCATTCTGATATTTGGGAATGTAGAACCCAGTTCTGTAATGTGGTAGATCCAAACCGTACCCACTTAATCCCCTTTTATATGCTTTGGTTATCTCCTCAAAATCCATTATAGTGGGACTAGAATCCAGGATTCCTCATCTCTGGTTTTCTACAGCTGTCTAGCAAAGAGTGGTGTAATCCAATGGGAAATTGCCAAGTTGTCCACCCCGGCCTTACTGTCTGGTCCATAGAAAGGCTAGCTCAAGTCTTAAGGGTCTCGGGATTCTACAGGGCCAGGTTTCAAACCCTTGCTGATGATCCATGTTGGGGGAAGCTGCTGTGAATGTATGTGATACTAGAGGGTTGCACGTTTCATTGTTTCTGTAGCCCAAGCTCATTGTGCAGACCAGGAATGTAAGTTACATACCTCCATGTGCCATCCCCACTCTGGCTCATGCAGGCTGAGGTCTGTGTATTGTTTAACTCTTTAAGTGCAAATGGCATTTGAGAGGAAAAAACATGCAGTGAGAATCTGTGGAATGTATGGCTAGATTAGAGCCTATAGCCATTTACAGTGTACTGCCACAGAACTTAAATTCAATTGTCATTTAAGCTGCTCGTCTTTTTCTTATATATTATATATATAATCTGTTAGTTATTGAACCCAGGGTCAAACATAATTCCTCAAATGTTTGGGCCTATGCTGTGATAAATCATAAAATTCAAAAACATAACATAATACACCTACTACATATGACATAAAGATAAGTGGTGAATTTAAATTAAGTACCTCCAAACAGCCATAAGAAGGAGTGTTGAATAACCCAAATATCTAAAGCAGGAGTATTTTCAGTTCATCTTGCACTCACCCCACCTCATGCCAGGGGTTGTGCATCTCCCCTCCACCTCTCCTCCCATGCCAGAGTCTCTATGTGTCTCCAAAGTAAATTTAGTCTCCCACTGGATTGGAAGGGATGGGCAGATAGCTGGTGCCCTCCCCCACATGGAATAGGCTTTGGGGAAGCAAAGTACTAAGAGGGAGGAAGGAATAAAACCTCTTTCATTCTCCTCTCCCTCTGGCTCCCCCTGATATTTCTTTTCTTTCTGTCTGGGAGATAAATCTTACAGGATATCAACATTTTAAACTCTATTGGGATATGGGCAGAGCTGAGATGGAGGTTGGGGATAGTGTTGGGATGGAAGGTCAGTTACTGAGCTGGTTAAAACAGCTAAGTGAGCTAAGCAGATGCAAAGGGGCTCTGTGTCCCTCATTTCCACTTTCCTGTTTGCTGATTCTCTCTGGTCCCAAAAAATCAATAGGGTTCTGCCCAGAACTTTCCTTGAAATTTTGGAATCTATCAAATATGGTGCTCCAAAGTTATTGGGTTACTTACAGACAAACTGAGAAATTCTATCGAGTTGAGTATAGGGCCTTGTTCACTCTGCCAATTTTTTGAAACAATTTAATTCAGCAAACTGGAAAAAAAAAAATTCCAGCATGTGGAATGGTGCTGATCCCCACATGGGTCATTAGCAGGGTTGGGATATTTAGATACACGGCACAGACCTCTATCACTTGAGCTAACTGGTAGCTGGTAACGGTAGTAAGTTGTTATCCTCTGGGCCAGCAGCTAAAAGGGGCTGGCGTGCACTTTGCCAATGGGTTTCATGTCTATTTGCTAGACAGCAGAAAAATGCTGAGACTTTGGAATACCAGTTTCAGTTCCAGGTTCTGGAGGGAGATGTTCTCTAGAAGCTATATACCCTTCTGTCCCTGTTCACCCTTTAGGCTTGTCCCTGTCCCCCTTCTGCTCCTGTTCTGTTGGTGTCTATCCTTGTTCTCCTTGGTTCCTATCTTCCTATCAACTACCCTGGCTCCTGTCCCTGTTTCCCCTCTGTTCTAACCTCTCCCAGCCTACTCCTGCTTCTTATCCCTTTGCATTTGATGCAGATTGTTCTTGTTCCTCCATCTGTCTTGAGCTCTGGTAAGCTCAAGAGGAAAGAATTTCCTTGCTCTCAGTTCTGGTGCCTAGCACCAGAGTGCATCACCTGCTGCCAGAAGGGTCAGTTATAAATAAAATCCTGCTCAGCCCTAGCAGTTCTTCTGGGATAAGGCATGCTCAGGCACTCTGTGGGAATGAAGCATGCGCAGTCTGGTTGACACACAGGATTTGTGTGCACGAATGGAGCCTCTTGGTGAAGGAGGACTCTTTGGAGAATAAAGCTGCCAGCCTCTAAGGGTTAGAATTGTATATGAATTGCGATTTTTCAGATGCTTATAACTTGCCCAAATGTGAACGAATGGATTTTTCACAGGAATGGGAAAACGCACATCCTTAACACCAGAGACTGACCTCTGCCAAATGTCAAGCCCTTGCAACAGCACACAGAGGTATTAATGCATCTCAGCAAAGTTGTGCAGGTTTTTTCAACATGGGAAAAATGTATTTTTCCTTATAATTATTCTAGGAAACAGCCGAATGACTTTAACACAATCTTTTTTAAAAAATTTCAGCCTGAAGCATATAAATGGCAGGGAAAATTTCAGTGCAAAAGCTTAAAGTTTGGTGAAGTTAAAAGCAACTGAAAATAGGGCCTTTTAAAGGAAAGTTTTTGGAGATCTTAGCCATAGGTATTGCTGCCACTTTTTTTTTTTTTTTAAGGTAATAGTGAGAAGATGAATGAGTATAAATTCAGGGGAAAGAAAATCACTTTGGAGAATGAAGAGGCAAGTATATTGTAAAACTAAGGAAAAAGTTCAAAAAATGTACTTTTTATGTTTTATTTTCCATCATAAATGTTATAAACAAACTCTGTGTGTATGATTAGTCACCCATTCAGACAATATGCATCCTTCTTCTAGCTTTCTGTCTTACCTCTGTCATCCAGCTAGCAGCAGGAGTCTTGGTTCCAGTTCTGCCTCCTTTGTCAGCTCACTCTAATGACTCCCAAGTTGTCTCTAGCTGTTTCTCCAGGAAGAAGCTGGTATTACTTTTGAGGTGCCATTTCTTTCCACCACTAGTGTAATATGGGGACTATGTTTACCTTGCTTCTTTGTGGCTCCTGGGGACATAGCTGTAGTCAGCCATAGGAGGTGAGTGGAAAGGGTATATTGTGCATGCAGAGTCAACCCTGTCCCACCCCCAAAATAAACACACTCAGAGGCGTATATTCTAACTAGCAGAAAGAGAATTATAGTGAGCAGAGGAGGAAAGGAGACATGCCCAAATTTCTGCTTCCTGTTTCCAGCAAGAACATTTTTTACCCTAGGAGCCATAGCCTGGAACAGTCAGGATTACAGTATTGCCAGCCCCAACTGTTGAGAATTCATGAGTCAAACCTTTCCTTCCTCCCAAAATGACATTTTGAAATAGAGTAAATTAATCATTTTGTTTGTCCTGCCTTTGAGCCTTTACAGGAGAACTGTCACCCACAGTTTTATGTGTAATACTTTCAGTGTCAATTTAATTCAATTTTACATGCACACAAAGTGAACACAAAAAATGTAGAACTCGCTGCTTCCTATTTGGCAGTAGAATTCACTCCACTGCATCAGCTGATAGAATGTTTGGGTGTCATGCTAAGGATATTCCCTCTCTTTCAGCCTTAATGGTGTCCTATTGGGAACAGGGGCTCTGGAACAATTTTTATAGTGGGAGTGCTGAGAGCTATTGAACCAAACTGTAAACCCTTCATATAATGGAAACCACTTCAAGCCAGGGGGGGTTCCAGCACATGTGATTGGGAATGCTGGTTGGGGCAAACTCTTTCTAGTGCCCCCCACTCCATTCACTTCAGATTCATTCAGTTTGTCTTCTTCCCTAACCAGATACTATCAGTCTAGGGTGACTAGACAGCAAATGTGAAAAATCGGGACGGGGTGGGGGATAATAGGAGCCTATATAAGAAAGAGACCCAAAAATCGGGACTGTCCCTATAAAATCAGGACATCTGGTCACCCTATATCAGTCAGAACCATTAGCTACATTGATGGCAGACAAGCCACATACAAGAAGACAGATTTTTCTGTTAATCGTGTTTGGTTATCAACGTGTTCCCAGAGTGTGTAGTCTCAGGCTAGAGAATTGGTTTCATAACTTTGAAGCTAGGGAGCATGAGGAATAAGCTGAGGAAGGGGAAATTAATGTCACATTTTTGGTACCCTGCTTGATAAATGAGGCGAAAGAGTGAATGGGCATGGAAAATAAGCTTCCATTTGGCCTCTGAAGACTGTCTTTCCAGGTCATGGATGAAGCACTTTAATCTGAATGATAGAGAAGCTTGTACAGCAGCTGCTAATACCAGTTTTGCAGTCAGTAGGCTGTTAACTTTGCACTTTCCATGAGCCCTGTAATTCACTTAAATATGACCCCAACGGTGACAATTGAAAATAATAGTAATTTTTATTACAAATAATATAAAGGAGGAGAGTGATTTTTTTAAAGGGATACATATTTAGTCTTTATAGTGTTTTCTCTTTGTTTTTATAGTCTTGTTAAATTGAATCTTTCTATCTTAATAGAACTCATAAAATGCATCAGGCAGATTTATTTTAAAATGAAAGTAAGACACTATCAACATATTTGTGTTTTTTCTGCATAAATCATTTTGAAAAGCTTTTCAGGAAATGTTAAATTTATATTTGCTTAATTTTCTGACCTATAATACTAAGGTGAATAATGTATCCACTAAAAAGTTTTTGGTTCTTCCAGGAGATCCATGATTTTACGGCTGTATCATTAAATATGAATACCAGCACTGCAAAAAGCAATAGTCCGTTAGCTAGTACAGAACTGACGGACAAAATGTTCTGTAATCAAAACACTAAAATAGTGAGCTCAGTATTGCTCACTTCTAGTATGAGCACTTTTATAAATTACCAGGATGTAGACCTACCAAAATGGGACTATACAGAGAGAAACTCGTCAGTACAAAGAAAGAAAAATAAGAATAGTGAGAATAATAAAATCACCAGTCTTAAAAGGAAACAGGATATATCTACTTATTGCTCATACAAGATGGAACGGTGGTTACCAATGAAAGAAGATGTTAATTCACATAAAACAAAGCATGATTGGGCTGCTGAACAAGCAGAAAAAACATTTTGTGACATCAGAAATTTAGGACATGAGGAAAAAAGCCAGTTAATCACAACTATAAAAGAGGCAGTAGCTCTGGTAGTTACTATGGTATTTCAAGATGGTTCTTCACAGCTGAGCTCAGATCAGGTTAGTGAATAATAATCTGTTTTGTTTTATGAATTTAAGAAAATGTTCATACTAGAGCTGTGAAAAATGTGTGAAACTTGCCTGATTTAGAGTTTCGTTAAGCTCTGACAAGGATCAATAAATGGTTTGAGAGAACTTGGCCAATTTGTGGAGTTTTGAAAAATATTGATGCAAAACCAGGTGAAACATAGAGGCTCCAGGTGAATTTTCTTTTTAGATTCAAAGCAAAACTCATGGAATGTAGAACCATATGGGTGAATATGTTGATGGGTATACAGATCGACTCACTCAAGGAAAGAGGCTTTATTGGGGCTGATTGTACAGAGAAGCCTGGAGTCAACATGGAATGGTGTTTGAGGACTTCAGAAATCTGCATAGGTGGTGATTCTTTTGGATTAATCAAGAATTTTATGATTATCAGGCCAACAATTGGTCTGTCTCAGGTGGTTATAGAGTCTTCTAAGGCTGGATATGTGGAGTATGCAGTGCAGTATGGAGGGTTGGATTACCCGTGTCAGATACTTATGGTTTCCTTTGGTTTGAGGTTGGGGTACATGTATTCCAACTGGAGAGGGACCTGATCTAATGATCCTCCTTGAATGGTGGTTGGAACCAGGATGTTTTCAGGTATCCTTAAGGGACATGGTTGATTCCCAAATGACTACTCACAATGGTTAGGAGTTTTTTGTCTCCCACTACTGGTACAATAGCTCTTAATAGCCACCCCCCTTTGCTGGCTTTTCTCTCACAGATCAGTCATCTAGGTACGGGTATACCTGCACCTGCCTCCTCTAGAGGAAGTCTGCTATGACCGACATGCATTTGGTGAATACCTGGGGGCTGTTGACAGATCGAATGGGAGGACTGTGAACTGATAGTGTTTGAGCACAAACTGGAGAAAATGTCTGTGTGCAGGTCGAATGGTTATATGAAAGTATGCGTCTTTCATGTTGAGTGCGGCGTACCAGTCTCCGGGATCCAGGGAAGGTATAATAATGCTCAGGGAGACCACGCGGAACTTCAACTTCACCATGGAGTCTGAGACCCCCTTTTGCCTGGGGGATTAGGAAATAATGGGAGTAGAAGCTCTTTCCCCTTAGCTCCTGAGGAATCTCCTCCACTCCCCCTATGGCGAGGAGCGATTGCACCTCCTGGATAAGGAGTTGCTCATGAGAGGGGTTCCTGAAGGGGGGGGTGGGAGAGGGGGAAGGAACAGAATTGGAGAGAGTATCCCACTTCTATCATGCAAAGAACCCAGTGATGCTATGTTATTTGGGACCAAGCATGGTAGAAGTGGGATAGACGATTCAGAAAACATGGTAGCGTGGTGGGTGTGCCGTCCTTGGGCACATCTTCAAAAGGCCTGTTTAGAGCCTGTTTAGACTGGCCATGACCTTGCCCGAAGGGGGGTTGGAAGGTTTCCGCCTGCCGTTCCTGCCCCTTCATCTATAAAAATCCTGCCTCAACCGAGGAGGATATAAGCACTGTTGTTGTGGTTGAGACTTAAAGTGCTTGCATTGGGTTGCCAGCGTATGCATTCCCAGCGACTTCATGGTCGCCCTGGAGTCTTTCAAGCTCTGCAGCTTGGAGTCTGTCTGCTCTGAAAAAATCCCCGCGCCCTCGAAGGAAAGGTCCTGTAGGGTTTGCTGCACTTCCGGGTATAAGCATTAAAATATGTTAATTCGCAACTACATATACTATAATATACATATATGCTAAATATTATATATAAATCTTTACTAAATTTGGTGCTCCTCTTTGCTAACCAGGAGGAAATACTATATCTGTAAATATTTTATTTAAGCATTTATATAGCTCAATATAAATGTATTCAGATTCTAAATTTTTACATTTTTATTGTGTTAGAATATGAAAATTTACCATTGATTCTGAAGCCATAAGGGACCATTGTGATAATGTAATCCATGCGTTCTCAAACTTCATTGCACTGCAACCCCCCTTCTGACAATAATGTTACTACATGATCCGTGTCGGGGGAGGCGTGGAGCCCAAGCCCTGGGGAGTGGGAGAGAGGGCTTCAGCCCTGGGTCCAAACAAGTCTAATGCTGGCCCTGGTGACCCCATTAAAATGGGGTCCTGACTCACTTTGGGGTCCCGACCCACAGTTTGAGAACTCCTGATCTAATCGGATGTCCTGTATAGCACAGCCTATAGAATTTACTCAAAATAATTCCTAGAGTATAGCTTTTGGAAAAACAGCCAATCTTGATTTAGAAATTATCACTGATCCATTTCTTATTGTACTAGATGCTTAATTTTGTATTCATGAGTTGTATCAAGCTGCATTTGAATTGAAATTGAAATTCAATTAAAAATACACAGAACTAGCACTTAATTTTTTTTTAATTAAACGTGGCTACCTTAAATGTGTTGGATACATAAGGGGAAAAAAAGTAAATATATCAAAACATATTTTACATTTAAAACTGATTTATGAAGCAAAGTATTAACTGTAGTTAATGAATTCTCAGATTGTTTCTGGTTTCCATGTGCCAGATTTTCAGAGGTATTTAGGTACCTAGTAGGATTTTCAAAAGTCCCTAAGCAGGTTAGGTGCCTAACTCCCATTGAAATCTGTATTTTTAGCTGTCTAGCTGCATCTTCTGGTGCCTAAATACCTTTGAAAATCTAGCCACATGCCCTTCAAGTTTTTTAGAATTAGTAGAGCTCATTGTCTCTCAGCTGGTTTTTGTTTTCCAATCTATAAATAATCTTTTCTGCTTTTTCATCTCCCGCTCTGTTTCTCAACTTTGAATGAAATATTCCCAATGAAGTAAATATTATCTCTGCACCTCTTAACTGAAACCAAAAATAACCAATGCAAAACCTTTTCTGCACAACAGAAACTGAAAATACTTATATTTGGAAAAATGTAAATATCAGCATCCACTCTATTATGAAGACCACAAGTATTGTAGATACTTATTGTAGTACATGGTTTTGTGGCATATTTATAAAGCTTGTATTGATCTTAAAAAGTTAGTCCCCCTCTCCCATTTCTGTATATACTTTAAAAAACAGCATCCTCTAACTCACTAAAATTTGAGAAGGGTGCATTTTGATGCAGGGTGGGGTTTTTTTTTTTTTTTTGCTTATTTAGAAGATGTTAATACACTATAGTAATGTTAGGCCATACTGCAGTTGTGAACAGGTAAGGTGCTTGAGCAGAAGCTCCCTCAACACAAACTCAGAGAGTCACTGGCAGGTATTTATTGAGATTTCCCTAACTTTGAAATTCACTGCTCTACCTTGGTCCACCAGAAACTTCTGGACAATAAGGCAAAGACCATCTTTTTCCTCCAGGTTTTTGAGAGTGTTTGTGCCGAGAGTTGGAAGGGTTAATTTATTCTACTATTCTCATATTAGTAGTTGGATGTGTATGTACTTATATGTCAAGATGTTATGACTAGTCTTTAATATTATATAGTATTTTATACTGTGTTTGTTTTCCAATGGGATGAGTATCCAGGGTTAATGACTTAAATTATAAACTCTTGGGTCAGGGACCATCTTTTTTATTTGTGTTTGTACAGCGCCTACGACAATGAGGTTTGGTGCATGACTGGGGCTTATAGGTGCTACCATAATAGAAATATGTAATAATATTGAAGACTGTCAAGCTATTAAAAAAATGAATTGTGATTAATCGTGTGATTAATCGCACTGTTAAACAATAATAGAATACCATTTACTTAAATATTTTTGGATGTTTTCTACATTTTCAAATATATTGATTTCAGTTACAACACAGAATACGAAGTGTACGGTGCTCACTTTCTATTTTTGAATACAAATATTTGCACTGTAAAAAAACAAAACAAATAGTATATTTCAATTCATCAAATACAAGTACTGTAGTGCAATCTCTTTATCATAAAAGTTGATCTTACAAATGTTGAATTATGTACAGAAAAATAACTGCATTCAAAAATAAAACAATGTAAAACTTTAGAGCCTACAAGTCCACTCAGTCCTACTTCAGCCAATTGTTTAGACAAACAAGTTTGGTTACATTTGCCAGAGATAATCATGCCTGCTTCTTGTTTACAAGGGAGAAGAGGCGTTTGCATGGCACTGTTGTAACCAGTGTTGCAAGATATTTACGTGCCAGATGTGCTAAAGATTCTTATGTCCCTTCATGCTTCAACCACCATTCCTGAAGATATGCATCCATGCTGATGACTGTTTCTGCTTGATAACAGTCCAAAGCAGACTGGACCAGTGCATGTTCGTTTTCGTCGTCTGAGTCAGATGCCACCAACAGAAAGTTGGTTTTCTTATAACGCCAGCTACAACAGTGCCATGTGAATGCCTGTTCTCACTTTCAGGTGACAATGTAAATAAGAAGTGGGCAGCATTATTTCCTGTAAGTGTAAAGAAACTTGTTTGTCTTAGCAATTGGCTGAACAAGAAGTAGGACTGAGTGGACTTGTAGGCTCTAAAGTTTTACATTGTTTTGTTTTTGTTACGTAAAAATCTACATTTGTAAGTTGCACTTTCACAATAAAGAGATTGCTCTACAGTAATTGTATTAGGTGAATTGAAAAATACTATTTCTTTTATCTTTTTTACAGTGCAAATATTTCTAATAAAAAATAATATAAAGCCCTGTGCACTTTGTATTGTGTGCTGTAATTGAAATCAATATATTTGAAAATGTAGAAAAACAGCCAAAAGTATTTATAATAAATGTAAATTGTTGTTCTATTATTGTTTTACAGTACGATTAAAACTACGATTAATCGGAACTAATTTTTTAATCTAGTTAATTTGTTTTGCATTAATTGTTTGAGTTAATTGCCATTAATTGACGGCCCTAAAAATGTGTGTTTTTTTAAATAAATGTAATGTACGTAACACACTGCATCTAGGGAAATGTGGAAATTTCTATATAGAATTGCATAAAGGTGCTCAGTAGAAAAATATTACTCATCTTAATCAATTGTACTTATAGGGCGTAGTCTCATCAGTAAGAGGAATTGTTATGTTAATAAAGAGACAGACAGATCAACTTTGTCCTTCCAATGGCTCTTCAATTGTTAATCCAATTGTTTGGGATGCCTGTACCAGAAATGATAAGTTTATTTATTTAAAAATAGAGCACTCTTCTGTTTGGGAGCAACAGGAACAGACTCATAAGCAGTACATCAGGTGAGGGAACAGACAATAATCTTTGTTCTATATGTGTGTAAATAGTAGTGATGTTGATTGTCACTGTTGTCTAATACTACAACAAATGTCTAAGTAATTCTTCTTCTTTGAGTGCTTATTTGCATGTGTTCCATTTCTAGTGGCGTGAATATGCCCCATGTGTAGGGTGACCATATTTCCCAAAGGGAAAACGGGACACTGCGTGGGGCCCGCTCACCCAAGCCATGGCCCCTCCCCCTCTGCACCTGGGGCTGTCCATTCCCTGCCATCTTCCCCCCCTGCACATGGGGCTGGCCTGTGCCCTGCCTCCCCTCCCCACAAGCACAGGGCTGACCTGAGTTGCTGGCCCCAGCACTGCCACCACCATGCACAGGGCTCTTACCTGACCCCAGCCTGCTCCCCATGTGGGGCTGGTGTCATTCTTCACCTGATCCCTGCTGCCTCCCACAAGGCTGGTGTCGCTGCTCGCCTGAACCCTACCTCCCCCCATGCGGCTGGCATCACTGTTTGTCCATACCCTGCCTGCCCCCTCTCCCCCGGCTGGCATCGCTGCTCGCCAGAGTCCTATTCACCCCCCCTTCCCCGCCCGTGCACACACTCACATTCCTCTCTGCCTCTCTAGGGGTGCACGCTGAACTTTTGCCAAAAAAGTCACGACGGCTGGGACAGGGCTTAAAAAAGGAAGTCTCCTGGCCAAAACGGGACATATGGTCACCCTACCCATGTGCTAGAGATCAGAATGCTTTAGCCAGCAATGTTGTTTGGTTGCATCTGCTCCGCTGGTGGCCTCAAAGGTATAAAGCGGGGGGGCAAAGTGTCCAGCTGGCCCTCAGTTCCTTTCAGCTGCTCCTGGATGTGAGACTGAGCCAGCCAACAATGTCCACTCTTTTTTTCCAGTTGCATATTTTATTCTGACTTTGTAAATAGTTAATTATTTAGACTAGATATTTAGTATAGTGATGAGTGTAGGTTTCAGCTTTCTCTAGGTTCATTTTTTACCCTGTATGGAAGGTGGGGATGGGTGGGTCTGGCATGATGTTGGGACAGAAAAATCCAGGCTTTAAAGTTAAGGATATGTAAAAGAAAAGTTTAAGAATTGTAAAATCCTTACAAGAGGACAACTAAATCTAGGGACATCAGGATGAAGTTCCTTTTAGAGAAAGCTATAAGGCTGGTCTCTGAACCAGATGGGAGACAGGATCCGTCTAGTCTGGGATTGTCCTCAGGGAAAAGTGTCCCAGTAACTGCCTTTATTTCTGGGGCTCTGCCTGCTCCTACCTCTGTGGCTGCGAGCAGGGATAGGCATCACACCTCTCAGGAGCACAGAGGAAGATCTCTCAAGATTCCCTTAAAAGAGAGAGGATTGGTTCACTTCTTTATGTCTTCAGGAAGAAGAAAGCTCTGAAAGCAGCCCCTCCCTTCTCTTTCCAGCAGGAGGCAGCCTGGAAGGCTTCTCTGGTGTCCATGTTATTGGACAATTGGTTGGTGAGAGGATCATCTCCAGAGCAGGTGATAAGCAGTGTTCAGTACATCATACTTCTGTTGTCCAGATTGGGACTGAGAGTGAACATGGAAGTCTCATTTAATTCCAACACAAAAGAGAGTTTATTGGGACTCTAATCGATTCCATGATGGCTCGAGCGTACCTACTGCAGGGCAGATTCAACAATAGGTCAGAGTTGATAAATGAACTGCAAAACAAATCTACTTCAAGGACATGTCTCTGGTTTTAAGGTCACATGGCTTCAGGTACTCTGGTGACCCCAATTATAGATTTTTTTTTTTCTTTCACAGATTCATAGATTCCAAGGGACCATTGTGACAGTCTAGCCTATCTATATAACACAGGCCTACTAGTGCATATCTTTTAGAAAAACCTCTAATCTTGATTTAAAATTTCCAGTGATGGAGAATCCACCACGACCCTTGGTAAATTGTTCCAGTGATTAATTATTCTCACTGTTTAAAAAAAATTACACTTTATTTCCAGTCTGAATTTTTGCCTATGTTCAACTTCCAGTCATTGTATCGTGTTGTACCTTTCTCTGCTAGATTGAAGAGCTCATTATCAAATATTTGTTCCCTGTGTAGATACTTATAAACTGTAATCAAGTCACCTCTTAACCTTATCTTTTGCTCAGCTAAATAGATTGAGCACCTTGAATCTGTCACTGTAGGGTATGTCTTCCAATTCTTCCAGTCATCATGCTTGTGGCTCTTCTCTGGACTTGTCCAGTTTATTAACATCCTTCTTGAATTGTGGACACTAGAACTGGACACAGTATTCTTGCAGAGCCAAATACAGAGGTTAAAATAACCACTCTACTCCTATTCGAGATTCCTCTGTTTATGCATCCAAGGATAGCATTATCCTATTTGGGCAGTGTCATTCTGGGGCATCATGTTCAGCTGTTGATACACTAGACCGTGTCTCTGTTGTCGTAAGGGGTGGTAATGGATGGATTATCACCCTGATGGCCACAATATAGATATGAGGGTACACATACCTCAAGAAGTTTTGAACTCCTTCAACTGGTGGAAAGATCCATATTAGGTCTGCAAGGGATTTCTGTTCTCCTCAGAATTTACCACTAAGTCAGTAGTGACGGATGTATCATTGCTGGAGTGTACAGTACAGGGTCAATGGTCTCAAAGAGATGCTTGGGTTCATATCAGTGTCCTGGAGCTCAGAGCAATATGGCTTGCCTGCATGGCCTTTCTACCTCATATCAAATATCAGAGTGTTCAGATGAGAATCAACCATACCACCACAATGTTTTATGTAAACAAACATGGGAACCAGATCAACAATGTTGTGCAGGGAAGCAGTCGATCTATGGAATTGATGTATCCTGCACAACATAATACTAACTGTATATCACCTTCCAGGACTATACGACATGCTGGCAGACAATCTAAGCAGACCTATTTCTCCGAATCATAAATGGTCCTTAGAGGATTTGGTCATCAAGTCCATTTTCAATCAGTAGTGTCTGTTTGCAGCTGACCAGAACAAGAAATACAAAGTATTTTGTTCCAAGGGAGGACAAAGTCTGAGTTCTCAAGAAGATGCCTTCCTAATCCCCTGGGTTCAGGCCATATTGTATGTTTATTCCCCCAGTTCCTCTGACCCTACGTGTGTTAAGGAAGGTCAAACCGGACAAGGCCTCAATCATCCTAATAGCCCTAGACTGGCCCAGGCAATACTGGTTCAAGGAAATCAGAAATCTCTCTGACACCTCCAGTATCTACCAGACTTAATTACTCAGAATAATGGGACAACATTTCATCCAGATTTGTTGTTCCTAAACCTCACAGCATGGAAACTCTCTGGCTAACAGTTCTGTTGATATATACAGCATATTGATTCAGAGCAGAAAGGAGTCTCCGAGGACTGAAAAATGGAAATGTTTTTCATCCATTCAGTAAACTGTTGCCCATGAGAGACATCAGTCCCTCATATCAAGTATCTATTATTCTTAAAAACTTTTGGTTTGTTGCTAAGCTCATTACGTGTGTGTTTGGCTGCTATCTCTGCACATCATCCACCAATTCACGACCATCTCATCCTTCAGTTAAAAAGTTTGTGAAAGGTCTTCTGAGAGTTTTTCCTTCAATAACTTATTTTACGTTACTTTTATCTTGGAATCTTAATGTGGTACTTATCTCCTTGGAGGGACCTCCATTTGAGCTATTAGCCTTGTGCTCATTACTCCTTTTGTCTATGAAGATGGCATTTTTTGTTGCAGTTATATTGGTAGGCCCTACCAGTTTTATGGCCATGAAAAACATGTCACAGACTGTGAAATAAGCCTTTCCACAAGAAATGTGATCTCTCCCATGTTCCTGGGAGCACCCCAGCTGGGGGCTCCTAATTGCTAGTCCCAGCTTGGCTGGCAAGACACAGGACTTGTTCTTCCACAGCACAGCCACTCTCGGGGGGAGATTAGACCCACCTCTGCATACCTCCCGCTGCTGCAGGAAGCTCCGGGGCTGGGCAGCATCCCCGAAGCTTTCTGCAGCCAGAAGAGGCTTCTGGAGGTGGTGGGTCCAATCTCCCATGTACTGTTGGGAGCACCTCAGCCAGGTGCTCCTAGCTGCTAACCTGTGTTGGGTGGGGAGATGAGACCTACCTCCAGTGGCAGCGCAGAAGTGAGGGAGCACAGGGAGATCAGTCTCACTTCCATCTGAAATCGTGATATTGACCAATTTTAAAATCCTCCGGCCTTGAAATCGACCAAAATGGACTGTGAATTTGGTAGGGCCCTATAGATCGGCATGCAGGGTCTGGGAATCATAGAATATCAGGGTTGGAAGGGACCTCAGGAGGTCATCTAGTCCAACCCCTTGCTCAAAGCAGGACCAATTCCCAATTTTTGCCCCAGATTCCTAAATGGCCCCCTCAAGGATTGAACTCACAACCCTGGGTTTAGCAGGCCAATGCTCAAACCACTGACCTATCCCTCCCCCAACCCATGTTTTCCACAGTCCAGGCTAGTGCTCTAACCACTGGACAATCCTTCCTCAGATAATTGCAAGCTCTATGGTGAAACCCCCATATATAATTTTTCACAGCGTTAAAGTTACACTCTGGTCACAACCTAAATTTCTTCCCAAAGTAATCTCTGACACTTATTTAAATCAGTCCATTCACTTACCTGTTTTTTCCCAAAGTGTGAGGCTGCATTACATACTCTGATGTTTTCCAAGCTCTGTCTTGTAGGGTTGCCAACTTTTTAATTGCAGAAAACTGAATGCCCTGGCCCCGCCCCTCGCCCACACCCCTTCTCCAAGGCCCCGCCGGCCGCTCACTCCATCCCTCCTCCCTCCATCGCTTACTTTCCCCCACTCTCGCTCACTTGCTCATTTTCACTGGGCTGGGGCAGGGAATGGGGTGTGAAAGGGGGTGAGAGCTCCAGCTGAGGTTGTGGGCTCTCAGGTGGGGCCGGGGATGAAGGGTTTGGGGGTAGAGGAGGGGGCTCCAGGCTGGGGCCGAGAGGTTCAGAGTGCAGGAGGGAGCTCAGAGCTGGGGCAGAGGGTTGGGGTGCAGGAGGGGGTGCGGGCTCCAGGTGGCTCTGACCTCCGGTGGCCCCAGCATTTCTTGGGGACTGAGGAAGACCTCACGGCTCCCAGAAAGTGATGGCACGCGCCTCCAGCTTCTAGGCGGCGCGGTGGCCAGGTGGCCTCTGCAAGCTGCTCCCGCCCACAGGCACTGAACGCCGCCCGGAGGCGCTGTCCCAAGCGCCGGCTCCACAGCTCCCATTGGCTGCAGCCACGGCGTTCCCAGCCAATGGGAGCTGTGGACCTGGTGCTGTGGGCGGCGCCTGCACGCAGAGCCTCTATGGCTACCCCTCTGCCTAGGAGCTGGAGGGACATGCTGCCATTTCCTGGGAGCCATGCAGAGCTGCTGGGCACAGAGCCTGCCTGCCCACCTTAGGCCAACCAGACTTTTAGCGGCCTGGTCAGCTGTGCTGACTGGAGCTGCCAGGGTCCATTTTCAACTGGGTGTTCCAGTCAAAAACCGGATGCCTGGCAACCCTATCATTTTGTCTAGAACAAAACCATTCAGAGAACCTCCTAGGCTAGGGAAGTAGAGCCTGAGCCCAGGCTGCCTCCCGATGAAGGATTAGCCAGGGGTGGGGAAGGAGAGCCCAGGCAGTAGGGGGTCTGGCAGTAAGCCCCAGGCAGTGGGAGGTCTGACTGTCCCCTTTATCCCCTCCATCCCACCTCCCGGGTGTGCCCAGCTCTTCTGCAAGAGCTTCAGCCACCAGGGGCTGACAGCTGGAGCTCTTCCAAAAAAAAAAAAAAGGGGGGGGGGTGGCGGCAGCACAAAACTTGTGCCTCCCTTGACACATTCCCATGCCTTCCTTGGAAGGTGCGCCCCATAGTTTGAGAACCGCTGTAATAGAGTACAGGCCACTTCCGCAGCCTCTGAGAGGGATAACTGTAGCTGATATATGTAGGGCTACTACTTATAGTAGTATACATACTTTCACTAGCCAAAGCCATTATGCTTTAGTTCAGGAATCTCATTCAGATGCCCAGTTTGGGAAGGCTGTGTTGCATTCTCTATTTAATTAGACTTGCAGTACTCTGCTCCATCTATTACTTACTGCTTGGGAGCACATGTAAACAAGCATTCAAAATGGAAAGTAAAGTTACTTTTAGTAACTGGAGTTCTTAGAGATGAATTGTTTACATGTGTTGCATAACCCACTCTCCTTTTCCCCACTACTATGCAGACCGATAGCCTGGAGTTGATAGTGGTGCTGGGACTGAGGGTGGTTGGTCACCCTTTTATATCGCATAGTGAGAAGGCCTCAAGGTCATCGGGGAGCAGGTGTGACCAACAGACACTGCTGGCTAAAGCCTTCCAATCTCCAGTGCATGGGGCATATGTATACAACTCGAAGTGGAACACATGTAAACAACACGTCTTGAATAGCTCTAGTTACTAAAGGTAAATAACTTTCCTTTCCAATTTTATTTTTCTTTCTTGCCTATGGATGTTGTACTTCATTTCTGGGAGATTTTTGATGGGCGTTCGTAAAGAGACCATATGAACAGGATTACAGCACAGCTTTTGAACTGTATTCATAATTTTTTAAAATTTTTGAATAGAGTAGATTTTTTAAAAATAGCATTTAAGATTCCTGAGGATATTCCTTAGCAGCCGGTAGCAATTTTTATAACATTATAGATCAAAAGTTCAGTCTAAATTATAAGATAGTGTTGTTTAAAGTATAAATCTCTCTTTGCTATTGCCACTTAATTTTAAAGATTGCATTTATTTCTTTTAAATATCCATTTTTTAAATTTAATCAAATTCCATTGTTAATTTATTTAAAAAAATTAATATATTATTATATGTCAGACTTTGGGAGACACAGGACTTAGAATTCTAAAGGGACCAGAATGTAATGTTAGTCAATTTTTTAAAATTTATTAGAATTTAGCTAATTTACCCTAATGACTGGGAGGTCTATTGTGAATTACTGAATTTTGTAAATGAGCAAAAAGTAAAAAACAAAACAACAACAAAATCAGATTATAAAGTATAATTAATTTTGACAAAGTATAAGATGGAGGACAGGGACTTCGGTTCTGTCGCAGTTCTTGAGTTAACTATATCAAAGGGCAAGTCACTTTATTTTTTTATGTCTCTCTCTCTCTCTCCATCTATAAAATTGTAAATTTAAAGATGCTAGTTATTACTATTCATATTCTGCTAGTAATTTTAATGTAAATTATTATTGTTTAATACTTACACTGGGCACTGTGCTGTGCAATTCAGAAAAATAGAATAATCCCTTCCTTAAAGCACTTTCAAAAGTGAAGTTTCAGTAATATGAAATCCCAGCATTAGTTTTTCTTTCAGATTATAAATTGTGCAACTCATCAGTATACTACTGTATACAATAGTTCACCTCTATAAAACCAGCATATCATTTTAATGTGGAATCATTAGCATTTAGACAAAACCTATATCTATTAGTCCACTGTTATTTAAAGCTTTGTTTACTATTAAACACAATCTTTTTTGTCCATGAGAACTCCTTTTAGTGACATCCTAGTTTTGATTCATAGCAAAGTCTACATAAATCTCCCTTCTTTTTATAACTGTGCGTCATAAATTCTTAAATACAGCACAGGCAAAGAAACTGTAACTAGTTTGAGAAGGACGAAAAGTAGTGTGATGCGCTTATGCTTTCCCAAGGGATCTTAGAGCAACAAGCAGGTTATATTTAAATATCACTTTGTACAGTGTTAAAATATTGACAATTTGTTTGTAGCTTTCAGTAACTGTTTAAATCATGGTTTCACTAACGTGCCTGCATAAACTGCTGATTTAATTTATTTTAGCACCATTAGCATGGTTAAGTTTGTTATGGAGATGCCACTTGTGGCTTGATAAGAATATTGAGTTGAGTTTTGCACTTAAAGTAGGGATTTTTAACCCCTTTGCTATATAGGAAGAATACATCATATCCTTCCTAAAATTACACCTCTTTGAATATAGAATTTTCTGAGAATTTATAAGTGAATCTGTTAATTAGTCTAGGAATGGTTAAGAAACAGGCCTTAAAATCTAACAGCGGGTGCTATTTTTTTTTTTTAATTTGGACTCAGATTCTCTTAATAACAGAAAAATGCACAGGTCTGTTTGAGCCATGTCAACAACCTGTGGCATTCCTGCACAATGTATCCATTCCGGATATTTGCAAAGCCGCCACATGGGCCTCAGACCATACCTTTGCCAAACACTATGCCAATACACACGACCCCAGAGCGGATGCCATAGTAGGCCTTACTGTCCTTTCTGCTGCTACCATGCACCTAACTCCAAAGTCCCCCCAACCATAGTGGGTACTGCTCTACTTTCACCTTGAGTGGAGCACCCACAGAGACAGCACTTGAAGAAGAAGAGAAGGTTACTCACCTTGTGCAGTAATTGAGGTTCTTTGAGATGTGTGTCCCTGTCTATGCTCCACTACCCCTCCCCTCTACTCTGGAAAAAAGAGGACTCTACGGTAGAGGAGGAACTGAGGGGGTCATGCTGTGCGCGCACTGAACAGACTCCAGCAATGCCACGAGACAGCAGCTGCGCATGCGTGGCCTGGCTAGGCACTGCTACTGAAGATGTCTAATCAATGGCGCTGGGACGCACCATCACCTAGAGTGCAGCACCCACAGGGACACACATCTCAAAGAACCTCAGTTACTACACAAGGTGAGTAACCTTCTCTTATGAAAGCATATCAACTAAGTGGTTATTTGAAAAACATAATTTAGGGGAAAAAAGTTAATTTAGTAAAATGAAAATACAATCCTGTTTTCCTATTCATTGCTCAGCAGAAGCAATGGGGAGGGAGAGGGAAACCACATTTATATCTAATCCCCGATAGCCTATTTGTACAAGAAGTAAGAATCCTTATTTGTTTTAACTAAATAAGTGATATTAATTCATGTTCAACAGAAATGTACATAATGTAAATTTTGCATTCAGTAATATGAAAAAATGAAATGCTCAGTTAGTGAATTTATTTTTATATCTTATATAGGGAAATACTATTTCAAATACTACACTGTACTGTTGTTTGCTTCAATGCAAAGGATTTTTTGAGAACACTGCTTCATGTTTATGGTGATGATATTAACTGGAAACAAGGTAAGATGTTTTGTGCCTAATTATGCCATCTTTGCATTGGCAAAACTCCTATTGAAATCAGTGTATAATTGATAATAAATATACTTTATTAAAACAATTATACAGTGACATTAATAGTTTTACATGTAATTTTAAAGACAGAATCATATCAGAACTGACCCTTACCCACTCTTTCTGGACCGGGGCTCAGAGACTTTTGCGTTGCTCTGCCCAGATCATGGGCCAGAACCTCTAACTGTTTGCTGCTCTGTCCTGACTATAGGCAGGAGTCAGAGACTGGTTGGTGCCTCGCTCTGCTTGAGGATCTGGGGCCCAGAGACTCATTTGCTGCTCTGCCTGGACTGCAGGCCAGAGCCATAGGCTGTGCAATGCTCTGCTAATTCCCTGACAGTGAGCAATGCACAGTGAGTGGCCTCCCACTGACCCAGAGTGGGAGGGACTACTGCTAACCCACTACGCAACCGTAAATCTCTGACTGCCAGAGGCTGGGAGGGGAAGATGGGGGTGGATCTCTCCAAAATTGTCCTGTTCTGTATATTCCCTTTGAAGTTCTGGTATCTGCCATTGTTAGAGACAGGATACTGGGCTATATGGACCATTGGTCTGACCCAGTATGGCAGTTCTTATAATTTTGGAAGTCTCCAGGATTCTTTGAGTAGTGTCCTGACGGGTGCTCCACTGTCGGTGTGTCTGCATCCCTGCACTGCTGATCGGAGAATTTTGGTAATAGTATCCATTCCGTTTGCGCATGCGCTGCTCCTCACCTGGCACAAAACTAGCCAACGTGCCTGGGCGAGTCCTCCTCAGTGCCTTCTCAACCATCCCTGGTTAGAGATGGAGCTGGAGCTGTTCGTTTGCAGATTAACTCTTTCAGAATTGCTATTTTTTATCTTCCCTTGAAGCCTTTTTTCTTTCCCAACTTTATTTGCATTTTATTTTGGCCTTGCCTTAAAAAACAAACAAACAGTCTTCTGCCAACACCCTGGACAAGGGTATGCCCGGCTCCCCAGGCTTCAAAAAGTGCCTCAGTTGAAAGGAATCTATCCCAGTGACTGACAGACGCTCGCAGTGTGTTCACTGCCTGGAAGAGAAACACATTCCATAGAAGTGTTTCTTGTGTCAGCGACTGAAGCCCATATCCAGGAAAGAGAACTGAGACTCAAACTTCTACTCATGGAGTCAGGTCTTCAACCTCTGGAGTCCTGGCAGGAACCCTCACCGCAACCCTCTCCTTTGAAGGGAGGTGAGTCCAGGGAGACACCTGCGAACCACTCACATAAGGCCTCTAAGAAAAGGTTTGCGAGGCCGCATAGTGAGCCCCAATCAAGCCCAAAACAATCAGTATCATTGGTACCAACGGCACCGAAGCCATCTATATCTGGTACCATGGGCATGGTGGTACCAAGTTGACAGAGCAAGTTGGGCTGCCTAAAGACCCAATGGGCACAAGCAAAGAAGCTCCAGTACTGTGGGGGGCATGAAAAACATAGGCGTGTGCAGCACAAAGGTGGACAGTCTCAGCCACAAATTCCCACATGACCACGAGTGGGAAATAGATTCAGTGTTCCTCCATGACATATTCCAACAATGGGGGACACCGACAGTAGACCTATTAGCTACTTACAAGAACAAGAAATGACCACAGTACTGCTTTAGAGTGGGGATCGGACAACGCTCCATGGGAGATGCTCTCCTCCTTTTCTGAGACAAGGGTCTTCTTTACACCTTTCTCCCATTCCTTCTAATACTGAAAGTCCTGTTGAAAGTGAAAAGAGAGAAAACAAACATCATATTGATTTCTCCCACCTGGCCCAGACAGAAATGGTACCCTTACCTGACACAGTTGACACTGTGCACCTATGACTCTTCCAGTCACTCCTTACCTGCTATCCATCCCAACCTGCGGATTCTTTGACTCAAAGCCTGCCTCCTTCATGGTTCCAGCACATAGAGACATCTTGCTCTGAGGTGGTACAGGAGGTGTTATTACACATTAGGAAAGGAGGTACTCATTGTACCTACCTACAAAAGGAAAAGGTTTCAAATCTGGTGTCGGCCCAAAGGTGTCACCCCAAATGCAGCCACCCTACCAGTAGTCCTGGACTACTTGTTGACTCTCAAGAAATCGGGTCTCTCTCTATTAGCTCGCTAAAGATTCACCTAGCAGCAATTGAAACCTTCCACCAGCAGGTAGAAGGGTACTCAGTCTTTTTCTATCCAACTACAAAGAGGTTTCTCAAAGGCATAGCAGACCTCTTTCTCTAACCCAGACTTCCCAGTCCTCAATGGGTCTCAACCTAGTGTTAAAAGGACTGACTAGACCTCCATTTGAACCCATGAACACTTGTTCATTAACTCTCCTTTCAATGAAGACAGCATTCCTGATCACCATTACCTCAGCAAGAAGGATCGGGGAGATAGTGGCTCTAATGGCGCATCCCCTGTTCACTGTGTTCTTCTCTGACAAAGTCACTCTTAGACCACATCCAAAGTTCATTCCCAAGGTGACTTCAACATTTCATATAAATCAGCTTATTTGGCTTCCAACCTTTTATCCCAGACCTCATCAGGATAATAGGGAAGGCATCCTCCATACGCTAGATGTGAGGAGAGCCTTGGCCTTCTGTTTGGACAGAACAAGAGATTTCAGAAAGTCTCTGAGACTCTTCCTCTCCATTGCAGATAGGTTAAAAGGTACAGCGATTTCAGCTCAAAGACTCTTCAAATGGGTCTCGAACTGTATTAAGCTCTGTTACCTGATGCGTAATGTAACACTCCTGTCTTCAATATGCATGCATTCTACGAGATCGGTTTCCTCTTCCATCACCTTCTCCAAGGATATCAGAAAATCTGTATCAGAAATCTGCAGAGCAGCTACCTGAGCATCTTGCACATACCTTTGCAGAACATTATGCCATCCTGGGGGACTCGACTGCAGATGCCAGATTTAGTGCCATGGAGCCAGCATCTATAACAGTCTCGACTCTGAAGCCCCAGTCACTAGTGGTGGGCACTTCTCGGGAGTCACCTACAGTGTAGAACCCGTAGGGACACTACTCAAAAAAGAAGTTACTCACCTTTGTGCAGTAATGATGGTTCATCGAGATGTCTCTCTCTATGGGTGGTCCACGACCCACCCTCTTCCCCTCTGTGGTAGAGAAGGAATCGAGGAGGGTTTGCCTGTGCATGTTGGCTAACCTCCTGGTAGACGAGGAACAGCTCAGGTGGAATGTACAGTGATACCAAAGTTTTCCAATCAGCAGCACAAGGATGCAGACACATCTACAGTGGAGCACCCATAGGGGGACACACCTCAAAGAACCATCATTACTGCACAAGGTGAGTGACTTCTTTCCCTAGGTTCTTTGTTCCCTTTTCCTTTGTTCTTCTATGACTGGAAAATTTATGGATTCATGGAAAACTCTCCTCATATGTTTTAGTCTCTAAGCGTAGGAATCCAGTTAATATGGCTTCTTTAGAGAAAGGATAACCTGTAATTGTGCTTCTTGGAAGATATCTTCTGACCGGATTCTTACTCATCCACCTGTGTCCCCTCACTATTGAGGAGGAGGCAATAATTTTTCAAAAGCTGATTCTTTTTTTCTGATGGACTCCTCCTACCTTATAAATATTCGTTGACTGTTAGTTACACTTAGAATTTAGGGATAACTCCACTTCCTTCTCTTGAAGAAACTACATTAGAGTGATCCAGGGAGTACTGAGGCATTGGTAATTGGTCTCAGAATAGGGCTAAACTACCTGGGCTTCAAAAACCCCAACTCTTTGAGATTTAGGGGGTTCCAACTTTCTTTGCACTAGCGAGTGGAAGTAGAAAAGTAGGAATCTGGTAAAACAATACAGTCAGACAAGTAGTATTACAAGTAAATAATTATCCCTTCACTGTAGAAACTCAACTTTGAACTACTGGTATCACCCAGTTTATTCCTCAAATTTAAATTCTCTACCTTTTAAAAACATCTCTTCCCAGGCACTCAACAAAAGTATGAGTCATAGAGTATTGACTGTAATTTAGATCTTAGTTTTATTGTCATAGGAATGTGTCTTCAAAAAAGATGGGAAAGTGCTACTTTGCAAAACCTTTTTTTTTAGTCTTTTGCTATAATGTAAATAAATTTGAAATATTCTTCTTTGAGTGCTTTCTTATGTCCACTCCGTGTTAGGTGTGTGCACTGTTGCCGGCGATTTTTCCCTCCGTGGTATCCATTGGGCTGGCTCTAGCACCTTCTGTTGCTGCGTGCTTATGCACCGGTAAAAGGGGCACCACCAGCCACAAACATTCTCAGTTCCTTCTTACCGCCCATGACAGTTGCTTGAATGACCCGTCTTGCTTTGGCAAGGCTTCTCCCCAGTAGTTTTTGGACTATAACTCTTAGTTTATCATTGTTTAGAGTATATAGTTATTGTGATTAATGTTAGTGTACATAGTTACTGTAAATATTCCCTATCATCAAGGGACATGCCTCTGTCCCCGGGCTTCAAACCTTGTGCCTCCTGTGGCAAACCTATGCCCATGAGCAATCTGCACTCCAGCTGGTTGAAGTGCTTGGGGGAAACTCATGTGAAGGACAAATGCCAGATCTATTGGGACTTCAGACCCCATACTAAAAAAAGACAGACACATCAGGTTGATGACTATCATCATGGAAGCTCCCCTCACACCTGCCTCAGAGCTGAGCTGCTCTGATTTGGCACCGAGCACTTCGGTGTCAGTGCAAAGTGCTCCTCCAGAACCAAGCTCTTCCTGGTAACGTTTGACATCTCTGGTGCTATGGAAAAAGCACAAAAAATAGCGCCCCATAGAGGGCGCTCACTGTTGCAGAAGAAGGACAAGCGGGGGGTGGGGAGGAGGAGGGAAGGAATCACGGTGAGACCTGTGCCACACTTCCACTCCTGGCTCCGTGATGGCACCATCAACTATGCCCAGAGCATTGAGTCCGGTGTGGTATCCTCCGCTCACACCCGGAAGCCACCGTGGCACCAGCAATCTGACTGTTCCATCAACAGGAATTTACTATCTCTCCCGGTCCCCCTGCCCAACTCTGATGGGATACCTGCCAGCTCTGATTACTGGAAGGAGCAAGGAGCATCGAGCTCCTTCCCGGCACTGGGCCCTCCAGCACTCTCTAGAGGCAAGCTGTCCCTCACCCTGATGTCCCAACCATCTCTAGTCTGCCACAGGTCCCTGGATCCCCGGCATCACATGGAGGCAGAGGCAGGTACCACTGTGCCATGGTCTCTAAGAGAGGACTTCTCTTCCAAGTCTGAAAGGGAACCCTGTGTGTAACCTCAGGGTCACCACCAGTACCCAGTCAACATGCCACTGGACTTTGGTACTGGTCCCCCAGATGGCACCTGGCCAGCAGGTTGCTGACTGATACAGTGGCCTTACAGAACCCCTGGGGCTTTCCCCTCATACCGGGTCTTCCCTTCCATTGCCTCTCCTACTCAGATTTCCAAGAGGCAGGCTTCTGCTTCTTCCCGCCCGGCACCAGACCCCGACTTCTACAGCCAAAAGTTCCTTTACTGAGCCCCTCTCTGCTTCCTCATCATACCCCACTCACAGTGGTTGTTGGTCAGTGAGGACCCAGGGTTCAGAGGTGCATCTGTGTGAGTTCCCTTCCCACCTGGGGAAGAAGGCACCTTGCTCCGCCATCTGAGCACTTGGTCTGGCTGGCCGCCTTGCCGGCCGCCGCTTCTCTCCACGAGCCTCCTCACCAGCTGCTGTTCCTCTCACCAGTCACCGTCTGCTACCTGCCTCTATGCTGTGACCTCTGTAAGTCAGGCTCTTGAGAGTACACCCAACCCTTAGTGACTTTCGGTTCTTAGTGAGCAATTAACATAACAAAAGACTCCTAATGGAGCCTATTTAGCTCTGTCTTTGAACTGTGGGGAGGAACAGGTTAAACCAGACTGGCGACCCTTAGGGAGAGTCCACACCTCCTGGCTGGGACACCTGTCTCCACCCCTCTTACTTTCACAGGTATCTGACATTTGAGCCCTTGGCTTATTGAGGTCCTTTCAGCTGAAGGTGACCCCCTCATTTAGGACAGTTAAGCACAGTTCTTCAAGTACTGTCCCTGTGGGTGCTTCAGGTGTTGGTGCATCCCGGCACTGCTGATCAGAGATTTTTGGTTGCAGTGCCTGGTTGGCACGCGCATGGGCAGTAGCTGTCTCGTGGTGTCATTGGCGCTTCACCTAGCACTCGTGCGGCCCGACCCCCTCAGTTCCTTCTCAACTATCGTCGGCTGCAGACGGCGCTCCAATGGTAGTGTCAGAAAATAACTTACAAGATGCGTTTACTTATCCCCTTTACTCCTACAATAAAGAGAACAACATTGATAACAACATTTCACTGCCCCTGCTTTCAGTACTAAAGTGATTTGTAACCCAACACCAGCCAAAGTTGATCACTTTGAGCAACACAGCTCTATCTGCTGGATATCTAGGCAGAATAGGTGTGTTCATGTAAATACAATTTGCTCCTGAAGTCTCTCCCCTTTTCCAACTAGCTGTTGGGAGAGTTCATTCAGACCTTGCTTATAACTCTACCCACCGATTGTGTTAGCAGCCAATGAGAGAGACAGGCAGGGCCAGCTGAGTGCTACCCCCAAACAAAAAGACGCCAAGAAACTGGGTCTTTTTGGAAGAAAGGATTATTCGATGGGTAGCCTCCAACTACGTATCTCTAACCAGCAACCTTTGCTGAGGAGATACAACTATTATCTGTGGGACTCCTTGGGTAAATTTAAGGACTCCCTGCCTCAAAATTAAAGGCAGCAGGTCATTGCCCTCTTGGAGGGTAAGAATGGGCTGGGACCTCTCTCCAGGCAGCTCTGGATGCAGCCAACTTGGCAGCCAGAATAATGGACTCCATGAGGTGGTGATCTTGACTCCTGTCCTTGGGACTTCCTCACAAAGTCCAACCATCCACGGCCACTCCTTTGAATGTTCCTCGTTATTCTTGGAGCAGATGGACACACGACTTCACAGCCTGAAGGACTCAAGGGCCACCCTCCAGTCTTTAGACCTTTACGCTCCGATGGCTTCCAGGAAGTTATTCAGGCCCCAGCAGCCTCCTCATTCTCAGCATCAGAAGTTATCAACTGTGCCAACCACTCCAGTCCACCTCAACCTCCCAGCCAGGGTCTCAGAGGTACTCTGAGGGGCCCAAGTGGCCCTTTTGAAGGTGTGCCGTCACTGCTTCAGATCCAACTTCCCTTTTATTTTTGGACTGTCTGTCCCATTTCAGCCTAGTGTGGTCCCACACAACCTCGGACCATTGGGTACAAAGTACAGTGACAGTCAGCTATACCCTTCAGTTTTTGTCTACCCTCCCTATCACCCACCATCCCCGTCCCTCTTCAGGGACCCTTCTCATGAGCAATACTTCGTCCAGGAGGTGCAATCCCCCTTACGAATGGGGCCCTGGAGGAGGTTCTGCAAGACGTGAGAGGGAAGGGGTTTTACTCCCAATATTTCCTTATCCCAAAGGCCGGGAGGGGCCTCCAGCCCATTCTGGACCTGTATTGCCTCAACAGATATCTCAAGAAACTGAGCTTCTGCATGGTCTCCCTGGCCTCTATCATTCCCACTCTGGATCCAGGGGACTGGTATGGCACCCTCGACTTAAAGGACACATATTTTCACATTTCTATCTTCCATGGCCACAGAAGATTTCTCAGATTTATTGTGAATCAACACCACTACCAATTCACCACCCTACCGTTCAGCCTCTCTGCATCCCCTTGTGTTTTCATGAAGTATATGGCAGTAGTAGTGGCCTTGCTCAGACGGCGAGGCATCCAGGTCTATCCATAACGCGACGACTGGCTGACCAAGCTTCGGTCAGAGGCTCAAGTACAGAACAGCATCAGCACTGTCCAAGCCACCTGCAGAGCACTGGGTCTGCTGATAAACAAAAGCCAACTCTTGTCCCAGTTCAGAGAATAGAATTTATTAGGGCAGTGCTTGACTTGACCTAAGCCATGGCCTTCCTGCCGGAGACCCGATTCCAGACCATATCGGACCTGATGTCCGATGTCATGGTCCACCCAATTACGACAGCTCGGGTTTGCCTCAAGTTACTGGGGCACATGGCTGCAAATACTTACATGGTTCAACATGCAAGATTGTGCCTCAGACCCCTCCAGATGTGGCTAGCTTCAATGTTCTCCCCGAGCAGACAACACTTGGATTCAGTGCTAACAATTCCTCCCCTGGTCCTTGCCTCCCTGGACTGGTGGAAAGAGTCAAGATCAGAAGTGATGGGGGGTGCCCTTTGTTCCCCCACAAACCGTCAGTGTCTTTGGTCTCAGATGTGTCAGACCTAGAGTGCGGAGCCCACCTCAACAACTTCAGGACTCGGTCTTTGGTCCCAAGAACTCTCCCTGCACATAAATGTAAGGGAGTTCAGGGCGATTCACTTAGTATGCCAAATGTTCCTTCCTCAGATCTCAGGCGAGGTGGTGCAAGTCCTGACAAACAATACTGCAGCCATGTTCTATATCAACAAGCAGGGAGGGGCTCAGTCCTTGACCCTGTGTGGACATGAGCCAGCACCCACAAAGAAAAATTAGCAGGTGCTTAGCACCCACTGGCCGCCAAGCTACCCTCCCACCTCCCCACTCCTGCCCATTGGCAGCCCTCACTGATTAGCTCCTTCCCCTTCCTCCCAGTGTCTCCTGAACACTGTGGAACAACTGTTCAGCAGCATGCAGGAGGCGCTGGAAGGGAGGGGGAGGAGTGAGGATGGGGCACACTCATGGGAGTGGGTGGGAAGAGGCCGGACGGGGTGGAGCAGGGGCAGGGCCTGGAGCTGAGTTGGGGTTGAGTACCCTGGGGTAAATTAGAAGCTGGCGCCTGTGGTCTGAAATCAAGGCCCTTATGTTGGAACTACTTTACACAGTGTTCTTCAAGGACAAGGTCCAACTGTACTCCCACCCGGCCTTCCTGCAAAAGGTGGTGCACAATTCCATAGCAACCAGGCCAACTCTTCGTAGCGATAGAAGAAAGGAGAGGGCTACCTGTGTCAACCCAGAGGATCTCGTCCTAGATAACTGCCTGTATTCAGGCTTGCTACAAGCAGGCAAATGTCCTGCCTTCAGCCATCTTAACTGCTCACTCCACAAAAGCTCGGACTTTGTCAGCAGCATTCCTCATACAGGTCCCAGTCCAGGACATGAGCAAGGCCACAACCTGGTCATCAGTACATACCTTCACATCTCACTATGCCATCACTCAACAGGCCAGAGACGATGCCAGATTAGAGAGTGATGTTGCAGTCAACATGTCCATGAATTCTGAGCCTATCTCCTGGGGTACTACTTGTGAGTCACCTAACGTGGAATGGACATGAGCAAGCACTTGAAGAAGAAGAAAAGGTTACTAACCTTTTGTAACTGTTGTTCTTTGAGATGTGTTGTTCATGTCCATTCCATGACTCTCCCTCCTACCCATCTGTTGGAGTAAACCAGCAAGAAAGAACTGAGAGGTTGTGTGGGTGGCGGGGTATCTTGTACCAGCGCATAAGCGCGCGGCAGCAAAGGGCACTAGTTGGCCCGACAGATACCACTGAGGGAAAAATCTCTGGCAATGGTGCATGCTGTGTGCACACATCTAATGTGGAATGGATGTGAGCAACACATCTCGAAGAACAACAGTTACTAAAGGTCAGTAACCGTTTTTTATTAAATCAGCAATGAATGATTAAAATAGTTTTTTATTTTTGTAGTGGCTGATTGTGTTGTGTTAGATCCAAGGATTGCTGCATGGCTGATAAACCCCAGTGACACTGTCCCCTCTTTTGAATATTTGATACATAAGCATTTTGAAAAGCCTGTCTCAGAAAGAACAGTGAATATGAATGCAGATTCCTTGAGAAATACATTGGTAAGTAGTTTTTAGAGACTCATAGTCAGATAAACCAAACAGTGAAATAGTAAAGATATTTAGATACTTTGTAAGGTACAGTAGAGAAAAATATACCAGAAAAATACATGCAGGATTTTCTTCTGAGAGCGAAGGGTTATCTTGGTTAGCAATATATGCCAGATAATTGGTATAGAAGAATCAGGGCTTGTTGTATTCTGTGGGCCAATGGAATCAAATTCCCTATGAGTAGCTCCTAAATCCTGCAGAACAAACCCTAAATTCCATGGCAACATTAATTAATGTTATCAACATGAAATCTCCTTTGTTCTCTTCCTCCCACTCCTTGGCTGCAAGCTGGACTGCAACTCTCACTCCCAGCATCTCCAATGCCCTGCTGCCTCGTTGCATGGAATAGTACAGGGTGCATGCATCATAATCTAATTAATTCTCCTTTGTGAGGTAAATTGAAAAGAGAGATGCATTTGCAGGCAGAGTGCTGGTAGGGTGAGAAAATACAAAATGTTGAGCACTTGGCTGCAGCAAAATGGTGAATTCCATGCCAGAAATGCTGAATTTCATGGCATCTTGGGAAAATGTCAAATTACATAGCCATGGGATCATGGGGAACTTTATGTACAACTACACAACATGCACACAGAAAATCTGTGAATTTGTCACAGTCAGTATGATAGAAATTTTGTTTAGTTGCTGCTCTGATGACTAGGAGATTGCTGAGCAATGTTTGGTTGCCGAGTTGCTGGCATTTGTTGTGAATTCTCACTTAACAGAGTGAGAAGGCTGTCATCTTCCACTCTGGAAGAAATATATGGCATGAGGCAATGGTAATTGCCATTCCAAAGCGTGAAAAGCCCCCTGATGAAGCGGGAAGCTATAGGCCAATTTCTCTACTATGTACGACCTATAAACTTCTTGAACATATCCCCCTCAAAAAAAACGCCCTTTTGCTGAGCCAATTATCTCTGTCGAACAGGCAGGCTTCTGGCCAAAACTTAGTTGTTGTGACCAAGTTCTGGCACTCACAACTCACATTGAGGCTGGCTATCAAAAAACCCCCTAAAGACTGGTGCAGTATTTGTTGTCCTGTCATCTGCGTATGATACTGTATGGATTAAGGGCCTGATGCTGAAACTTGCTAAAATTATACCTTGCTACCAAACACTTCACCTGCTGTGGACCATGCTGAGTAACAGATGCCTGCGGATGTACCTGGGTAATAAGACCAGCTCACCTCGTAACATAGACAAAGGGCTACCATAAGGCTCTGTACTTGCACCAACCCTTTTTTATATATACATAAATGAGATACCTCCAACTAAATCACGAAAATTTGGATATGCAGATGATCTTGCCATGACGATCCAAGGTAGCTGCAAAGATCAAAATGAGAGCCAACATAATCCTGAAATTAGCAGGTACAACCTGGAGTGCATCAGCATCAGTGTTGTGAATATCTGCAGTAGCACTTGTATATTCAGTAACTGAATATTGTGCACCAGTATGGATCAGATGCAGCCGCACATGACTTGTGGAAACACAGCTAAATACTGTGATGCGGTGCATCACGGGAACCCTTAAGTCGACTCCAACACCGTGGCTACCTGTTCTAACATTGCTCCCTCCTGGCTTGGAAAGTAGATTGGGCTAAACAAGACTTAAAAAATAAGCACCGTGTGCCAGATCCCATGCAGAAGGTTCCTGGGTTTGACCTTCCACGCTCATCTTGGTCAATTCTGAACTGAATTTGTACCAACCATGGTAGATGCAGATATCTAATGAACAAATGGAAAATCAAGGACTCCCCAGTGTGTGTGTGTGTGGTTCCCCACGACAGACCATCAGACATATCACTACCTACTACCCAATTTATAAATATGAAGGAGGCATTACTGCAATAAATTCTGCTATTACTGATGTAGTCATTTGACTCGATCAACTTCAGGTGAAATTGTAGTTGCTGTTCTACACTAGTCATATGAAAGAAGAAGAATAGAAATGTTTTGTCTATTTAATGAAGCTTTTTAAAAAAATAGAATTCTTAATTGTTAGCCCTGCTGAAATAGAAATGTTCCACAGAAATCATCATTCTGCTGGCAAAACTTTTTCATGAACAATGTTATGTAGCCAAGGGTTTGGGGTCATATTTTTGGCCACAACAGTGTAGTCTGAGCAAAAATTTGAGACCCAGTTTGGAGAGACAAGGCTTCATAGGATGTGTTATTTATTCTGGGAGTTTAGAGAGTTAGGGAGAACTATTCAGATCTCAATCTGTGTCCAGTAGTCTAAATGAAGTGTTATTTTTGATATCACTAAAACAGTCTTGTCTCTTGTATACCCTATAAGAATGCTTTAAAAAATTCCAAAACATCTAGCTTATCTGAGGAATTTTATTGACTGATGCTGTAGAAATCCTTCACTGAAATTAGGTTTCGGAGTAGCAGCCGTGTTAGTCTGTATTCACAAAAAGAAAAGGAGTACTTGTGGCACCTTAGAGACTAACAAATTTATTTGAGCATAAGCTTTCATGAGCTACAGCTCACTTCATCGGATGCATTCAGTGGAAAATACAGTGGGGAGATTTATGTACACAGAGAACATGAAACAATGGGTGTTACCATACACACTGTAAGGAGAGTGATCACTTTCTCCTTACAGTGTGTATAACAACACCCATTGTTTCATGTTCTCTGGGTATATAAATCTCCCCACTGTATTTTCCACTGAATGCATCCGATGAAGTGAGCTGTAGCTTACGAAAGCTTATGCTCAGATAAATTCGTTAGTCTCTAAGGTGCCACAAGTCCTCCTTTTCTTTTCACTGAAATTAGTGGAACATTTAGATTGAACGTACAGTAATAGACATGTCTTGAAGTTCTTATTAGGTATCCTAAAACACTCATGTTTAAAAAGTGTATTTTTGTACTGCAAGGTGCATGCAATACTCAGACATAATGGGAGTTTTCCTCTACTTCCTCCCATTTATTGTGTAGCTGTCTTGTTGCCTTCTGGGGGTTTCCACCTTCTGGCTACTACGTTACTTACTCTTCTTTGTCTTCTGTGCCAATCCCCTCCCTTGCTTGTGACTGCCTCTGTACTACATCATTCTATGTGAACCACAGCTGCATTTCACTCTCCATCCCATGGCGCATACAGAAGGGAATGAAGTGGTGTAGCGTAAGCAAAGGGAGGAATGAAATAATCAAGTAGTGTGTCATAGGAGGAAAAAGTGGGCAGGTTAGTAAAAGACAGAGGAATGCAGCAAGTAGACGAGAGAACATCCAGGAAGAAGAAGGGCAATAAGAAATTGGGGGAGTATGGTGAGTTAATAATATGGAGAGAACACTGGGCATGGGAATGGGATGTACAGAATGAGAATATCATTTTAAGAAAGAGAGCGGAGTATAAGAAAAGAGGAGAGGTAATTGAAAATGGAAAATACTCCCAGGAAGCGGGAAAGAGAAATGGGCAAGAGATTCTACTCTTTCCACAAAAAAGAAAAATGTTCAAATTTTAGTGAAAAATATATATATAGAGAAGACAGAGTAGAGCCAAGCAAGAGAAGGAAATAAGAAATTAAAAAAATTAAAAAGGTAAATGAGATAAGTACATCTTGTTGCATTTCCCACACGTCTCTTATTTTGGTGGTTAGGAGGAGGAAGTGATAATTGTTAATTTTACCCTACCCTACCTAATTTTATTTAACCTTAACTTTAGTCTAGTCAAGCAGTCAACAGAAGAGAAACATTTTACAACCAACTAGATTAACTGAGAAGAGTTTTCATAAATTCCATGCCAGAGTGGCAAGTAATTTTCTCCTTTTCACCCAAGACCACTCACACAGCCTCTCAAAATTTAAAGCTCTGCAATGTAATCTGATGATCAGCACTATTGGGTTTAATGGAAATGAACTGTATAGACTGCCTAATTAAAAATACTGGACACTTCTGCAAGAGATGAGGTGACAACAGTTACCTTGAACTAGTTTTCATGATTAAAAACTTTGTTTTTGAAGGCTCATTCACAGAATGAAGATCTTCATTTTAAGGAGGAAACATCAGTTTAGTTAAATAAATAAATAAATAAATAAAATAAAGGATGATGCTGTAGAAGAGATGAAAGACACTGAGTCTGTCTGTACACTTGGAGCTAGGAGTGTGATTCCCAGCTCATGTAAACATACTCATGCTAGCTCTGCCTCAAGCTAATGTGCTAAAAATAATAGTGTAGACACAGTAGCATGGGCAGTGTTGAGTGCTTGCATGGGCTAGCCTCCTTGAATATGTACCAACCAGTTCCAGGTATATTTGTACTTGGGGAGGCTAGCCAATGCAGAAACTACAGAACCCAAACCACCAAAAAAGAAAACCAACCTTCTCTTGGTGGCCTCTGACTCAGATGATGAAAATGAACGTGCATCAGTCTGCACTGCTTTGGATTGTTATTGAGCAGAACCCATTATCAGCATGGAAGCATGTCCTCTGGAATAGTGGCCGAAGCATGAAGGACATATGAATGCTTAGCATACCTGGCACATAAATACCTTGCAATGCTGGCTACAACAGTGCCATGTGAATGCCTGTTCTCACTTTCAGGTGACATTGTAAATAAGAGGTAGTATTATCGCCCATAAATGTAAACAAACTTGTTTGTTTTAGCGATTGGCTGAACAGGAAGTAGGACTGAGTGGATTGCTAGGTTCTAAAGTTTTACATTGCTTTATTTTTGAGTGCAGTTATGTAAAAAAGATTCTACATTTGTAAGTGGCACTTGCATGATAGAGATTGCACTACAGTACTTGTATGAGGTAAATTGAAAAATACTATTTTATCTTCTTTACAGTTCAAATATTTGTAATAATAATATAAAGTGAGCACTGTACATTTCATATTCAAAGTTGTAATGGAAATCAATATGATTGCATGGCTATTGAGAGGGAAGCATAAGCAGTCATTTTATCCTCCAAGATGGTCAGCACTCTGCTGGTCTCCTGACAGACTTTATCACTAAAGGCCTACTCTTCCACATGGGTATGGTTAAACTCCTGGAGATAAACAGAAATCCCAAATACCCTGGAATTCCAGCTATTCTGGATTTTCTTCAGGACAGTATAGACAAGGGACTACAGTTATGCCTTTGTTTTTTATCTATCAAAACATGCTTCTTGGTCACTATTATGTTAGCTTGACAAGTCTGAGTTGGCAGCTCTATCCATACAGCAACACACTGTTCCATGATGACAAGTTGGTTCTAAGGACTCCAGAATCTTTCTTACCAAAGGTGAGATTTCTCTTTCCATACCACACAGGAAGAGATCCTCCCATTATTCTGTCCAAAGCCCCAGCATCCTACAGAAAAGCTGTGGCATATTCTGGATGTATGTAAAGCACTTAAGAACTACTTCAAGTGCAATGAATTGATGAGAAGATCAAGCTCCTTGTTTGTATTCTTTCACCCAAAGTGCCAAAGCCTTTTGGCATTCTACCAATCACTGGCCAGATGGATGAAGTTATGTGTAATGGAGACACATGGCATCAAGTTCACCTATTCCTGAAGACTTCTGAGATCTCTACCAATATCATCTAGCAGAAAGGATGTATGCCTCAACTGAGGAAATCTGAAGGTCTCCAATCTGGTCTTCTGTCAACAGCTTTATCAAACATTGTAAGATGGATTTTCTATCCCCTGCAGAGGCCTCTTTTGGAATGAAGGTTCTGCATGTGGTGATACGAAAATAACTTGCCATGTACTTTCAAACAGAGTTCTCTATTTCAGTCTGTTTTTTTGGTCCTTTCTTTCTTATAATTCATTACTCGTTACTTCCTAAGCATCGTATAATTGAGATGCCAGGCTACAGAATGTCGTGGCTTACCTGGTGATCTCCTTTTTGCTAGCAGCATCTCCCACAATTCTACCCGTCCCTGATGAGATTCCAGTAGCCAAAGGACAACATTTATTTTATGTCTACAATTTGTGGGCCAGATAGCCTACTGTACGTAGTTCACTGACTGGCACTATTGTTACTAATCATATTGTAAGAGTTTCTACACAGCTTTGGAATGATTCTTCTGGTGTGCAGCTGGAGAAGGGAACATAGCCAGCATGAGCTATGCTGCAACTCTGAACTGCCTTCATTTTTTCAGAGAGGAGGGGAACAGCCCAGAGTCACAGAATTGTGGCAGATACTGCTAGCAGAATGGAAATGATCAGGTAAGAAACTTTCCATTGTGTAGACATGATGGTAGAACTTTTGAAAAGGGACTGCTCAGTGCAACAAAGATAAGTCTATTCGCAGGACTTAAGGCTGGGGACTTGCTGTATATCTAACTGTATCGCAACAGAGTGGGGAGAACACTTCCATGGACTAAAACAGGAAGTAAGGCACAGGGGAGGAGCATGGCTCCATCCCATAATGCTCTCGATAACCCAGTTAACCCTATCATGATCACTTTGCTACAAGAACTTTAACTTTAGTATCAAAAGCCCAATGTTACAATATTATCTCTTAAAAGTAAGTACACCTCTTCAATATTCATGCTCAGATTGTGTTCCCAGGTGCGGTATGTAAAATAAGGAATACATTAAGTTCCAAATATTCCAGATCATACTTCCCCAGGAGCTCTTGAAATGTGATTTATCAGTGGCCTAAGAATATTACTAGATATGCAAGAGTTAGCATCAGTAGGTGCACAAGGAAAAATGCTTTCATGTTGGTTAGTCACTTAGTATTGAAGTAATAATCTTACCAGTTTTATATTAGTAATTGAGTATTCTTGATTTATTTATTTTTAAATCAGCACCAGAACTTGGTTCTAAACTTGAAGATACTTTACAGCATAATGATCGATCTGGCTGATGAATTACAGGTAAGATTTTCATAGCAAAATATACCAAAAAATTGTACCTACATAGTGATATGGTGAATGAAAAAAACATTTGTGATTTACCTTTAATTAAAAGTAAAGTCACAGTCTATATATGGAAAAAGACAAGAAGGCCTCATATGTTAAATATTATTAGACACTGAATCCACAAGTGGTGCTGTTTTCAGTAACAGAGGCACTCCCATGATTTAGGGCCATGTGTGCTAAGTGGGGTTCACACAGATTTTGAAGCAGTGAGAGCTAATGAAGGCTGTTTCCAAATCATAGTGTATATCTACACTGCAGTTGCCTCCCACCTGGTTAAACAGACTAGCATTAGTTCTGTTTGAGATACCGTGCTTAAAATAGCAGTGAGCAGGTTGTTGCATGGGTGGTGACTCAGGCTAGCTATCTGAGCCCAAACCCGCCTGACCTTTTGTCTGAGCTCAGATGGCTAGTCCAAGCTGCTGCTAGTGCCATAACCTCCTCACTGCTGTTTTTAGCTCTGTGGCTAGGGTGAGTCTCTCCATCTATGCTGGGAGGGATGCTCCCAGCTGCTGTGTAGACATAACCATAGAATTTAAGGCCAGAAGGGATCACCAGATCATATAGTCTGACCTCCTGTATATCACAGGCCATCAACACCATCCAGCCACCAGCACACCCCAAACCCAAGAACTGAAATTAGACCAAATTATCAGGAATCTAAACTACTGTGTGCCAGAGTCAGAGAATAGGAGGGACCAAGGTGCACCAATGCCTGAGGCCCCTGTAATGGCCTGTGGTTGGCATCAGAAGATTATGCCAAAAGTGTTCTCAAGATGATTTTATTTGTTTAATTTATAAGACCACAAGAGGCACCTATTTCATCTTTCAGTGCCACTAACATTTAAGTACATGCACAGTCAATATAAATCAAAGGGAAATAAGTAAATAAACCTATAGCCAAATAAAATGAAAAGAAATATTACACACTCCTTAAATGTAACCTCCTTAAGCAAGCTTTCTCTCCCCAAAAGGTATCTTAAAAAGATGAGCCTTGCAGTATATGTCTTGAATATCAATAAATACAGACTATTTTGGACCAAGGAGGAAAAATTCCAAAAGAACGGAGCTCTCACAGAAAATGGCCTGCCAGAAACCCTCTCTCTCATACTTAGGAATGTAGGAATTGCCATACTAGAACAGACCCATTTTATGTTTATTTCAGTATCCTATCTCTGACAGTGTCAAGCACTAGATGCATAAGAGTAAGATGCAAAAAACACTAGTAGTACGCAGATATGGGATAATCTGTGCCCTGTGAAAACTTTGACCTAACCTCTAATTGTTGTTAGAGATTGGTTTAAACCCAGAGTCATGAGGTTTTATATCCCTTCCAATATTCTTCGTTAGTCTTTATTGTTATAACTGAATATTCTAATTATCCACATAAATGTCAAAACTTTCTTTAAATCTTTCGGAGTTGTAGGCCTTGTGGCAATGAGTTCCATGGTCTAATTTTACAAGATGAAATTCAGTAAAGACAAGTGTAAAATACTACACTTAGGAAGGAAAAACCAAATTCCCAAATAGAAAATGGGAAATAAGTGACTAGTCAGTGATACTGCTAAAATGGATCTGGAGGTTGTAGTGGATCACAAATTGAATATCAATCAGCAGTGTGGAGCTGACAGATATACTGGGTATACTAACAGGAGTGTCATGTGGAAGACATGGGATTGTTCTGCTCTACGTTGTGCTGGTGAAGCCTCAGCTGGCGTATTGTCCAATTTTAGATGCCACACTTAAAGATGTGGACGAATTGGAGAGAGTCCGGAGGATATCTACAAAAATGATACAAAGTTTAGAAAACCTAACCTATGAGTAAAGATTTTTAAAAAAGTGTATGTTTAGTCTTGAGAAAAGAATACTGAGGGTGGGGGTAACTTGATGGCAGTCTTCAATTACATTGAGGGCTGTTTTGAAAAGGATGGTGATCAATTGTTCTGTATGTTCTGTATGAAGCATAGGACAAGAAGTAATGGGCTTAATCTGCAGCAAGGGAGATTTAGATTAGATATTAGGAAAAACTTTCTAATTATGGCTACATCTATCCTTGCACGCATACTCAGGTACGCTTCCACGTGTACCCCATACCTGTACTGAGTGTCCATGTATGCTGTACATGTGTATACCACCATCCACACTGCCGGTGTTTGGTATGTGATGTTAGCACTACCATTTCAGGGGCATATCCCAGGTTTCTGTGCATCAGAGGAGAAGCTCTAGGAACTGCCTTGCTATTTGGTATTGGTGCTGTCCTCCACCTTCATATATTTGCCGATGGCAGTTCCTGTTCACCTCTCCCTTCTGCCAAACTAGGTGGAAGATGTGGAGCAAGTGAATGATGATGTGGTTCTGCTCCTGCTCCGTCTTGGGGACATAGTTTTCTCCGGTGCAATAGGCAATGTGATGGGGCAAGGCCAGCTGGCTATAGAAAAGTAGTGGGAGATAGCTATATTAGCTCCAGGCTAAACAAATCCCTGGTACCAGGATAAGTGAAATGGCAGCTGCTCCAGGTCAATTAAGACACCTGGGGCCAATTAAGAACTTTCCAGAAGGCAGGGAGAACGTTAGGTTGATTGGGACACCTGAAGCCAATCAGGGGGTGGCTGAAACTAGTTAAAAGCCTCCCAGTTAGTCAGGTGAGTGTGCATGTCAGGAGCTGTCAGGAGTGTGCATGTCAGGGAGGAAGTTGTGCTGTTGGAGAGACTGATTAGCACACATCATATCAGGCATAAGGAAGGAGGCCCTGAGGTAAGGGTGAAGTGGAGCTTGAGGAAGTGAGGGCTGCTGTGGGGGAAGTAGCCCAGGGAATTGTACATGTCATGTTTCTAAAAGGTCAGATACCATAGCTGATACTATTAGAGTCCCTGGGCTGGAGCCCGGAGTAGAGGGTGGGCCCGGGTTCCCCCCCCCCTCTTTTGCCCCCTGATTAATCACTGAGACTGGGAGACAACAGAGACTGTGCAAGGAAGGATAACTTCTCCTCCTTTCCCTCTCTGGCTTATGATGAAAATGGCTCACTAGACTGTGACCCTTGTCTCTAGAGAGAGAAGGGTTACGTGGAGGGTCACAGTGAGCCTCTGAGGCTACCGAAATCTGCCAGGAAACGCAGAACCCACGGAGGCAAGGACAGAGCTTTGTCACAGCAATCAGTGAGAGATACTGGATGGAATTGTGCTAGAACTTTTTGAAAAGCCAAAGACAGCTGACCAAGCAGGTGACTGACAATCCACTATGGTCCCATGGAACAGATATGGTGTCTACTGCTATTGCCATGGTATGCCCATGAGTAGACTGCCGCTACTGGTCCAGGAGAATGAGCACGATGTGGTAAGATCACGTGGTTTTGGAAACCTGGGATTAGGAGCAGTGGGTTCAGAACTTCCGAATGAGGAAGCAGACCTTGATGGAGTTGTGAGAGAGCTTGCTCCAACCCTTCAGTGCCAGAGCACTTGATTTTGGAAAGCCATACCAATACAGAAGTACATGGCTTTTGCCTTGTGGAACCTGGTAACACCAGCTGGCTTCTGGTCAGTTGCAAACCAGTATGGGTTTGGGAAGTCTACTGTCAGGGTCATGGTTGTACAGATTTGTGAGACAAATAGTACTGTCATCTAGCCACGAGTGGTTGCCATAATCCAAGTACTGGACATTATAGCTGGATTTCAGAGAATAAGGTTTCCGAACTCTGCAAGGGCCACTGATGGCATCCATATCCCAATACTTTGCCCACCAAAAGGAGCAAGTGAGTATGTGGGCCGAAAAGGTTACTACTCAATCATTCTTCAGGGCTTAGTGGACCACAGAGTTCATGAACACTGTTGGAAACACAGTAAAGATTCATGACACCAGGGTGCTGAGGAGATTGGGATTGTACTTTGGGGGAAGAAGGGACTTCATTCCCTAGAAACTAAGCAGTACTCTACAGTGGGTTTGTGCCAACAGTTATTTTGGAAGACCCTGCATACCCACTCTTAGCTTGGCTCATGAAACCGTACCCCTGACATCAATGACCCTGGAAAAAGGGAACTCAACTACAAATTGCATAGATAGCGAATGGTCATGAAGTTCAAGTCTGGGTGGCTGAAAGTTCGATGATGCTTACACACCAGTCTGGATGCCAGTGTGGCCAATGCTGTTCTCATAATTGTGGCCTGCTGTGCCCTTCACAGCATATGTGAGGGTAAAGGCGGGTACTTCCATATAGTGTGGGCACAAGAAAGGACTTGTTTGCAAAGCGTTTAGACAGCCAGATCCTGCCTGCTTGCATGGTGGTCCTGGTTCTTGGAGGGCAAGAAAAATCTGGGATACCTGATGTGCATGCATTCTGGAACAGTGGGATGCAGTGGGTGACTTCTGCATTTTTGAGGGACAATATCACACCCTATGGAGCTGCTGGAGTTGCACAGGAGTGACCATAGGCACATATTTGGGTGTGAATGTACCTTTGTGGAGGATAGGTCCATCAATGGCTATTGTCCAAGATGGTCAGGGATGCAACCGCATGCTCTGAGTGTCCCTAAACCTCTGACTGCCAGAAGCTGGGACTGGATGATGGGATGGAAGATTTGATAAATTGCTCTGTTTATTTCCTCTGAAGCATCTGGCACCAGCCACTTTCACAAGACAGGATATTGAGCTTGATGGACCAGTGGTCTGACTCAGTATGGCTGTTCTTATGTTTGTGAGGGTTTGGTTCCCTGTAATTGTGTAATTAGCCATTCATTTCTGTAACTATTGACTCTTTATGGACAGTTGTGGCAGGGCACCTCCACAGCATTAACACTATGGGGCCTGAGTTTTTGCTGTGGAGTGTGTTTACTCAGTTCTGTTGCCATCATTATAAAATGCTTTGGTGTTAACGTTAACATCTGTTTTGAAGACTATATTAAGGGGAGCACTCAGTCAGTTTCAATGACCTTCAAAACAATTCTTTAAGGGTTTGGGAGGGGCTTCAGAAATTCTTTTAGCATTTGACTGAGTGCAGAGATAACAGCACTTGTCAGCTATTATGCATGAGTACACCCAAGGTTGAAAACTGGCCTTGATTTCCTGAGAGTGGGGGAAGAGGGTCACTTCGTCACTGTTCAGCGTCTGTTGGCTTTACTGTCACTTTAATTGTGTTTCCTCCTTGTTCTATATATGAACCAAGCAATAAAGAAGTTTACTTAACCTGTTTTGTGTCTTCTGTTAAAACTATTAGTGTGTTCTGGGCACAACTTTAGCTATCCCTCTGGTGTATTCTTTGGAATCCTTATATTTACGGAACTGTGGTGGCGGCGAAGTGGGCATGGGAGGGACAAAGAATTCTTTGCAGTCTGATGGCACCACTGAGTTACACAAATCAAAACTGTACTATGTATCATGGGGCCCTATCTTGAACCTGAATAAAAAGTTCCCATTTGTCAGGAAGGAGGATCCACACATAAGAACATAAGAATGGCCATACTGGGTCAGACCAAAGGTCCATCCAGCCCAGTATCCTGTCTACCGACAGTGGCCAATGCCAGGTGCCCCAGAGGAAGTGAACCTGACAGGTAATGATCTAGTGATCCATCTCCACCCTCTGACAAACAGAGGCTAGGGACACCATTCCTTACCCATCCTGGCTAATAGCCATTAATGGACTTAACCTCCATGAATTTAGCCAGTTCTCTTTTAAACCCTGTTGTAGTCCTAGCCTTCACAACCTCCTCAGGCAAGGAGTTCCACAGGTTGACTGTGCGCTGAGTGAAGAAGAACTTCCTTTTATTTGTTTAAAACCTGCTGCCCATTAATTTCATTTGGTGGCCCCTAGTTCTTATATTATGGGAACAAGTAAATAATTTTTCCATATTCACTTTCTCCACACCACTCATGATTTTATATACCTCTATCATATCCCCCCTTAGTCTCCTCTTGTCCAAGCTGAAAAGTCCTAGCCTCTTTAATCTCTCCTCATATGGGACCCGTTCCATACCCCTAATCATTTTAGTTGCCCTTTTCTGAACCTTTTCTAACGCCAGTAGATCTTTTTTGAGATGAGGGGACCACATCTGTACGCAGTATTCAAGATGTGGGCATACCATGGATTTATATAAGGGCAATAAGATATTCTCTGTCTTATTCTCTATCCCTTTTTTAATGATTCCTAACATCCAGTTTGCTTTTTTGACTGCCGCTGCACACGGCGTGGACATCTTCAGAGAACTATCCACGATGACTCCAAGATCTTTTTCCTGATTAGTTGTAGCTAAATTAGCCCCCATCATATTGTATATATAGTTGGGGTTATTTTTTCCAATGTGCATTAGTTTACATTTATCCACATTAAATTTCATTTGCCATTTTTGTTGCCCAATCACTTAGTTTTGTGAGATCTTTTTGAAGTTCTTCACAGTATGCTTTGGTCTTAACTATCCTGGGCAGTTTAGTATCATCTGCAAACTTTGCCACCTTACTGTTTACCCCTTTCTCCAGATCATTTATGAATAAGTTGAATAGGATTGGTCCTAGGACTGACCCTTGGGGAACACCACTAGTTACCCCTCTCCATTCTGAAAATTTACCATTTATTCCTACCCTTTGTTCCCTGTATTTTAACCAGTTCTCAATCCATGAAAGGATCTTCCCTCTTATCCCATGACAACTTAATTTACATAAGAGCCTTTGGTGAGGGACCTTGTCAAAGGCTTTCTGGAAATCTAAGTACACTATGTTCACTGGATCCCCCTTGTCCACATGTTTGTTGACCCCCTCAAAGAACGCTAATAGATTAGTAAAACATGATCTCCCTTTACAGAAACATGTTGACTTTTGCACAACAATTTATGTTCCTCTGTGTGTCTATTTGTTCTTTACTATTGTTTCAACTAATTTGCCTGGTACTGACATAAGACTTACCGGTCTATAATTGCTAGGATCACCTCTAGAGCCCTTCTTAAATATTGGTGTTACATTAGTTATCTTCCAGTCATTGGGTACAGTAGTTGATTTAAAGGACAGGTTACAAACCATAGTTAATAGTTCCACAATTTCACATTTGAGTTCTTTCAGAACTCGGGTGAATGCCATTTGGTCCCAGTGACTTGTTACTATTAAGTTTCTCAATTAATTCCCAAACCTCCTCTAGTGATACTTCAATATGTGACAACTCCTCAGATTTGTCACCTACAAAAGCTGGCTCAGGTTTGGGAATCTCCCTAACATCCTCAGCTGTGAAGACTGAAGCAAAGAGTTCATTTAGTTTCTCTGCAATGACTTTATCGTCTTTAAGTGCTCCTTTTGTTTCTCGATCGTCCAGGGGCCCCACTGGTTGTTTAGCTTCTTGCTTCTGATGTACTTAAAAAATATTTTGTTATTACCTTTTGAGTTTTTGGCTAGCTGTTCTTCCAACTCCTTTTTGGCTTTTCTTATTACATTTTTACATTTAATTTGGCAGTGTATGTTCCTTTCTATTTACCTCACTAGGATTTGACTTCCACTTTTTAAAAGATGCCTTTTTATCTCTCACTGCTTCTTTTACATGGTTGTTAAGCCACGATGACTCTTTTTTAGTTCTTTTACTGTGTTTTTTAATTTGGGGTATACATTTAAGTTGGGCCTCTCTTATGGTGTCTTTGAAAAGTGTCCATGCAGCTTGCAGGGATTTCACTCTAGTCACTGTACCTTTTAATTTCTGTTTAACTAACCCCCTCATTTTTACATAGTTCCCCTTTCTGAAATTAAATGCCACAGTGTTGGGCTGTTGAGGTGTTCTTCCCACCACAGGAATGTTAAATGTTATTATATTATGGTCACTATTTCCAAGCAGTTCTGTTATAATTACCTCTTGGACCAGATCCTGTGCTCCACTCAGGACTAGATCGAGTGTTGCCTCTCCCCTTATGGGTTCCTGTACCAGCTGCTCCAAGAAGCAGTCATTTCAAGTATTGAGAAATTTTGTCTCTGCATTTTGTCCTGAGGTGACATGTACCCAGTCAATATGGGGATAATTTAAATCCCCCACTATTACTGAGTTTTTTATTTTGATAGCCTCTCTAATCTCCCTTAGCATTTCATCATCACTATCACTGTCCTGGTCAGGTGATCGATAATAGATCCCTAGTGTTATATTCTTATTAGAGCATGGAATTACTATTCATAGAGATTCTTTGGAACATGTGGATTCATTTAAGATTTTTATTTCATTTGATTCTACATTTTCTTTCACATATAGTGCCACTCCTTCCCCTCCCCCCCCCATGACCTGTTCTGTCCTTCTGATATATTTTGTACCCCGGAATGATTGTGTCCCATTGATTGTCCTCACTCCACCAGGTTTCTGTGATGCCTATTATATCAATATCCTCCTTTAGCACAAGGCACTCTAGTTCACCCATCTTATTATTTAGACTAAGGAAACTGTAACCTTTATTAAAAGCGACACATGAAATGTAAAAGTGAAACTTGTTTTTTTTAAAGGAACTGCACATGAAATTACAAGTGGTCTGGCTTCCTGAGCACCATGCATGCTACTGTCTCTAAACCCATCTCATTGCCTTTCTCCTTCCCCTTCCCAACAAGGGGGGGAACAGGTGCGGAAAATTGTCTGGAGTAGACAACCAGGGATGTCTCCTGTGCAGGGTTTGGGGCTTCTGGGCTTCAGGGATTGCTGGGCTTCAGGGATTGCTTCAGGTAACGGTTCGTTGTTCCTCTCCTGCATGTTCAAGGGGTTTCCTTGTTAGGGGTTTAAGGTAGTAGTGGAGGGTGTTGTGTCGGGAGTCCTGCAGGCTCCTCCCAGTCACTTGCGGGTGTGGGTCCTCTGCTTCAGTAGCACCCTGGGCAGCAGCTAGAAGAGGAGGAGTAGCAGAGGTGGAGTCCTAGAAAGTAGCAGTAGTCACAGCAGCAGGTGGGCCCCAAATTCGTTTGGCCATCAGTTGTATTAGTGACTGCATCGGCAAGGTTCCATTCTCTTTGGGCAAGCTCCTGTTCCCTTTAAGCCTTCTCCTGTTTCCTTTGGGCATGCTCCCTTGCCCTGTGGCATGGATTCTGTGTCTCCTCCTGCTGAAGAACCTGAGCCTCCCATGCCAGGAGAAACTCAAATGGCTCCTGGTCCCTCCTGTCCATGCAGTGAGCATGTACTCTAGAGCAGTGGTTCTCAAAGCCGGTCCACTGCTTGTTTAGGGAAACCCCCTGGCGGGCCGGGCTGGTTTGTTTACCTGCCGCATCTGCAGGTTCGGCCGATCGCGGCTCCCACTGGCCGCGGTTCGCCGCTCCAGGCCAACAGGGGCTGCGGGAAGGGCAGCTAGCACGTCCCTTGGCCCATGCTGCTTTCTGCAGCCCCTATTGGCCTGGAGTGGCTAACCGCGGCCAGTGGGAGCTGCGATCGGCTGAACCTGCGGGTGCAGCAGGTAAACAAACTGGCCCAGCCCACCAGGGGGTTCCCTGAACAAGCAGCGGACCGGCTTTGAGAACCACTGCTCTAGAGTCTTTCTCCATCTGCGTCTGTCATCTCTGTGGTGATATTCCTGCCCTCCTAGCAAAATGGTTTTCCTCTCAGCAGCTGAAGGGCCTTCCAATTCTTTTATTCATTTTGAAAGAAGCTAAGAAATCCCCACACATAACATAACTTTGTTATAGAAGGCCACAATGTCTGTACTTTTTTGCATTTCAAGAATGCGACTGTTAGACTGTTCTTTGTTCTCAAACAACTTTTGCAGCTTCCAAAGAAGGAGCCGAGGCTAATAATGGTAAGATACATCTAGGAATGTTTTAAAAATATTATAATGTTTACAGTGTCTCAAAGGGGCAGTTGGAGTGGAGTTCAGTTCCTTCCAAGAGTTATGTTACCCGTTGTCAATTTCTTCTTTAAAGGCTGGTCATCAGAGATGCCTTTTCAGTCCTTGAAGGAGAGCCAACAATCTATGCCAGAGAAATGTTTCTGCTAATTGTCACCCCTCTACATATTGCTGCTTGGAGGGTTTGGTCGGCTATGAAGTTGGACCAAGTACATTTGTGCTGCTGTTGAACTTCAAAACAAGCTGGTATTTCTGCTAAACCAGACATTTGTTGAAATGTGCTTACAGGCAGGGCCGGCTCCAGGCACCAGCAAAGGAAGCAGGTGCCTGGGGCGGCCAATAGAAAGGAGCGGCACTCCATCAGTTATTGGGGCGGCACGTCTGGGTCTTCGGCGGCGAGTCCTTCATTCCCTCCCTTCCACTTCAGCAGCTCAATCGGGATTTTTTTTTTCCCCACCGCTTGGGGCAGCAAAAAAGCTGGAGCCGGCCCTGCTTACAGGATTGGGAAGGCAATTTGACAGGAAATTGATGATATTCTAAGCCTGCAGATGGAGCTTCCATGGAACAGGAGAAGCAAACCCCTCCCCCCGCAATTCCCGCCCCCCGCAGCATCAGAATATCCAATCCCGGTGTCCCCCGAACAGTGGTGAAAGGCTCAGGGAAAGAAAGACACACACCACAACTTCTTTTTGTTCCTTGAAGCTTCCAATCAACACTGCGAGCCACTCACCTGTCCATTGCAAAAGGACATGGCATTGTGTTAGTGCTACCTCCGGAGTGCATCTCTCACCCACCCACATTTCTCATGGCTCATTGGAACAGTTTAAAAAAAAAAAAAAAGTAATCTCCAAAGAGAGTGAGGACTGCTGTGATGTTCCTCAGACATCCAAAGGATTCCCTTTCCCTTCCTGTACCTAACACACGTGCACCTTTGTGCTGCGTGGCTCCCAGTTGTAAGGTGACAGGAAGACTGAGGTGAGGCAGGGTTAACTCAGGTAAATCACTTAAACTCTTTTGTAATCTTCAAAGGAGCCAAAGACCGCTGTAACTTTGGACAACCATCAGGTTTCTACAACTGTCCTATCCTCAACTGGGCTCTTTCCAAACCTGCCCTCTCCCTTTTCCCTGGTCCACAGGGCCCCAGGACTGTCACTGACAGCATACTGGCTGAGAAATGTACAGGCACAAGGGTAGTTTAAAAGTCTTTTTTATAGCCTCTGCCAATATGTAATAGTGGTTCATACAAATTCTATAAAATCATTGCTTTATAGCTGCCTCTGCTTGGGGACCATTTTGGGGTGATGCAGAGCCAGGCGCTGGGCTTAAAATCAGGTATATCGCATTAGAGCAAGAGGGGATACTGGCAGGGAAGGTGGGGGGGGGTCTACTGTAATTTACCAGTCTTTGGTGCTCATTCCTGCCATGCCTCGGGATCCTCCTCAGGCTAATTGGGGGGCTTGCTCAACTGGCTTCTCTGGGTAGAGGTGCAAAATGACACGCTCCTCTTCATCTGGGTCTTTCAGTATTCCTCCATGGTCCCTTGCTGCCTCCTTGCCTTGCCCTGGTCCTCATCAGCATCCTGTCAGATGATGAGGTTGGCAGGGTTGAGGAGGGGGTTGACCCACTTCAGGCTCTGTACTGTGAACCCTGGAGAGCACCCTGTCCAGTTCATCATAGAAAAGGCACGTATGACAATCCCATCTAGAGTGAATGTTGGAGTCCTTTTGCTCTACGGTACAGAGCCTCAGGTGCTTCATGTGTTCCTAGCATTGGGCTGGAGTCCAGAGAATGACTACTTTCTCCAGCCTCTGTAACGTTTCCTGGTACAGGAGAAGACGTAGAGGATGGTATTGTCTGACCACACATGTATCAAGACTGCTGTGTGCTTGGCAAAGCAAGTGGCTGCTCTCCAAACATTATCCATGGTCACCTGTACTGATCAAAGGAGTGCAGTGAAAAATCATTCTCAAGTGGTCAGCACAACTTGCTACTAGTGGTGACAGCAGAGCAACAGGGACCTTTTGTAGATGTGGGTAAAGGTTAGGCAGAAAAGGGTTCACTGCATTGTGGGAATGGGGCTGGAGGACCACTGACAATTTTTCTTCTTCTAGTGCTTGTTCATGTCCATTGCATTGTAGGTGTGTGTGCTCGCCACATGCACTGGTACCGGAAGTTTTTTCCTCAGTGGTATCCATAGGGGACCGGCTCAGGTGCCCTCTGGAGTGGCGCACGTATGCACCGGTATAAGGGACGCCAGCGGCTCCCCCTCTCAGTTCCTTCTTACCACCAGTGATGGTGCTGGAATGTCTCCTTGCTTTGGCAAGCTTACTCCTCTCAACTGTGCCTAGTTGTGAACTTTTTGTATATAGTTGTTAAAAACTTTGTTGTTAAAAAGTTTTATAGTTCCCTTAGTGTAGAGTTAGTGATAGTTTGTTAGTTCCAAATGGGACTTAGCCTAGGGACGGGCATACCCCAGTGACTGTTGCAAGAAGCCCATGCTAGTCAGTGATCACCATAGAAGCTGTCTGAAGTGTTTAGGGGAAATCCACGTTAGCGACAAGGGTTGCATCTGCAAGAGCTTTTTCCGCAGACCAAAAAGGAGCGGGACATTAGCCTCCGAGCACTACTTATGGAGTCGGCCCTTGCACCGGCCTCAGAGCCGACCAGATCGGACAATGCTCCTAGCACCATGGCTCAGTGTGGAGTGCGCTGCTGACACTACCCTGGCATGGCCTTGCCAGCATTGGTTTGGCACGCTCATGGACCTGGCAGTGGCAGCCCCATCGCCACTTCCCAGCCGCCCAGACCTACTCTTGCGGGATTACGGTCAGCTCCTGCATCCAAACCTTGCCTCTCTCCACCTCACAGCTTGGATGCTGGGTGGCTGAATCCAGAGGAACAGGCTTGCTCTAGTCAGGTATAGCAGGTTCTCTTGGAAAGCAGAAAACCCTCCACTAGAGTGATTTACCTGGCAAAGTGGAAGCATTTCTCCTGCTGGGTGTCGGAGTGCAACATCTCCCTGACCCAGTCATCTCTGCAGTCTGTCCTGGATTACCTGTTCTACATAAAGCACCAGGGCCTCACCTTCTCTTCGATCAAGGAGCACCTGGTAGCCATACCAGCCTTCCATCCTCACATTCAGGGTAAATCGGTATTCTCGCATGAGATGCCGATCAGGTTCCTGAAGGGCCTTGAAAGGCTCTTTCCGCCAATATGGGACCAGGTTCCCCAATAGGACCTTAACCTTGTCCTCTCCAGGCTCACGGGGTCCGCCATGGCTTCTTGTTCCCTATCCGACCTGTTATGGAAGGTCGCATTCCTTGTAGCGCTTACCTCGGCAAGGCGTGTCTCCAAGATTAAAGCCCTCACTTCAGAGTCGCTGTACATGGTATTTTACAAAGACGAGGTCCAGCTGCGGCCCCATCCAGCTTTTCTGCTTAAGGTAGTGTCTCACTTTCGTGTCAACCAGGATATCTTCCTCCCAGTGTTCTGCCTGAAGCCTCATTCGACCAAAGAGGAGAGGTGGCTGCACACTCTGGATGTCAAGCATGTCCTGGCATTCTACCTGGAGCACACCAAGCCCTTCTGCAGATCGACCCAGCTCTTTTTCGCGATAGCTGACAGGATGAAGGGCCTTCCGGTGTCCTCTCAGAGAATTTCGAATTGGATTACCACCTGCATCCATACTCGTTATGAGTTGGCTCAGGCTGTGCCTCCACTGATTGTGAAGGCCCATTTGTCTAGGGCGCAGGCATCTTCGGCTGTCTTCCTGGTGCATGTCTCTGTCCAGGATATATGCAGGGCCATGACGTGGTCTTCACTACACACATTCATGATGCATTATGCCATCACTCAGCAGGCCAGAGATTATGCTGGCTTCAGCAGAGTTGCGTTGCAATCAACACATCCATGAACTCCTACCCGCTTCCAGTGGTACTGTTTGGGAATCACCTACAATGGTATGGTCATGAGCAAGCACTCGAAGAAGACAAGACAGTTACCTTTTCGTAACCGTTGTTCTTCGAGATGTGGTGTTCATGTCCATTCCATGACCCACCCTCCTTCCCCACTGTCAGAGTTTCTGGCAAGAAAGAACTGAGGGGGCGGGGAGCTGGTGGCGCCCCTTATACTGGTGCATACACGCACCACTCCAGTAGGCACCAGAGCTCATCCTCATCCACTGCGGGAAAACTTCTGGCACCAGTGCATGTGACGAGCACACTCACCTACAATGGAATGGACATAAGCAACACATCTAGAAGAACAACAGTTACAAAAAGGTAACTCTCTATTCTCCCTCCTCCTTCTAACAACCTTTTATGTACTTGAAAACGGTTACCATATCCCCTCTCACTCTTCTCTTCTCCAGCCTAAACAAATCCAGTTTTTTCAATCTTCCCTCAAAGGTACTGTTTTCTAGACCTTTAATAATTGTGTAGCTCTTCTTTGGACTTTCTCCAATTTGTCCACATCTTTCTTGAAATGTGGCACCCAGAACTGGCCACAATTCTCCAGTTGAGGCTTAATCAGTGTGGAATAGAGTAGAAAATTTACTTTTTGTGTCTTGCTTACAACACTCCTGCTAATACATCCCAAAATGATGTTTTCTCTCCCCCACCCCACAGTGTTGTACTATTGACTCATATTTAGCTTGTGATCCACTATGACCCCCAGATCCCTTTCTGCAGTACTCCTTCCTAGGCAGTCATTTCCCATTTTGTATGTGTGCAACTGATTGATTGTTCCTTCCTAAGTGGAGTACTTTGCATTTGTCCTTATTGAATTTCATCCTATATACTTCAGACCATTTCTCCAGTTTGTCCAGATCATTTTGAATTTTAATGCTATCCTCCAAAGCGTTTGCAACTCCTCCCAGTTTGGTATCCTCCACAATCTTTAAGTGTATTCTCTGCTATTATCTGTGCATATAAATGTCTCAGCATGAATATGAATTTACATTACAATGAGTATTTCTCTTTATATATCACTTCAAAGAATGAGACACGTGCTCATCATTAGCATAATTGTACCTCTCCCAGGAAGACTACATGTTTATAAGCCAGATTGTGATCCTGTTATTCACATAGAGTAGTAGTTCACTCCACATTCGGTCCCATTTACTTAATAGTACTACTTGTGGATTCACGTAGTACTCATGGTGAATAACAGTATCTCACCCTGGCCCAATTTCATAATTAAAATAAGTTTATATTGAAAAGATTTTGTGTTCTGCCTTACAGGTTCAAGGCTTGTGGAAACTCTTTTGCACTTTGGAGCTTCCCTTGATAAAAATTTTGGCAGGTAAGAAAATGTGAGTAAAATATAAGATTGTTCAACAATTTTTTCAGACAGCATTTTCTAGTATGATTTATAATGCTTGATAGTTAAATAGAACATTGCACCTTTAAAGTGCTATATAATCATCATTATATCATCCTCACAACACTTCTCTAATGCTATTTTCCTCATTTTACAGACGGAGAAACAGAGCTTCAGACCAAAACTGTCAAATTTGGGTGCCTAAAGATAGGCACTCAAATCCATATTTAGGTACCTAGAAAAGCATACCTCTGAAAATCAAGCCATTTTTCTAGGTACTTAAATATGGACATATGTGCCTAATTCTGAACTTTGCACCCAAGTTTAAAAAATTTGTCCTTTGTGACTTACTCAGGGTCATATTGCAAGTCAGTGGCAAAACTGGGAGTAGAACCCAGGAATTCCTGGTTCCCAAGGTGATGCTTAGTTCATTATACAACACTATTTTTTAATATTATGGCTTGAATATAGAATTGATGCCTCTAAGGTTTTTTCAAAATTATATTTTGTTCTCAGTTATATACTTGTATTTACAGTGATGGAAACCCATAAAATACATGTGAATAAAGAAGAACTAAAAAGAACATCAGAGATTCTAGGGGTAAACTATTGTATTTCCTTTTTTGAAATTTTGCTACATATAGTGTGAGGACCACTCCCCCATTGACCGGGAGAGGACAAGATTATAGTTAAAAAAAATATTTTAACATTCATTTCCATTTTGACTTTGTAATATGTTCTCCAATTAACAGTCTTGTAGCCCGTAGGCTTTTGTTGTATGAAAGTTCAAATATAGGTGTGGGTCCTCTGATATATTGTAGCTAATGATGAGTTAACTTAAAGTTGGGATAATTTTAAATTTATTTATAAAAGCAAGACATAGATCTATTTGCCAAAACCCTTTATACGGCAGATAGTTTATTGTTTTATGGGTAAATTGGTTTTCTGATTTGAGTGTCCATTCACCAAACCTCTTTGTTCCTATCTTTGTTCTTATCTGTTAGTATTCCTGCTTTTGGAGTAATACTTTGAGAAGAAGGTATAACAAAGCCTTATAGGGTCAGATTTGACGACCAAAACAAGTATTTTCATAGGTTTGCCTCCACATAGGAATTGCCATGCTGCGGTATTGCCATCTCCAAAATTAAAAAAAAAAATCATGAGTCAACCCCCCTGCCTTCCAACATCATGAGATTTAAAAGTAAATATTGTGTTTTAGTCTTTGATTTTTTGAATTCCCCTTGCCCAACCTTACTGTATGTGTGTGACAATTAGTGTTGGCAACTCTCCCAAATTTATGAATTACAGTGATTTTAGCTCCTGTTGCCTGAGGGTGCGGAGTTCCCGCTTCTCCCTAAAACCACAAAATTCTGATCTATTAAATCTCCCACCCTCACATCTGCCCATCCCCTGCAGTCGAGCAATTAATTCTGCCCCTCATTCCCCACATCAGTTCTGCTCCCTGACCTCCCCTCGGGTTTTTCAGCACCCTCTCTCAAGGCTAGGGTGTGTGTCTCTACTGGGGCTTTTCCACCCTCTTATTCCCCTCCTACTAGGCTTGGTGTTGCAGGGAAGGTGAGGATGGGGGAATATTAGGAAGTAGACTGACCCAGAGTTCGCAGAAGGGGCAAGGAGAAGAGGGAGCAGAACCATCCTGAGCTGCCAGGATGTTTCTCCTGTTTCCTCCCCACTGCCTCTCCTATGAGAATGGTCTCAGCTGCTCCCTCTCCTCTACCCCTCCATTCTTCTGGCACCTGAGAGAAGGGGAAAGAGAGATATGGCTAACTCTCGCAGCAGCTCTGATTGGAGGATGGGGAAGTTGGGGATGGCAGCCAGTCAGAGGGTGTTTTCCTCCCAGTAAGGACTGAAATTTGCTAAAGGGGTGGCACATCTTGCATCATAGTGAGACTGGCTCCAGTCTCAGCCAAAAGCATGTTACTTGTGAGAAAATCGCAAGAGTTGGTAGACCTTATACTAGATCAGATCTGAGATCCAGCTGGTTCAGTATCCTGTCTGACAGTGGCCAGTACCAGATATTTCAGAGAAAGGTATAAAATCCCTGCAATGGGCAGATGTGTGATATTCTGTCATATAGCTTCTCTTCACATTCATCACAAATGAGTAATGCCTCTCACCTGTGAAATCTGTGGGTGGTTCAATGTTGATGCTGAAGGTTCCAGGACTAAGCCCTACCCTTCAACTCAAGCCACAAGAGTTTCTGCCTTTGGCAGTGGAACAAGTTGGCGGTTCAATTTCTCATCACCACTTTGTTGTATAATTGTAATTTTTACTTGTTTTAATGCAGTGGTTACTACCTTTCAATTTCTGCCTTTGCTTTCTCTCTCAAGAATTGAGGAATCACTAGAGTTTTGAGTTTCTAGCCCTCTAGTTTCTCCAGTGCAACCACCTCTCTTGTGGGTTCCCTCTGGCTCCCACCATAGCAGCAGTAAAGCCCTGCAAGCATCAGGCTAAGTCTAAGAGTTTCTACGGGCAGCTTTGAGGAGCCTCAGAGATCAAGTTATGTCTTCCTGCTGCAAGCTCCTGACCCTTCCTTTGCCAGCACAATGGGCTCTGAGTCATTTAGGCATGCAGAGGCCTAGACCACCACCCAAAGCAATGACTCCACTGTAGGAAAGCTTGATGAGTTGTATGAGGATTCCCAGGGAGAGGAAAACTCCTCACAGCTTTCTGGAGTGTGCAAAACTTGCCCACAAGAGACCAAGTTCCAAAAAGCTAGTATCCCCTTCATAAGGCAGCAACGCATATTGTTAACAAGCAAGTGGTTAAAAAAAAGGGTATAAAGTCTTCCTCTTTTGCCTTCCCACCCTGAAGGAGTGTTTGCTGGGGCGTTTCTCATACACAGAAGCTCTCATTGTGCTCTCTATCAGGCTCACTGCTCCCAGCTCCCCCAGCCCCGCCGCCCAATATACAGAGAAGTCTGTTACATTGTAGTCTGATGCAGAACTTCACAGGAGTAACAGGAATTATGTCTGTCTGGTTTTCAGCCCATGTAAGCTGATAGACTCTGAGCCCTTTTCCCTACCTATCAGGTGAACATAAGAATGGCCTCACTGGGTCAGATCAAAGGTCCACCTAACCCAGTATCCTGTCTTCTGACAGTAGCCAATGCCAGGTGCCCCAGAGGGAATGAACGAAACAGGTAATCATCAAGTGATCCATCCCATCACCCATTCCTAGCTTCTGACAAACAGAGACTAGAGACGCCATCCCTGTCCACTGGCTAATAGCCATTGATCCTCAATGAATTTATCTAGTTTTTTTTGGAACCCTGTTATAGTCTTGGCCTTCACACCATCCTCTGGCAAAGAGTTCCACAGGTTGACTGTGTGTTGAATGAAGAAATACTTCCTTTTGTTTGTTTTAAATCTGCTGCCTATTAATTTCGTTTGGTGACACCTAGTTCTTGTGTTATGAGAAGGAGTAAATAACACCACCTTATTTACTTTCTCCACACCAGTCATGATTTTATAGACCTCAGTCATATCCCCCCTTAGCTGTCTCTTTTCCAAGCTGAAAAGTCCCAGTCTTATTTATCTCTCCTCATATGGAAGCTGTTCCATGCCCATAATCATTTTTGTTGCCCTTTTCTGAACCTTTCCAATATATCTTTTTTGAGATGGGACGACCATATCTGCACGCAGTATTCAAGGTGTGGGCATACCATGGATTTGTATAGAGGCAATATGATATTTTCTGTCTTATTATCTATCCCTTTCTTAATGATTCCTAACATTCTGTTAGCTTTTTTGAGTGGATGTTTTCAGAGAACGATCCACAATGACTCCAAGATCTCTTTCTTGAGTGGTAACAGCTAATTTAGACCCCATCATTGTATATGTATTGTTGGGATTATGTTTTCCAATGCTCATTAATTTGCATTTATCAACATTGAATTTCATCTGCCATTTTGTTGCCCAGTCACCCAGTTTTGAGAGATCCTTTTGTAGCTCTTCGCAGTCTGCCTGGGACTTAACTATCTTGAGTATTTTTGTATCATCTGCCAATTTTGCCACCTCACTTTTTACCCCTTTTTCCAGATCATTTATGAATATATTGAATAGGACCGGTCCCAGTACAGTCCCCTGGGGGACACCACTAATTACCTCTCTCCATTCTGAAAACTGACCATTTATTCCTATCCTCTGTATCCTATCTTTTAACCAGTTACCAATCCATGAGATGACCTTCCCTCTTATCCCAGGACAGCTTACTTTGCTTAAGAGCCTTTGGTGAGGGACCTTGTCAAAGGCTTTCTGAAAATCTAAGTACGCTATAGCCACTGGATCCCCCTTGTCCACATGCGTGTTGACCCTCTCAAAGAATTGTAGTCGGTGGGAGGGGGTCTTTCTCATCCCTCCTTCTCAACATATACTCTCTCCACATTAAAGCATACGGAGTACTTCAAGCAGTCTGTGCCCAGAACAGAGTCATATAATGTATCATGCAGCTGCACTACTGCAAGATAACAAAGAGGTAAGAGAGAAATCCCTTCCCATATTCAAAATATCTCCTCATTACTGAGTAAAGCCCCAAATGGTAGTAGGTTTCTCAAATGGTTGCTAGGGAGTCTAATAGTCTTCAGAGTTCTGGGTGGCCTAGTGGGTAGTGTACCCAGTTTCCAGTCTCACCAGGCTTTCATTCCAGTTCTTAACCCTTGTATATGGCTTAGCTTCATCTCAGGGATTTCAATATCCTTACCTTCTCCTTACTAGAAGGGGAGTGGGGTGGAAATGAGGCTTATGCCCCTCCTGCAACAAGGGAAGTTGGTAGGGGAGCCCAGGCCCTTCTAGTCCACTGGGCTCTGACACAGGGCCCTATAACAGAGTTGCCTCCTGGCTCACTTTCTATCATTTTGCCTGTCTCTCATCTCCAAATCTAATATAGGATAGCAAAAGAAAAGCACTAAACCTTCATTTCCAACCTGGCTCAGCAGGCAGTCTTCTTCCTCACAGGGAGTCTTCTTTGGCACCTTTATTCAAGAGCCCTTAGGATAGGTCTGTCTGACTCCCCAACCTTCCTTTTTGGAGCTGATTTGCTCCCTTTTAAGCTTCCTCTCCAGTTGGAACATGCTCTTCAGGTCTGGAGGGCATGTGGGGCCTACCACGGCCCAGTACTGTCATATTGTCAGGGGCACCAATTAGGGAGGGCGGGGGGGCTCCTGCCGCCCCCGAGTTTCATACATGAGGTGTACTAACAGGCAGAGCTCTTAACTGCACAAAATTAGTGTGGAATGTGAGTTCTGCAGAAAGGTGCTTCTCCCAGCTTGTGCCCTGGGGCAGGGAGTCAGTGTTTTGTTTACAAGCAGAGGCAGGGTGTTTAAGATAAGAAAGGGCTGGTAATTAAATTAAGGCTCTGGAAGTGAAGTGGTTAGATGAATCCCTGCAGGGGTAATTGAAGAGAGAACGCAGGGGACTCAAAATACAGCTAAGCCCTCTGAGCCAAGTTTACATTCAGAAAAGAGGGAGATGTGAGGGAGGTAGATGAAAAGAAGGGGCCAAAACTCAGGGAACGGATAGCAGTGGTACAGAGAAGTTCCCACTCTACTGTGGTACTTATGTAGCCCCATCACCATAGTATCTGAGCGCCTCAAATCACAGCCCCTCCGTGAGGTAGAGCAGTGCTGTTATTCCCATTGCACTGAGAGACACAGACTAAAGACCAGATTTTCAAAGGTATTGAGGCACCTAGTAGGGTTTTCAAAAGAGCCTAGAAGGTTAGGTGCTTTGTAAACCCCACTAGATGCCTAGCTGTATCTTTGGGTATCTAAAAACCTTTGAAACTCTGTCCCTAAGGCACTGACCTGAGGTCATACAGGAAGTCCATGGGGGTCGGGGAGTAGAACCCTGGTCTCACTGGACCAGCCTTTCTCTCTGCTGCAAGCTGCAAAAAAGAAGACTCAGATGGGAGCAAAACCAAGAAGTCCAGTTCTCAGACTCCAGCAATTGGTCCCAGGTGATTGGGAAGGATGTCATGGTTGATGGTATGAAAAGCAGCACAGAGGTCAGGAATGATGAAGAAAGAAAGAAACAGAAAGAATCAGAGTCAGATGAGAGGAGAGAACTTAACCTCCAATGGGTAGCATGTTGTGCCCCGGGCTCGGTTGTACAGCAATGGCTGCTGTGCAATTTTAGATTTTAATTGAAAACCATTTTGTTTTGTCACTTTTTATTCTGAGTTTAAGAAAAGAAAGGAATGAGAAAGTTTCATATGAGTATCAAATGTAATTCTACCTCAAATTCTTAGGGTTTCAGCTGTATTCAGGCCAATTCCAGAACAAAGAACAGAAATTGCATCCACAGAGTCCATAAAGTCGATGATTATTGTCATGGTTTGTATTATTCACTGGGCACCATCTGTGTGCTCACCACAGTTCAGAATATGCCAGAAACTGTAGTCCCTGAGCCAATGCATATAAAATGTCTAACTCTGGATAGGATGACTCAGATATTTAAGTACAAAGTGTATAGTTATTGAGCACATGTTAATATCTATGAATGGAGATGCTGACAGCAATAGAAGTTTTACTGGATTAAGGACTAGAAGATTTGACCCTTCAACTTTCTTTCAAGAGGAAGAGCTGCACAGAGCTTCTGTACCTGTTTATTTTCCTTTCCTTTCCTGCCTGCTGTGGCCCTGATATACCTCAGAAATCTTAATTTTTTTCCTCAACTTGAAAACATGGAATTTTCTTGGTGTTTCGTTTAAAACATTCTCCTGTGAAAACTGCAAAAAGCAGAATGTAAATAAAAAGGAAATCAAATCTATTATTTTTACATAATCTCATTATTTTAAAGCCAATCTCATATTGTTTGGTGAGCCTGGTTCATGATTTTTGAACATTTGGGGTTGGCAATACTATGAAAGTGACTTGGAAATGTCAATTTCACTCCTATTTTAAGTTAGTTTCTAGTCTATTATTTGTAGTGGGGTAACACCCCTAGAGCCCCAGGCAGGTTCAGAATAATCTCATGGGGCCTTGTCCTAATAGGATGTTTCCAAAAGTTAAAGGATCTGTGTCCCTGTGGGTGTGCTGCTACCTGCTCTCCTTCCCTCTACTTCGGAGTTCATATATACACTCTGTGGTGGAGAAGGAACTGAGGACGGTTTGGTAGCACCGCACTATGTAGCTCCCAGGAGTGACACAAGTCTGGGAGAACGCATGTGTGACCCAAAGGGGCACTGCTACTGAAATTCTCCGATCACAGGCAAAGGAACGCACATTCACCTAAAGTGGAGCATCCACAGGGACACCCATCCTGAAGAACCTCAATTACTACACAAATTACTACTCTCTCTTAATAAAGAAAACCTAGTTGGTGACCAGCAAGTGGCTCATCTAGAGATCTGATTTGAGTGTAAGAAGTCTTGGGTTCATATTCTGGTCAAATCCTTAATGTGATTTGTGACAAGAACAATGGCTCTAACTCTGTAGCTATAACAAAGGCATGTTACACCCATGAATAGCAGTCAATCATCGTAAGCAGATACCCTGTGTATCCAAATGAACAGGTATGCAGTTGTTTGGGAATGTTAGAAAAATTGGTAGCTGAGAATGCAGAGGGGCCTTGTCCCTTACTGGCAAAGCCAGCATAGCAGTTCATAAGTCACTGCCAAAACCAATGGTGTTGAAGAAGGGACTGTTAGCCAAGCAGAGGGGAAAATCTGGAGCAGAGGCTCCCAAGGAAACCTATAAACATTATTTTTTCCAAACCAAGAGAATTCTCAACATGACTAAGACAAAATGTTTGCAGTGTTGTAGCCATGTTGGTCCCAGGATATAGACGAGACAAGGTGGGTGTTATAGTAAAACACAACTTTGTCCTCCAAACCACCATCGAAACGGCCAGAAGGGCGTGGAGGTAGCGCATGGTAGTGTGGCTCGACCTGGCTAATGCCTTTGGGTCCATGCCCCACCACCACATCTTTGCCACACTCCAGGAGTTTGGGATGCCCGAGAACTTCCTTCGTGTGATCCGAGAGGTGTACGAGGGATGCAGCACCACCATTCGCTCGGTCGAAGGGGAGACTGCCGAGATCCCGATCCGGAGCGGAGTTAAGCAGGGCTGTCCCCTCAGCCCCATCATCTTTAACCTTGCCATGGAGCCATTGCTGCGAGCAATCTCCAATGGCACAGATGGCTTCAACCTCCACTGTGAGAGGGTGAGCGTCCTGGCTTATGCGGATGACCTGGTCCTGACCGCGGACGACCCAGAGAACCTCCAACATATGCTAGATTCCACCAGTCGAGCTGCCGATTGGATGGGGCTCCGCTTCAATGCAAAGAAGTATGCAACTCTCCACATCGACAGCAGCAAAAGGGACTTGGTGCAGATGACAGGGTTCCAGATCCAGAGCAAGCTCATCATCCCCCTGGCAGAGGGGCAGGCGTACCAGCACCTCGGCACGCCGACAGGTTTCCGTGTCCGGCAGACATTCAAGGACACCATCAAGAAGATCTTTCAGGATGCCGCCAAGATGGATGCCTCCCTGCTAGCACCGTGGCAGAAGATAAATGCCCTGAACACCTTCCTGATCCCCCGCATCTGATTCATCCTAAGGGGATCCACCATGGCGAAGGTACCCCTCAACAAGGCAGACAAGATCGTCCGGCAGCTGGCAAAGAAGTGGCTGTTCCTTCCCCAGAGAGCCAGCAACGAGCTGGTCTACATCGCCCACAGGCATGGCGGTGCCAATGTCCCTCGCATGGGCGACCTGTGTGATATCACGGTAATCACCCAAGCCTTCCGTCTGCTGCCGTGTCCCGACTCCATGGTTAGGAACATCGCAGCAAACGTCCTCCATGACGCAACAAAGAAGCCACCTTCCTGAGCGGTTCCCTGGATGGCGAATTTGGACGGGATGGGCGTGACATTGCTTCACTGTGGTCCCGTGCTCGCAATGCCACGCATCGCCTGGGGAAGCGCATTGGCTGCTGCTGGGAGTGGTGCGAGGAGTGCCAGGAGCTGGGAGTCCTGGTGCTGCAGATCAGGTCCAACGACAACACCATCGTCACCCCGAGCACCCAGGGCATGCGGGAGAGGACCCTGAAGGCAGCCATCCACTCACTGTACATGGAAACCCTGAAGTGTAAACCGGACCAGGGTAAAGCCTTCGAACTGACCAGCAAGTGGGACACCAGAAACCACTTCCTCGCTGGGGGCAGCTTCACCCGTTTCGCCGACTGGCAGTTCATCCACCGTGCCCAGCTCAACTGCGTCCCGCTCAACGGAGCCGTCCGCCATGGGAACCGAGACAAGCGTTGCAGGAAGTGCGGCTACGCCAACGAGACCCTGCCCCACGTCCTGTGCAGCTGCAAGCCCCACTCCAGAGCCTGGCAGCTGCGCCACAATGCCATCCAGAACCGCCTGGTGAAAGCCATTGCACCGTGCCTGGGGGAGGTCGCTGTGAACTGCGCCATCCCTGGTACTGACAGCCAGTTGTGACCTGACGTGGTAGTCACCAACGAGGCCCAGAAAAAGATCATCCTCATCGATGTCACGGTCTCCTTTGAGAACAGGACCCCGGCCTTCCGCGAAGCCCAAGCTCGTTAGCTGGAAAAATATGCCCCCCTGGCCAACGCCCTGAGAGCAAAGGGCTACGAGGTGCAGATGGATGCCCTGATCATCTGAGCCCTGGGCGCTTGGGACCCCTGCAACAAGAGTGTGCCACGGACCTGTGGGATCGGTCGACGCTACGCATGGCTCATGTGGCGCCTCATGGTCTCGGACTCCATCCGATGGTGCAGGGACATCTACATTGAACACATCACCGTCCACCGACAGTACCTGGAAGTGTGAGCCGGTACGACATCGTGCATCAACTATGGGAAAGGGACTGAGAGACTTTTTCCATTGGACCATATGAACTGGAACCATAAACTCACTAAACATTTAAATTGGAAAAAATTTTGAAGGAGAAGGTAGTTAAGGTGGTTAAGGACATTGAAGTCAATGGTAAATGGGACAAAATACAACATGGTTTTACAAAAGGTAGATTGTGCCAAACCAACCTGATCTCCTTCTTTGAGAAAGTAACAGATTTTTTAGACAAAGGAAACGCAGTGGATCTAATTTACCTAGATTTTAGTAAGGCATTTGATACTGTGCCACATGGGGAATTATTAGTTAAATTGGATAAGATGGGGATCAATAGGAAAATTGAAAGGTGGATAAGGAATTGGTTAAAGGGGAGACTACAACGGGTCCTACTGAAAGGTGAACTGTCAGGCTGGAGGGAGGTTACCCATGGAGTTCCTCAAGGATCGGTTTTGGGACCAATCTTATTTAATCTTTTTATTACTGACCTTGGCACAAAAAGTGGGAGTGTGCTAATAAAGTTTGCAGATGATACAAAGCTGGGAGGTATTGCCAATTTAGAGAAGGACAGGGATATCCTACAGGAGGATCTGGATGACCTTGTAAACTGGAGTAATAGTAATAGGATGAAATTTAATAGTGAGAAGTGTAAGGTCATGCATTTAGGGATTAATAACAAGAATTCTAGTTATAAGCTAGGGACGCATCAATTAGAAGTAACAGAGGAGGAAAAGGACCTTGGAGTATTGATTGATCATAGGATGACTATGAGCCGCCAATGTGATATGGCCGTGAAAAAAGCTAATGTGGTCTTAGGATGCATCAGGAGAGGTATTTCCAGTAGGGATAAGGAGGTTTTAGTACCGTTATACAAGGCACTGGTGAGACCTCACCTGGAATACTTTGTGCAGTTCTGGTCTCCCATGTTTAAGAAGGATGGATTCAAACTGGAACAGGTACAGAGAAGGGCTACTAGGATGATCCGAGGAATGGAAAACTTGTCTTATGAAAGGAGACTCAAGGAGCTTGGCTTGTTTAGCCTAACTAAAAGAAGGTTGAGGGGAAATATGATTGCTCTCTATAAATATATCAGAGGGATAAATACCGGAGAGGGAGAGGAATTATTTAAGCTCAGTACCAATGTGGACACAAGAACAAATGGATATAAACTGGCCACTAGGAAATTTAGACTAGAAATTAGACGAAGGTTTTTAACCATCAGAGGAGTGAAGTTTTGGAATAGCCTTCCAAGGGAAGCAGTGGGGGCAAAAGATCTATCTGGCTTTAAGATTAAACTCGATAAGTTTATGGATGAGATGGTTTGATGGGATAACATGGTTTTGGTAATTAAATATTCATGGTAAATAAGCCCAATGGCCTGTGATGGGATATTAGATGGGGTGGGATCCGAGTTACCCAGGAAAGAATTTTCTGTAGTATCTGGCTGATGAATCTTGCCCATACGCTCAGGGTTTAGCTGATCGCCATATTTGGGGTCGGGAAGGAATTTTCCTCCCGGGCAGATTGGAAGAGGCCCTGGTGGTTTTTCGCCTTCCTCTGTAGCATGGGGCATGGGTCACTTGCTGGAGGATTCTCTGCTCCTTGAAGTCTTTAAACTACGATTTGAGGACTTCAATAGCACAGATATAGGTATGAGGTTTTTTGCAGGAGTGGTGGGTAAAATTCTGTGGTCTGCGTTGTGCAGGAGGTCAGACTAGATGACCATAATGGTCCCTTCTGACCTAAATATCTATGAAAAACATACCCCCATACCTTGGTGTCTGTGCTTTGACCCGTTAAAATTTTACCCCCAATTGGGGAGATTGCAGATTATGTATTCCTTACGCCACCTGTTCCTAAACCAAATTTTGCACCCCTTGATAATCTGTACCTTATTCCCTGATAACAAGAAACTTCTATGCTTAAACTCTGTACCGTTTTCTTTTTACTTCTACATCATCTTAATAAAATTATTAAATCTTTTATTGACCAACTTCTGTTGGTCTTGAATCTGAAGAAGAGCTCTGTGTAGCTCAAAAGCTTGTCTCTTCCACCAACAGAAGTTGGTTCAATAAAAGATATTACCTCATCCACCTCGTCTCTCTCAAAGACAAAGTGAACATTTGTGCATGAGTTATTACAATTCCTGTACAGTCTTGATCTTCTTTTTGATCTACCCTTTCCAACCAGAGTCTTACATGGCTGGTAGTAGTCATAGCATGGCTCATGTCGCAAGCTACACATCTATTTCCATTCATGGACAACTTACCTGTCAGTGCCCTGTCCAGAAAAACATACCCACTCGTAATTCACCAGCTGCTGAAAAGGATTCAAACCCACCAGATGTTTAAAATCAAGAAGAATTTTTTAAATCCATTACAGAGAACTGCTCATGCAGGGGTAAAAACAGGCATGACTCTGGCCATAATTTTATCACCACAGTAAAGATTTGCAAAGAGCCAAAACGTTATTGTATCAGTCATTTCCTGTCGGTGGTCATTCATAGACAGTTATTGCCAGTGGCTAGGATTGTTGGTGACATGCATGGAATTTCACAAAATGTGCCTCCAGAAATTCCTTCTGAGGATATGGAATCACTCACATGATGCGATGCAATGCAAAATTAAGCATCTGTAACAGGGTCAGTCATCTCCTGAGCCCCGCTCATGGCTGAGGATGCCTCAGTGGTTCCCTGCATCAGTTTCTGCTCTCAAGTAGTGCAGTAACTTCATATGCAATCTCTTCTCTATCAAGAATACCGCTCCTTGGGGCTAATTTATTATAAAAAGAACCTCGTGAAAACCGGTCCGTAACAAAAGTCCTAACACAAAATCAATTTCTCACTTCCAGTGCAAATAGTCATTAAGTTCACCTGACATCTCAGCCTTTTATGCCCCACATCCATACACCAGTACCTTTGGCCATATCTGGACTGTCAGCCTTCTTCTGTCCCTCTGGCCTTGGGCAGCCACCCCAGCCTCTAAGCTAGACTGCAACCCTGCTCTTCCCCACAGGAACCCCCACAGCCTCCCTGCTGGGACACTTCCACAGCCCTCTCACTGTTCCTCTAGGTTCAGCTGTCTGGCCCTGGAGATGTCAGTGGGTAAACCCTTCTGCTGCTCCCCTGCCTTCAGCCTTCTCTGGCCCTTGGCTCCAGCTTAGAGCAAGTGGGCAGCTCCCTGTGCTGCTCCCTGGCCCTTCAGCCCAGGCTCTCTGGGATGGAGACACCAGACAGCAAACTCCTCTTGCTGCTCTTCTGCATTCAGTCTCCACCCAGTAACAACATACAGTCTCTACCAGTGCTCATTTCCTACTCAGTCGTCTCCTTCTAGGCAGCCCTGACTCACTAGGTCTTCTTTTCTAGAGCGCTATTTTAAGTCCAATTGGCCAAACTGGAGCGTGCAGGTAAGGCATGAGCGCACTGGCCCTGTTCCCTCTTAAAGGGTCAATATCACCCCATGACAGCATAATTCCCAGGTCATATCCAAATGTCCCTTTATGAGCAGTAGTTACAAACATGTTGAAAGACCATTGGTTTTCACTCTAGACTCTTGCAGGGACAAGCCTTGCAGGCTGGGCAACATACCTGCAAGACAAACTTCCAAAATCTTTGAGTACACATCCTTTTAATTCACGTAATTCTGTCAGTGTTGTGTCCGATCAAAAACGTACGAATGGCCACACAGGATCGGACCAATGATCCATTGAGTCCGGTATCCTGCCTATGACACTGGTCAGTACCAGATGCAAGAAACCCTACAGAAGGAAGTTAGAGAATATCCCAGAGGGGAAATTTAGTCCAATAAGAGGTTTGCTTATGATCTGAAGCATGAGTATTTATATTCCTTCCAAAACCAGGGAGTAATCAGGAGTCAAAGCTTCTCTGTAGCAATGGAAATAATGTTCTGGGCAGAAAAAAATCTTTTTCCTCTTTTCGGTATCTGTGTCTTTAAAAAAGAGAGAGCTGAAGTCGTCCTCCTAGTTCTACATTGGCTCACAAGGCACTTGTTTGGACTTGATAGCCCAGGAACCTCCATTGCATCCGCAGAGGTCAGACCTCTTAAAGCAGACTCCTTCATCTGGATCTGGGCCACCTACTGTTACAGCCTGGGCATTGGAAGAGAAGTGTTGTTCAATGGGGATTCTCCATTATCCTCATTGCCACATTTTGGTATCCAGTCAACTCAACCAAGAAATTTCATTCATCTGCTCAGATTACATTTCTGATCTGAAGGGAAAATCTCTGGGGGCAAGAACTGTCTTTTGTACAGTTCCCTGCACAATGCAGCCCAGCCCTGACCTCTAGATGCTATCATAATAGAAAGAAATAATAACAATAAAGTTCTGGAAATCTTATCTACAGTAGAGTTGCTCCAAGATGGTTGCTTGGAGTCCTAAAACCAAGTATCACAGAAAAGTGGGTAACAGCCTTAGGAGCATTCTTTAGTTCGGCGTTGAATTGAGTATAATTAAATGTCAAGATTAATCAAAATGATAAATTAAATAAAACTGTGGCTGATTTCTCTAGTTACCATTGCCTTCAAAAGACAGGTTTTGGCATTAGTTCTGCTGTCTATAAAAGAAGTACATTGCTGCTGTTGTGAGGAAAAAGTTGTTATAGCTCCAGAAATCATTCTGCCCATGGTAAATTCTTTTTCTGCAATTCCTGGGAAATAGTTCTTCCACCATTTTGCTCTAATCCAGTGATTCCCAAACTTAATTTGTTCACTTACAACCTTCTTAAAATATGGTTGTGAAGTGATTTGATGGAACATCAAACCCATGTTTCACCAGAGATAATTGTATCAGTTTAGGGAACCATTTTCTAATCCTTGGCCTTCCTTTGGAAGGCTGTGGCATAAATGGGCATTCCGAGACCTCTAAAGATACATCTCATGCATACAGAGTACACATACCAATTGTATCCTGTTTGTCTCATTCACTCCAAAGTGGAAAGGTGTTAAGACCTCAAGGGTGCTGCAGGCAAGATGTTAAAAGATATGTGAAACCATATACCAAGGGACTCGGGATGACTTCTTCAAGGCTCCTGGTATCACTGTCAGAAGAAGGAGGCTAAGCCACATCTGAGGAAGATTGGCAAAGTAGATTTCCATTCCTCTGCCGCGGCATCCTTTGGTAGGAAGGTGCTGTTGGCTTGGTTCTCAAATAATTATTTAAATTATGAAGCATTTACTATATGGGAGGTGGAACTTCTATTCCTATTGTTCTACTGTTTAATAATAATTAAAATTCTGCTTTATCCTTTCCTCTCCTACTTCTGTGAATCACTGCTCTTTGCTTTCCATATGTGATGAACTAGTAGCTGAAGGCCCGTGCTGTCACACAGGTGTAATTCGTAAGTTGTATGTGTGGGGAAAAAAGCCAAAAGTGGCTGAAAACTTAAAAGATGGACACCGAATCACAGTGATGATTGAATCTGGTGATATTCTAAACAAAAGGAACTCGCCATGCTTGCACCTGTTTCCAACAGAAATTCTAGGCTTCAGAGTGATGTTTGGGGTTACTGTATGTGCTGGTTGTATATGGATAGTTATGTTGATTTAGCTGAGTAACAGTTGAGCACGTGGATGAGGCAGTTGGCCAAGTAATCCACCATCTGTGCAGTCTCCCTCATACAATGAAATTGTTGCATGCTAATTGGCTATAGAGTTAGAATGGTGATTGGTTGAGTTAACCTGTGATATCACAATGGTTTGGGACTCTTGGCATGGCATAGATACATGCCTTACTATAGCTGTACACTGCACAAGTGTAATATGTAAAGTCAAAATGGCTGAGAACTTACAAATTGCTTGGTAACAGACTGTGAAACCTAGTGATGATTGAATCTGGTGATATCTGAACAAAAAGAGCCCTCAACGATGCTTGACAAACCTAGAATCCTAGAATCTTGTTATATGGATAAGTACAGAAGCTGTGCAGCAGAAACAAAAAATTCTTTTCTGATAATTGTCTTTCTGTTTGCAGCTTTTCTCCTCATTCAACCCATCCGGATAGTCTAAATGACTGGAATACAAATTAGAATTTTTCTCCAAAGGGGGACTGTGATGGGGTGATCCACTCACTGTCAAGAAGGCAGCGTCTCCTGATTGTTCTGGGGAATAGCTCACCAGGTCAATGTCCCTTCCTGCAATTGCATGCCATCTCTCCATGGATCTGCGGCCCCTCTCTCATCCCACTAGCTGCTGCAGCATCTTTGTGATTCAGCCTTCTGGCCAGGTCACTAAGTTGGTTCCCCTTGCAGGGTATCAAAGTCTTTCCCTGCTAGCAGTCCTAGGCAGTCTTCCCATTCACTACCTCGGTGCCACTTCCTCAGTGGCTAGCAGGGAAACCCAGGCCTGCCCTCTACTCTGGTTTCCGGCTCAGTGACCCTCTAGCCAGCAGTCAAGACCTGTTCCCTTCTAGACTTTATGACATTTCCCTGAGCCCTGTCCTACCTTCCTGGTTTCCCTCCTCTGGGTTTGCCAGCTCAAATGCACCTCCCTTCTCCCAGGGAGTGACTGTAGACATTCCCAGCAGTGCCCCTCTGCTGCCAATTTCCTGTCTTTATTATCCCCGCTCAGCTCATTTCCCCTCAGCTGGGCTTCCTCATTGGGTCAGGGGATTGCTTAGCCACCTGATTCCTCCTAGCTATGGCCTGTTGGGTTAAATAGCTCCCTTCTCAGTCTGCATTAACCCTTTCAGGGCAAATGTGGGGTGAACACCTCATCACAGAGACTTAAAACATTTTTTTTTGGCCTTAAGGTTAGGCAATATAATTTAAAGTTGTTGTTTTAATGCTAGTAATTGGTGGTTGAAGAGTTTTTACAGCTTTGTAAGAACTTTTCTGTGGCCTGAGTTGGAGGGTGGAGATTAGTCCTGAAGCCTTCAGAAACAACATAAAATCACCTCCAAAGTCCACAGGCATTACTCCCTTGTGATGAATCAGAAGAGAAAGTGATAATTTTGTTTCTGTTACCAGGTAAACTATTTTTCAGTTTGCCTCCATATTAGGGTTCATCCTGTTCTATAGAGATTAGCTTAAGACCTGCAGCATGAGATTCAATATCACTTACAGTTTTTCATCAGTAATTATATCTCTGGATATTCTTGTTATCCATATAAATATCCAGTCCCTTTTTGAATGTTGCTAATTTTTTGGCCTCAGCAATGTTCTGTGGCAATGAGTTCCACAGTCTTATTGCATAATGTATGAAAAAAGTATTTTTATCAATTTTGAATTTTCTACACTTTTAATTTAATAGAATGTCCCTTGTTCTTGTGTTGTGAGACAGAGAAGAGAAGTTCCTGATCTACCTTCTTTATACTATTCATTATTTCATATACTTTTATCTCATCCCCTCCCATTTGCCTTCTTTTTAGGTAAACAGTTGAAGGTTTTTTTCAGTTTCTTCATCTGAGAGTTTTTGCATGCCATTTATCATTCTTATTGCCCTTCTGTGAGCATGTTCCAATTCTGTAATATCTTTTTTTTAGATGAGGTGGTAAGTGCTGCAACAGAGTATTGTGGATTCGGCCACACCATTGATTCATATAATGGAATTGTAATATTTTCTGTATTATTCTCCATCTTATTTCTTATGCATCCAAAAATCTTATTTGCTTTTTTGACTGCAACTGCTCATTCAGCAGAGGTCTTCACTGAGCAGTCCACATCATAATGCCTAGGTCCCTTTCCTGAGCTGATACAATTAATTTAGAAATTTGTAAAGTGCATGAGTAGTTTTAATTTTGCCCTCCAATTTGCATTCCTTTGCATTTATCAACACTGAACTTAATTTGCTATCATGTTGCCCATTCACCTAGATGGTGTAGATCTCTAACGTTCTTCACAGTCCTTTCTGGTCCTGACTAACCTAAATAACTTGGTCCACTGCAAAGTTTGCTAGTCACTACTCATTACTCAGCCCCTTTCCAAATCATTAATAAATTACGTTCTCCAACCAAACATAGCCAAAAATGGTGACACATACAGTGATCAAATTGCAAGTAAGTAAAAATAGTCCTGAATGCTTGTTAAATTAGACTGTAACTCTAAATTGAACAAAGTAGTGCAAGTGGAATAATTATGATGTACCAATTTTATAGTTGCGATTGAAAGAGCTTGAGCAGGAAGCCCATCGAGCTGCTGGACAAAAATTCCTATTGACCAGCAGTAGTCAGCTGAGAGAGGTACTGTTTAGATTGCTACCTTTCTTTAAATTATTAACACTATAAAATATTCATGGAGACGGATTATAAAGCAGTAATGCTCACAACTTTGGAAATCTTGTCCTTATTGTACTAGTTATGTCATTTTATGATGATGATGGAGGATATGTCATCAGCTTTCTCACAAACATAGCGTTGCCCCTTTTTGACTTGAGCAAAGTTTTGGGTCCTGGGGATGTTCCAACTGGAAGAAGAAATTGATGGAGACTGGTATTTTCTTTGATGAAGTCTTGTTTATTTCTTACAAGGAATGTACAAAGTCCTGTGACTCTGAATGCAGAAGGAACCAAGAACAAAAGGAGCAATTTCTTAGCTTAAGTCCCTAAGCCTTGTTAGCCAACACCAGATCAAAAGCTCTTTCACTAGCTTTTTCCAGCGTCACACCATGCTTCCAACCTCCAAACTGGCTTTCTTGTCTGTCCCTCTCTCTCTGTTCTTGTCTGTTCTCTGTTTCTGTGTGATCTGCCTTCACACACAACCACACATCCCAAAAAAATATTTAGCTGAAAGTTCCTATGCAGGATCACCACACACCATTTGTCTTAGATGGGGGCTTATGCTTGCTGTCATGTTAACTGAAGGGTGAGTTCATATCTGTCAATCTCAATGGGGTTTTAACTCAATCCATAACAAGGTTTCACCCAAGTCATAGCAATAGCAATATATTTGACTCATCTGTTTTAGGCATCTTTAAAATTAAAGATCTGTTTGATTTTGATAAATACAACAATTTTACAAATATCTAACAATTTTTACCCATTTTGTTCCCTCTTTGCTACAGAATGCTTTTTGTTTTCTATAGAGTTTAAGGCCAGATGCACAATAGTAATGCTCCATTATGTTTCAATTTTCAAACGTTTTCATCACCTTGAAATATATATTTTTTGTTAATATAGGTATTGTTCGAAAAACTAAAGCTCCATATGCTGTGTGAGAAAGTTCCCAGAACTGAGATGCAGCATCTTCAATCCACTTCTGAAGTTGTGGTGAGAACTGAAAGGTTTTTTAAACATATACCTAGTTTAGAATTCGCTAGCATAACAAAACTCCTAAGTATGTATTTGTTGTTTTTTAAGTTTTAAACTTGATTCAAATTTACGGTCTAGTTTACTTAGTTCAGAAATTGTCAAACTTTTTCATATGATGGAGAGAGATGTCTTATGGATGAACTTACTGCTGTTCATGATCACATTACATCCCTGTGGCTTCTACAGCAATAATGTAAGGAAAAGTAATATTAAGAAAGTGTGTAGTGTATTTCTAGCTGTCTTTTGATGCAATTTAACATCTGAAAACCAGGAGGAGAGCTGGCAGCCAGCTTTCCAGGCAGCTTTCTGCTGACCACCAGTAAGTATTCTTGGGAATTGCCTCTGGACATTGGGGTCCCTTGTCTTAGTTTAGTTCTATGGCTCTCGTGTGTCTGGAACATTTGACTAACTGTATGCATGAAAGGCTGGGAAGGTGAGAAAAATTGATTGCATAACTTGGAAAAATGACATAGTAGAAAGACATTTAATGGAATGAAGTTGGAAAGGCAAAAATATAGACAGGCTTGGAAGGATTAGATTTTAATCAGTAAATGTTGGTAAACATCAATTTTACCAACCACACACAAACAAAAAAATGTTTCCATTGATAATAGAAATTTACATCTAGGCAAAGTAAGAAAAATGCTGCTTGTGAACTTAGAGTTTGATCAAGGATATTTACTTTGTATATTTTGACATCTGATATTAACAATTTGTGTTGTAATAGTTATGAAGCTTTAACTTTTTGAATCTCAAAGTCTATTGTTATTAAACAATCCTGATCTTCCCTTTTCTGATCTCTCCATAATTTCCTGCAACTGTGAAAATTTATATTGATAAAAGAAAAATGCTTAAAAATAACCATAGATATTATCCGTTGAAACTATTAAAAAAAAAATCAAATGATGGAGGCTCAGATAGAGCACACAGTGAGTGCAGTGCAAGAAAGAGAAAGTAAGAAAAGAAGAAACACAACTGTAAACCATGCAGGAAAAATTACATCAAAATCTATTATAGGAAGGATAAGAAAAAGTGAACTCAGGAACAGAAAAAAGGCATAGCAAAAATGAGAAACACAGTAAATTACATTTTACAATTATTAAGTAGAAAATTGATTGACAGTTTATTACAAATAAATATCGTACTTAAGAAACCATGCATACCTGTTTAATGCTCTCATTTTACAGGAGTATAACCTTGGGGGTCTGTTATTACATTGGTGGTTTTCATCCTTGTTATTTTCAATAATAATAGTGAGAGTTTATAGGAATACAATTTATTTATTTATTGCATCAGTAGACTTGTCATTTGCTTAAAAATTTTCCTTCACTTTCTGAATTGTCATAATCTCATTTTAGTTTTCTTGTGCCAGAAATTAAAAAGAATTTTTGTCCAATGTAGGTACTGTTTATCAATAATAAAAAGGCTAGTGAAGAACTCAATTGCTCCTGATATTTGCAGGCTTAATATAGAAAATCTGATTATAATTCTATTTAGCTACTACAAGGCTTTTCAGTGATAATGGAGTACTCTCTAGCTTTTTGGCTATAAAGTTCTTAAAATTCCCCAGAACCTTACCTTGGTATTGCCGGGAAGATACACCTAATGGCAGGTATTTTTTCGCCTGTAGAAGGGACTCTCTTGAACTTGGCAGTGGGCTGCCTAGGTATATTTTAACTTTCAGGATTCCTTCCTTGGTTTTTAAAAATATTTATTCACAGGCACAGGCACTGGAACAGACTACTAGGTAACAATACTCACAGGCACTCATGGAGGCAGTTCACTGGAGAGATTTTGGCACCAAAGTGCTCCCTATAGATCGATAGCTTGGAACTCTGCCAAAAGTCCAGTGTTTTGCCTCCATTTGGTAGAAGCACCTCACTCTGCTGTTTCTGCCTGGTTTGTTGAGAGAACCATCAGACTCAGATCTTGGAGACAGTCTATTTCCCGCTTTTTCTGTCATCTCTCTTCACCCTTCCATCTCGGAGGACACAGACTGATCTACCTCAATGGTGGACCAGTTAGGAGTAGGCAAATGCAACTTGTCTGCCAGTGTCTTCCTCCAGCTGCAAGATATACCGGCTGAACTATTAGCACGGGCTATCTCATTAGTGGGTGCAGCAGCTTTTGTTGGTCCCTCTCTGGAGATGGCACAATTGTTCAGCCCTGCTAAGTGAACAGCTCTGTGGGATGACATTTGATGCCCGTGGCTGGAATAGGAATCACCCTTTTTTTTTTTATGTACAGCCTTCTTCACATGAGGCCTTTTCACTAGGGCTGTCAATTAATCACAGTTAACTCACGCGATTAACTAAAAAAAATTAATTGTGATTTAAAAAAATTAATCACGATTAATCAGTTTTAATCGCAGTGTTAAACAATAGAATATCAATAGAAATTTAATACATATTTTTGATGTTTTTCTACATTTTCAAATATATTGATTTCAATTACAACAGAATACAAAGAGTACAGTACTCACTTTGTATTTTTATTACAAATATTTGCACTGTAAAAATGATAAACAAGAGAAATTGTATTTTTCAGTTCATGTCGTACAAATACTGTACTGCAATCTCTTTATCATGAAAGTGTAACTTACAAATATAGATTTTTTTGTTTGTTACATAACTGCACTCAAAAACAAAACAATGTAAAACTTGAGCCAGAAGTCCACTCAGTCTGACGTCTTGTTCAGCCAATTGCTAAGACAAACAAGTTTGTTTACATTTACGGGAGATAATGCTGCCGCGCTTCTTATTTACAATGTCACCTGAAAGTGAGAATAGGCATTCACATGGCACTTTGTAGCCAGTGTTGCAAGGTATTTACGTGCCAGATATGCTAAACATTCGTATGCCCCTTCATACTTTGACCACCGTTCCAGAGGACATGCTTCCATACTGATGATGCTCATTAAAAAAAATGCATTAATTAAATTTGTGACTGAACTCCTTCGGGGAGAACTGTATGTCTCCTGCTCTTTTACCCGCATTCTGCCATATATTTCATGTTATAGCAGTCTCAGATGATAACCCAGCATATGTTGTTCATTTTAAGAACACTTTCACTGCAGATTTGACAAAATGCAAAGAAGGTACCAATGTGAGATTTCTAAAGATAGCTACAGCACTCAACCCAAGGTTTAAGAATCTGAAGTACCTTCCAAAATCTGAGAGGGACAAGGTGTGGAACATGCTTTCAGAAGTCTTAAAAGAGGAACACTTCAGTGTGGAAACTACAGAACCCAAATCAACAAAAAAGAAAATCCTCCTTCTACTGGTGGCATCTGACTCAGATGGTGAAAATGAATGTCTGTCAGTCCGCACTGTTTTGGATTATTATTGAGCAGAACCCGTCATCAGCACATCCTCTGGAATGGTAGTTGAAACATGAAGGGACATATGAATCTTTAGCGCTTCTTGCAACGCCAGCTACAACAGTTACATGTGAACGCCTATTCTCACTTTCAGGTGACATTGTAAACAAGACGCGGGTAGCATTATCTCCTGCAAATGCGTAAACAAACTTGTTTGTCTTAGCAAATGGCTGAATAAGAAGTAGGACTGAGTGGACTTTGTTTTATTTTTTGATGCAGTTTTTATATACATAATTCTACATTTGTAAGTTCAACTTTAATGATAAAGAGATTTCACTACAGTACTTGTATTAGGTGAATTGAAAAATACTATTTATTTTGTTTTTTACAATGCAAATATTTGTAATAAAAATAAATATAAAGAGAACACTGTACACTTTGTATTCTGTGTGGTAACTGAAATCAATATATTTGAAAATGTAGAAAGCATCCCAACATATTTAAATGGTATTCTATTATTATTTCACAGTGCGATTAATTGTGATTAATTTTTTTAATCTTTTGACAGCCCTACTTTTCACCTGTTTCTTTGGCCTTTCATCAGCTCCAAGAATCTTCTTCAACCTTTCTGGGGTATGATTATTGCCTCCTTCAAAGATGAGGTATCTGCATTTTTCACTACTTGTATGATCTCTCCATCAGATCTCAGTGCAGACAGAAGGTGATTTTGGGCTCACGGAGAGAGAGGTTCTTTAACAACATGAGTTTGTGAACAATTAGGACAAGATTCTTTTATCCCATTCACAAGATTTGACACCTTGGGGCCAGGCTCTGTTCACTCTCAGAGTATCTTACTTCTCTTAGAGCAACAAACATCAAACAGCTACTTCAGACCCTACTGAGATCTAACTACAACAATTTGGTAGGCCCTTGGTCTCCTAGGATTCAGATACAGTTTGACTCCTGTTTAGATATAGTTAAGTGAGTGATTATTTACATGAGGCCTTTTCACCTGTTTCTTCTATCAGTGTGAGTTCACTTGACCTATTCAGTCCTTCAGTTCATGATATGGAGCAGATATAGAAACCTGACCAAAGGGAAATCTTTGTCTGAAATTCCTGAATTCAGGATCACTATGAAAGCCTGCCTGGCCAATTTGTGGGTGCACATGGGTACACTTTCCTGTTGGGAAAAATGGTTCCTCTCTGGAATACAAGAGGAGCACTGTGGATAAGGGATAAGACATAAGATGCCTAGTGACCCCTGCAACTGCCACTGCCACTCTGAGTTAGTTTCTCAGACCTGAAGAAGAGCTCTGTGTAAGCACAAAAGCTTGTATCCTTCACCAAAAGAAGTTGGTCCAATGAAAGATACTACCTTATCCACTAGCTGTAGCTTATGTAACAAAGTAGCACCCTCAACTGTCAGTTGAGAATGGAAGTCTTTTGGACTGACTTAATTGAGTGAAAAGTTGGAGTGCAGTACTTTCAGCTTTTCAATATATTCATGCGGAAACTCGACATTCAGAACTGTCTCCAAGGAAATGAGAACTGAACAACAATTTGCAGCAGTCTATATTCCAAGATAGGGGATACCACAGACAGAGTTTTCTATATCAGTCAAAAACAAAAATGTGGACTACTTCTGATTCAGAGGCTGGGAGACAAAGTCATGGAAAAACCTGTCTTCTGTGTCATAGGAACATAGGAATTATCATACTGGATTAGATGCATGGTTCATCTAGTCCAGTATTCTGCCTCCAACAGTTGCCAGCACAGTATACGTAAGAGGAATGTGTGATAAACCTCACAATATGCAGGTATGAGGCAATCAGCCCCCCTGCAGGTGTAATCTAATCCATAATAGTTAGAAATGTGCGTAAACCCTAAAACATGAAGTTTCATCTCCTTTACTAACATACTCTGTTAGTTAGCATTAACTATAATAAATCTGGATGCTCTTGTCTGTATAAATGTCCCAATCCCTCTTTGAATCTTGTTTAGTTCTTGTCCTCAGCAACAAGTCCTTGGTAATGAGTTCCACAGTCTACCTAAGTGTTGTGTGAGATACTATTTCCTTTGATTGATTTTGGATTTGCCACCTTTCAATTTCATTGGATATTTCTTTAGTCATATATTATGAGACATGGAGAACAGATTCTTCTTTGAGTGGTTGCACATGTGCATTCTGCTCTTGGTGTCTCTGTGCCCAGCACACGGTCATAGGAAACTTTTTCCCTCATCAGTATCTCTTGGGTGGCTCAAGCGCCCTCTGCTGCCGCACACCACTGCATGCAGGTATAAAGGGCAGAACCACCTCTGGTCCCCGATAGTTTTTTTTTTTTTTCTTACTACCCGTAACAGTCATTGGAATGCCTGTCAATTGCTAGAGCAGTTTTCTCTCAACCTTTATGTACATAGTCTAGTTATCGTTAGTTGTTACTGTCGTTAGTAAGTTTTAGTAGTTTAAACATTTTGCTTTTATTGTTTTTCCCCATTTTGGGGTTCTGTTGCCAGTACCGAGTCGTGCCCTGATCACTAGGCTTCAAACCATGTGCTTCCTGTCAAAGCCTATGCCTGTGAGGAACCTGCACAACAGTTGTTTCAAGTGCTTGGGCAAGGCATATACGAAGGACTGATGCCGGATTTGACCAGAGGAAGATCTCCACCCCCACAAACTCTGTAAAGCAGGGGGAAAGGGAGTCGACTAGAGTGCAAGAGAGAACCAAACATTCCTCCTCCAAATTAGTGCCTAAGACAGCATCACTAATTGACCGTAATGCAAGAATGGGCACCGTTGAGTCCCGTTCCAGAAACTACACTGTCAACTTCAGCATCATCGCATCGACCAAATATGATCTCAGTGCCAACTATGCCAGAGTGTGATGTTCCCCTAAGGTATTATCTGGACCAGTGATCTGCTAGGTCACTCCAATCTTTGACTTTGGGAGCCAGCCTTACCCTGCTCTGAGAACCCCCACTTCTGGTCTGTTCACACAGAGCCTCTAGCATGTAAGCTGCTCCTTGGATTCTGCAACTGTATGACACTAGCCAATATCTCCGGTCCCAGACACAACCCTGGGAATCTCCGCCTTGCAGTGTCCAGTTATGCCTGTTGGATGCTGCAAGCTTATGAGTTTGTCAGTTTAACAAAGAAATTGATATGGACCAGGCTTGTTATCCCAAGGGGAGTCTCTGACACACTTCAAACCAAACACACTGCTTCAGGTAGAATAAACAAACAGATTTATTAACTACAAAGATATGTTTTGACTTATAATCACTTAAAATCTAACAAGTAAGATTTGGTCAAATGAAATAAAAGCAAAACGCATTCTAAGCTGATCTTAACACTTTCAGTACCCTTACAAACTTAGATGCTTCTCACCAGAGACTGGCTGGTTGTCCTTCAGCCAGGCTCTCCCCTTTGATCCGCTAGCACTTCAATCACTTGCTGTTGGTGGTGTCTGTAGATGTAGGTGGAAGAGGGAGGAAGAGCATAGCAAACATCTCTCCCTTTTATCATGTTCTTTCTTCCCTCTTGGCTTTGCCCCCTCCCCGTCAGAGTCAGGTGAGCATTACCTCATCGCAGTCCCAAACTGACCAAAGGAAGGGGGGGTGACTCACTTGAGTCCAACTAATCCTTTTGTTGCTGCTGAGGCCAGCGTCCTTTGTTTCTGTGAGGCTGGGCTGGGTTTGTCCCATACATGCCTTGATGAGGTGCTATTAGAGAGTTTTTGCCTGGACTTATTTTAAGCCATGAAGACACATTTTCAGCCTCATAACTATATACATGAAATTACAACCTATAACATTACTATAACATTACTGTAACAACAATTACTATAACATCACTATAACAACAATGTTCAGTGCATCATGAGCCTTCCGAAGACACCTGACATGACAAACTTTTGCAAGGGATACCACACAATCATTTAAGGATGAACATGGGGGCATGCTGGGTGTTCCCCCGAGGTACAGAGCGTCATACACAGGCATTCACAGCAGTGAAGAATTTACTCTGCTTCTTGATGCCAGACAATCCAGGAAGTTTTTGGAAAGTGTATGGGACAATTTCCTGGTGCAAGTGCTGGAGGAACCAACTAGGGGCAGAGCTGCTCTTGACCTGCTGCTCACAAACAGGGAAGAATTAGTAGGGGAAGCAAAAGTGGATGGGAACCTGGGAGGCAGTGACCATGAGATGGTCAAGTTTAGGATCCTGACACAAGGAAGAAAGGAGAGCAGCAGAATACGGACCCTGGACTTCAGAAAAGCAGACTTTGACAAACTCAGGGAACTGATGGGCAGGATCCCCTGGGAGAATAACATGAGGGGGAAAGGAGTCCAGGAGAGCTGGCTGTATTTTAAAGAATCCTTATTGAGGTTACAGGGACAAACCATCCCGATGTGAAGGAAGAATAGTAAATATGGCAGGCGACCAGCTTGGCTTAACAGTGAAATCCTTGCTGATCTTAAACACAAAAAAGAAGCTTACAAGAAGTGGAAGATTGGACCAATGATCAGGGAAGAGTATAAAAATATTGCTCAGGCATGCAGGAGTGAAATCAGGAAGGCCAAATCACACCTGGATGTTGCAGCTAGCAGGAGATGTTAAGACTAACAAGAAGGGTTTCTTCAGGTATGTTAGCAACAAGAAGAAAGTCAAGGAAAGTGTGGGCCCCTTACTGAATGAGGGAGGCAACCTAGTGACAGAGGATGTGGAAAAAGCTAATGTACTCAATGCTTTTTTTGCCTCTGTCTTCACGAACAAGGTCAGCTCCCAGACTACTGCACTGGGCAGCACAGCATGGGGAGGAGGCGACCAGCCCTCTGTGGAGAAAGAAGTGGTTAGGGACTATTTAGAAAAGCTGGACGAGCACAAGTCCATGGGGCCGGATGCGCTGCATCCAAGAGTGCTAAAGGAGTTGGCGGATGTGATTGCAGAGCCATTGGCCATTATCTTTGAAAACTCATGGCGATCGGGAGAAAAAGGCTACTGTGGTGCCCATCTTTAAAAAAGGGAAGGAGGAGGATCCGGGGAACTACAGGCCAGTCAGCCTCCCCTCAGTCCCTGGAAAAATCATGGAGCAGGTCCTCAAGGAATCCATTCTGAAGCACTTAGAAGAGAGGAAAGTGATCAGGAACAGTCAGCATGGATTCACCAAGGGCAAGTCATGCCTGACTAATCTAATTGCCTTCTATGTTGAGATAACTGGCTCTGTGGATGAGTGTTGTTTCTTGACTTTAGCAAAGCTTTTGCAATGGTCTCCCACAGTATTCTTGCCAGGAAGCTAAAGTAGTATGGGCTGGATGAATGGACTATAAGGTGGATAGAAAGCTGGCTAGATTGTCGGGCTCAATGGGTAGTGATCAATGGCTCCATGTCTAGTTGGCAGCCGGTATCAAGTGGAGTGCCCCAAGGGTCGGTCCTGGGGCCGGTTTTGTTCAATATCTTCATAAATGATCTGGAGGATGGTGTGGATTGCACCCTCAGCAAGTTTGCAGATGACACTAAACTGGGAGGAGAGGTAGATATGCTGGAGGGTATGGATAGGATACAGAGGGCCCTAGACAAATTAGAGGATTGGGCCAAAAGAAATCTGATGAGGTTCAACAAGGACAAGTGCAGAGTCCTGCACTTAGGACAGAAGAATCCAATGCACCAGTACAGACTAGGGACCGAATGGCTCGGCAGCAGTTCTGCAGAAAAGGACCTAGGGGTTACAGTGGATGAGAAGCTGTATATGTGTCAAAAGTGTGCCGTTGTTGCCAAGAAGGCCAATGGCATTTTGGGATGTATAAGTAGGGGCATAGCGAGCAGATCGAGGGACGTGATCGTTCCCCTCTATTCGACATTGGTGAGGCCTCATCTGGAGTACTGTGTCCAGTTTTGGGCCCCACACTACAAGAAGGATTTGGAAAAATTGGAAAATGTCCAGTGGAGGGCAACAAAAATGATTAGGGGACTGGAATACATGACTTATGGGAAGAGGCTTAGAGAACTGGGATTTAGTCTGTGGAAGAGAAGAATGAGGGGGGATTTGATAGCTGCTTTCAACTACCTGAAAGGGGGTTCCAAAGAGGATGGATCTAGACTGTTCTCAGTGGTAGCAGATGGCAGAACAAGGAGTAATAGTCTCAAGTTGCAGTGGGGGAAGTTTAGGTTGGATATTAGGAAAAACTTTTTCATTGGGAGGGTGGTGAAATACTGGAATGCGTTACCTAGGGAGGTGGTGGAATCTCCTTCCTTTGAAGTTTTTAAGGTCAGGCTTGACAAAGCCCTGGCTGGGATGATTTGATTGGGGATTGGTCCTGCTTTGAGCAGGGGGTTGGACTAGATGACCTCCTGAGGTCCCTTCCAACCCTGATATTCTTTGATTCTATGAAAAGTCCCCTCCTGTCCCACTTCTCAGCTTCTAGAAATTCTGCTTGACCTTTAACACTACTGATGCTGCTCCTAACTACTAAAAGAGGTAGTATTCAGGTTTCAGCCATCTAGAAATCAGTCAGTATTCTAAATGCTAAATTAAGTTTGTTAACATAACAAAATTTAATTAAATAACTAGCACACTACTAAGTCAAATTCTTTATTTATTCTCCAGTTAAATAAACTGCAAGATCTTCATCCATTGCCTAAGATAATTTTAGAATACCGACAGGTGAGTTCATTTTTCATAAAGAACATATTTGCATTGAAAGCAAGAATTAACTGAAGAAAAATATAGCTTTACTACACCACTTGTCTGAGAATCTTTTGGCTAGCATATGATTTCACGTATTTCTTTAAATCTTCATATTTCTGGAGCAATAGGTAAATTCTTAGTATGAGTTCAAAAATAAGTTTGGTTTGCACGAGATTTTTTGCAGTTAACAGCTGAAGCCACATTTTTTGTTAAATGTTCGTTGCACAAACAATTTTAGAAAACTTCACTAACAAAATTGGTTTGGTGATACAGTGCACTGCCAATGAGAAAATCTGGAACAAGAAAAGAGCTCGAGATTGTAAGGGTCTACATCAGTGGACTTTTTGATATGTTGCTATTTCTTATTTTTACAGTAGTCTGCTGACAATCCATCACAGCATTAGTTTAGTATGCCCATTTCAGTTAACAATTGGGTTTTCAATGGATGTGTTTCCAGAGTAAAACTAAAAAATCAGTCTTTGGCTTCCTTGTGTCATCCTTTGTTTCTGCATCTCTGAGTGCCAAACTCTAAAACTTTCACACTGCAACACCTGCATAGCCAAATATTCAGACTAGAGCCAAATATTCAACACCATTAAAGTCAGTGTATTGAACCATTATTGAATATGTCTGTCATCCTCTCTATTGAAAATGTTTTGCGGTATCTACACATTTTCTATAGTTGTCAATGGGTTGAAGAGTATGAGTTTCCACTTGAAAACCTCTTATAATTTACATAACTCTATATATATATATATATATATAGAGAGAGAGAGAGAGAGAGAGAGAGAGAGAGAGAAGTACTAAACTCTTTTTCTAATTTAGGTTCACAAGATAAAGTCAACCTATGTGGATGGACTACTTTCATGCATGAAAAAGGTAAGAATATAAAAAAGCTCCCCCTGTAAATTTGAGTATTCTATATAAGATGCTTTGAAATAATTCTGAAGTTTTTTAAAATTATAACATTTTTATTAAAAATATGATCCTTGTTTCTACTTATATGGAAATATTGATAACATAGTATATATAAGCTTTAGAGTAAAATTTCATTTTCACATATTGACTTCTGCAACAATTTACAACATGCTTTTATATTTGTATTTTTTTTTTTTTTTACTTGACTAAAGGGATTTATTTCATCTACATGGAATCAGACAGGAACTGTGACTGGCAGACTTTCAGCCAAGGATCCTGTAAGTGAGTGTTTTAGAAGCCTTCTTCATTCAAAGAAAGTGTGGTGAAAATGCATTTCATTGTCAGCCATGTCCAATAGAGGGCTCCAGGTTAGCTAAATGGAAATATACACTCCCTTTACATAATTTTGCTTCATGCTCTTTAATATGCATGAAAAATTCCAAACTAGTATTCCTTTGGCTATCAGAGGGATCAAAGAACTAGTAATTTCAATATTGTATGTAGATGGGAGAGAGGAACAAAATATATAGTTAAGTGGGTATTGCACTTTAGACAGATTACATTAAATAATATTGACAACTACTTTTAGAACAGAGTATAATATTCATTGCTTAGCATTTAGGTTACCTAAAAGAGACAGGGATATTACAAATCCTCTGTTCTGAGCCATGTAGCCTCTGGTTCCTGATATTGTTAGAGCAATTAGTGAAAACTTTTGACCTGAGGTACAGCCATTGTGCTCTGCAAGGACAGCAAATCACACCCACACCTTGTAACATAACCCTTCATGCCTTTAAACCCAATACATAAGATGATACTTTTTCTTTGAATTTCTGTCTCATTAACTTTGTTTCATTTCAGTGTCTGTATATTTATTCTATTTATTTTTTCTTTTCTTTTTTTAATTTTCTACCTTAATTCTTTACTCCTTGTAGCTAGAGCTGTAATGAGTGCCAGATCACACCCATTATATAAACTCCTGTTTTCAGTTGCTCCTAATTTTCCAAAACTTTCGTCTTTTTGGATTGCAATTCTGAGGCCTGGTCTCTGCTTCAAGGTGACTTTTTTATTTAAAAGGCTTAAGTAAAACTCATCTGCCATTTGTTTAGATTGCAGAGAGTGACTGGATTTGACTTTTGAGTCTGACATGTATTTGGTTTGTGACATTGGTCAAGTTACATAATTTCCCTTTTCCATTTGTGAAATGGCAGTATTAAGGGGAGTTGGGATCTTTCTACTGAATAGGTCAGCCTGCCATTGAGCCTTATCTGCATCCTTCTGGGGCTTGCACGTCTTAGGTCATGTCAACTTCACTGGGTCAAAAAATAATAAACCAAAAAATAAATATGTATCAGATCTTATCAGTATGAATGTTTAAAATTAATGACATTTTGCTATTTCTGACATTGTAGTGTACATGTACAGTAAAAAGGAGAAAAGGCTAAACCTGGTTAAATGTATTTAAAATAATGTGCCACAATTATTGCTAATAGCTTTGGGGAATGTAAAGATTAAAGAATGAGGGAACTAAGGCAGAAACTTAAAGAGAGATCAGCACTTAACACATATATTTAAGATGTGCTAATTGTTCTTACCTTTCTTATGTTAATGCAAGTGGGTCTATATTTCATTTTATATTGAAACCTAACTGGTTTTCTAACCTAATTCTGGATATCTTGAATTACTAAATCATATTAAATGTGATTACTTCTTATGACATTGATGGGACCCCATAACTACCTAGATAGACAGAAACGTTCAAGAGGCATTTATACAAAACAAGTACCTTAGTTCTAATAGTACTGACATGTCTTTTAATAAATAAAACTAATTTGATTTCTGTTCATGCCTTTTTTGAGGCAGAGGAACATGTTTGCTTATAAGTGCACTGTGTATATGAAGTTTTTAAAATGTTTCAGTATGACTTCTCTGACATTACAAAGTATCTTGTGCATGTTTCTTGCACAAGATTGTATTTTTAGACATTTTCATTGTCAGCATTAGATAACATGCCATATAAATTGGCTGTGGGTATGTGGCAAACAGAAGAAGGTTATGCATTTTTAACCTGAGCTCTTCAAAGTGTATAAATGGAGGGACAGGAGGAGAAAATAGTGTTTTTACACTCCAGCATTCAAAATTATCGTCATTTTACATTATTTACATTATACTTTTCATGATTTTGGTTTATAAATGTTTGTGAAAAAGCACTTATGTCTGACATACTACAGTCCGACAAATGAACTAGGAGAATGCTAAAAGGTTGATGATTATTCTGTCTGTAACGCAGTATAGTTCAACTAAACATAACATTTTTCTTTTGTATTTCACAGTAAACTGATACTTGCATCGTAGTATGTATTAACACTATGACCAGAATTTCCAGAAGTGGGGCCAGAATTTAAAAAAACACTCTGCTGCCCTTTAGGCACCTAAATAACAGTCAGCACTCTTCAACTCTTATTGAAAATATTGAAATTATGGTCCCAGTTGTTGGTGCTGGGCACTTTTGAAAATCTAGCCAATATCTTCCCTCCTGTTTCAAATAAACAAAACAAAATTTTTCTTATAGTTTTCATAAATATACAACTAATATACAATTTTTGCAGTGATTGTCAGCTTCTGTTTTCACTATTATGCAAAAATATTGAAGGGACGACTATACAGGGTCTAATTTTGACCAGGATCTCACAATGTGCTCCCTTATGTGAGGTTAGTCTTACTGCACTACCACCATGTTCTTATCAACTGTGCAAATTGCACCCTTACTTATGCTGGCAAACTGTGCATTTAAAGAAGGTTGAGTTTTAAAAATCTGATCCATTTGTGTTTTCTGTGTGAAGAGTATAAGGCACAAAAGAAACTGATGGGCATTTTGTGTCTCATGTTCACATCTCCCATCATGAGCATGCTTGAGATCATCACAAGACATTAGTCAGGACTTCCCGGCAGCTTTAATACTTCAACAAGGAACAGAGATATACTCCTTTGTTTTTCAGGCCAAGTCTAGCAGTCCCCCCAAAAATCCCCAAACCCCAACACCCCACTAAAAAAGTAAGGAGTAACAATTTAATGAAGAATTTACTTGCCTGCATTGTCTCTTCCTACGGTTTGTGGTTGGTCAGACATGCTACCAGTTCGTGGTGGTCCCATTTGGCCTAGTGACAGCACCAAGAGTGTTTACAAAGTTCATGGCAGTAGTCGCAACCTCCCTCAGATGTCAAGGTATCCAGATCTATCCCTAACTCAGCGACTGGTTCATCAAGGGCCGCTTCAAAGAGCAGGTGCAGCTCAGTGTCGCAAGGTTGCGAGTCACTTGTCAAGCTCTGGGCCTGCTGATAAACAAAAATCAACATTGGTTCCTGTTCAGAGGATAGAGTTCATAAGAGCCGTCCTTTACTCCACACAGGCCCGAGCATTTTTATCACAGGCCAGGGTCAGGGCAATGTCAGATCTGATCCAAGTCACCGCACACCTGCTCACTACAGCTCAGGTCTGCCTCAGACTCCTAGGACACATGGCTGCGTGCACCTATGTCGTCTGGCATGCAAGGCTGCAGCTAAGGCTCCTTCAAATGTGGCTGTCATTGATCTATTCTCCAGCCAGACACCCTGTGGACAGGCTCTTCACGATCCTGCCCCAGGTACTCACCTCCCTTCAAAGGTGGTCCAAACTGGATCCAGTGTTGGAAGATGTTCCATTTGCGACTCCTCGACCCACAGTTTCTCTGGTGTCAGATGAGTCTGACCTCAGTTGGGGTGTGCACCTCGGAGCTCCCAAGACTTAGGGCCTATGGTTGCAAGAGTTGTCGCTTCACAGAAATGTCAGAGAGCTCAAGGCCATCCGCCTGGCTTGCGAGGTATTCCTTATCTATCTGTCTGGTCGCGTGATGCAGGTGCTGACAGACAACACGGCCTCCATGTTCTATGTCAGCAGACGGGGGAACCCACCCATCAGCCCTTTGTCAGGAAGCCCTATGCCTGTGGGACTTCTGCATCCAGTATGCGATCTACCTGGAAGCCTCCCGCCTCCCCGGTGTTTGGAAGACACTGGCAGATTACCTCAGCAGGTCCTTCTTTCACTACAAGTGGTCATCAGGATGCTCTTCTAGAGGTGGGGAGCTCCCCAAGTGGGCCTGTTCGCTACCAGGCAGAACAGAAAATGCCACCAGTTTCACTCTCTGCAAGGCCTTGACAGTGGCCCACTATCCAATGCCTTTCTCCTGTCATGGTCGGGCACTCTGATGTATGCCTTCCTGCCAATCCCTCTGATCAGCAGGGTCCTTTCCAAGATCAAGAAGGATAAAGCTCGGGTCATTAGGATCGCCCCGGCCTGACCTCATCAGCATTGGTTCGGCACGCTCGTGGACTTGACCGTAGCAACACTATGGCCTCTTCTCAACCGTCCAGACCTGCTCTCTCAGGATCACAGGCAGTTGCTGCACCCGAATCTCACCCCTCTACATTTCACAGCATGGATGCTGGGCAGCTGAACTCTGAGAAGCAGGCCTGCTCCAGTCAGGTCCAGCAGGTTCTTCTGGAAAGCAGAAAGCCCTCCACTAGGGCTACCTACCTCGTAAAGTGGAAGCGCTTCTCCTGCTGGGCGTCAGAGCGAAACATCTTTCCGGTCAGCATGTCTCTGCAGTCCATCCTGGATTACCTCCTTCATTTAAAGCATCAAGACCTTACCTTTTCATTGATCAAGGTGCACTTGACGGCCATATTGGCCTTCCACCCTGACGTCCACGGTAGATTGGTATTCTCACATGAGAGGATGATCAGGCTCCTGAAGGGCCTCAAAAGACTGTTTCCTCCAGTCCAGGATCCAGTTCCCCAATGGGATCTCTACCTGGTCCTTTCCAGGCTCACCGGTCCTCCTTTTGAGCCTTGGGCCTCTTGCGCCCTCTCTCGCACCTGTTGTGGAAGGTCGCATTCCTTGTAGTGATTACCTCAGCGAGGCAAGAGTCTGAGATTAAGGCTCTTACATTGGAGCCCCTGTACACGGTGTTCTACAAGGATAAAGTCCAACGGCGTCCCCATCTTGCTTTCCTGCCAAAGGTGGTGTTGCACTTCCATGTCAACCAGGACATCTTCCTCCCAATTTTCTGTCCAAAGCCCCATGCGTCCAACAAGGAAAGGCGTCTACACACCCTAGGCATCCAGCGTGCCCTGGCTTTCTACCTTGCGCGTACTAAGCCCTTCCGCAGATTGACTCAATACTTTGTTGCAATGGCTGACACAATGAAGGGCCTCCCAGTGTCGGCTCAGAGGATTTCATCCTGGATCATTACCTGCATCCGTACCTATTATGAATTGGCGTGGCTGGTGCCTCCACCATTAATAACTGCTCACTCCATGAGGGCTCATGCATCATTGGCCTCATTTCTGGCCCATATCCCCATTCAGGACATCTGTAGAGCTGCGACATCGTCGTTGGTGCACACCTTCACAACGCATTATGCTATCATCCAGCAAGCCAGGGATGACGCTGGATTTGGCAGAGCTGTGTTGCGATTGACTTGTCTATGAACTCCTACCTGCCTCTGAAGGTACTGCTTGGGAGTCACCTACAATGGAATGGACATGAGCAAGCATTCGTAACTGTTGTTCTTTGAGATGTTGCTTATATCCATTCCATGACCCACCTTCCTTCCCCTCTGTTGGAGTTCCAGAAGAAGGAACTGAGGGAGGGAGAGGGCCGGCAGCACCCCTTATACCAGCGCATATACGCACCACTCCAGAGAGCACCAGAGGCAGTCCCCTATGGATACAACTGAGGGAAAAACTTCAGGCGAGCACACACCCCTACAATGGAATGGACATGAGCAACACATCTCGAAGAACAATAGTTATGAAAGGTAACTGTTTTTTCTTTTGTGTTACAGTAAGCTGAGCTGCTCTGATTCTTGCCCAGTGAATTGTGAGATAACTTGTCTGTCCCTCTGGACACATGGATGGAATTTTGGGAAGGCATTGGAAGACTGTCGGCACTCAAATGATTTAGTCTGCATCCTGAGTGCATGGCAGGTTACTCTCCAGGTGAAAGTGGAAACCATGCTAATCCACACCCCACCTGTGCCAGCTAACCCATTTAAAAATCACCACTTAACTTGGGTGAGAGGCTTTTGTGTGTGGATGGGAGAAGGAGTTAGGGACAGCACCCAAGTAAGAGCGAGAAATATCCCCTGTGTAATATGGTTGATATTCAGGCAGTGAAGAAATTTTAATGGGGCCATTGAGCCCAAAGATGGCATTTGCATGGCTAAAGTCTGTCACTGAATTCACTCAGAGTAGAGATGTAATCCATCATGCTGACAATTATTTCCTTCCAAACGTCCACAAACACTGGTCTGGGAAATCAGCAGGAGAGATCTGTCCTTCTGTGGGGAAGGATCACAGACTTTAAAGCATAATATTAGTGAGTATCCATAATTCCTCATGTAGTGCTAATACATACATTTCACAATGATATTAATCACCAATGTGTCACCAGTTCACATATGATACCTTATGTGACCCATTTTAGATACAGATTATGACAATAATGAGTTAGCATACACTGGGCTGGTCAAGCCAGCTGAAACTCACAGCTACATACTAGGAAGTCCCTTGCCATCTGGCAGTGAGATACTCTTAAGGTTACACCTCCCCTCTTACAAAACTGGAGGAGGGTTAACCACTGGCTGACCTGGAGGCAGCAGGTCAGAATCATCTTTCCTGGACAGGGCATCTGCCACCATATTTTCTTTCCCCTTTATATGGCAAATCCCGTTTTGTCCCCTTTGTCTGCTCATAGTATCCAAGACATCATATAAGAATAGCCATACTGGGTCAGACCAATGGTCCATGTAGCCCAGTGCCAGATGACAGACATAATATCAGTGTCCCCGTAATTTCACCTACAGTGTTGTTCCAAACATTTCACAGTGAAATCAATGAGCAAACTATATATTACATGTCACCTTTTAAATAAATACGACACCAGGATGTGAGGTGTAGTGAGTATGTCAGAATTGATAAGAGTGGCCAAATACAGTGGTGTTGTAGGCATGTCCCAGGATATTAGAGAGACAGGGTGGGCGAGGTAACATCTTTTATTCGACCAGCTTCTGTTGGTGAGAGAGACAAACTTTGGAGCTACACAGAGCTCTTCCTCAGGTTTGGGAAAGGTACTCAGAGTATCACAGCTAAATACAAGATAGAGCAGATAGTTTAGCATAAGTAGTAGTAAACACACATTCTGAGGGACCATTCAAGGTGATGTGGCCCATTAACATTTTTGTAGTTATAGGACAAAAAGGGGGGGTTAAGGGTTACAGATTGTTGTTATAAGCCATAAATCCAGTGTCTTTATTAAGACCATGATTTTTAGTGTCTAGCAAGGTTATGAATTCAAGCTCCCAGGCTCATCCTTTGAAAGTGTTGTGCAGGTTTCCTTTGAGGATGAGGACTGATAGGTCAGATATAGAGTGATCGCTTTGTGAAAAGTGTTCACCCACAGGTGATATGGTGTTTTTGTCTTTTATCATTTTCCTGTGTGAGTTCATTTGAGAGCATAGTGGTTGTCTGGTTTCACCCTTATAGTTGTTTGTTGGGGCATTTAGTCATTGAGTGAGGTACACCATGTGTTATGATAAGCAAGTGTACGACCCATGAATCTTAAAAGATGTATTGTGCGGGGGCACTGATCGTTGTAGCTGGGGCCAGAGTTACACCTTATGAACCCCAAGGCACAGCATCTGCAGCACCGCTGCTTCCCGCCTATGGCTGACCTTCGTGTTGCACACAGTTTTAGAGAGGTAAGGTGCCCCTAGAATGCCGGCGCCCCAACACACATGCCTACTGTGACTAATTGGAAATCTAGCCCTGGTTGTAGAAGTTTTGTGTTTGTTGTTTCTGGCAGGGTCTGGTGCTGCTTTGAGTTGGTGTGTCCTGGTCTGTGGGGAACTTGCTTCTGATGATGAGGTAGGAGTAGTTGGGTAGTTGTTTGAAGGCCAGAAGAGGGGGTTCAGGAAAGATTTTTTTTCAGGATGGGGTCCCCATCGAGTATGGGTTGTAGCTGTTTGATGATACACTGTATGGGTTCAAGTGTGGGGTGGTAGGTGACAATTAAGGGTGTGTGGTCGGAGTGGGTTTTATTTCTATATTGAAGCAGGTTCTCTTGAGGTATTTGGGTGGTCCATTCCATGATGCAATCTACTTCTCTGGTGGAGTGTCCTTGTTTGGTGATGGTAGTTTTGAGTGTGTTAAGGTGTATATCCCAGACTTTCTCCTCAGGGCATATTCTGTGGTATCTGAGTGCCTGGCTAAAGATAACAGATTTCTTTGTTTGTTTTGGGGTAGTTACTAGACCTATGAAGGTAGATGATGTGATCCGTGGGTTTCTTGTACATAGTTGTCTGTAGGATTCCATAGTGAAGTAAGAGCAAAGAGCAAAAAGAATGATAAAAGGTTTAGAAAACATGACCCCCTGAGGACAGGTTAAAAACCTGGGCATGTTTAGTCTTGAGAAGAGTGAAGTGGGGACCTGATCAGTCTTCAAATATGTTTAGGACCATTATAAAGAGAACAGTGATTAGTTGTTCTTTGTGTCCATTGAAGATAGGACAAGAAGTAATTGGCTTGATCTTCAGCAAGAGAGATTTTTCTATCTATAAGGAATAGGCTACCAAGGGCAAACACTCGTCGGGGATGGTCTAGGTATACTTGGCCCTGTTTCAGTGTGAGGCGGGAGATGGACTAGATGATCTCTCAAGGTCCCTTTTCAAGCCCTACATTTCTGTGATTTTGTGACTTACAGTAACTTTCCACTAGCCCGTCCCCCAGCAGCTCCACAACTCTCAAATATTTCTTTTTGGCTTTCAGTGAACTAGACTTTACCCTGAATAGATCAACATGCTCGACAGTCAGTGCATGTGACTTTTGATGTTGTTTTTTATTTTGGTTTTTTGTTGTTTTATGCAGTAGTGTTCACATTATCTCCCCCTCCCCCCATGACCCAGTTTAGTTTAACTTTGTTTCTTCTATTTTTCCTCAACGCTGGTGTGTCTGGAGTTTGATTTCTTCACCTGCATTATAAATATACAGTGCATAGCTGATTCATTTCTCACTAGCAGCAGAAAGCGATGTATAGTAATATAGCACATCCTTAAACAACAGTGCATTTTGGAACTGTGATCTTTCTGTAGGCATTATAAATGTTTATTTACAACTGGATGACTGAATACATTTTGTATTTGTGAAAAGCTAAAAATAAAACACTTTAACTCTTCAGTTAAATTCCTTTATTACAGTACCATACCATTCCTAGTTATCCTCTTTTCATTCTGATGTAGATAATCTGTGTTTATTATAAATAGAGCTAATGGGGGTCCCTTTTCTGAGTATATTTTTATAACTAAATAAATTCTTTTCTTGAATGAATACATATGTTAGAATCTTACCTTCCATTTCTGCATGCTGCTGTTTTTAGTTATTTTGCTGCTAATCTTCTTATTAAATGTACTGACTACATTCCTAAATTAACAGTGAAATAAAAATTCACTTGCTATTTTCTCCATCTATCATAAGATGTGACTTTCAGCCTAAGAACATTTATAGCAAAAGAAAGTCATAACAGATGTTAGGAAGATTTCAGTATGGAATGGCATATTAATTGAAATAAGGATATACAAGTACCTTGCCTTTTATTAAGATGATAGTTGCTATTCTATCATGTATCACTATTGCAGTGATTCTGTAAAACAGATGCAGCTTTGATAACTACTCATGAAAGGTTGTATGATTAGTTTTTCCATGTTCCCTTGTTTTGTTTTTTTTTCTCGTGTCTTCTCTCATGTTCAGGATGGAGAACATGGCAATGTTCTGAAAATCTACAAATATATTTCAAATTATTTATTGTTTTTAATAAAATCACATCTCCAAACAATATTTCAGAACTAATGTAAATGAGTGAACAAGCTGAAATTTAGCCAAGCATACATACTGTTCGACAAGTGCATACTCTATGATTAAAAGATCCTGTGGTCCTTGCTATGGAAGATACCTGCTACAGGTTGCATCTGCCCCGGGTACGTATGCAATGAAAGACCTGATAATAGCATAAAAGAGTGTAGAAAATATTTACCTTATGGTAGTGGTGTTATGTGCATTTAGAATTTTTGAAAATTTATAGCCAGTTGATTTGCTGATTTTCATTTAGTGAAAGGAGAATTCTCACTTCCTTTTTCTCCCTCTTTTCGTATTGTCTTTTATCCTGTATACTTGGGCTAGTCATGTGGCTCCACTGAGCATAGAAAATAAGATTTCCCTAATCACTGGGAATCCAAGTACAAACCCTGTTCAATCCAGATTAATGTGGCTGTCTTAGACTCAGGAGCCACAGAGGGGGTGAATTTTGCCTAGTGAATTTTGCAAGGGCTGATCTATTGGAATTTGATAAAGAGTTTATTAAAGATGCCAATGTAAATGGCAAGATATGTCAAGGGTGCAGGTACACTAATGCCCAGATTTCTCTGGTCAGAAAATATATGGTTTTGGAAGCTGATTTCCACCTAGGGGAAAATGTTATACTCCTTGAATTAGGAAAATTTGAAGCCACTGTGCCTTTTAGCCTAAATAGAATTGGAGTGGGAAAGTTTAAAAGGTACTTCAAATATTAGTATAAAGGATACCATTCTGGTGGATATGTTAAAGGGTAATAATAAAGGTCTTTGCGTAAAGCTGTTAAAATTATAACTCTCAGTAAGAAAGAGTATAATTGTGAGTCCCCAAACACTGACCTTGTAGGAGGAGAAGCCTCCGTAACCTTAGTGGCAGGAAGTAGCAGCTGGTCTTCAGAGCAGGGAGTTGAGAAATCAGCCTCTTTGTGTAAGACAGCTTTGGATATAAACAAAAACACAGCAAAGTTTGCCACAGAGCAAGATGCTGATCTTCTCTAGAAAGTATAAAGGAGGCTATCTGCACTGATGCCCCAACAGCGAAAACAGGGGTAGGCTCTTTATGTAAGAGGGCAGAGTGTACACAGAAGCCACAGTCGGGAAGAATTGATGTCCTGGGGAACCCTTGAGTCAATTTATAGTTCCCCAAAGGCATCATGCAGAGCTGCTACAATTAATGCACAATTGCCCATTTGCAGGTCACTTGGGAATACAGAGAACTTATGAGGCTTAAGAAAAATTTCTGTTGGCCCCATATTCAGGAGTTAAGTAGTATTGTAAAACTTGTGACCAAGAAGTGGAAGAAACCAACAGGTTGCCACAAAGCTCTGTTGCAGCCTTTGCCTGTGATTAAAGAATTACACTTTACAGGGTCATCATGGATATCATTTCCTAGGCCATCCAAAACTGGGAAAAGATACATATTAGTTGTCAATTTTGCTGCCAGATATCCAGAGGGCAGTCACCTGGCAAATGTGGAAGTTGAGACAGTTGCAGATTTACTGTTCTCTATATTCCGCAGGGTGGGCTTTCCAAAGGAAATCCTATCAGATAGAGGGTCAAATTTTATGTCCCTGAATATTGAGTGAATTGTGGAAGAACTGCGGGATAAAACAGTTAAAGTCTGCTCCTTACTACCCAGAGACAAAGAGGTTCAATGGAATTCTTAAGTCCATGCTAAGAATGTATGTGGACAGAAAAGTTGGAGATTTCAGAAAGTGAAATTGGAGGTTCTTGTGGCTGACCCTGCTATAGTACCTTTCATAAGGGATTAAATGTGTTTTAAATCTCATCTGAAATTTTTGCTAAGGATGGTAACAGATTTTTTTTTACGATAATTAAAACAATATAACTCTCCCTATATTTTTTTCCTAGGCCTCACAGGGGAAATGAGATTGCACAGACTAGATATTAAAAGGATATAATTAGTATTTGGAAAGAACTAAGCCTTACTGTAACTTTGTTGTTTAATTGTTGCTTATGGAGAGAAGTCCAAAGGCCAAAGCCCTCTTAGTTCATTGTCTTTATGTCTGTTATGAGCAGGGGGTGAAACAGAAAGATTAAGAAATCATTCTGAGAGGAATGTCTACATCAGCTGCTTGTCTGTGTAATATTTCTATTCTTAAAATTTTATCAAGTGGGCACCTAGACATTTTTTCATTTTAGAACTGATTTATAGTCGTTGTTTGGGAGGGCAGTGGCTCTATCCTTGTTTGAGTTCTTCTAAGCAGTCCTGCTGAATCATGATACTGCTGACTTAGTTTAATTCAGTATTGATCTAAAGAGGCACTTCACGAAGGAGGAAAGAAGGTTACTTACTCTGCAGATCCACATGACTCTTCATTCTCTCTTCTGTAGAGACTTTTTTGGGATGCCTTGAGCCAGAAAGGAACTGAATAGGGATACAGGGGGAACATTTTATAGACTGAGGCCATAAATTATCTAGATACTTGCATGTGGAGAAGTGCCCCCTACTGGCTTCATTGTTATCAATGATTCTGTAGCTTATGAGTATGGTGTATGACTCCTACAGTGTGACTCTGAAGAAGCAATATATAAGAACTAACTGGTAAGTACTTTTTCTTGCCTTTAGGAAACACAGTAATCCATATATTTAAAATATCTTGCCAAGAAAGTCTCATTGAAAGGAAACATATCCTTTTTAATACTGCTTCTTTTGGAGCAGAAAAGAGAGGGGTAGAAATACACATCCATAGCATCACAACAGTTGTACAGTTAAGACTGTAGCATATTTTAGAAAGTCCTCATATAATAAAAGTTTTAGTTAGGAACAGATGCACGATTTCTATGCACAGTTGGAAAGAATTCTAGAACACTCAAGCGCAATCGTTAGTATTTACTTAAATTTAGGCATAGACATTCATCAAACAGTGATCAATGCTTGATCTAAAGGTATTAAATTTTTCTGTTTCAGCTACAGGAACCAGTAGGCTATGACTCTCTTCTTTTAAATTCTAAAAGTTCAAAGATACATTGTACATTTGCACGATTATCTGAAAGAAAGAATACACTTTGTATGAAGATAAGAGTACTGTTATGCACAGCCTTCATGTAGTTAGACACACACGTTGCTTATCCAATATTGATACTGTGAAATGGGCAAGTAATGTTACAGTATAGCCATTAAACTTTGTGCTGTACCTGTTTTAGTATGTCTTGATAAATAAAGAAAAAAATTGGGTCTTTATTGAAAAACACCATGGAAATTGGCACATAAGTGACACTTCTACCATGTTCATTTGAGGCATCTAGTTGAAAGGCTTCTTTTAACATTATCTAGAGTTAGCAGCAAGCATTTTTCAGATAAGTATGCTGTGACATCAGCTTCACTAAAATAATGGTAGATTGTCTTAACAGGGATGAGAAATTGGACTGACTTTGTCTAGGCATATTCTTAGACCTTTGGATCAAAGCAATTCAGTGTCATATTTTTTAGCTGATACAAAACAATGCATCACTCAGATGTGCTGACATGTTGATAGAGAAAGTCAGGACACACATGCCATTTATTATAGTAGATCTCTGTTCTTTGAGTATCCCTTGCATTCAAAGCATATTTTAATTTTGGATCATGTTCCTTTTTATTTATTTGTCCCAATACTATGTAGTCACAAGATGACTATGACTGCATTAGTACTGCCAAAAGAGTCTTGGACTTTTTTATGTACATGTTGTCAAGTTCTAATGTGTTTACAGTTCTTTTTGCTGTTTTAAACTTTAAAAGTGTTTGAATTAAGGTTTTAGTGCTTGTGAAAGGAGCTGGATTTACATTCTTGGAGACTAAAATGCTCTATCCACCTTCTTTTGTTATTGTTGGTGTTTGTCTTAAAGTGAATCATAGAAATTTAGGGCTGGCAGGGACCTCAAGAGGTCATCTAGTCCAGCCCCCATCTGCTGAGGCAGGACCAGGTAAACCTTGACTATCCCTGACAGGTGTTAGTGTAACCCAGGGGTCGGCAACCTTTCAAAGAAGAAGAGCCATTTTTTTGTTTTTGGCTTTGACCAAAGTATTTTGAGAGCCGCATCACACACAAAGCTACTTGTAGAGTTAGAATTTATCAACTAATAATAATTGAACATATTAAAGTTATTACTACTCACCAATAGTTTCAATGCGACTAGAATCTAGGTGCTTCAACAAGGACTGTACCAGTCTGTCCACAGCCTGGGTATGTAGCCACAGTGTTAGACCATGGTGGGTCCATGCCGCTGCATCTGCACTGCTATCTTTAGCCAGGGTAGCTGGATTAAAGCTATCAGAGCTGCAGTCATGCTTCTGATGGCAATGTAGGCACACCCCCTGTGTTTGTACAGCACCTAGCACAATGGAGACTTGATCTCAGTTGGGTCTACTGAAAAGTTACTAACATACAAATAAGTTTGGACCCATCTCTCCTGCAAATACTTGCATTCAGATTTGGGTATGTTAAAATGCATTTGCTACAGGGCGTGCAGTGATGTGACAATCCCTCAAATGAGGCTCTGAATAAGGCCAGTATCCTGGAGGGGGGTCACAGTAATGTGATGTCACTGTACAATGTGTGTGCTCCCTGGGGGCTGAGTGGTCTCTGCCCTTCTGAATCACGGGGTGCCAGGAGCATTGTGTACCTGAGATGACACAATAACTACGCCCATGCTGCAGTGGATTATATGCTTATGAGAACCTCACCCTGGCTTTGTATTGGACTCCGAAACCCCTGCATGCAAACCTCCCACCTCTGCTGATGGGTGCCAGTCTTCCTTGATTAAAAAGCAGGGGATTGGGGTGCAGGAGGGGGGAGCGGGGTCTTAGTTTGGGTGCAGGAGGGGTTCTGACCTGGGGCAGGGGATTGGGGTGCGGGAGAGTGTGTGAGGTACAGGCTCTGGCAGGGAGGTGCTTATCACAGGCGGCTTCCACCCGGAGGCGCAGCAGGGCTCAGCAGGCTGCCTTCCTGCCGTGGCCCCAGGCCACTCCCGGAAGCGGCTGGCTGCTGTCACGGCTCTGTGTGCCTCTGGCGGGGGGGAGGTGGCTCCACGCGCTGCTCCCACCCCCAACACCATGCTCATAGCTCCCATTGGCTGAGAACTGGACAATGGGAGCTGCGGGGGCAGTGCTTGCAGGCATGGGAAGCACATGGGGACCCGCTGCTCTCCTTCTCCCAAGGGGGATGTAGAGACATGCCAGCAGCCAGCCACTTCTGGGAGTGGTATGGGGCCCGGGCCGGCAGGCAGCCTGCTGAGCCCTGCTGTGCCGCCGGCTGGGAGCCGCCTGTGGTAAGCACCTCCCTGCCAGAGCCTCCACCTCGCATCCCTTCAAAAAACGGCTGCCCACAAGGGGACAGCCAAAGAGCCGCATGTGGCTCCGGAGCTGCAGGTTGCCAACCCCTGGTCTAACCTGTTCATAAAGAAACCCAATGACAGGGATTCTACAACCTCCTTAGGAAACTTGTTCCAATGCTTAACTATCCTTTATAGTTAGAAAGTTTTTCCTAATATCTAACTTGAATCTCCCTTGCTACAAACTAAACCAATTATTTCTTATCCTATCCTTGGTGAATATGAAGAACAATTGATCACCATTTTCTTTAGAACAGCCTTTAACATATTTGAAGACTGTAATTGGGTCCCCCCCACAGTCGTCTTTTCTCAAGACTAAATATGCCCAGTTTTTTTAACCTTTCCTCATAAGTTAGGTTTTCTAAACCTTTTATCATTTTTGTTGCTCTCTGTGCTCTCTCCAATTTGTCCACATCTTAAAGTGTAGCACCCAGAATTGGACTCACTACTCCACAGTGAATGAGCATACTGACAAGAATGTAATGAGAATTTACATAATTAAAGCAATTGAACAAATGAAGCATTGAGAATTCTATGGTAACTATAACCAAATTATTAAAGGTTGTTATTTATTATTACCACCATAGCACCTAGGAGCCCTAGTCAAAGACCAGGACCCCATTGTGCTAGGCACTGAACGAACAAACAAAACAAAAAGACAGCCCCTGCCTCAGAGCTTAATTATGTGAGAATTGCCTTTATGATACCCACTGTAAGTTCTGTGCATACCTTTGGCAATTTTGGAAAGCAGCGTGCATAATTAAGGCTAAGATTATATCACGGATGTCATGGAATCCATGATTTCCAGAGACCTCCATGACATTTTCTGCTTCAGGCCCCGCAGTTTCCAGCTGCCACGGGGAGGAAGGGCGGGGGGACAGGACCCCAGGACTCTCAGCTGCTGCGAGTGGCAGGGGGACCCCAGAGCCACAGCTAGGGTGACCAAATAGCAAATGTGAAAAATCGGGACAGGGGGTGGGGGGTAATAGGTGCCTGTATAAGGAAAAAGTCCCAAATAAAGGAATGTCCCTGTAAAATCAGGACATCTGGTCACCCTAGCCACAGCAGTGGTGGGTGCTGGACTCCCCCTCCCCATTTTGTCATAGTCATTTTTAGTAAAAGTCAGGGGCAGTCAGGGCTTCCGTGAATTTTTGTTTATTGCCTGTGACCTGTCTGTGACTTTTACTAAAAATAATAACTGACAATCTTAACCTTATGCACAATCTATGTAACATAGCAAACTGCATAATTAATATAGTGGCGTGGTCTGTGTGGAAACTACAAATCCTAGCATGCTTTGTTGCATCTTGATCTCAAAAGCTTGGAGCATCATGTGATGGGATCTGTAACACTGAAATAATAAGATGAGGGCAGAAACACAGCTAAACCCTATTTAGGTATTTGGGATGATCTTTTTATATATAGTTACGTAGTTCGGGGTTGTAGTTGGAGATAAATAGTGCAAAGCTTACAAACACCTACTGTGATACAGAAATCAATACAGAGGAAAACATTTCTATTTGTAAAAAACAGACTGGTAGGCTCCATCACAAATTTTGGAAGCACAATATGTTTTAATCAGTCTTCTAGCCAACAGCCCAAAACTTCAACCGAAAAGAAAAATGTAATGTTTAAATAGCTCATTCATACTTGGCAAAATTTTCCAGTTGGCACCAATCTTACCTCTAAAATTAAGGAAGTCATTTTTCTGCTACAGAATTTTTGAGTGTACACAAACTGAATAAGTGTGCATATAAAATGTATATGCATAATTTTAGGGGCTATTTTAAAAAAAAATTCATACTCCATTTATTTGCTGCTATTTATCCTTAACATACTACAAGGATAACATATGAACAATAGTTTAGAACAGTTAAAATTAGTAGCTCAGAAATGATTTCTGAGTGGGGGACGTTTAGGTTGGATATTAGGAAAAACTTTTTCACTAGGAGGGTGGTGAAACACTGGAATGCGTTACCTAGGGAGGTGGTAGAATCTCCTTCCTTGGAAGTTTTTAAGGTCAGGCTTGACAAAGCCCTGGCTGGGATGATTTGATTGGGGATTGGTCCTGCTTTGAGCAGGGGGTTGGACTAGATGACCTCCTGAGGTCCCTTCCAACCCTGATATTCTATGATTCTATGATTTTTCGCACAATCCAAGATAATATGAACTAAAATATATTTTTAGAACATAATAAAATATTCACTTGTGGCCAAATTCACCGGTGGCCTTTTGCTAATGCACATCCTGACAGATAGCTCCTCAGGGAAGTTTAGCCTTTTGAAGGGAGATTTATACTATTGTAAAGTACCTGTAAACCTTTTCTGTTCAGAGAGAGACAGGTGACCAGCACAGTCACAAATATGAGCTATTTTGACTGCTTTGTAGGTTTTGTTAAGCTAGCTGGGGATGTGCTGCTTCACTTTGTTTCCTAGACCAATGGTTTTCAACCATTGTTCCATGAACCCCTGAGGGTCCGCAGACTAAGATTTCCATAGGGGTCCACACCTCCATTTGAAATTTTTGGGGGGTCTGCAAATGAAAAAAGGTTGAAAACCACTGTCTTAGACATCCTCTGCTGGTGGTGCTACTTTGGAGCTCTGGTGCAAACTAAAACTGCCCACTCAGTCCCTTACGGAAATCCTACTTGATTTCCACTTCCACTTCCACAAAAACACTTGCCCTCTCCCAAGTGAATGCCCCTGGAGCACAGCAGCAAAGGTTGATATAAGCAAGTGTAGTTTGCATCTTCGTGTCAACAGGATGAATTTGGATTTGTAAATGCCTTTGAAATTATATTGCACACATCTATAATGTGGCATAATAGAATTTCATTAATATCTTCCCTTTGAGGGTGCTAGATCTTTTCAGTGTGAAAACTGATGAGATACTTCACTCATTGAAAGATTCCTGGGCCATACTCTCACTTGCTTCAAATAGAGACCATCACCTGATTCCTTTTTCCATCAAAGAATCTTGGAGCCCCCAGGAAAGAGGCAGTGCTTGCAGAAATGGAGACCTCCTGCCTGGGCTACTATTTTATCCCACTCTGCGCCTGCTTCCAAACAACCATTTTGATGGGTTGGTCAGGAGTTGCACAATGACCAGACTAAAGGTTAATAGATTTGTCACCCTTCTGCCAGTCAGAGTTGGCAGCAAAAAGGGCCGGGTTCAGTATCTAGGGGTTCCTTTTCAACAATACGACACAAAACCGGCTCGAGCTCCCACCCTGTGACCTGGGACAATGACACACCACTGCCTTGGTGCCTCTAACAAGCTTCCCTCTTACAAGCTCAGAGTCTGAGAGTAGCAAAAAAAACTTTTAATAAAAGGAGGGAAGTAACTGGGCATTAATTTGGGAAAACATCACACAAAAGGTTCATAAACATAAGCCATTAGCAAAAGACCCATCCCCAAGTAAGTTGTGCAGTGCCTTTTCCCTCAGATTCTTAAATCCAGCAACCAAAAGTCCCTTTAATATGGCCGTCCTTTCTCTGCACCCCACTCACAGTTGTTCTCCTTGGTCAGTGCAAACCCAGAGTTCAGAGGTACATTTGCAGAGTTCACTCCCACTGTGAGTGGAGGAGGGATAAGAAGCACCTTACTCGATCCACTGCCTTGGCACTTGCTCGCTGCTCCTCTTCATTGGCTGCCCTGCTGGCCAATCACCATGCCTCTCTGCCGGGCTCTGCTCCTCTCCGCCAGCCGCCCTGCTGGCTGATTACCATGGTGCTCTGTGGGGCTCTGTTCCTCTCTGCCGGCTGCCTTGCCAGCTGATTGCCGCACCTCTCCACTGGCTGCCCTGCCAGCTGATTGCTGATCCACCAGGATGTCTTCAGGTCCCACCACTTAACACAGCTCTCAGTGATTTCAGCTGTTAGTGGGGGAGCCTCACTGCTGGTGCACACTGGACAGTCTCTTGTATCAGAGAGACTGTACCAAAGCAGGTCTAATGCTTAGACCTAAGTATCAGTGATTTCAGCTCTGGGATGTGTAACAAGATTCTCAATTGAGTCTAAATTAACTCTTGTGTTACACAGTGAAGAGCAAAAGGGTCAAACAGTGTCTAAGACCCTTAAGCAGGGCTCACATCACCATGTACAAAGTGGTGTCCACCTCTGCTCAACTCACTGGGCTTTGGAACCCATGTCCCCTGCCTAGTGAGTGCCATTTAGTTGAGGGAGAGTCCCTCAATCGGGGTATGCCAAGTACATTTCTGGTGCCCTTGATTCACACAACAAGGATGCGAACTCTTGAAGGCTAGACAGGTTTTTCCACCCCATTATGGTTAAACTTCTTAAGGACCTAATTTGTGTTTTGCCACTAGTAAGGGAACTACCTTCCCCATGGGAACTTAATGTAGTTTTGGCAGGTTTAATGAAATCGCTCCCGCCCCCCCACCATTTGAACCCATGGGAAGCTGCTCCTTATTGCACTTATCTATAAAAACTCTTTTTTGGTAGCAATTACATCTTCTAGAAAAATTGGAGAGGTACAGGCTCTCATGGAAGTATGGCAAGAGACTACCCTGGCTTAACCTGAAGATCTTCAATGATCTAAAACTCAAAAAAAAAAAAAAAAAAAGTCCTATAAAAAGTGGAAACTTGGTCAAATTACAAAGGATGAATATAAACAAACAACAAGTATGTAGGGACAAAATAAGAAAAGCCAAGGCACAAAATGAGATCAAACTAGCTAGGGACATAAAAGGAAACAAGAAAACATTCTACAAATACATTAGAAGCAAGAGGAAGACCAAGGACAGAGTAAGCCCTTTACTCAATGAGGGGGGAAAGACAATAACAGAAAATGTGAAAATGGCAGAGGTGCTTACTGACTTCGTTTCAGTTTTCACCAAGAAGGTTGGTGGCAATTGGACGTCTAACATAGTGAATGTTAGTGAAAATGAAGTAGGATCAGAGTCTAAACTAGGGAAAGAACAAGTCAAAAATTACTTAGACAAGTTAGATGTCTTCAAATCACCAGGGCCTGATGAAATGCATCCTAGCATACTCAAGGAGCTGACTGAGGAGATATGAGACATTAGCAATTATCTTTGAAAAGTCATGGAAGACTGGAGAGATTCCAGAAGTCTGGAAAAGGGAAAATATAGTGCCCATCTTAAAAAGAGAAATAAGGACAACCTGGGGAATTACAGACCAGTCAGCTTAATTTCTGTACCTGGGAAGATAATGGAGCAAATAATTAAGCAATCAATTTGCAAACAACTAAAAGATAATAAGGTGATAAATAACAGTCAGCATGGATTTGTCAAGAACAAATCGTGTCAAACCAACCTAATAGCTTTCTTTGACAGGGTAACAAGCCTTGTGGATGGGGGGAAATCGATAGATGTGGTATATCTTGACTTTAGTAAGGCTTTTGTTATGGTCTCACATGACCTTCTCATAATCAAACTAGGGAAATACAACCTAGATGGAGCAACTATATGGTGGGAGCATAACTGGTTGGAAAATCGTTCCCAGAGAGTAGTTACCAGTGATCCACAGTCATGCTGGAAGGGCATAGAATCATAGAATCATAGAATATCAGGGTTGGAAGGGACCCCAGAAGGTCATCTAGTCCAACCCCCTGCTTGAAGCAGGACCAATTCCCAGTTAAATCATCCCAGCCAGGGCTTTGTCAAGCCTGACCTTAAAAACCTCTAAGGAAGGAGATTCTACCACCTCCCTAGGTAACGCATTCCAGTGTTTCACCACCCTCTTAGTGAAAAAGTTTTTCCTAATATCCAATCTAAACCTCCCCCATTGCAACTTGAGACCATTACTCCTCGTTCTGTCATCTGCTACCATTGAGAACAGTCTAGAGCCATCCTCTTTGGAACCCCCTTTCAGGTAGTTGAAAGCAGCTATCAAATCCCCCCTCATTCTTCTCTTCTGCAGACTAAACAATCCCAGCTCCCTCAGCCTCTCTTCATAAGTCATGTGCTCTAGACCCCTAATCATTTTTGTTGCCCTTCGCTGGACTCTTTCCAATTTATCCACATCCTTCTTGTAGTGTGGGGCCCAAAACTGGACACAGTACTCCAGATGAGGCCTCACCAGTGTCGAATAGAGGGGAACGATCACGTCCCTCGATCTGCTCGCTATGCCCCTACTTATACATCCCAAAATGCCATTGGCCTTCTTGGCAACAAGGGCACACTGTTGACTCATATCCAGCTTCTCGTCCACTGTCACCCCTAGGTCCTTTTCCGCAGAACTGCTGCCTAGCCATTCGGTCCCTAGTCTGTAGCGGTGCATTGGATTCTTCCATCCTAAGTGCAGGACCCTGCACTTATCCTTATTGAACCTCATCAGATTTCTTTTGGCCCAATCCTCCAATTTGTCTAGGTCCTTCTGTATCCTATCCCTCCCCTCCAGCGTATCTACCACTCCTCCCAGTTTAGTATCATCTGCAAATTTGCTGAGAGTGCAATCCACACCATCCTCCAGATCATTTATGAAGATATTGAACAAAACCGGCCCCAGGACCGACCCCTGGGGCACTCCACTTGACACCGGCTGCCAACTAGACATGGAGCCATTGACCACTACCCGTTGAGCCCGACAATCTAGCCAGCTTTCTACCCACCTTATAGTGCATTCATCCAGCCCATACTTCCTTAACTTGCTGACAAGAATACTGTGGGAGACCGTGTCAAAAGCTTTGCTAAAGTCAAGAAACAATACATCCACTGCATAACGAGTAGGGTCCTGCAGGGATCGGTTCTGGGTCCGGTTCTGTTCAATATCTTCTTCAATGATTTAGATAATGGCATATAGAGTACACTTATTATGTTTGCAGACGATACAAGCTGGGAGGGGTTGCAAGTGCTTTGGAGGATAGGATTAAAATTCAAAATGATCTGGACAAACTGGAGAAATGGTCTGAAGTAAACAGGATGAAATTCAGTAAGGATAAATGCAAAGTACTCCACTTAGGAAGGAACAATCAGTTGCACACTGTGATACAGGAGGGCCAGGGAGCAGTGGGAGAGTGCTAGAGCGGAAATATATAAACTCAAGGCTAATTAAGGCGTGATTCCCCGTAGACTAGGGAAGGTGGCTGCAGGTTAATTGGAGCACCTGCAGTCAATTAAGGCCCTGTTAAGAACCTAATAAAACCCCCTGCTTCAGGCAGACCGAGGAGGAGGAAGGAGAGAGGACTGGAGCTTGGAGGTGTGCTGTGAGACTTGGAAAATCAGAGAACCGAAGTAAGAGGGACCCTGCCCCAGTAGGGGAGGGAGACTCCCTTCCCCAGCATCTAAGCACTGCAGGTACCCCACCCAAGGGGGAAGAGGGTAAGAACCCACAGGAGTTGAGAGGGGCTGGGGCTCAGAGTGAGGAGCAAACCCAGACCCCTCCCCCGCTTCCCTTCTTTACCACCTTCCTGGGACTCTAGTGGGGCCATCGATGCCCCAAGAACAGGGGCAAGGGGTGGCATCTTAGCTCCCCACCAAGAAAAGTGCAGGACTCACCAGACTAACATCGGCCATCTTGTCACACACACATACAAAATGGGAAATGACTGCCTCGGAAGGAGTACTGCAGAAAGGGATCTGGGGGTCATAGTGGATCACAAGCTAAATATGAGTCAACAGTGTAACGTTGCTGCAAAAAAAGCAAACATCATTCTGGGATGTATTAGCAGGAGTGTTGTAAGCAAGACATGAAATGTAATTCTTCTGCTCCACTCCGCGCTGATTAGGCCTCAACTGGGGTATTGTGCCCGGTTCTGGGTGCCACATTTCAAGAAGGATGTGAACGAATTGGAGAAAGTCCAGAGAAGAGCAACAAAAATGATTAAAGGTCTAGAAAACATGACCTATGAGGAAAGATCGAAAAAACTGGTTTTGTTTAGTCTGGAAAAGAGAAGACTGAGAAGGGACATAACAGTTTAAGTATGAAAAACGTTGTTTCAAGTAGGAGGGAGAAAAATTGTTTTTCTTAACCTCTGAGGATAGGACAAGAAGCAATGGGTTTAAATTGCAGCAAGGGTGGTTTAGGTTGGACATTAGGAAAAATTTTCTAATTGTCAGAGTGGTTAAGCACTGGAATAAATTGCCTAAGGAGGTTGTGGAATCTCCATCATTGGGGATTTTTAAGAGCAGGTTGGACAAACAGCTGTCAGGGATGAAATAGATAATATTTAGTCCTGCCTTGAGTGCAGGGCACTCAACAAGAGGACCTCTCGAGGTCCCTTCCCAGTTCTATGATTCTATGTACAGCCCTGGCAAACACTGCTGGCCAAATAACTCTGATTTTGAGCATATGAAGTATGTGTGTACCATAAGTGGAATACATATTTACAATACAACTCAAAGAACTCCCATTACTGAAAGATTAGTAACTTTTTTTTTATTGTAAAATAGGAAAAGGTGAACTAAATAGTTTTAAAATTTGTTTTAATAAATTAACATACAGAGTCTGTAAACAAGACAAAAGATGTATTTGTAGACTTATAAATAAATGTGCATAGCTATTAAAATAAGAATTGAAAATCAATTGCTGCATATCTGCGAAGACCTGAGGTTAGGATTCTGTGTTTCTCACCTGTTGACATCACAGTGAAGGCCCCAATTCAGTAAGGCACTTAAGCACATTTTAGATTCAAATGTGTGATTAGTTCCATTGATTTCAATGGAAGTCATGGAGGTGGAAGTTACATAAGTAAAATTTATAACTTAATGTTATTTAATCTGTAGGGACAATACTTACAGATTACTGGAAAGCAAACTAGCCATATTTTGATTGGATTGGAATGTCATTTTTTCAACTTTTTAAACAGAATTCATAAGTAATTCAGCAACACTTAAAGCTGTAAAAATTATATTTATGTTTCAAAAATAGAAAGGTTTATGGCATATGTGGCCAACAATCATTGACACTGCAAATAAATGTCCAGGGATTTTTGATCAGGAAAAAAAAAACCCAACCAAAACTCCACTAAATTATGTACTGGCTAATACATGTTGTTTTCTTATGAACTTAGTAAAATTAAACAGACTAAGAAAGTAGCTGTGGGAGGGTTACTAAAAAAAAATCTGATTTATAATAGCAATTGAACTTCAAGGTTATATGGAATCAAACTATAGAATACTGAAGCTTCCAGTCAGTGAACACAGATTAATGTGGTCTCCTCTCTCTGGTGAAAACCTATTAAGGAAAGTGATTTTCTCTAGATTATATAAATCTAATGCAATCTGATACCATAGGGTAATATCATGTAAGACAGCTTCACCACAAGTCATGCCAAGGGAGCCAAAGTCTCTCCAATAATGATAATTTAAACACATACGGTATAAACACGTTGGGATTGTGAATTTAAACAAAACTGTTCAGCACAAAAAGAAACATCACAAATAAAATTCCAGAAGTAGAAAGTATTCTTACATATAAATACCCCTTACTCTTTTCCCTGTGATTTCCCACATGGCTTTGTTCCTAGAATTATAAGATAGAAATAGTGCCTAATAAATATGAACACTTCTTGGTTATGATACATCATTGTGGAGTATAGTACTATTCTAAAGTACCACCAGATATTCTAAAGCACCAGGTAATCTGTAAGTAAATTAACCAGGAGCTGTGAGGTAAGCATCTTTTTAAGGCTGACTAAAGGCATGTAGCAAGTGTTTCAGCCCTGCTCTCTTGCCATACTGGGAAGATCCTTTGGGTTAGAGGAACGCAAATGTGTTCTGACAGCTGTTTTTAACATCTTCATGATCAGTTCAGAAGTCAAGTAGGATTAGCCTTCTTTGCAACCCAATGATTTTAGTACCAGAGACTTTTTTTGTTCATTCCCTGCGCTGTTTGTGACCTTTATAGAGAGTTCACAAGAGAGAAAAGCTCCTTGAGCCCTTCTTTGCTACAATGCACGCCCATAAAAGGGCTATGGACAGTCTGCCCCTTTATTAGAGGGCTCTGAGTAAGTGGAAAGAACTGGAATGTTTGGTGATACAAGAGAGCATATGAGTAGTCCCTACAGTCGCTATTTTCCAGAACATTCAGACTTCACTGAAGGTACTTGCATACCTCAGAAGTGTAAATATGTACAGACATTCAGTTCAAATAACCATAGTTAGTGGTAAGTAACCTTTATTCACTTTCTCAGTGAAATACCTATAATCACCTCTGAGTATCTGACCTCATTTACCCAAAATGTTTATGGCTATGTGAACTTTCTTGCGTATATTTGTATTTTTCTAGTACTGGAAAAGATAATACAGGGTTGATCTAAGCTATTTCCTTTTAAATCTGGAGAAATATTACTTAGAAGAAATGAAGATGAGTTTTCTTTACCTGTGAACCTATTGCCTGTAAATCTTACCTCCTGGCCTGTAGTAGAGTCATGGTACTCTGCATGAGAAGTACGAACTTAATATACTACAAGTAGGATTTAAATAGTTTTTATAGTTTAGAGGGATATTTTTATTGTCTGTTACGTTGATTGACAACCCTTTCATACTGCAATAAATTTAAAGGCTTGATCATCTATATTTGAAAGCAAGGACAAGCTAGAAAATCAGAAATTTTGAAATCAGAATTTTGTAAATGCTGCACATAGCACATGCATGAGAAACAAAAATCTAATCTCTACTATCAAAGTGCGGATTGCTACCTTTATTGTAATGAATCTAGAAAAGAGAAGGATGTAGTGAGAATTCTTTTTCAGGAACTATCGGAAGATTTTATACTCATTCCAGTTTATTCTGTCTGCAAAACACATCTACAGCCTTCTGATTTTCAGTGTGATAAGTATCGTTATATAATCATCTATTAGAGAAGAAACATTGTATCTTGAAGTCGGGACCTATTAATGGATTAGTAATCAGTGCCTCAACTCGAACAAAGTGATGATGTGTTTACTGTTCTAAACACTAAGACTGGAACTGGTTGAAAGGTTCTCTTCCTCTATCCCTCAGGGATGCAATTACCCCATCTAAATGTTTAAAATTATTTTTTCTATATTTCATTTTTCTAATACTTTTCAATTGTCCAATATTTTTTCCATTTTTCAAAATTTAAAAGCATTTTCTCAGCATTAGTTTTTCTTGCAGCTTTTAGGCAAGTTGTTTTTCCGTATAACCACCGTGATATGTGTAACATTACTATTTACTATTAACCCCATATTTTATGGTCATAGTGATCACAAGTACTTTGCTTCTAAAAAGACAGCAACTTTTCCCAGATACTTCTCCAGGCACTTTGTCCCTAGAACTCTGTGAATAGAAGCATTCTCTCAGGATTGGAGCACAGAAGTGAATTAGTGCTTACCATGGTGTTACTGAAGATAGACAGAATAGGGCAGAGGTCATTCTGCTGGCTTGCATGAGACCTTGTCATTGGCTCTCCAGAATGATGAGTCTTATCACTTACTGTGTGTGGAAGCTGACTTAGACAAGATCTCAGTGTAGGCCCTATTCACTTTTCCAGTCCAGAAAATCCAACTCAAACAGACTGGAGATTGAATAGCTCTAGTATCTAAGAAGGATTTTTGTTGTGTGACAGGTACACAATCTCTGAAATACTCCCTGTTTCAGGAGTACCATCTCTCACTGGAAGGAAGAGAAGCATATTGACATTTATTATGGATTTCTTCATTCATCCTCATGTCTGCAGGCTTTTCTTTACAGGGTTTTTATTGGCCTGATGGTGAATTCCCTGCTAGTGCATGCTGTCACTCTTCCTGAGTTAATTGCACCTCTGCCCCCCTTGTGGCCTCCTCGAAGGCACCTTACTTAGGTCTCAGGCCTACAGCTGTCACCTTCCTTGGCGCGGGATCCCACAGTCCTCTCCCTGTAGGCCAGGGCCTTACACTGCAGGCTCCTGATGTTCACCGTGATCACCTCAGCAGATCTGACTTCAGTTCAGCACCTGAAATTCTGTTGTCCCTGGGCAATGAAAAGTTTATCCAGTGGCACAGACAGCTTTCATAAAGTAAAGTTCTATTTATTCAGAACAAAAGGCATTTCAGAGAAAATGCCTCTCAAAAACAATAAGCAGCTTATATGCATGCTTAGCTTACCAGATGGTCAACTATCTTCCACATGGAGACCCTAGCAGGGATTAAGTACTTAAGAGCCAAGCTGCATGCAAGACTTCCATTGTCTGTTGGTAAAGGACTGTAACCTATCAGAGTGTTGTAAGCCAGTATGTTGTAGTCTTCTTTCAGCCAAGTCTCGTGGAGTGTTACTTAGCGTGGGTTCTTCTTCACTTATTCTACTTTTTCTCATTCTTTCATGCTTTTACAAGCTTTTCAAACCGAGGGAAAGGAACTTAAATACCACAGTTCATTGATAGATCTTGCTCCCTTCTTCTTGATAGGTGGAGCCATAATCCTGATAGTTACAGCTCTTTTGAATAAGATGGGTGAACAGGGTTATGACCAACTGCATTACTTGTGAGTAATCTTTCCTTTTTGAAAACCAGTATCTGTGGCTTTGTCCTCAATGAAAATGTATGCCTTTAATTTGTTAGTAGCCACTAGGTGGCAACTACACACAAGTCAAACCAGCTACTTGGTACTGCATATGCGCACTAGTTCCAAGTCTGATGTTGTTGCCATGGTGACTTTGATCACTGCCATACTTCCCCTATTTTTTGTACTGCATACTCTATCTCTCTAAACCTTACAGACATGACCTTGGGAAATGTATCTTTTTTACTGTAACCATTTGTCTCACAAAGTTCCTGTAGAAATGTTAATAGCCACGTACTATTTTTATTCTTCTACACTGAGAAAGCTACCATGACCAATATTCAAACAATAGAATTTTTCAAATGGTAAGTCTTATAGTACATATTTTTCATCTTTCTGTAGTATAATCTCTCTAGAATAGCATTTCCCAACATAGGAGGTGCTAGTCTGGTTTAGGATGGCCCGGTTGGGGAAGTCTTCATTGTCTCCCCGCTGCAAATGTACTGCTGCAAGTGGAGTGCAGTTTCCCTCCCTACTTCGGCAGCAGCCATGATCCGTAGTAAAGGAGCAGTTCATAAGTACAGGTCTTCAGAATCAGGAAGCAGCTCACCGGACCAAACTTTACATCTCTTCTCTCATGACACTTAGCTGAGTGGTGGGAGCATGTCTTGGCTCCACAGAGCAACCAATAGGTGCCCCTCTGTGATGGAGTATACAAACCCCTAGGGTTGCCAACTTTTTGACTGAACAAAACCGAACACCCTTGTCCCGCCCCTTCTCCGAGGCCCTGTCCCGCTCACTCCATACCCCCTCCCTCCGTCACTTGCTCTCCCCCACCCTCACTCACTCATTTTCACCAGGCTGCAGGGAGGGTCCCTTTTCGACCAGTTGTTTGGTTGAAAACTGGACATCTGGCAACCTTAACCCCACACTGGACAATAAGGGGTTAAGGAGCTGTTCTGGGCTTAGGCAGCTCTGCCATGGCATAACTGCAAGGCATGCACAGGCTGGAGGAGGAACTTAAAAAGGGGACAGAGCAACTTTTGTTACTTGTTGGCAAACCCAGGAAGAAAACAGACCTTCAGCCCTCAGCTCCCGAGGAAAGGACTGACTGAAGGCAGGAGCTTCCCAGACCACCGCTGGCCAAACGCCCCTCCCTGAGGGAAGGGAGGGCCAAATTCAGATGCACCTTGAGAATAAATCCTTTCCCTCTATTTCCTATTAACTCAGTTTATTTGTGTTAATTCCCCTTACTTATTTTGTTCATGGAGGACCTTAGAAGAGGACCTTTTGTTCATGGAGGACCTTAGAGATTCTCAAGTGACCTGGCTGGAGGGTCATGTCACAGGAAGAGGCAGACTGCCACAAAGACAGATCGGCTGTTGGCAGAGACACCCAGCGGGGAGAGAGCTACTACATCACTCCTGGCCATAATGAAGTGCCAGCAATGAGTCAGTCCTTTCGCACCCCCACTTTGAAGATGTAGGTAAGGACAGCCCGCCAAAAAAAGGGGGAAGAAGAGAGAGCAAAACTTCATTTAAAAAAGACAGACAAAAGAGGAATAAAGACAAAAAATGAAAGACATAGAAACTCTGCTGGGAACATGGTATGCAAAGTTCTGGACAGTGTCTGTCCACCAGTCTGTCACAAGAATCTCCAACACAAAAGTGCTGGGCAGCACTGCTTCAGAAGGACAAAAGTACTAAGCATCAAAATGTGTTCTCATATGTTCCCTTGTAGGGTTTGGGTTCTTATTGGAGAGTTCTCTGCATGAATTTCACCAGAGCTCTGAGAGAGTAAAATACCCTGAAAGGGATAGGAAACAAGGGCAATATCAATATGTAATTATGTTCTGACAGTGGAACTAGCAGAGCTATCACTAGTGCTAGCATTGAAAATGTGAATCCAATCCAGGAGAACAAGATATTCAGAGAATACGGTAGAAGATGTGACTAAGTTCCTCCTCTATCTTGGTGGGTCTTGCGCTTATTGGCGGATTTGCTCTCCTTGGAGCTTCATGGTAGCCCTCAGTTTGGCTGTTTTCGTGAACCCACAGTCCAGGTCAACTCCTCCCATGTCTGACCAGGAGTTGGGAGGTTTGGGGTGAACCTGGGCCTGCCCTCTACTCTGGGTTCCAGCCCAGGGCCCTGTGGAATGCAGCTATCTAGAGTGCCTCCTGGAACAGCTGGGCGACAGCTTCAACTCCCTGGGCTACTTCCCCATGGCCTCCTCCCAACATCTTCTTTAGCCTCACCATAGGACCTTCCTCCTGGTGTCTGATAATGCTTGTACTCAGCCTTCCAGTAGTATGCCTTCTCACTCTCAGCTCCTAGCGCCTCTTGCTCCCAGCTCCTTACGCACGCACCACAAACTGAAGTGAGCTCCTTTTTAAATCCAGGGTGACCTGATTAGCCTGCCTTAATTGATTCTAGCAGCTTCTTGATTGGCTGCAGGTGTTCTAATCAGCCTGTCTGTCTTAATTGTCTCCAGAAGGTTCCTGATTGTTCTGGAACCTTCCCTGTTACCTTACCCAGGGAAAAGGGACCTACTTAACCTGGGGCTAATATATCTGCCTTTTATTACTCTCCTGTAGCCATCTGGCCCGACCCTGTCACAAAGACTTCACAAGCATGTTTTGTTGCTGGTAAACTAACTTATTTTTGCTGAAATATTCAAATCATGGGTTAATAAAATGGAACTTTGCTAGAAGCATATGGAAATTTTGGCTTTCTTTGAATATTAGGGAATGTGGTTGAATTTCTGGGGCAAGGTTTCTGAAAGTAATTGAACCTGGCAAGATTAAAGCAGTGGTGAATATTTTCTTTTGCTTGCTTATAAAAAAATTGATTTTATTAACACTTGTGTGTTAGTACAGATCAAAGTGTTAAATGTATAAGTGTGTATTCAGATGTTTAAACTTCATGAAAACTAGTGGAATGTTACTTGTATTGTTTTCACTTATCTGTTTCTGTTATAATGTGACAGCAAACATTTACATTGTATGTACCCTGTAACTAAATAACCCCTCAAAGAAATCTTGTGGAATGCCAATGAAGGACCTAAGGCCTTCAACAGAAAAAAGCTAATTTCAAAGAAATGGCCATTATGTATCATGGTTGGAAGTCAAAAGACTAAGTGCATTCCTCACATACCATCAAAGGAAAAGCTCAGGTGTATAGAGACACTGTCAGCTTGCTTTATGTGTGAAGATACTAAAAATATGGATTCAAAGAATACCTCTGAACGGTTTTGACTCTTTCAGGGAAGTGTACCAGATGCAAAGTGGAGATCCCCAGAGACAATCTGGTTACCCTGAAAGACTTTTGGGAAACTAATAATTTATTACATCACTGCCACCATTTGGAGTTACAAACTGTGATTACCAGCATTGTCTTTGGTGTAAGATCTGGAGTACCAATTGATCTGGGGTAAGTAACTGGTCTCTTGGGATTGGGAGAAACCTGATGGTGTGATTTTTTTTGTTTTAATAGCATTTTATCACAAAGTTGTTTGTCTGGGTGGCAAGATAGACTGGAGAGGCTAAGGGGACTGACTGTGATTCCATGGTAAGACTGTCTTGCCCTGAGACAGGCACTCACAGTTCTGAGCCACTCCAGGCAACGTGACACTAGGACCAGAGAATATTTCCTAGCAGTGTCCATTTGGTCCATGCATGCACCTTCACTCTCCTTATGCTCTTCACTGAGGGTATAAAGGGGGATGCTGGCCTGTCACTGTTTTAGTTCCTTCTTACTGCTTGTGGTCTAGGAGAGAGATTCAGTGTTTGTGCTGACTTCTACAGTGGCAGAGAGCATATCAAGGATCCCCGGCTTCAAGAATTGTATTGACTGCCAGAAAATGACACTCATGAAGCTGGTATATACACAACTGCGATGAAGCAGAAATCCAGCAAGCCCCAGTTTAGGCAAAGACACCAGCCTCCACTAACATTCTGCATGAGCTGTCCTGCAAATGTCAGAGAATGCACAGAGACATAGGCACCAACTCCATAGTGGGCTCAAGCACCCACAGCAAAAAAAAAATAGGGAGTGTTCAGCACCCAGCAACCACAGCTGTTCAGCAGTGCCACCGATCAGCTATTAGGTGGCTGCTGGAGGTGCTAGGGGGAGGGTAGAGAGCAGCAAGTGGGCAGGGAACCTCAGGGGATAGGGCAGAACGGGAGCAGGAAGAGGCAGAGCAAGGGCAGGGCCTCGGGGGAAGGAGCGGAGTGGGGGTGGAGCACCCACCTGGAAAAATAAGTCAGTGCCTGTGCACAGGGAGCTTGTCCAGGGGCAGTCGTCTTCTGTCTCTCAGCCAACTCTGGCTCCTAAGTTGGTGTTTTGATGAAACTCTCAAGAGCCAAGCACAAGCAGCCCTGTTGGATTTAGACTAGTCTCATGGTTCTTCCCCTCACCCCCTTTTGGAGAGTGAATATCCCACTATCTATTAGCCTGGACAGAGATCACCACAGACAGATGGGTATTAGAAATTGACTCATCTCATGAGTAGGTTCCTCTGCAGGAGGCAGAGTCACTCCTTCAACTAGGGATTATAGAACTTGTGCTTCCAGCAGCAAAGGGGAAGGTGTTATTCTGGAAGTACTTCCTCATATCCCAAAAAGACAGGGGGGATGAAGACCCGTGTTGGACCTCAGGGAACTGAACAAGTTTATCCACCATGTGGAGTTCAGAATAGTCACCATGTCCTCAATTATCCCCTCACTAGATCCAGGAAATTTGTTCAGACCTCTCCATCTCAAAGACATCTGTTTTCACATGAACATCCATCTGGCACACAGGAGATTTGTGAGGTTTGTCTCCGATTAGCAACCCAGCCAGGAACTGGTGCTCCATTCGGATCCTCAGTGGCACCAAGAGTTTTCATCAAGTTACTGTTAGTGGTGTCAACTCACTTACACCAGCAGGGAGTGGCAGTGTACCCCTGCTTTGATGATTGGTTCTGTCATGGGGCAGGTGTGCCCCGTCCCCTTTTTGGGATGGGGTAAGAGTTGTTATAGACCTGCTGCTAAGTCTGCATGATCACTCTGGGTTTCGGGGTAGTGTGGCCTAATGTCCAAAGTCAAAATGGCTGCCCTCTCCTTCCAGGCTGTGTGGCCCAATGGCCGAAGTCTAGATGGCTGCCCTCAGGTGCGGGCTATGTGGCCTACTGACCAGGGTCTATATATCTGCATAGTCTATCGGCCAGGGTCAGTATGGCTGCCTTTCTGCTGGGGTGGCCTAGCAGCCAAAGTCAGTATTGCTGCCCTCTTCAGCAGGGCTGATTGGCCTAGTGGCCAGTCAGGGAAGTGGGCCACCACTTAGGGGTGGGAGGCAGCCAGGTCAAGGGACCCAGGCCCTCCCTGCTCCACTGGGGCCCAGGCTGGGGCCCTGGAAGTGGCAAGTGTGCTCACCACTGAGTCAGTGGGGAATCTGACCAAAACACACTGATGCCACCAGCACAATGACTAGTCCCTGTGAGCTACTTCCTACCCTGTCCTGGTGCATTGGCCCAGATGTCTCTGGGCTCCTTGGCCTGGGCAGCTTTCAGCCACTCCAACACTCTTTGAGTGTTCATAGATGCTTGGGCATCTACCTGGGTTTCGGCACCTCTTGGTTCCGCCAGCTGGGGCCTCTGCAGTTCCCAGGGTGGAGCCTGCAACGTGCATCCTCCCTCCTCGGTAGTCAGCCCTGAATGAGCTGGGCTGCTCCCTTTTATGCCTGGTCTCTAGTCGGAGTTTGCCCAGCAGGGCTGAGAGGTGTGGCCTCCTCAGCTGAAAGGGAGGAGTTAACCCCTGCAGTACCAGTGTGGGGCAGGTGCGCCCTGTCACAGGCTCCTACAGGTAATATTTTACCAGGTAACTCAGGAAGTGACCACAGTGCTTCTGGACTTGTTCAAGAGGCTAGGTCTCAGGGTGATCCTTGAAAAGTCTACCCTGGAACCAATGTAAACTATAGAGTTTATCGGGGCAATGCTAGATACAGTATTGGCCAGGACATACTTATCAAGAAAGAGATTGTCTGGTATGAGCAGACTCTCACAGTAAATTCAGATGAACCCCAGGACATCCGTGTCGTCTTACCTGGTCCTGTTGAGTCATATGGCTGCAAAAACATACATGGCCCCATTTGCAAGACTTCACTTCAGATGCCTACAAGGATGGCTACAGACAGCGTACGCCCCAGGCAGACACAGTCTTGACTTTCTAGTCATGGTTCCTTGAAAGGTCCTGGACTTCATCTGGTGGAAAGATAGGGGTGTATGGATGTGTGTGGGGGCTTCCTGTTTAGTTCCCCACTGCTAACAAAGACGATAACAATGAGTACATCCCTCAGAGGGTGAGGGGCACACATGGAGGGGCAGGTAGTGTAAAGGACATGGTCTCCTCAAGAATCTATGCTCCATATCATCATATTGAAGTTTAGAGCAATCAGGCTGTCCTGCAAACAATTTCTCCTTCACATTCACAAAGCTGGTTAGAAAACCATTCCCAGAGAGTAGTTATCAGTGGTTCACAGTCATGCTGGAAGAGCATAACGAGTGGGGTCCCGCAGGGATCAGTTCTGGGTCTGGTTCTGTTCAATATCTTCATCAGTGATTTAGATAATGGCACAGAGAGTACACTTATAAATTTTGCGGCCGGCACCAAGCTGGGAGGGGTTACAAGAGCTTTGGAGGATAGGATTAAAATTCAAAATGATCTGGACAAACTGGAGAAGTGGTCTGAAGTAAATAGGATGAAATTTAATAAGGACAAATGCAAAGTACTCCACTTAGGAAGGAACAATCAGTTGCACACATACAAAATGGGAAATGACTGCCTAGGAAGGAGTACTGCAGAAAGGGATCTGGGGGTCATAGTGAACCACAAGCTAAATATGAGTCAACAGTGTAAAGCTGTTGCAAAAAAAGCGAACATAATTCTGGGATGTCTTAGCAGGAGTATTGTAATCAAGACACGAGAAGTAATTCTTCCGCTCTACTCTGCGCTGATTAGGCCTCAACTGGAGTATTGTGTCCGGTTCTGGGTGCCACATTTCAGGAAGGATGTGGACAAATTGGAGAAAGTCTAGAGGAGAGCGACAAAAATGATTAAAGGTCTAAAAAACATGACCTATGAGGGAAGATTGAAAAAACTGGGTTTGTTTAGTCTGGAAAAGAGAAGACAGAGAGAGGACATAACAGTTTTCAAGTATGTAAAAGGTTGTTACAAGGAGGAGGGAGAAAAATTGTTTTTCTTAACCTCTGAGGATAGGACAAGAAGCAATGGGCTTAAATTGCAGCAAGGGAGGTTTAGGTTGGACATTAGGAAAAATTTCCTAACTGTCAGAGTGGTTAAGCACTGGAATAAATTGCGTAAGGAGGTTGTGGAATCTCCATCATTGGAGGTTTTTAAGAGCAGGTTGGACAGACACCTGTCAGGAATGGTCTAGATAATACTTAGTCCTGCCATGAGTGTAGGGGAGTGGACTAGATGACCTCTTGAGGTCCCTTCCAGTCCTATGATTCCATGATTCGTAGCCAGTCAGTCTAGATGTTTTGAACAATATGATGATAGTCTGTTCCATCAACAGGCATGGAGGGGCATGCTGCTCACAGCTATATGTGGAGGCCATTGTCCTGGTGCATACCTCTGTAAATTGCCCTATGATCCATCTGCCAGGACTTCAAAGTACCCTGGTAGATCCCACGATCTGAGAAGATGGTGGAGGTGGAAGCCATGATGGTGAAGCTTACTCCTTTCCCTTCTTTCAGTTAGCAGTTGTCCCCCCAAAGGTCTAATTTCTGATACTCTAATTTTGGTTAATTCATATCTGGTCCCCCACTTTTCTTGTTCACCAGGCATCATCTTAACATAATCCTTGAGTTATATTAGTGGGCCTTTTTGATTTTTTTTCTTTTTGCACATTTCCCCATCAACATTTGTTGTTACAGGTTATTTTGAAACTTTTTGAATTTTCACTCACTTCTACTTTTTTACAGTTGAGCTCACAATTAGGGTAAATTTGTAGGCCCAGTTATTACAACATAATCCTCTTGCGTGTCCTTTCACAAGGACAAAGTATCCATGAGGCTGTACTTGAAGTTCATCCCTAAGGCAGAGTCAGACTTTCACATCAACCAGTGTATCCACTTACCTGTGTCCTACTGTAAACCACACACCAGTAAGAAGAAGTGAAGTGGCATCTGGCATCTTGCTGTCTACAAGACCTTTCCATAAAGGTGGCAATTTTGTACCTGATCACATTGGCTAGAGGGTAGAGGAGTTAGGGGCACTCATGGTAAACCTATTGCATTAATTTAGGCTGTCAAAATGGATCTCAGGATGCATAATATTTTGCTATGAGCAGTACAATGATTTACTGGGGGAATTCAGTGCCACTGCACAATGCAGAATTTTGAAGAAATTAATGTTGGGCATGCAGAATTTCCTTTTCTCCCCACAGAAATGGGCTGCAGAGATGTTGACCACCACTAGGGTCTGCTGGACTCAGCAGAGCTCAGCTTGCAAATAGAAGACAAGGCTAGGGGGAGAGGGAGGGAACTGGGGGGTTCCCAGCAGCTGCAATTCCCAACACACCCTGAAGGAGGAAGGTCTGTGCAAGGAAAAGTCTGGAAAGTCTGAAAAGCAGGAAAGTCTGTGCAAGCCCAGAACCCAGCATCAAGCCATTTCTCCCTCTGGATCCCTGGGATCTAGGAGGGTAGGATTGGTAAGTGTCTTGGCGGAGGTGGGGGATACAGCTTGCTCTGGGGAGGAGGGGGCATGGCTGGCCTCTGGAGGGAAGGGGGTGTGAGTGTCTGAGATGCTGGGGGTGAGGGGATGTATGTCTGGATTTGGGGGGGGCCTGTGGCTGGCCTCTGGGGAGGAGGGGTGTGAGTGTCTGGGCTGGGGGCGGCTCATGGCTGGGCTCTGGGGGGAAGGAGGTGAGAGTGTCTGGGCTGGGGTGGGGGCATGGCTGGGCTCAGCTCTGGGGAAAAGGGGTTGTGAGTGGCTGGGCTCTGGAAGGGAAGGGGCAGAGAAGCAGGAACTGGGTTTTCATAGGGGTTTCTTTAACTCTCTTCTCCTGGGGGAATTTTTGTATGTGTCTGTAGTGTTACAGACATACTTGCTGACAGATTTTTTGAAACAAATTACCAAAATAATTGAAACTGGTGTGATTATAAAGTGTTATTTTGACAAATAAAATTTGCAGAATTTTAAAATATTGTGCACAGAATTTTTAATTTTTTGGCACAGAATTTTTAATATTTTGGCGCAGAATTTCCCCAGGAGTAGTAATGTCCTTCTTGAGGGCAGCATGAGAGCACATTCAATAAGAGCCCAAGCAGCCTTGGTAGCTTCCCTCAAGGATGTCCCTATTATTGACATCTGTAGAGCAACGACTTGGAGTTCTGTATACACTATTAGCTGCCTTGGATGCTTCCCTGGGCAGGTCAGTTCTGCATTTCATTGTGGCATAGGACTCCGGGTACCTGCCTCCTTGAGAAGGACACTGAATCACCTGAAGCACTCAAAGAAGGTGTCAAGGTTCCTTCCCCACTCTGAACTCTAGGGTACAGATGTGGGGACCTGCATGAAAACCTCCTAAGCTTACTTTTATCAGCTTAGGTTAAAACTTCCCCAAGGTACAAACTATTTTACCCTTTGCCCTTGGACTTCCACTGCCACCACCAAACTTTATTTGGGTTCCTGAGAAAACATTGTTTGGAAATGTCTTTCCCCCCAAAATCCTCCCAACCCTTCACCCCACTTCCTGGGGAAGGTTTGGTAAAAATCCTCACCAATTTGCATAGGTGACCACAGACCCAAACCCTTGGATCTTAGAACAATGAAAAAGCATTCAGTTTCCTTACAAGAAGACTTTTAATAGAAGTAAAAAAGAATCCCCTCTGTAAAATCAGGATGGTAAATACCTTACAGGGTAATTAGATTCAAAACATAGAGAATCCCTCTAGGCAAAACCTTAAGTTACAAAAAAGACACACAGACAGGAATATTCATTCTATTCAGCACAGCTATTTTCTCAGCCATTTAAACAAATCATAATCTAACACATACCTAGATAGATTACTTACTAAGTTCTAAGACTCCATTCTTGTTCTGTCCCTGGCAAAAGTATCACACAGACAGAGAGCCTTTGTTTCTCCCTCCCCCCCTCCAGCTTTTGAAAGTATCTTTTCTCCTCATTGGTCATTTTGGTCAGGTGCCAGCGAGGTTACCTTTAGCTTCTTAACCCTTTACAGGTGAAAGGATTTTTCCTCTGGCCAGGAGGGATTTTAAAGGTGTTTACCCTTCCCTTTATATTTATGACAGAAGGAAACTTGCCTTGTAGTAACTGGAGTTCTATGAGATGTGTTGTCCCTATGTGCAGTAGATTATCCATCTTCCTGCCCCTCTGCCTCAGGTCCTACTGGTGGAGAAGGAACTAAAATGGCAATGGAGAAGCAGCCCTCTTTATACCATCGGTGAAGCACACAAAGGAGAGTGGGGGTGCATGTGCAGACCAAACACACACTGATAGGAAAAATTCTCTGGTCCCAGGTTATGGAGTGCATGTGCAACCTGAAGTGTACTACACATAGGGAACCACATTTGTTCTTATATATAAAATATATATTTCTCTAGAAAGATGATTGAGCAGTCTACTGAAATTTGTAGGCTCTTTTTTAAATTTTTATTTTTACACATGGCTATCACTATTCTTTATCTGGCATTTCCATGTACAACTACTACATTTTAAACTAATCCCAGAGTTCTCTTGTTAATCATCCAGTAGAATAGCTTGCTTTTTTGATTCATAGATTCATAGATATTAAGGTCAGAAGGGACCATTATGATCATCTAGTCTGACCTCCTGCACAACGCAGGCCACAGAATTTCACCCACCACTCCTGTGAAAAACCTCTCACCTATGTCTGAGCTATTGAAAGTCCTCAAATCATGGTTTAAAGACTTCAGGGAGCAGAGAATCCTCCAGCAAGTGACCCATGCCCCATGCTACAGAGGAAGGCGAAAAACCTCCAGGGCCTTTGATCATCTAGAAACAATGAGGAAATGCCAGTGGTGGATTCTTTCATGACTTGCTTTTTCTTCCCTGTTTAGAGCCTCAATTCAGAGTAACATAACAATATTATAACTTGGGAGAGAATGGTTTTGTTTCTGTGTTACTTCTTACAATCCTGTGGATGTCTCCATCTAACATCATAGGACCATAATCACATGTCAAGATAGCATTTATGACATGGTTACAGTATTGTACTCGATACATAAATTAATAGGCTGTGCAAAGTGCTACTAGAGAAGTTATAGCCATATTCCTAAGGCACATCAACCATCCACCTCTGAAATAATAAATAATACTTTTAGAGAACTGTCAGACTCAAGTAGTGAGAAGATTTTTATGAAGAGGCTTCTTTTAAGTTCCTTATCTTTGTTTCTCTACCTTCTTAAATCTCTAAATGCTCTTAAAAATCAGCATTAACTTGCACACATTTTCCAAATTCTCTTCTGAAGAGTTATTTAAATTGTAATTTGCTGACTATTTTACATGAGAAAATAGGTGCAGTATACATTTTTCTTGCCTTGGGATTGCATGAATGGAATTTTAAGAGACATTAGTAAAACTTCTGAAAACACTAAAATTAGCATGATGAACACTCTACTTGCATTTGGTTTTCAGTGAGAATAGGATTGTAATACAGCATCCTTTTACCTTGGTAAAGTAATTTTTAAGGAAATCTGTATCATTTTCACTTTGTGCAGGAATTTGGAAATTCACAAGTTCAGGCTCTCCAATCAGCAGGAATAACTGAAAGTTATTGTTTTTAAAGTTTTTGTTTACAAGTGGCATTCCTTAACATAGAGCTGGACTCGCACATCTTGCGAGCAGTGTCACTCGCCTTGTGAAAGCCCAATGAAAAAGAATATAAAATAATATTCAATATTTGAATTGTCAGAAGAAAAACCTTTAAGCCAAATTTTTCAAAAATGGGTAGGTAGACTCTTAAATCTGTACCTAGAAATATTTGAATCAGTGATCTGATTTCAATCAGTGATCTGATTTTCAAAAATGCTGAGCATCCAGCAGCTCGCACACCCACTTAGACTGTCCACATTATTCACATTAACAAGCACATAGACACCCATTTACTATACTTGTTTTGTGCACATAAATGTGGATTATGTGCATACAATTTATGTAGCTGTCATTTTGAAAATTTATCCCTGGTATCACAAACCACATTATTTTACATCAGAATGGCTATCAACACAAATGTTTAGAACTGCTACTTTCAAATCAAGAATTAAAAAACAAAAAATAAATTTCAAAACTTTTATTCGTGGTAATAAGTGTTTCTTTCCTTGTCAGTCTGCACATTAGTGGGCTGAGAAAAATGTTCTTAGTTTTCTTGTAATGTGAAAAAATAATGGACTTAATTTAGTAATGCACTATATATTTGTGTGTGTTGTTTAGGCAGAGGCCCATCTTGTACACATTGACAGATTGACAGAGCCAGAAGAGTACCTAGAAGTCACCTACTACAGGACAGGCCCAACAAAGAAAATAACAGAACGCCACTAGCCGTCACCTTCAGCCCCCAACTAAAACCTCTCCAACGCATCATCAAGGATCTACAACCTATCCTGAAGGACGACCCATCACACTCACAGATCTTGGGAGACAGGCCAGTCATTGCTTACAGACAGCCCCCCAACCTGAAGCAAATACTCACCAGCAACCACACACCACACAACAGAAACACTAACCCAGGAACCTATCCTTGCAACAAAGCCCATTGCCAACTGTGTCCACATATCTATTCAGGGGACACCATCACAGGGCCTAATAACATCAGCCACACTATCAGAGGCTCGTTCACCTGCACATCCACCAATGTGATATATGCCATCATGTGCCAGCAATGCCCCTCTGCCATGTACATTGGTCAAACTGGACAGTCTCTACGTAGAAAAATAAATGGACACAAATCAGACGTCAAGAATTATAACATTCAAAAACCAGTTGGAGAACACTTCAATCTCTCTGGTCACTCGATTACAGACCTAAAAGTGTCAATTCTTCAACAAAAAAACCTTCAAAAACAGACTCCAACGAGAGGCTGCTGAATTGGAATTAATTTGCGAACTGGATACAATTAACTTTAGGCTTGAATAGAGGCTGGGAGTGGATGGGTCATTACACAAAGTAAAACTATTTCCCCATGTTTATCCCCCCCCACTCCCCACTGTTCCTCAGACATTCTTTTCAACTGCTGGAAATGGCCCAACTTGGTTATCACTACAAAAGGTCCACCCTCTCCCCCTCCCCTGCTCTCCTGCTGGTAATAGCTCACCTTACCTGATCACTCTCGTTACAGTGTGTATGGTAACACCCATTGTTTCATGTTCTGTGTGTATATAAATCTCCCCACTGTATTTTCCACTGAATGCATCCGATGAAGTGAGCTGTAGCTCACGAAAGCTTATGCTCAAATAAATTTGTTAGTCTCTAAGGTGCCACAAGTACTCCTTTTCTTTTTGCAAATACAGACTAACACGGCTGCTACTCTGAAACATTTAATTGTGAATACCGTCATAGTGGTACTGGGGGAAATCATTTTTACTTTTTCCTATTTTATTCCATTATAAGTGTACATGGATTGCTAAAATTTTAACTTAATTTACTTTTTAATTTGATTGCATACCTTTTAGTTTTAAAAAAAATGGTTCTGAGTTCAAAACTGCATAGGGAGTGACTTTTCTTATTTTGAAATTGTACATCCCTGCTCCCAGCATTCTTGAATCCTCCAACATATAACTTTGGCACATTCATCTAACCACTGAGTTATGTACAGATGTATTATATGAACTGATAACAATTGGGTTGACACACATTATCATATGCTAGATGTTACGTGTCATGTATTGTCAGATGCTGCCTGTCTAGGTGATGGGGAATAGTGTTACAAAATAACAGGAGGAAGTTATCACGGATGTCATGTTTCACACTTCACTGATAGTCCTTACTGTTTGCAGTGATACCTTTCATTGGTAACTCTTACAGGCTGTGAATCCAGGTCTCTAAAAGTGAAGGCTAAATTATTATCCCTTTGACACCTAGCCCTGCATTGTCTTCTTTACCGATAAGCTAGACAGTTCTCAGCTTTTATACTTGTAGATTTGCTGTACTTAATAAACAACCCCTTCCATAACTTATTATAAATTTAAAAATGCAACTATAGTAGGTAGTGTAAGCTCATGATGCTATAGTATCTGAAAATAATATTTGAGATAAAACAGGTTAAAATTTAAAAAAAGCTTTTTGTCTGAATTATTATGTTTGGTGGTTCATCCACAAATCAGGATCAACATGTAAGAGTCTTTCAAGGATAAATAATTCCTGTAGAATTCAATTTTATTCCCAAAAGAGAAGACAACTGTGTTAGAACATCTTACAACTTTGGAAAATCTTAGATTTTTACTTGAATCCTATCCTTACATAAAGCATGATTCATCCAGATATCCATTCTCATTGTTCAAAGTTTCACAGTACGCCAGAAATATTGTAGTAAAGAAGGGCAAAGATCCGCAGGTGTCTTTCTTGTTCAGTCACAGAAAAATTGACAGCAATGTATGCCCACTTGCTTTTACCAGGTGATGGTTCCAAAGAAAAGGGTGAAGAAAAATGTGGAATAGCAAATAAAATGGTAAATATAGGGCAAAACTTTGTCCTGTGTTGCAGAGGTGTGCTAGTAGAGGAAAAGAGTGTTCAGAACCCTTAATTTTCCCAGGGCTTAAATTCTCATTGAGTATTTCCCAGAGCCACAGGGCTCGGGGCTTCAGCCCTGCAAGGCACACCGGGGCTCCTGAGGGTTTGAAAATATTTACCAGAGCTCTGCTCTGGACATCTCCGGCTGAATTTAAGCCTGGCCCAGGCCCTTCCCATCGGTGTATCAGCAGAGAGGGATTTTGCTCTAGATTTAGGGTAAGATTCTGGCTGACTGCCCTGGCTGGTGCATCACAGTGCTGGGGGAAGTGATCTGCTAGCTTGGGAGTTTGATCAGCCTTTCAGTATGTAAGCCGTAGTCTGCAGCTAGGATGAATATTGTTTCTCTAAAGGAGCAGAAAGGTGTACCCAGCCATGTGTTTCCCCCATTATTCCAAGTTGCCCTGAAGCATCCTGTCCTGCGCTGACAGATTGGCTCCAAGTATATACAGTACACAGAATGGCTACTTGGGTTAACTGAAAACATATTTTTTAGATAAGCAAAATAACAATTCTATGTATTATGATATGAAAGAGTCCAGATTTAACCTCGTACCCTAATTTAATGATTCTTAAGCCAACATGAGTAACCTGCATATATGGCAATCACTCCACCCAAAACTTACCTCGAATCTCTCTTATCATAATAATGCCTTCTCTTCTCTTAAGCTTTTTGGACTTTCTCAATTCTCCATCATGTAAGTCTTTATAGCCTTCTCTTCTACTTAATATGGCTTTCCAGACCACACTCAATTTTCATAGTTTTGCTGTGCTTGCTTCTCTTTCTCATCTGTTGATACAATAATTTAGTTACCCTGCTTAACTCCACTAGACTCTCTAACACCCCAATTCCATACTTGAAATTTTAGTGTACATTTCATGACGTACATGTGAGTGTATGCCGTACATAATTATCATTTCCATTAATTGGGTTTTTATGTCATATAATTCAAAATCTTAATTTTACATTATGTACTGAAAAATTAAGTATATGTATATTGTCAAAATATAGTTCAAATATTGTTTAATATAAAACAAACAAAATATGTTAATGTTATATAATCAAATTAATATTTGACGTTCTGCTAAATTATACTTTTAAAATATATTTTCAATTCCTGTAAATTTTTACTTCCTGTTATTTTATTTACAGAATATCCAAGGTATCTCCAAGCATCCAGTTCAAATTATTAAGAAGCAATATGTAAAAGGTAAAGGTAAAAGTTTTTGTTTATGTAGTTTTATAAAAGGACATGCATTTATCTAAGTAAGTGTTTGAATAAAAATATGTGATCAAGTACTATTAAGGCATACCAACATCTCAAAAATGAAGAAAGACTACATTCTAACTGTGTAGTTATAATACAACATTATCTTTTAAACTAATCTTTCCGCTGCTTCTTGCAGGTACAGAATGTGGGTTTGCTGCCTCTTCCTTGATTTATGCAAGCAAGTTCATCAATTTAAATATTCTCTGTTCTCCTGGCCAGTCCCCCTACCTTCAGTTTGTGTTCTTTTCCCACAGTTTGGAGCTTGCATAGTTGTAATGGAACCAAGTTATCATGCCTTATCTTACTAAGAAGTTTTCCTGTGCTTTCATCTCAGAAAGCTTCTCCTAGGGAGGTGCCAATGCTAGATTGACTAGGCCATGTAAATCAAACTAATGGCTAAGGACCAAAATATCCTTTGATTGCTTGTCAGATGGATGCTATAAACTGGATTCAAGGAAGATAGTACAGAGAGGGCTGTAAGTCCTAGGGAATCATGACCCAAGTGATAGAGAAAGGACTGGACCCTCAACAGTGAACCGTAGTGTAAGAGAGACTTGCTTACATAACCTTTTCTTCCCGCAGGTAGCTGCACAGGACCACTGTGTAGAACTGCTGCTGCTGCTTTGTTGCTCTTGGTTTTTGGAGGGAGTAGTGGTTGGCTTTGCACTGGAGGCTTTGGAATAGGATACAGTTCAATATAATGAAGCAAAAGGGTTTATATAAGTGCAAGTGAAAGGAGGAGTGGAGTTTGGAATAACAATAAAAACCTTAAAATGATAAGAGTCTATCTGAGATGAGAAAAAAATCTAAATTTCTAAAGCTGGCAATTTGTTTGTAATTTCCCATGTTATTTTTAGCTGTCATCTGTACAAACAGTGGATACATACGCATGCTACCCAATGTGTACTACAACACATAGGCAGACCTAGACTGAGTCTGCCAAAATTCATTAATGATGCTCATGGATCATATGTAAGGCGACAATTTAATCATGAGTATTTTTAGTAAAAGTCATGGACAGGTCATGGGCAAGAAACAAAAAATCACGGCCCGTGACCTATCCATGACTTATGCCATAAATACTCCTGAATGAATCTTAGGGGAAGGGGCACTGCTCGGGGGGGAGACCTGGGGGCCAGCAACTGCTCTGGCCACCGCCATGGAAGGGGGAGCCCCAGGGGGCCAGTGGCTGCTCCAGACACGACATGGGAGGAGTCCTGGGGGGCCAGTGGCTTCTCCGACTGCCACCGGGGGGGGAGGCCCTGCGGGGGCCAGCAGCTGCTCCGGCCACTGCCAGGGAGTGAGGAGCCCCGGGGCCAGCCGCTGTTCCGGCTGCCTTGGGACTGCTACTGGGAGCCGCCAAGCTGCGGCAGCTCCAGCCGCCCCTGGGACTGCTTTCCTACACCAAGTGCCTTTCCTACACCAAGTGGAATAGGATTCCAGTAATGCATTCACTTTACTTGTCATCCTGTCCTTTCTTCTGTAAAGACTCAGTACACATGGAAATAATTTCCTAGGAAATTGTGTCTGCAGTAGGAAATTAATTCATTATTTATTTGTAGAGTACAGGGTAAGTGCTGTTAGATGGCTTAACTTTTCAATTCCTTGCATTTGTGGTGGTCTGTCAGATAGGTCCTGTGCTTAGCAACCTTGCCTGTTTTACAACAAAGTTTTATTATTGTTTTATTTTGTTTCTGTGATGTAATATATGTTTCTCCCATCTCCTCTCTAGGAAAAGAAAATGAAATAGTAACTATTTCTCCAAGAACATTGTTTGTTTCAGCTAAAGGATATATGTTCTTAGCAGCAGGTAAGAAAATTTCCATTATAATTGTTTATTATTAACAAATGTCCTGTGATATCTGCTGCCAGTCCTCTTTTGGATGCCACTACATCTTCATTGACCTTGTGAAGAAAAAGCATTGATGTTAAGTGTAGTTATCTTCAAGAGTGGCCCATTCCTCACAAGCAGAGTCTGAATGTCTCTGTATTATAGGCAGTGCTGGTAGCAACATCTATCTGTAAAGCTACCTAATACTTTTCAGCATAAGCACCTATAACTTTGCCAAACTTTAATCATTCATTCAGAAAGTTTTCATGCCTTGGGCAAGGTTAATTCTCGCTAGAGCTGTCAATTAATCACAGTTAATGCATGTGATTATTTCAAAGCAAATTAACTAGATTAAAAAGTAGTCAGTCAATTGCAGGTTTAATCACACTGTTAATAGTAGAATACCAATTTAAATGTATTATAAATATTTTGGATGTTTTTCTATTCATCTCATAGAAGTCCACTCAGTCCTACTTCTTGTTCAGTCAATTGCTAAAACAAACAAGTTTGTTTACATTTATGGGAGATAATGCTGGTTCCTTTTAATTTACAATGTCACTTGAAAGTAAGAACAGGCATTGTAGCTGGTGATGCAAAGTATTTACATGCCAGATATGCTAAACATTTGTATGTCCCTTCATGCTTCGACTTGTAGGCGCTAAAGTATTACATTGTTTTGTTTTTGAGTTTTTTTCACAAAAGTATAACCTTTTGTGAAAAAACATGAATTCTATAAAATTCTGTTGCCCTGTAACTGAAAAATATAAGAATGGAAATAAATATGGAAAGGATGTTAAAAAGTATAATAGAAAAGTTGCAAGGGTACTAATTAAGAGTTTTATTTGCTAGATTTTTCCCATATTGAATTAAGAATCCTTGCACACCTATCCTGTGATCCAGAACTTCTGAAACTATTCCAAGAACCTGAAACCACTGATGTGTTTACTACACTGGCTTCTCAATGGTAAGAGTACATTTACACCATCTGATGTAAACTAGGCCAGTGGTTTTCAACTTGTCATCTGCAGACTCCTGGGTGTCTGCAGACTATGTCTAAGATTTTCAAAGAGATCCATACCTCCATTTGAAATGTTTTAGGGGGCCACAAAAGAAAAATGGTTGAAAACCAATGAACTAGACCAACAAAATGACAAAAGTACCTTCAACTTTTGTATTACTGTATATTCATAGTGAAATCTTGTATTTAGAAACAATACTTATTTTCTTGAAAATTTGTTACTTTTTCAAAAGATTGGGAGCGGACAAGCATACCAAAAGGATTTCAGAATTATGAAAGGGTATTGGGGTTCCTCACCCGTGTCCTCCAAAGCAATGCAGGGGTTCTATTCACCCCCTTCTCCTCCACAGCTCTCATTACCATTGGCTAATAATATGAATAATCTGTCTCAAGACTCAAATAATACTGACCTAGATGAGCCTGACGACTAGAACTGGTCAAATAACTCATTGCAAATAACATGTTATAAATGTTGACAATCTGTTATTGCATAATTATTCACAAATACATTTTAAAAGGATCGGCTCAGCTGTTGACCTAAATTAGCTTCGTGAAGGATTACAAAACATCTTTTCTCTCTGTCAAGTCTCCTGATGATAATATTCTCTCTAATTACATCACAAGTATTTTGAAAACCTTAGACATCTGCTAAAGGTGTTGGAAAACAAAGTTCTACCTGTACAGAAAACAGAGAGGACAGCACTCATGGGATTCTTGTGGCTCCAATCGGGGCTTATCTACTTGTTGATACTTCCGTCTCCTGGCAGAGCCTCAGAGAAAGAGCAGTGTTTCACTCCTTATTTAATTAAGTCCTTCTCAGCCCTGTCCTTGGGATTATTACTCTTTGTTGATCTCCAGAGAATGAAGAAAAAATGGTGTATTTCTAGTAACTGCATTATTTAAAGTGTATATTTATTAGTAAGGCTATGTTTTAGTCACAGGTATTTTTAGTAAAAGTCATGGATAGGTCATGGGCAGTAAACAAAAATTCACGGCTCGCGACCTGTTCATGACTTGTACTATATACTCCTGACTAAATCTTGGGGTAGGGGTAGCCTGGGGGTGCCACGGGTGTTTGGGGATGGGCGCTCGGGTGGGAGGTGGACAGCGCGCGGCCTGGTACCCCCACTGGTGCTGGGGAGGGGTGGCGGGGCTGGCAGGTTCCCTACGTGACTCCATGCCTCCCTGGAAGCAGTGACATACCCCTCCCTCAGCTCCTAGGCAGAGACGAGGCCAGGCAGCTCTGCACACTGCCTCCACCCCGAGCACTGGCTCCGCAGCTCCCATTGGCCAGGAACCACGGTCAATGGGAGCTGCAGGTGTGGCACCTGCAGGTGGAGGCAGCGCACAGAGTCCCCTGGCCATGGCTCCGCCTAGGAGCCAAGGGATGTTGCCACTTCCAGGGAGCACCTCCCGAGATAATACCACCCTAAGCCCTCACCCCCTCCTGTGCCCCAACCCTGAGCCTCCTCCCACATCCAAACTCCTGCTGCTGCTGTGGGGGGACGGCGGCCCGAAACTGCCCCAGCAGTGGCCGATGCACCTGGCCAGGCACACGGGCCACTGCAGAAGTTATGGAGGTCACAGAAAGTCACAGAATCCATGACCTCCATGACAAACTCGCAGCCTTACTTATTAGTTTGTATATGGTAGTACCTAGAGACACCAACTGAGATTGGGACTCCATTGTGCTAGGCACTTTACAAACATGCAATAAGAGATAGTCCATGCCCCAAAGAGTTTACAGTCTCAATAGACAAGATAGATAAATGATTGGAGAGAGAGGGCGTAGCGTACAAGCAGAGTGAACAAAGTGATGGTCTGCAAGCCTTATGTAAATTACCCTTTTTTTTTGTTTTTCTTTTTTTTTAAATTTGTTTGTATGGAATTTTGTTGGGAGCAAAGGGGGGAGAGAGGCCATCCACTGTAAAGGGTGTAAAAACCAGTCCGGCACTGATAACATCATCAGAGTCCATCAGTCCCAGCATCTGCTGATTTTCTCTGCTACTGAGTTTCTACTAAAAGAAAAGGAGGACTTGTGGCACCTTAGAGACTAACAAATTTATTTGAGCATAAGCTTTCATGAGCTACAGCTCACTTCATTGGATGCATCCAATGAAGTGAGCTGTAGCTCACGAAAGCTTATGCTCAAATAAATTTGTTAGTCTCTAAGGTGCTACAAGTCCTCCTTTTCTTTTTGCGGATACAGACTAACACAGCTGCTACTCTGAAACCTGTCATTATGCGAGTTTCTACTGTTTCCAAATTTCTGCAGAAGCACACTTCCAACCCTCATTCTCCCTTTCTCTGGAGTATTTACCAAAGAACTCTGAAGTAGTGGAAAGAAACTGAGGGCAGATGAAGTTGCGGTTTCCCACCTTACGATTCTTGAATCAATGCAGGTGGGATGGGTAGCCCGATGGTACAAGACTCACAGATGCGCAGATCCCCAGGAGTGGAGCTCTAGAAAGACAATCGACTGATAAGAGCACACTTGTTAGAAAATAATTGTTAGATTCGATTTTGAGCATCTCCTGATATAATTAAGTGTGACATATTATCATGTCATTGGAACCTCTTGAAATTAAATCCTTATTTCATTTTGGAGGTATATTGTAAGTATATGCATGAATATGAATCAAATTTTGTCTCAGTTCTAGGCAGGGCTCCAGATATGTTATTCTCGTCAGTAATCTCACAGCTCTTGGCAGCTTCCAGCCTCGTATAGTTGCTACACAGGAACTTCAACTTCAATGAAATGTTACAGTCAAATATTTTTATCAGATATGAGTGTGATGATGAGTCTACAAAACTATTACATAATGATTCTTCAAACAGTGGCTGCCTTCTCTTTTCCACTTCAAGAAAACTTTCTGTTTGGAAGCAAGTTTATAATATACATATTATTATGATAATTATTAATTACAGAAACCCCCAGTGACTTTAACCAGGATCGGGGACCTAGTGTACTAGGTTCTGTATGAGCACACAGACTTTCTGTAGTTTTCTCTCCTTGTTGCTGGTTAAGAAGTCTTCTATTAAAAACAAGAACTTTTAGAATATTTTGTCATTCCTAATTCTTATTCAGCTCTCATAGTCAGAATCCTTAATTTATGACATATGTTTAGCTGCTGTGGAAACGATTATGATATTGCAAAGAGACTTATGGTTTCAGATGGGTTATAAGCTGTATGGATCCAAACTAACATTTAGGGACATATTTTAAAATTCATGCCCTACATTCTGCCTGGAAAACATTGAGTATCTGAATGTGTGCAAATATCTAATTTCCATACACTAGGGTACAGTTTGTGTATGTGGTGGTTCTATGTAAATACATGGCAAATAAAACATAACAATCTAAAAAACAGTGAACAAAATAGCAAAGACAAAAACACTGAGTACACTGTGTTTAAACATAGCCAGTACAAACACTGGTAAAACAAAAACATCTAGTAGATAAAATATTTTTCCAATTATTAAAACCTTACAAAGGTTAGAAGACAGTGTTTGCTTATTGCATATTAAGTTCAGTAATCAAAGAAATAAGCAAATAAATAGTTTTTATATAAAACTAAAATTAATTAAAATGTAAAGATCTTGTAGAAGGAAGTTGAGTGCAGGTTAGTTGTGATTTGTAGTTACACAATCAAAGACACTGTTTTGCCCTTTGATGGCTCTTAAGCAATGATTAACTGCTAACACTACCCATATGAGAAAGCACCATGATCTACTAGAAAGAGATACCTGCACCTGGGCCAGGAACTCCTCCTATATTTCAAGTCTTGCTCTGCCACTGGCTCTGTTTGGTCCTGGAAATAACTTGATATAAATATTTTCTCTGATTTTCCCACCTCTGTAAAATAGGGATGATAATACTTAGCTCACAGCAGTGTTCTGAGAGCTAATTCATGTTTATACAGTGTTTTACCTTTTTAAAGTGCTATATAAGTTCTCAATTTTATAATTATATATGTCAACGTATCGCAATAATCTTAAAACAATAAATGAGTTATTTGAATTTTCCCTTTAAGATGATTGTGATTCAAACAGAATAATTTCAATGCTAATAAATTAAGACTTAATTATAGATCCTATGAGGTTGACTTGTCCATGAGAGGCAATAGGAGGCACATTCATCCTCCCTGCCTTCCCCACAGGCCCACTGTATCTCCCCAGCAGTGCGCCTGAAAAGCTCTTGTCAACTTCGCTTTTTCCCTGATGGCTGAAAGTGAAAGTGACAAGATCCTTCCAGGCAGGCAGCAAGGAGCCCAATTTTCAAAGGTTTATAACTTTCAAGGCCAGAAGGGACCATTGTGATCATGTCTGACCTCCTGTATAACACGGACCATAAAATTTCCCCAGTAGAACTCCTGTTTGAACTAGAGCATATATTTTTATTTTTAAAAAAAATCCAATCTAGATTTTAAAATTGCCAGCAATATTCTGGATGGAAAATGAAAATTTTTTGTCAAATTGAAATTTACCTGTATCAAATTTTGATTTTACGAAAAGGGCATTTTCTGTTGAAAAATAGTTCCAGTGGAAAATTCCCAACCAGCCCTTTTATCTCTAACAAAGACAACCACAAATACATTGCCCTAGTGCACCACTCATCATCAAATACAGTGAAGTTCAAGATTTTGGTCCTGATCTTCAAAATCCTTTATATAATTGGTCCAAGCAACCTGCAAGATCACCTCACTCTCCATAATCATGATCCCCCATGACAGTTTCATTTCTCTGGAAGAATAGAACTGTCACCACAAGACTGAGACTCATAAGAGGGAAAATGAAAACATTCTTGGCAGCTGTCCGAGCACTGTAGCGTTTACTGCCACAAGAGATCCAAATGACAACCAACTCAGAGTAAAATGTAAATCTGACTTCTCTGACCTAGCCTTCCCACAATAAATGAATAATAAGCAATTTTGTTTAAAAATTCCACTGAGAAGAAGGAAAGAGAGAGTATGAATTAAATCTGGGAGGCACTCAAATACTAAGGTAAAGTGCTGTATAATTCCTAGCTAGACAGAGGGATCAATAGTTTATGAATTCTCTGTCAAAGATAGACTGGGATTAAAGAATAAATGAAGTTAAAAGTCAATGAGTCCTTTTGGTGTCCTGTGGCAAAGTGTTTTTTGCTGGCTGCATTGTGGCTGTAGATCTCTGATATAAAATGGAGCTTTGTTATGCTTCTCAGCTGGGGAGCAGTTCACCACCACAGGATGTGCTAGTCCTGGTCTTGGCATACCTATTTATGAAAGCACTTAAGCACAGACTTAACTTTAAGCATGTGCTTAAGTACTTCCCTGAACGGGGCCATCAGTACGTGGCTGATATGTTCCCCTGAGTCAAACCACTGGAATTCACCTTTCTGCTTTAGTTATTTCCTTTTAACTTGTCCAGAACTACTGAACAAAGTTCTTTCTGCTGCTTCTTTCTCTGGTGTCTGACTAGGTCTCCCACAGTTCTTTCAAGAATTGCCCATATAGATTTGTGGAAAATGAACTACTAATAATCTTCAAAGGCAGTGTGTTTGAGCATAACTGGTTAAATAATGATTGAAGCCCTTCTCTGCTAAATCAGACATCAGGCTAGAGGCCAAGTCAATAATATTGCATAAATGTGTGAACTGAGCTTTCAGGTATCAGCCTTAAATATTTTGTTATGCAGCAGAAATGCTGCTTTCGGACCTCATGCTCTAAGACATTCATGTGCAGAAACCAGCAAGGTCATAACAGGTTTGAATCCACTGAGACAATCTCTACTCAGACTTGTCTACGTATACCACAAACACCCTAAGAGATTTATGAAAAACCTTTGTCCTGTCTAAATAGTAACTAAGAGACCATTTAATATATAGCCTGTATAACCTAGCCTCGCCTGTAAATCATAAGGTTTAGAGAAAAACTCTACTAAATAGTAGTTTTACAGATGTATTAAGGTGAAACTCCAACACTACCTTAAGTCATAAATTTAGAATGAGAATGCAGAGCCACCTTATACTTATGCAAAAAGAAAAGGAGTACTTGTGGCACCTTAGAGACCAACAAATTTATTAGAGCATAAGCTTTCGTGAGCTATAGCTCACTTCATCGGATGCATTCAGTGGAAAATACAGTGGGGAGATTTATATACACACAGAACATGAAACAATGGGTGTTACCATACACACTGTAATGAGTGATCACTTAAGGTGAGCTATTACCAGCAGGAGAGCAGAGGGGAGGCGGGGGGGGGGGGGGCCTTTCCAGCAGTTGACAAGAACGTCTGAGGAACAGTGGGGTGTGTGTTGAAGGGAATAAACACGGGGAAATAGTTTTACTTTGTGTAATGACCCTCCCACTCCCAGTCTCTATTCAAGCCTAAGTTAATTGTATCCAGTTTGCAAATTAATTCCAATTCAGCAGTCTCTCGTTGGAGTCTGTTTTTGAAGTTTTTTTGTTGAAGAATTGCCACTTTTAGGTCTGTAATCGAGTGACCAAAGAGATTGAAGTGTTCTCCAACTGGTTTATGAATGTTATAATTCTTGACGTCTGATTTGTGTCCATTTATTCTTTTATGTAGAGACTGTCCAGTTTGACCAATGTACATGGCAGAGGGGCATTGCTGGCACATTGGTAGATATGCAGGTGAATGAGCCTCTGATGGTGTGGCTGATGTGATTAGGTCCTATGATGTCCCCTGAATAGATACGTGGACACATTTGGCAATGGGCTTTGTTGCAAGGATAGGTTCCTGGGTTAGTGGTTCTGTTGTGTGGTTGCTGGTGAGTATTTGCTTCAGGTTGGGGGCTGTCTGTAAGCAAGGACTGGCCTGTCTCCCAAGATCTGTGAGAGTGATGGGTCATCCTTAAGGATAGGTTGTAGATCCTTGATGATGCGTTGGAGAGGTTTTAGTTGGGGGCTGAAGGTAACGGCTAGTGGTGTTCTGTTATTTTCTTTGTTGGGCCTGTCCTGTAGTAGGTGACTTCTGGGTACTCTTCTGGCTCTGTCAATCTGTTTCTTCACTTCAGCAGGTGGGTATTGTAGTTGTAAGAACACTTGACAGAGATCTTGTAGGTGTTTGTCTCTGTCTGAGGGGTTGAAGCAAATGCAGTTGTATCGTAGAGCTTGGCTGTAGACAATGGATTGTGTGGTGTGGTCTGGCTGAAACCTGGATGCATGTAGGTAGGCATAGCGGTCAGTAGGTTTCCGGTATAGGGTGGTGTTTATGTGACCATCGCTTATTAGCACCGTAGTGTCCAGGAAGTGGGTCTCTTGTGTGGACTGGTCCAGGCTGAGGTTGATGGTGGGATGGAAATTGTTGAAATCATGGTGGAATTCCTCAAGGGCTTCTTTTCCATAGGTCCAGATGATGAAGATGTCATCAATGTAGCGCAAGTAGAGTAGGGGCATTAGGGGACGAGAGCTGAGGAAGCGTTGTTCTAAGTCAGCCATAAAAATGTTGGCATACTGTGGGGCCATGCGGGTACCCATAGCAGTGCCGCTGATTTGAAGGTATACATTGTCCCCAAATGTGAAATAGTTATGGGTGAGGACAAAGTCACAAAGTTCAGCCACCAGGTTTGCCGTGACATTATCGGGGATAGTGTTCCTGACGGCTTATAGTCCATCTTTGTGTGGAATGTTGGTGTAGAGGGCTTCAACATCCATAGTAGCCAGGATGGTGTTTTCAGGAAGATCACCGATGGACTGTAGTTTCCTCAGGAAGTCAGTGGTGTCTCGAAGATAGCTGGGAGTGCTGGTAGCGTAGGGCCTGAGGAGGGAGTCTACGTAGCCAGACAATCCTGCTGTCAGGGTGCTAGTGCCTGAGATGATGGGGCGTCCAGGATTTCCAGGTTTATGGATCTTGGGTAGCAGATAGAATACCCCTGGTCGGGGTTCCAGGAGTGTGTCTGTGCAGATTTGGTCTTGTGCTTTTTCAAGGAGTTTCTTGAGCAAATGGTGTAGTTTCTTTTGGTAACCCTCAGTGGGATCAGAGGGTAATGGCTTGTAGAAAGTGGTGTTGGAGAGCTGCCTAGCAGCCTCTTGTTCATATTCCGACCTATTCATGATGACGACAGCACCTCTTTTGTCAGCCTTTTTGATTATGATGTCAGAGTTGTTTCTGAGGCTGTGGATGGCATTGTGTTTTGCACAGCTGAGGTTATGGGGCAAGTCATGCTGCTTTTCCACAATTTCAGCCCATGCACATCGGCGGACGCACTCTATGTAGAAGTCCAGTCTGTTGTTTTGACCTTCAGGAGGAGCCCACCCAGAATCCTTCTTTTTGTAGTCTTGGTAGGAACATCTCTGTGGGTTAGTATATTGTTCAGAGGTGTGTTGGAAATATTCCTTGAGTCGGAGACGTCGAAAATAGGATTCTTGGTCACCACAGAACTGTATCATGTTCGTGGGGGTGGAGGGGCAGAAGGAGAGGCCCCGAGATAGGACAGATTCTTTTGCTGGGCTAAGAGTATAGTTGGATAGATTAACAATATTGCTGGGTGGGTTAAGGGAACCACTGTTGTGGCCTCTTGTGGCATGTAGTAGTTTAGATAGTTTAGTGTCCTTTTTCTTTTGTAGAGAAGCAAAGTGTGTGTTGTAAATGGCTTGTCTAGTTTTAGTAAAGTCCAGCCACGAGGAAGTTTGTGTGGAAGGTTGGTTTTTTATGAGAGTATCCAGTTTTGAGAGCTCATTCTTAATCTTTCCCTGTTTCCTTTAGAGGATGTTGATCAGGTGGTTCCACAGTTTCTCTGAGAGCATGTGGCACAAGCTGTCAGCATAGTCTGTGTGGTATGTAGATTGTAATGGATTTTTTACCTTCAGTCCTTTTGGTATGATGTCCATCTGTTTGTATTTGGAAAGGAATATGATGCCTGTCTGTATCTGTACCAGTTTTTTCATGAAGTTGATAGATTTCCACTCCATACGGCTAAATTCAGTGCCTCGCATAATGACAGGTTTCAGAGTAGCAGCCGTGTTAGTCTGTGTTCGCAAAAAGAAAGGGTACTTGTGGCATCTTAGAGACTAACCAATTTATTTGAGCATAAGCTTTCGTGAGCTACAGCTCACTTCATCGGATGCATTCAGTGGAAAATTACACAAAGGGTCATTACAGAAAGTAAAACTATTTCCCCATGTTTATCCCCCCCCTCCCCCACTCCCCATTGTTCCTCGGACGTTCTTGTCAACTGCCGGAAATGGCCCATCTTGATTATCACTACAAAAGGTTCCCTCCGCCCCTGCTCTCCTGCTGGTAATAGCTCACCTTACCTGATCACTCTCATTACAGTGTGTATGGTAACACCCATTGTTTCATGTTCTCTATGTATATAAATCTCCCCACTGTATTTTCCACCGAATGCATCCGATGAAGTGAGCTGTAGCTCACGAAAGCTTATGCTCAAATAAATTTGTTAGTCTCTAAGGTGCCACAAGTATTCCTTTTCTTTTTGCGCACACAGACTAACATGGCTGTTACTCTGAAACCTTATACTTATGGAACACTGTGTAGAAAAGCTTAGATATCAGAACTTGGATTATAGTTACTATCCTTGCTGATTGAGCCACTAGGAATGCTATCTTAATGTGTGAAACCAGAAAAATTCCTTTAATCACAATACCATGCTTCCTTCCTGGATAAAATGGTGACATAAGCCTAGGAATCTCAGTAAATATTACTTTTTCAGGGCCTTCTCCAAATTATACAAGCTATTTGAGGATAACAGCAATTACTGAAGCTCCTTAAACAAACATATATAGTGTAATATAACTGCAAAAATAAATCTTCTATTACCCTGAAATGCATATTTCCATTTCAGACCCTGGTGTCAGAAAGATAATTATCTCTGTAGGTAATCATTTTCAGGAAGTGACTAAAGATCTAATCATGTCCCCATATATATGCTGTTCCATATGAAGTTCGTTGGTCTACTCTAAAGAAATCCCTACGAAACTGTAGCCTCGGAAGCACCTCCTGGCAACTAAAGAAGATAGATTGTTGGAAAAGTGTGGTGTTTACTAGTCAAGTTCAAGTACTTTTCAGCTCTTCCAAGTTCACTTTCATTTCAGAGTTTTATCATCTGAATCTGGGAGCAAAGAGAACATTTTCGGAGTGCTTGTGTGTGCAGTAAATTCTTTCTTATCTTCTACAGATTAAAGATAGGATGAGAATACAAAGTTTAACCATTTCTATTATAAACCACTTAGTACCATGAAGACAGAAGGACATATTAATGAAATTCCAGACCTATATGTGGTATGCATTGAAAGAGAATTACCTGAATGATGTAGCTAACTGCCAGTATTCTAATATTAAAATAGATTATCCCCAGTAAATAGTATATAATTTAACCTACACACATTATGATGATAACAATCTCTCTCCATATGTACAATGATGCATTTGTCCTTCACTGCTATTTATCTTTGATGCTACAAAAACAATGTTATAAAATATTAAGACTGAAAGTTTAATGACTTAACCAGATTCTGGATAGGACTGATTAGTCTGTGGTAGAAAAGGCTTAGGTCAGGATTCAGTCTTGAATTTCTTTTAGTGTGATTGATGTGACTGGCTTCTCCTTTCTCAAAAACTAACAATAACAAGAAAATTGGTGTATGATTCTGAATGGTGAAATTGAAGTTGTTTATAAAAATGAAAGAAGATATAATTTTGTGGTAACATAAAGTGCTCAAGACTTAGGGTAGTCGAGGACTGAGAGAACTCTGAAGGGATTGACAGTGACCCAACTTTTACTGTTCCACTTTATGGTTTGCATTTTATAAAAGCCAAACCCACATGAAACCCCTTCAATGTACCCCTTTCCTCCCAATCTGTTTCTTCCTATTCAGGCCCTGAGCCGCCTCTCTTTGCCATTCCTTGCTCCATTGATGGGTAAGTTATAGATTTCCTGCTTTCTGGGTAATGATGCTTCCTGCACCCTGTCTCTTCAGGTAGGGCCACTGCTCACTTAAATCCACTGGGTCTTCAGAGAGGTCAGGAAAAGGTCTGTCCCCTTCAAAGGCATCCAGAAAGAAGGGGACGCACCCTTTCCCTTTATACCACTGCTAGAAGAAGTAGCAGAGGAAACAAGTGCCCCATAATTAGGATAGTGCATGTAAGCAATGGAATCCAAGTGGATCTATAAAACTCCTCTTAAAAGTTAGTTATTTTGAAGAGTGTTTCTTTACATCTTGTCACAGGATGAGCTTGGTTGGCTCCTTAAGAGGACGAAGTTCACCTCACTTCTGTGGATATCGCCTCTGCCAAAACCAGAGGAATCTGAGAACTTGGAAGTCATGGGAACTGTAGGCTGCCGACAGAGCATGTTGGGTATAAAAGGCTTGCTTTTCTCTGTCTGAGGGAGGTCAGGGCAATGGTCAGACATGCAGTGAATCTCTCTGGCAAGGAGGAGACAAGAGACAAGTGTGCTGATGTTGCTGAAAGGAAAGGGCTTAAGGAAGAAGCCTGCAAAAGTAGCCTGGAGAGGAGCTGAAGAAAGATCTATTGAGGAACCTTTCATGAAGGGGAGAAAACTGTTGAAAAAGGGACGAGATGTTCACCCAGACCCTGTTGAGTGGACTGTAATGCAGAGATGTAATGTCTTTTCCTTTTGGACTGCTATATTGTACTCTGGGAGAGGGAGGATTTTCGTTCAGCTGAAGGGTTAAACCACCCAACTAATAAGATAAATTGAGGCACTGGCCATATCTGATAATGGGAAGATTGCCATTTAGTCTAGCAGGAGCTACAATGAGACACCGTGACTGTGTACCTTCTCCCTGCTGGTTCAGGCTACTTCCTGATCCCCCAGAAAAGCAGTGGATTGTGGTGGACAGTAGTTCTACCTAATGCAGCCCTAAAAATATAATATAGAAGAGGAATTGCCTTGCACTTCCTGAAGACCTCTGGAAAGTCAGCAGCAGCAAGCAGAAGGGACACAGAAATGAGGGAGAAGCTGTGAGGGGGTAGAGGGATATGAAAGGGTAGGGTGCCAGGGCTCTTCAAGTCTGGAGCTAGGCTCATTGTATCTATATTTAGGTAGATTTTGGCCTACCCTTATTTCAGGTGAATTAAGGGTTTTTCAGGACCTTTTGCACAATCCTAGTTGTTGCCCTGATTCCTCTATATAAATTTACAGTAGCATATATTAATGCCAGTCCTTAGGCTGATTTCCACCTACTGTTACTTTTAAGTATAAACATCAGTCACAAGGGGAAAGAAATTAAGACTAGTCCTAATTCTAATACTTAAAAATTGGAAGCTAAATTTTAATAACAGTAGATAATAAAACAGGAATGGAATATATACATTTTACAAAGGAAAAATTGCTTTTACATACAGGAAAATGTTAGATAATAGCTACAAAGCCAACAACGATTACTTGTGCTTACCTACATATTTTTATAAATATATTACCAACAGACTCTCACAGTGTCTCACATTACTCAGGAGATGTCTGGGCTTCTGTTCAGGTAGTCTAGGGAATCAAGCAATCAGACTTTTCTTCACTGTCTTATGGATGAGACATATCAGCCTAGGGCTCCATCTTTGTCGACAGGCTTTTCAGGCAGTCACAGACTATTCCATGTGCTGCTTATACATAAGTTAGAGCACACTGTTTCCTGAATGTGGTTGCCCAACTTCTCACTGTTCTCAGTATTGAGCTCCAAACTACATTTATTCTGAATAGGTTTTAACAATTTGCTCATTACCATTGTGTCTGAGCACCGGCTTCCAGTAATGCATTAGGGCAATGTGACTACACTTCTGTCACATGTTGCTTGCTCTCTCATCCTCTTCCCATAGAGAGAGGAGTGGAGTGTCTTATTTTAGTAGATTTGTTTTTTGTTTTTTTGATAAATATACCTGTTGTTGTGGGTTCATATTAGATAAGTGAAGGTCACAGAATTGCTCTTTGCACTGGGAGCAGAAAGTGGTGAGGTTTGTGATAGTCCTTAGTTCTAGTTCATTCCACAGTCTCAGACCTCCCCCAGAGAAGGTTCAGTTCCCACACAGATGAGCTTTACCTTACCATTGAGAGTTCCATTACACCAGCAAAGTGAAGTTGTCAACCACAGTATTTATCGCAGAGTTTTAAATGGTCTTTAGGTATCCTGGGCCCCGGCCATGGGGAGCTTTGAAGATAAGGACTCAGACCTCATTTGAAATTCTATGGGAAGCCAGTGTAGAGAGAGGAGGACATGGGTGGTATGCTCACTGTAGCCTCTGTGACTGAGGAGACCTGCTACAGTATTAGTTAGAGTTTCCTAAGTGCTAAGATTTGATGTCCAGTTACATTATGCTGTTGTAGTCCAGTTGTGAGGTGACGAAGGCATGAATAACTCAGGCCAGAATGGGACAGAGTCTCCTAGCCAACTGGAGAGGGTAGAAAACTTTACTCCTGGCCATTGCAATGTGAGAGCTCAGTGAGGAATCTAAGACTACTCCTAGACTATGGACTGAATTGATCAATTGTGGATGTAAACATTGTGAAAAGAGACTGCACTCAAACTACTTTCCTCTGCCCACCAATATCAGTATCACCTCTCTTTTGCTCTAGTTCAGCTTCAGCCAGATGTTCTTTATCCATGAAATGATCTCATCCAAGCACTGGGCCATCTTGGTGGTGGTCATGATGTCATATGTGCTGGGGGATAGTTAGAGGCAGAACTGTGTGTCATCTGCATATTGCTGCCACTTAACTCCTTGTCATCTGACCAGTTCACGTAGTGGATGAATGTAGATGTTGAAAAGGACCAGAGAGAAACTTGATCCTTGTGGAACCCCGTAAGTTAGGGGTGGAGAGATGTAGTTTCCCATCACTGCTTATTGGATGCATCACTCCAGGAAGGACTCAAAATGTTTTAGTGCATTACCTGGGATTCCTGCCATCTCCATCAGGCAAAAGAGCAGTATCTCATGGTCAACAATATTGAATGCTGCAGAGAGGACCAGGAGGATGAGAATGGATTCTGCCCTCTATCTATTAACAGGAGATCATCAGTTCCATTAAAGTAGTTTCAATTCTGTGTCCTGGCCTAAATCCAGATTGTGCTGGGTCTGGGATGCTGGCTTCAATTAAATGAGCTTGTGGTTTAATTTTTGGTAGCTTCTCCATGAGTTTGTTCAGGAAAGACAAGTTTGACACTGGTTCAAACACTAGTACTGAAGTATCCAGGGTGGGTTTCTTCAGTGTTGGTCAAGGAGGAAGGGACGATTCCTTCTCTGAATGAGGCATTGGTTATTTCAGTTAGGAGTGGCACCAGCTGTTCATGACTCTCTTTCGCTTGCTAGGGTGAGTTCCTTTATTTCCAAAAGATGGAAAGAACCCATATCTCTGTTTTCTTGGAGCTGCAGTGAAGTTGTCTTTCAAGCCACTGGACATAAATAGGGCTTGAAATCTAAACCTCACACTAGTAAAACAATATGCCAATACATATCTCTTCCCTGCGCCTCTGTACATTGCAATATTGCAGTGGTTTCTAGGATCCTTCCTTTGAAGAAATAGGAGAGAAGTTGGCTTATGTATCATATATGTAACCCATAGAGCTTGTGTGATTGGCACAACTTGTACAAATTGGCTGGCCAGGCCTGATGTTATTGGTTTGAAATTGGAGTTTTCCTTCTCCTGGGTGTGCTGCCTGCCACTGCAGACAAGCTGCACCTACCTGATAGAGGCATAGAGAGGTGATGTGACCTGCCCAAGATCACCCAGCAGGTCAGTGGCAGAGCAAGGAATGGAACCTAGGTCTCCTGAGGCCCAGTCCAGCACCCTGTCCATTGTATCATGCTGCCTCCCACTCGAACACCCACTAACAGTGTGGCTCTGAATTCGCCTTCCAGTGGTTAGCCCATGTATAGAATTTGATGAGTCTGCTGTAGCCTTTGAGCTATGAACCCTGGGGGTTTTTTAGCTCAGGCAGTAGAGGTTCATTTTAAATTCAAAGGTCTTTGGTTTGATCCTAGCTGCTGCAAGGTCCATCGAGGGGCATCACATTACATATACTCTAACCTTTTCTTTTACGAACACTGGAAAAACTGGTTATGTGGTAGTAATTTAATCATTTTTAAATTAGTTGAATACCCTCTAGTCATTTTCTTCTGTTGAGACGGATTTGAAGAAATAATTCCTACTGTATTTTTTTAACCTAAGAATGATTTCTACTTGCCCATTGTCTCTATTGTTTTATAAGCTAAGTTTAATTTCTGTTCTAGTTTTTATTTCCAAAATATCTTTAATTCTATATCTTGTGTTATTTCTATTTTGTTTATATCAGACTCTTCCATTCAGCACTGCTGTTAATGAAATGAGAAATGGGGTACAGGTGAGGTGCTGCTCAAATATACTACTGAGGGGTACAGCTCATGGCTCTTAGAAGAGGTGGTTTGAAAACTGCTCTATCTGTTAGTAGGATTTTGTGCACGGTCCAGATTCCTCTCCCATTTTGTTACCAGCAGCACTGATTGGGCAAGCCCTTCCGTGTTTAGACAGAGATTAAAGACAAATTACTCTTGTTATTTGTGCAGAGGACGAGAATGGTGGCTGGAATAAGCAATTGAAAAATACAATTTAATTGTGATGCAATTTATTATTTATTCACTTATGATCCCTTCCTTCCTCAGGGGCAAGGATGAGTGGGGAGACATAATGAGTCTAGGACAGATGGAGTGAGAGGTTAGGAAATAAGGTGGCCATGTTTCACATGGGTGTATGGATGGGGAGTTCTGAGGACAGTACAGTCAGGGATAAGAAATTTTTAGTAGCCAATAGAAGAGAAGCAGACTCACTCAGCAGACATGTTGTGATTGACCACGAGTGGGAACTTCATGATTCGATAGTACATGACATCTTTGCTCAATGAGGGACCCTGACCAGAGACCTATTCACTTCACAGGTGAACAGCAAACGCGTGACATATTGCTCCAGGGGAGCCCTTGGCTACAGCTCCCAGGGTGATGCCCTCTTACTCCCCTGGTTGGACCAACTCAGCTACGCCTTTCCTCCACTACCACTCTTTCTTTGAGTACTACACAAGATTCAACAAGACAGAGCCATGATAATTCTGATCACCCCACAGTGGCCCAGACAGTTCTGGTTCCCCAGTCTTCTCTATTGATCACAGTAGCAGAGAGACTCAAGGGACAGGCCATCTCCACCCAGAGAATCTCTAAATGGATTTTGGGGTGTATTAAATTCTGCAACCAACTATCCAGTCTATGTCCCCTTACAGGAGTACAAGCTGACGCCATGAGGGCTCAGGCTTCGACCTTGGCCTCCCTTCAGAATGTGCCACTCATTGACATATGTAGAGAGGCATGTGTAGTTCTTTACATACCTTCACTGTGCACTACGCATTAGTACAGGACTCAGCCATGGATGCCTCCTTCAGCACAGCAGTCCTCCACACTACTATACCATCCTCATCCTTACACCCTCATTTAATTTAGGTACTGCTTGTTAATCACCCTCAGTGGAATACAAGAGGGACTACCACTCAAAAAAAGAAGAGGATGTTACTTACCTGTAATTGGAGGTTCTTTGAGGTGTGTAGTCCCTATCTGTATTCCACTTCCTACCCTCCTTCCCCTCTGCTACTGATCTGCTGGATTTAAAGTGGAGAAGGAACTGAAGACACGGTTGGTCTGCCCCATCCTTTATCATCTTGGACAGAAGCATGAGGAGAACCAGGGCGCATGCGTGGACCAATGGACACTACTTTCAAATTCTCCTAATCTGGAGACACAGAGAGCATGCATAACTCCTCAGTGGAATACAACTACACTTCAAAAGACTTCCAGTTACAGGCAAGCAACCTCCTCTTTCAACTATATTTATACTGAACTGGAGTGGCCTCAGCCAAAAAGAGTGCAGAAATGCTGTGCAGTTACTGACTAGGTAGAGCATGTGCAACCCTTTGCACTCTGGTTTATTACGGCATTTAAATAATCCACGTTCTCAAGTTTTTGTACCCAGCTGACCAAAGAAAAACATAACCTAATTATGTTTCCAAAATATTTAAGGGCAGATACTGCCACCCTTACTCATGTGGAGTAGTTCCTTACTCCAAAATTAGCTTAATTGATATCAATAGGTCTTCTTGTGAACTGTAGTACTACTCATTGTGAGCAATAGTACTAGGTTCTCTGGCTCTTAATAATTAGATATTTTGATTATATAATTGTGGGCTAGATTTTGGCAGAGCCCTACAGTTGTAACAGTGCAGAACTGTGTGGCTCCAAAAGAAGGCCTGGAAGCATTCTTCTGGAAAGATTTCATAGGATTGTATTTGAGAGAGAAGATTTGATTCTGAATGTTCCATAACAGAAACTTTAATTCTTGTGGGGGATAGCTATAGCTTATTGTAATAATGAAAAATGTTAACAGAGTTACTACAGCTATTAATGAAGACATGGGTATGTTTTCAGAAGTGAAGCTCTGGAAGAAAAGAATGGAAGATATCATACTCTGCGAGTTAATGTTGTGCCTGATCCAAGCAGGCCTGATCTTAAGTAATCAAATTTCTCCGAAAAACAGTTATTCAGTCTGTTATCCTCATTATTGTTCCTTAAATTCTGTGAAGTAAAATTCTTCCTGGAGCTCCCCAGCTCACAGGGAGTGCAATACCCTTAAGAGGTACAACATACTTTCCCTCACACACAGCTGGAGGGGACAAGATGGAGCCCTGATGCCACCTATACTTTGCTCCTCTGCACCTATTGCAGCACAATGCACCAATGGGAGAATAATAGAGAGCAGCAGCTGTGTATTCCTCTGGACTGCAGTTCTATTTTCCGTTCTCCCTACTCCTGTTATATACTCACTTATCGGGTAGGCAGAATCTGGTCCTATTTGAAGGTGCTGCTCCTTAAATCTGTTGTATCAATGTCCTCAGCTAATAATTCTGGTTTATGAGTTTATTTAAACCAGTATATGATTTGTAATCATGCACATAAATTTGAAGCATCTCAGGCTGGTTATCTAAATAACTGTAATGATAACAGATTGAATCATTGTTCTGGGTAAGTGTGATTATTTAAGACGTTGCATACTTGGATCAGGCACAAAGCACTAACCCTCAGAGTATCAGATCCTGCATTCCTTTCTTATGTAGCATCACTTCTGAAAACATACCTGTTTCTTAATTAGTAGTTACAGTAACTGTTGGAATTTTTATATTAGTGTAATAAGCTACATGTACTCTTCACAGGAATGTAAGTTTCTGCTATGGAAGATTTTGAAATCTCTCAGCTACAAGCCTAAAGGGATTAGTGGGACTATTGTAAATATTATATTTAATGGTTTTTGAAATAGTTATTTCACCTTTGAAATGCCTACTTTTCATATGAGGCAACTTTGGCACCAAAATGTGCTATGCTCTTTCTTTCTTTCTTTCTTTCTTTCTTTCTTTCTTTCTTTCTTTCTTTCTTTCGAAAAGGTCAGATTTTAATCTATAATATACTGTAGTCATTACCACTGAACTTGGAAAATCCAATATTACAATTGCAGATCTAACAGATTTTTCCACATACGTATTATCACAAATACAGTGTGAGAATAGAACATGGATATAGGTACTGTACAAAGACTGGATTCTCACATCATTCTGAAGTGTTCAAAAGTTGTGATCTTAGAATTCTGGAATCATAGAATCATAGAATATCAGGGTTGGAAGGGACCCCAGAAGGTCATCTAGTCCAACCCCATGCTCGAAGCAGGACCAATTCCCAGTTAAATCATCCCAGCCAGGGCTTTGTCAAGCCTGACCTTAAAAACCTCTAAGGAAGGAGATTCTACCACCTCCCTAGGTAACGCATTCCAGTGTTTCACCACCCTCTTAGTGAAAAAGTTTTTCCTAATATCCAATCTAAACCTCCCCCATTGCAACTTGAGACCATTACTCCTCGTTCTGTCATCTGCTACCATTGAGAACAGTCTAGAGCCATCCTCTTTGGAACCCCCTTTCAGGTAGTTGAAAGCAGCTATCAAATCCCCCCTCATTCTTCTCTTCTGCAGACTAAACAATCCCAGCTCCCTCAGCCTCTCTTCATAAGTCATGTGCTCTAGACCCCTAATCATTTTTGTTGCCCTTCGCTGGACTCTCTCCAATTTATCCACATCCTTCTTGTAGTGTGAGGCCCAAAACTGGACACAGTACTCCAGATGAGGCCTCACCAGTGTCGAATAGAGGGGAACGATCACGTCCCTCGATCTGCTCGCTATGCCCCTACTTATACATCCCAAAATGCCATTGGCCTTCTTGGCAACAAGGGCACACTGTTGACTCATATCCAGCTTCTCGTCCACTGTCACCCCTAGGTCCTTTTCCGCAGAACTGCTGCCTAGCCATTCGGTCCCTAGTCTGTAGCGGTGCATTGGATTCTTCCATCCTAAGTGCAGGACCCTGCACTTATCCTTATTGAACCTCATCAGATTTCTTTTGGCCCAATCCTCCAATTTGTCTAGGTCCTTCTGTATCCTATCCCTCCCCTCCAGCGTATCTACCACTCCTCCCAGTTTAGTATCATCTGCAAATTTGCTGAGAGTGCAATCCACACCATCCTCCATGTTACTGAAATCTTGTAATAGACTTACAGTGGCTGTGATTAATTGTATTTTTAAGAAACATATTTGAGGCTGTTTTCAAGACACTACTCATGGTGTTTAAGGTACTTAATTAAATTGTTAATGTGTTGTATACAGTGTACACAATAAAAACTATAAATTATAGGGCAGTGAGGTAAAGCATAATGATCTTTTGATGGAAGAGATCTGGAATTTGCACATTAATGAGCTATAAACCCAAAATTCACAATGACTTGATTTGCATACTTATAATATATCTAACATACCCCTTTATTATTATTTATTGTCTTGCTTCAGGGAGTGAAAGAATATTTTTCTAGTAGCAAAATGGCCTTTCATCAATACATGTATGACATATTTGCAAAAGAGAGAAATGAGCAGTCTCCTGGCTTTGAGGGTGAACTGGCAAAGTTCTCATATGTCCTAATGAGTGATTGATTATGATGAAGTTTAGCAGACATAACAACACCTGCCCTATACTGTCTTAAGTACTCCAAAAAGATGAGAGTTTCTTCTTAGTAGTTTTTGTGAAGTAGAGGCATTAAAACACTCAAGCATGGATGGCCTCACTCTATTCAGTCAGCTGTAGCAGTTAGGAATGAGTTCTCTTCAGCTCCTGATAAATTGCACAATTAGTTAGGGACATTGTGGTTAGAGATGAGCCTGAACCAAAACTGTGAGTTCAGATTAGAGGTCATTGCTCACACATCTCTCTATAGTGGACAGAATCTGAACACCCTTAAATTTGGGAAGGTTCAAATCTAGATTTTGAACCCTCAACTCCAGGAGTGTTCAAATTCTGGATTTTTAGTTCAGATTCTTATAGAAACATAAGGTTTAGATCTTGGGTTCTGGTTCAACCACATCTTTAATTACAGCATGAGTTTTTCAATTAGTTTTCCTCCAATATTTTCATTGGATATTGCATCCCAAAAGTAACTGGTAAATACTAAAATATATTCTTTCTTTGACCTTCTCAGAATCAGAGTTTTAAAGATATATTTAAGCCCTAATGATTTCAAAACATCCAAGACTGTTGAGCTGGAATATTTTAACAGCTTTGCTTTTGCAGCAAAGCAATTTCTATCTATTTTAAAAACTCTCTTGCAAGAAGCAGTAGTTGATATTAATGAAATGTAACAGTTGTCTTGCTTTGCATTCTGACAGACTGTCTGGATGGCAGCTTACAGCAATTTCACCATGTTCCTCACAATTCCCTTGAAGATATGCAGCTGTGACATTTGTTTAGACTAGCAGATAAGGCACAGGGGGAAAGTCTTTGAGAAGAATACTTGCTTCTGTTTTTAGATGAGTTAAACAATAGCATGAGTGAAACCATTTTTTTTAACCAGAAGTTTAACAAGATAGCTTAATTTGATGTCAGGACTGGAGGATTATTGTTGTTGTACAATACTTAGTTTCCTATAATTGATCTAAAACTGCTGAAAAAGAAGCTATAACTTTAATAATTTTCTCCATTATGCATGCAACAAAATAAGTGGGCTTTGCGATAGAATAGGACAATTCCATCCTAACAGTCCTTTGTCCCAGCATCAGTGTATGACTCTACTAATTCCACAGACAGATATGTATAAAAGAGGCCATTTTACTATATTCTTATTCTGTTGCTTCTTTTGCTTTAAGAAAATAGCATGTGTTGTATGGGAACAGAATATAGTTTGGCATGCTGACTTTAGTTCATTTTATTTCATTATTCTCAGTTAACCCTTTTTTCTTCACCTTTTAATGCTAAGGTCAAGCTGTATCTTGCTAAAATTGAGAATGAATAGGTCTGGTTGGGCATATATTACTGGTCCATGTCTTTTTGAAAATGGTCTGAAGTGTTAAAGCACAGCTGGACAAAATTTATAAACAGCTGCATCTCAGGACTGCACACATCAAATTGAGATTTACATTCTTGGATTTTTTGGTAAATGGAAGCTGATGAGCTAATGCGTGTATGCTGTATACTAATACTCTGAATTAAGCAGAGTAGATGTCAAATAAATTAAATACAACATTTAGAAAACACAGGTGTAGCATGTGTAATTTCTAATCTTAAGAGCTAGAAAGCCTTTACTGCTTGATCTGGAAGTAATGGAATGTTTCTCAGTCATCTCTTCACACAGCTAGATGAACTACTCTGCTACTGGAGTTCTGACTCCAAACCCAGTCCCTTTCAAGAACATCCCATTCCAAACACTCCAGTTTCCCTTCTGCCTGTAGTTCAACAGAACGTGGGCTTCTTTGATGTCTCATTCCCAAAATAGGAAGCAGGGAGAAAGCAGATGTATTATGCCATCCATCTGAGTTTGTTCTTTCATTCCTGCCTTCAGCCTCTACCATGCTCTGGGTTTGGAGATTCAGCCAAGATCATCTTTGCCCATGGCACAGGCAGCCTCCTTTGTCTCTGTGGGAAGGCCTCTGCAGAGTTCCTGTATGAGTTGCCTCCTTGTATCAAGACCAAGACCAGAAATGATTTGATATAGCCCTTTCTGGAGTTGCTGTATTATCTCCCAGAATGGCTTCCATTCCTCCTTCAATGGCTGAAGCCTCCACAACAAAGCTAGTTAATTAGGTGTGGCAGGCAAAGAAAATGGTCCAGTAGTGTTGATCTGTTTACAGTGTCAGAGATGCAATCTCTGAGAGATGCTACCTCACCCAATTCATGGAACCACTCTTTGTTCTTTGACATGATGTTTCACTATTCTTTCAGGTCCATTGCCCACCCCAATGGTGTTTACACTGGGACCTGAGCTAGTGTTTCCCACTTCCTTTCATTCTGTATTCACAGCCACAAAGAGTGAGACAGAATAATTCCCCAGTTAGTTAATTCATCCAAGGACCTGGAAATAGATCTTTCCTACTCAGATCAGTTGGCAGACCTGAGACAGTTATAGTGGTGAGAAGACAGCCACATTCCCACTCCTGCAGCAGTGAAGAGGGGGAGACGAGCATTCTCAAATTTCTCAGTTAATGTCAGAGAACCTAAAGTTCTTAACTGGAAAAAGTCCAGAACTCTTGACCTCCCAGCAGAGTTCTCTGAGTTCTTGTTTGTCTCAATGTGGAGAATAACTATTTCCTAATGCCTCCTGATCTCCTAGATGTCAAATGTCCTTGGGTTTAGCTTGATGGTGAAAACCTCATTCTCAAGGTGGTTCACAAGTTTTACTGACTCCCCAAGGAATGCTTCAGTAATTTATACTGGCAATAGACATAATATAGGACATAGCCTTGGATCTAGTCTCATTATCTGCATCTCTCTTGACCCACAATTTGGTAAGAAGAGAGCTGGGCAGTACAGGAGGAGATGAAGCTGTTGTGAAATATTGAAAGCTAGACTTTATGCCCATTTTAGAGATGATTTAAGAATAAAGAAATCAATCCTGATACAATACAGGCCAAGGAAAACATTTGAACCCTCTGCTAAAGTAGATAGGTTAGGAAGGACAGGGGACAGGCAGATGGGTGAAGATCAGGAATAGTTAAGTAGTGTACAGGAAGGAAGTTCGTAGATAGATAACAGGCTGGATTGGGAAGAGGAAAAGAGGGATTGAGGGAGGAGATACAGAACCACCTCTACCACAGAAAGGATTACAAGAAGCTGGGAGCACTGCAGCCTTTTGATCAGAAAAGCTGTATTCGATACATCACTGTAGCAGAAGGTTGAATAAAAGGGCTAAATTAAATTGAATTAAATTGAATCCAAATTTAAACAGTTTCCTAGGGAGACTATGGTTATACTGGAATACGTGCAATCTTGGTTCCTTTATCTCCCAGATACCATGGTTAAATTGTCTAATGGAAGACATTTTTCATCTGTGCTACATTAGTATCTTGCTTTAACCATGAAACTGTATATCGACTTTCAGAAAAAGGACTTTTTGGCATGAACCTTACACTAGCAGCAGGATGAACTAGATGATGATGTAACATATTTTTTCCATCTGTCGTCTGTCATTCCAAGGTATATAGTGGCTCATATATTTTACCCACTGTAAATGTAATCCTATCTACATCATTTAAGGAATAAATTTACAGTATTTATCTTATGCAATCAACATAACAGTATCCACATAAAACTGGAAGTATTTCTAAGCCTTACAGCTGTCACCAATTATTTAGAATTCCAGCCAAAACACAATCTCATGTGCCAACATTCCAGACATACACATACAATATGACCAACCTTTAACCCATAGTAAACAGCAACAGCTGTTTAAAAACCCCACACATATAGTATATATTTCACTCTTATTAAATAATAGAAATATATTTCTTAGAGAACTGATATGCAGTCATTACAGTCATACGTACATTTGTGCTAGAGTGGTTCAGAGCAATGCTCTGAGTCTGACAATTTATATACCCTCCAGTCAAGTGACATCAAGTGCAAGCAGGAAGGAGGGTGGAATAGCATGTGGTTGTGACACAGTGCTTTTATTAGTGATAATCCAGAAGTAACGTGAAGAGTCAGCATTCGATCTGAGTGTGATGAGACCTCCAATAAAAACACCCTTCTGAAATAATGACTGTTATTTTCAGTTTAAAAAAAGTATTAATGTTGAGAGCCCAATATTGTCTCCCTGTATACTCTAACAAGAGGGCAGGTAGTTTGAGGATGTGTGTGCTGTTCCTTTAATTCGGTAGCAAGAAGCCAGGCATCATGGGGCTGTTTCCCCTTCTGGAGGCTGCTCCACACGGCTGATGACAGCCTTCTTTTATAACAGTTTGCTCCTTTAGCTCAAGTGAAAGAGGTCTTTCAGTGCTATGTATGTGAAGATTCAAACACTGCTGATGACTGGTGTGTGTGTGTATGGGGAGAAATAATATATAAGATATGTAATTAAACACTGTATCATAATACACACATGCAGGGAGGCAGAATTAAGGTTTCACAGGTAACTATTATCCTTTTGGTCATTCCCCAAAGTTCATGACCATAGGATGGGGATGTAGATCGACCTGTAAACTGAGAGCTTCGTCTGAGAACTCAGCTGCTGCTTCACCACCATGGATCAGTACAGTGCCCGCATCACTGCCGCCACCACACCAATCTGCCGGTTGATCTCATGCTCCCACAGAGATCTTAGGTACAAGCGGCGGAAATGAGATTTCTCCACAGGGTGGCTGGGCTTATTCTCTGAGACAGGATGAGGAGCTCGGCGATTTGGGAGAGCCTTGGAGTAGAGCTGCTAGCTCAGGCACCTGATAAGGATGCCCCCTGGGAGACTTCGTTTCAAACTCTAACGGGCACGTCCCACTGGGAAGAGGCCCCGAGGCCAATCTAGGACATGCTGGAGGCATTATATCTCCCGGTTGGCCTGGGCGTGCTGAGGAATCCCTTAGGAGGAGCTGGAACCTGTTGCGGAGGAAAGAGAGGTGTGGTCCTCCCTACTCTCAGTGCTGCCACTGTGACGCTCACCAGGAAAAGCAGCATAAAGAAAAAGAAGAAGAATGTACCTATTATTCTTGCATTTCCTAACTTTTGAGTGCTTAATTTTGCAATCTTAATGTTTTAAGATAGGGGTTTTTTGTATGTAATATATAATATGAATCCTTAAGTTATTGTGAGGACCTTAGAATAGATGTAATTGTTGAAATGATTTTATACCGCAAAATTGTATTTAGTAGTGATGTTACATGTTGTGTTAATATTTGTTTCCATGTTATTTTTTTAATTGTTTGTATCTTGCTTAATGGGAGTTGTTCCTTTAAACACAGAGTGGTACACTTAATTGCAGAGTATTTTCAGGGACTGTCTCTTTGTTCAGTGTTTGTACAATGCCTAGCACAGTGGTGTTCTGGTTCATGACTGGGGGCCTAGGACTATGGTAATACAATAAATAAATAAATAAATATAAATATGAGACTGAGAGCAGTGTGGAAGGTTTTTCCTGTTTCCAGAAAGTGGAATAATTTTTCTTGTGTAAGCTCCAAAAAGAAAATAATTTAATTTAGTCAACTTATCTTTCAGGAAAGCAAGCCTCATTATTGAAAGTGTAACATTTGGGGGGATTTGCTGTCTGAGGGCTTTGCTAGTGAGCTACAGTCTTTCTCCTGTAGGTTACCAGTCTCAATCTAGCCCAGCTCACCAGGTATTAAAGCCTGTTCCCATTTGGTGACCCATATAGGAGAGCAGTTTGGTGACACTCCATCCCTGTTCCCACACCACCAAGCTTTGCCTTAATTGGCAGACTTAGCAGAGAGGCCAAGAACTGCATGAGTGGGCCATGGAAACTGATCTATCCCAGTTTTCCATAGAGGTAGAGTGCTTCAGATCAGGGCTGAGGCATACTAGCATGTTGTTGTGTGTTGGAAGTTTGTCCTGCTACTTCCCTGTATGTACGACATTCACCAAAGCTGTCACACCAGTTCCTTTCACCAGCATACATTTTTTTTAAGTTGAAGTGTATATACAGTTCAGTTAGTTATAAAATGCAAATAGCCCATTACGAGACATCACACACAGAGCTCTACAAATCTTGGCAGCTACACATAATCACACAGGGGCAGCTCTGTAATCTTTTCTGTTGTGATTCTTTTTCAGCATGTATCACTCACAGCTCCTTTGACAAGGTCTACATAATGCTGCCAATATCCTTTTTTATTATATTTATTGCAGTCAGCTTCTCAGCTGGAGAACCTTGCCCAGGAATGCTGAAGTGTCTTAGCACATCTTTCAAAGGTTGATTTCCATTCATTGTCACATGTTCCCAACATCTTCTCTGAGTTGTTCAGGTTTTTTTGTTTTGTGGGTATTTTTGAGCTTTTTTGTTGAACCACAGTGCATTGAAATATGCATCTTCAGATTCCCTTTTTATATTTTGTGAGGGATGTTCGGGTTTTCCAAGGAAATGTACGTCAGAATTTCTTCATTGTTTTGTTCTTACTTTTCTGATCTAGAGTTAGGTCTCATATCATCATCAGTATGTTGTCTGCCTCATTTCCCATGGTCTATATAAGAAAAAATGGTATTCCTCATTATAAGTCCTGATGCACTAGAAACTGTTTGAGATGGCCTATCCATTCTGACTACACTAATGAATCAACAACGTTAAAGTTTTTGGGGGGAATATTATTGTCACTGACCTTGAAAAGTAACAAATTATATATGCTGGTTTTAATTCTTCTTTCTGACATTAATGTACTTTTAAGGCAGCTTGTTCTTCCCCTCCCTCATTGCTACTATACAACTGCCCCCTCCGTGTCTATTTCTGTTGGATTTAGGCATCTTTGCTGAAACTGCTCTATTTTTGGCTTGCAGCCCATGTCTCAGAAGAGCCACTTCTTTAAGGAGTTTACATTTCCTGGCCCTGCCTGCTATTCTCCTTAACTGTATTCTGCACTGGGGATTTTGCTGACCTCATAGCCTTCTTAGAGTGCTTAGCTCTTCTAGTGAGAGCTGTAAAACATTAACTTTGTAAGTGCCTTCTAGTACAAGGACTCCATTCTTTTTTCTATCTAATAGGTGTGTATCAGGTAACATAGGAAGCAGTATCAAGCAAAGGAAGGTACTCCACAAGCAAACTGTTGTTGTGGAAAGATATGCAGGCAAGGATGGACATCTGAGGATGAGAACACAGATGGGGAAATGTTGTACGTGTTGGAGATGGACAGTTGAGAGAAGAAGTGGGGGTGGGGACGGATGTTGATGATGAACATGAATTTGACAATGGAAGAGGGATAAAAGGAAAGACAAGGTAGAAGAGGGAAAGAAGAGGAAGAAAACCAGGAGACTGAAAAAAAGAGGTAGAAGAAGGAAAAAAATGGAAAATCCAAACTTTTGGACAACGCAAAGTTGAAAAATGAGGGGAAGAAACAAAAGAAGGCTAAGTATAGAAGGCTTCATGTCAAAAGTAATTACAATTTGTGTTTTCAGGGAAGGACCCCTGAATCTCCTTGCTAGAGTTCAGAATCAAAGCCTCCAACAAATTCTTTTGAGTTCTTCTCTGCACTGATCTCTACTCCGTTGACATGCACTCATCCCACCTGCCTTCTCCAGATACAGACAATTCTGATTTAACTGCAGTCTGTCTTCATCTGAATGTCTAGGGTTAACAGCTGAACGCCATTTGGGCCTAATCAGCATCTTCCCTCAGGCTCAAGTTTATTTAAAAAAATGCATCTAGACCACACTGCTGATTACTGTGTGGGCCAAATTCAGACCTGGTGTATGAAGATGCAACTCCATTGGCTCTGTCTGTTTTGCATTATACCACAATTCAATTATATAATGAAGTTTTCATGCTATTTGCATATATCATTTTCTTAGAGCCTATAGTTACGGTATCATTATCCCAGTTGCAAACAGCACTAGCTTACCCTGGATACCATGACATTGCATAACATGAAAGATGAAACTCAAATTAAAATAAGATTCTTATCTAGAAATAGATTTGTACAATACCTCCTACAACAAATCATATTTGTTAATGTAAAAATAAACACATTGCCAGTAGAAAGGAGGTTAAGGGGGAAAGTCCATTAGGGATTTCTCATCTGACAGCTGCATTTAGGAGAAGCTGACCCACCAGTGTCTTTTCATTCTTCAAAGGAATAACATCCCCCTGCCAACCTCACACCTCAGGAATGCTACTCTGAATTACAGAAGGAATCAAATATGCTATTAATAAAACCAAAAATTGTGAGGATAGGCAGGGAGACAAGTTATTTTCATTTTTAGGCATGACAAACAGTATTTAATTGACTCATGACTTGCCATTTGCTCAAACATTTGTGAATTATGCTGTCTCTTGCTTTATTATACCCCGTTTCTATGTGTGATACACACACATTTAAACTTGCTTAGAGTGCTAGACTTAATCCCTTACTGCCAAATACTGGAATTCCCCAGTCTGACACACAAATACAAGTGTTGACTCACCATATTATTTTTAGCACTATATTAAAAGGAATGATATCAAGTACTAAGATTTTAATCACTTTGGGGACAGCATATCCATATCTCCTGAATAATAAAATATGAGAAAATGTTAAATTTAACAGTGTGTGACTGGCATGAGTGCAGACTGCATGGACTGTTTGAGATAAGGCAGCCAACAAAAGTGATATTGATGAGTCTTACTAATAGGAGACCTCATTTCAGCCAACCGCTACAAAATCTTAACTGGGCTGTCATGAGTGAGCACCATTATTTGAGTGAGAATTGCACGTTGTGTGGATTAGTTAAATCTGACTGTGTGTGTATGTATGGATATATGTGTATAATTACTGGTAAATTAAGAAGTATTTGTAAGATGTCATAAATCTAGGTTAGGACTGTCAAAAGTACCCTATTTATTTGAGCATGAGCTTATAACCAAATAAATTGGTTAGTCTCTAAGGTGCCACAAGTACTCCTTTTCTTTTTGCGAATACAGACTAACACGGCTGTTACTCTGAAAAAAGTACCCTAGTGACTTAGGAGCCTTGGTCCTATTGACTCTCAAAGAGATGACTTCTAAGTACCACATCACTTTGAAAATGAGGTTGAGGCTCCTAAATCCCTTAAGCACTACTAAAATTGTACCTCTAGTTTAGTGTCTCATAAATAACATGAAATAGGGAAATGCAAGACGTGGTTCCTCCATAAAGGACCTACCTTTTCCTTGCTGCATAAATCATGAGATCAAAGAAGGCAAAATAACTTTTAGGACTGAAGGCGTCTATGATAGTTTTCAGTTTGGAGTACCTGTTTTTCCCTTTTAAAACTGTGAATAACCCTAAACAGTGGGAGACTTACGTATTTTCAAGAATACGCGAAAAGCAATCCATTCCCAGGAGAAATAAATAAATATTGGGGGGAGGGGAGGCAGGAGGAGAAAAATATCACAGCCAAAATGGCTTCTCATTAACTCACATAGAGCATTTTATCTACAGTCTCTCTCAGAAAAAAATGAGTCAAAGTAGTTTCCTCAGACTTCAGTGGTAGACTTAGACAATTTTGAACCAGAAGTACAGGTCCCGATCTTGCAAACATGTAAGCATGTTCTTAACTTTACTATCATAAGTAGTCCTGTTGATTTCAGTTGGACTACTCATGGTAGTAAAGTGATGCACATGTATAAGTGTTGGCAGGTTTGGGACCTTAATATGTTACTTAATTCAGGTGACTAATATCAACCAACTCAACTTGAAAATGCAGTGCAAAACCTTGCTGTGAATTTTTATCTAACTATCCAAACAATGTAGAAATCTGCATTCCAGATCTTCAACATTTTCACTTGTAAGGAAAATCCATGCAAATTACTGAATTTTCACAGAATCTCAGTGGAATCAAAATAGGCACAAATATTTTCCACAGTTCTAGTCCTCAGTCAAACTTTTCCAAACTTCAAATATTTGGGTTTGATTTTTTGTTCAGGTCAAGGAATATCAAAGGGTTGGGTCAGTTCTTATTTGATCTGAACCAGTTCATCCATCTCTAATAATAAATTAATCTTTTAAGAGCAGATGTTTTTCCAACCAAACCATTGGTGGAAAAGGGAGATAAAAGGCCAAGATTAGCCTGGTTCACTAGAGACAACATCCCCCACCAAATTATATGACAAAAAAGCTGTGGATTCAAAGGCCAAGATTAAAGCCTCCTTGAGCTTCTGTTTATATGCTACATGTCTGCACTTATTAAATTATTGACTTTAAAATGTATTTTCAATTATGTTTGGAATATATATTTGCTTTTAACTAGCAATAGAAGATGAAAACCATATTATATTTGTGCTTAGGAGGGGTATTCCAAGTGAACAAGTGAAGCATGCAGATAGAGAACAGGCAAAGCGTGTTGTCTACTCAGTAGTTTATGGAGCAGGTAGGGATCTGTATAGAACTAGAGACAAGTTTATTCTCACTACTGTTTATACATTTTTAGATGATTAACTAGAGCTGCAATGGATTTGAGTTAATTTAAATTTTTTAACACTAGCCATGCACTGAATTTCTGAAAGTGAATAAAGTGATCTCAGAATATAGCATCTTGATTTTTTGGACTATCATAAAATAGTCTACTTAAAAATCATTCAGAATAATATAGCAGCATTAACATAATATGAAAGTTATTCCCTGGCTAAGTTGATGCATTGACTTATTTTGCATTTTGACTTCTAAGTACATCTGAGCTACTATAAGGAGACTCATGAGTCAATGTAATTCAAACATCTGTCTTTACCTACCTAAAATTAGTATAATTCAGTGTGGAATATCCTCTGCATACCAACGGTGGATGCACACATAGAAGATGAAAGAAGTTGTTGTTGAATCAAGGTCAGAATTTGGCCTTGAATGGTGTATTTTTATTAAACTCTCTGTACTGTACCATAAGTATAAATACTATTTACAAAATATTGTAGGAAAAATAAGGTCCCTGCTCTTTGGAGCTCAGAATCTAAGTCAGACAAAAATTACATACCACAATTCCTTTAATATTGGTAAAGTTTCTGTTTTAATAAAATGGGCTTCTCCTGTATACTTGACTATCATGATCTCATATCACTATGTGAAGGATTTCCCGTTATTATCCCATTTATTTAATTATTTAATCTATCTTTAGATGTGCTGATTTTTTCTTAATCTATTATAAACTACTTCAATTTATATAGCCTTCCTAAAGGTGACCTGCAAAAAGAAAAATAGAGTTTGTTTCCATGTTACTTCTATACAATGTAAAAGGAAGGTCTCCCCCCTCAAAAGATTTTGGCTGAAACAAGTGAAGATTTTGAATAAAAATCACTTCCCCTCTCACTTTCTTGGAATTTGTCTTATTAATAAATATATTATTCCAAAGCTTAGATTTCTAATGTAAAGAATAAATAGAAATAGCTTTCAAGCATTTCTACATCATGAAAAAAAATAAAGGACCCAAACCCAATTTTTATTCCTTTGCATGTCACCTTTAATATTTATTTGGCTGATAGACTGACAAATGCTAGTGCTCTTAAAGGCAAATTTACTAACACAACTCATTGATTTAACTGTTTAATAAAGCATTGAAATAAGAAATCTGGTAGCAGTATAGACCATAAAACATTAAAAACTAGAGCCGTACAGTAATATACACTTGTATGTGACTTAGAATCATAGGGTTAAGGGACTGCAAAGGTTATGTTGTCTAACCCGCTGCCAAGGTGTGGGATTTGTTGGGTCTAAACCATCCAAGACAAATGGCTATCCAGCCTCCTTTTGAAAACCTCCATAGGAAGTCTGTTCTATTGTCCTACTGTTTTTACAGTTAGGAAGCTTTTCCTGAGATTTAATCTAAATCTGCTATGCTGTCATTTGAGCCCATTGCCTGTTGTCCTGCCCTCTTGGCAAGAGAGAACAACTTTTCTGCATCTTTTTAATGGCAACCTTTCAAGTATTTGAAGACCACTATCTTGTCCCCACTCAATCTCTTCTTTTCCAAACTAAACATACCCGGTTCCTTCAACCTTTGCTCTTATGGCTTGCATTCCATCCCTTTGATCATCTTTGTCACTCACCTCTGGATCCTTTCCAGTTTCTCCACATCCCTTTCTATACATTGGTGACCAAAACTGGACAGTCCTTCAGCTGAGGACTAACCAGCGCTGAGTAGAGCGGAACTATCCTCTCCCATGACTTGCATTCTATGCCTCAGTTAAAGCAACCTAAAATTGCATTTGCCTTTTTTGCAAGAGCATCACATTGCTGACTCATGTTGAGGTTGTGATCCGCCACAACTCCCAGATCTTTCTCAGGAGTGCTGCTCCCAAGCCAGTTATCCCCCATTCTGTATTTCTGCATTTGGTTTTTCTTCCTGAAGTGTAGTACTGTACCTTAAATTTGTCTGTGATGAATTTCATTTTGTTGTCTGTACCCTAGTTCTCCAATTTATCTGGATCCCTCTGAATTTTAGCTCTATCCTCCAAAGTGTTGGCAACCCTCGAAGCTTTTTGTCATCTGCAAATTTGATCAGTATGCTACATCCAGGTCATTAATAAAGATGTTAAACAACACCAGACCCAGAACAGATCCCTGTGGTACCCCACTTGAGACCTCCCTCCAATCTGATACCATTCCATTACTAATTACTCTTTGTTGGCAGTTGTTTAACCAATTACGTATCCACTTAATGGTGGTTCCATCAAGCCCGCATTTCTCCAGCTTACTTATCAGAGTGTCATGTGGGACTATGTCAAAAGCCTTGCTGAAGTCCAAGTATATTACGTCCACCGCATTGCCCCTATCCACCAAACCAGTTGCCCTGTTGAAGAAGGAAATCAAGCTGGTTTGGCATGATTTGTTCTTGGTAAATCCATGCTGGCTGCTAATGATTGCCCTTTCATCCTCCAGGTATTATCAAATTGAATGTTTTATACATTGCTCTAGTAGCTTCCCACGTATTGAGTCAGACTGTCTGGTCTGTAGTTCCCCGGCTCCTCCTTTCCCCCCTTTTCAAAGATGCAGTCACATGTTATTTTTTATGAGAAGACTGAAGCAAAGTAGGCGTTGAGGAGCTTTATCTTTCTATCATCTTCTGTTACCAGCTCACCTTCTCCACTGAGCAGCGGACTCGCGCCGTCCTTGATCTTTCTTTTTTGTCTCACACTTCGTAGTCTTCAGGAATTCTTCCACCATTTCAGAGAGCTCTACATATTTACAAATTTAGTTATGTTTGAAGCGCAACATCGCAAATGAAGAAAACAAAATGGTGATCATATCATATATAGTTCTTTTCTGGTTGTTGAGCCTTTAGATTACACTTGGGTCACATTTTCAAGGTCTTCCATGAGAACTAGATATGTACTTAAAAAACAAAAACAAAAACCCTGAGACATTCACCTAATCACTTGCCTCCAGAAGCTAGTACTTTAACACACAAACTGAACAGCATGAGAAGTGACAACACTACAGACTTCCTGTCTACTTTGAAGCAATTCACTTCACCTGTCTGTGCCTTGTTCATCTGTAAAAAAATATGAGGGGCACCAAAGTATCTGTTAGTTAATTAATTCATTAAATCCTAAATTAGGCCATGGCTGTATGTACAGCACTGCAGCGATACAGCTGTACGGATACAGCTGCACTGCTACAGCGTGTCTGGTGAAAACACTATGCCGACAGGAGAGAGCTCTCCTGTTGGCATAATAAAACACCATCTCCATGAGTGGCATAAGCTATGTTGGCAGGAGAAGCTCTCTCATTGACATAGTGCTGTGCACATGAGTGCTTACGTCAGTGTAACTTATGTCGCTTAAGGGGGTGGAATATTCACACCCCTGAGCCACATAACTTTTGCCAACATAAGTTGTTGTGTAGACATAGCCTTTGTTTGATATCCCTCTGTGCAATATCTAAGTGTTTGGGTGGACGAAGGGGAGACAAAAAAATGAAAGAATTTGTATTTTCAGTCTTCTAAGATGATTTTTTTTAAAGTGTAAAGCTATTGTTGACACTTTCTGTCCTTTTCAGTTTTTCATTGCTATTGCTGATTAATTTGCATGTTTTCATATGTGATATTTTAACCTATTTATTAAATGTTCTTTGGATGGGAAATGTGGCCAGCTTAGACATTTGTTACAGTTCTCTTGTGAAGCCACAAGCAGATTCCTAACTGGTATTGAGAGACTGGTAATTCTGAACAATGTTTTCTGAACAATGAATGAGAAATTTTGGGGAAGTGGGTGAGAGTTAAATTAATTGGTCGTCAAACAATAATACAACAGTGGAATAATTCCATTAGGAGTCATCCCAGATGTCTTGCAAATTTCTGATTCTTGCACTTTGGCTAGATTTGTTCTTCTAGGCATCAGTGCAGCTCCTGACATAGCTGAGTACAAAATGCTAGAGAATTATTATGAAATGCATATCAGACTGACAGTGATGGCATTTGGGTGGCTGAAATCTTACTTCTCTCAAAAACACCATCTAGTTTCTCTTGACATTATTACTGTGACGACTAATATTTTATATCTCTGGTGCTTCAAGACATTGCCTTTCAGCAAATGTTATTTGCAGACACAATGCTGTCAGTAATGTTGATGTATGGTTTTATTTGCACTTGAACTACTTGGTTCATAAATTTCTTTAAATTGTACTTCTTACCTTTTAATCTCATAGCATGGAAAACTTTGATCTCATTTTTCTCTCATACTCCTTTGCTTTATCTTGTTATAGATTCACTTTGATATAGTTTTACTTATAACACATATCTAGATGCTGGGTAAGTCTTGTTGCGACTTTCTCTATGCTTCCTTTAAAATCTATCCTTTCTTTTCCATCCCTCCTGCTAAAACCTGGGTCCATGCCTTGGTCATCTCTTGTTTCAATTACTGAATTCTTCTCTTTTGCTTCCCTGCATTGCATTTCTCCAGCTTGTCCAAAACACCCTACCTAAAATCATTCAGCCCCATCACCAGCATCCTCACATCTCTGCATTCACTTCCCTGCTTATTCAACATTAAATTCAATCTTCTAATCCTCGTATCAAGGCTCTGCATAAATCTACCCCTGACTAGTTTATGAATAAAAGTGAACAAAACTAAGAACCCTACAGGATACATGTTATGAATCTAAAATACAGATATTATCCTAAAATTTGTATTTAAGCTATTAAGATGTAATATGCAGTGGGGAAAACCTCTGCTGAGTTACACCCAAATTCAGTAAGGTATTTCAACGACGAGTTTAGTCCTTTCTTAATCAGTTAAAACACTTAAGCTTAAAATGAAACATATACTTAAGTAGTTTGCTGAATCAGGACCTTAATATATGTGACCATCCAAATTTGTGAAAATAACTACACTGGTCATATTCCACTAGTCAATGTACAGTTCAGTACTAATATTTATAATGAAGCAATATTTAAATGATTTTCTGTTCTACATTATTGTGCACAAGGTAAAGAACGTCTTGCTGGATGTCTGGGAATTACTCCTCTTCAAGCTGGTCAATTTATAGAGAGTTTTCTGGTGAAATACAAGAAAATTCATGACTTTACAAAGAAAACCATTGAGCAATGCCACAATGAAGGTAATAAAACCTATAAGATACATTCTTGTTTACCGTTCAGCTGCTATGCTACATTTTACAATGAGGACAGAGATTCAACTCAGATAATGCTTGCAGGATGAGAGAAAAAGTTGAAAGAAATGATGAAAATATCCACCCCGATGAATGTGGTCTGCCCTGTGCTATGCTGGCAAACTGGGAGGATCTGGTTGGATCCACCACAGCTGCAGCTTCCCAGATATTGTTATTTACCAGGAAAGCTCTTCATCATTTGTGAATGGCAAGAAGTTCCTTTCTTTTTTAATATGGCTCTCAAAGTCCAGTTATCTATATTTATACTTTGAGATTAGTTTATTGCAATGCAATGTACATACCACCATATTGTCAAACTAGTAAGAAGTTGCTGCTAGGGCATAACACAACCTGCTTAGTAAGCACTGTTTCACAAAGAGAGCACGTTACACCTATGGCCTGTGATCTGCACTGGCTACCCCATGATTTCTTGGTGAGCTTTTGGGTATCCAAGGCTATAAAGCCCTAAAAGATATGAACTCAAAACACCATCTGTCTATCCCATATCATGTCACAGTAGATGTGATCATCTGAAGAGTCTAAGCTAATGTAAGCGGGGGAATAGTCCCACTGTTGTGGGGAACTTTCCTGGCTTCTGCACTACCCTGGTGAAGTGGGCTAGCGAAAGGATCTGAGTCCTTGCTCCCACTTTCTTTACCCAGTGGCCTCCCTGCCCTTGAGGACTCCCCTTCCACTCTCCTATCTGGCAGAGTCTTCGTAACCCCAACAAGGCTGGGCCCAGGATTCCTGAGGGGCTCAACCCCCAACCCTGCTGTTGTCACCTAGGACAGGGGTTAGGGTGTCCCCACTCCGGGGTACTCTCTCTGACCCACTGACGATTACATACAATTTAAAGCAAATGCAAGTGTCATAAATATAAAGGGAAGGGTAAACACCTTTAAAATCCCTCCTGGCCAGAGGAAAAACCCTTTCACCTGTAAAGGGTTAAGAAGCTAGGATAACCTCGCTGGCACCTGACCAAAATGACCAATGAGGAGACAAGATACTTTCAAAAGCTGGGAGGAGGGAGAAAAACAAAGGGTCTGTGTCTGTCTCTGTGATGCTTTTGCCAGGGACAGAACAGGAAAGGAGTCTTAGAATTTAGTAAGTAATCTAGCTAGATATGCATTAGATTATGATTTCTTTAAATCCTGAGAAATTAAGCTGTGCTGAATAGAATGGATATTCCTGTCTGTGTGTCTTTTTGTAACTTAAGGTTTTGCCTAGGGGGATTCTCTATGTTTTGAATCTAATTACCCTGTAAAGTATTTACCATCCTGATTTTACAGAGGTGATTCTTTTTTACTTCTATTAAAAGTCTTCTTGTAAGGAAACTGAATGCTTTTTCATTGTTCTAAGATCCAAGGGTTTGGGTCTGTGGTCACCTATGCAAATTGGTGAGGATTTTTACCAAACCTTCCCCAGGAAGTGGGGTGCAAGGGTTGGGAGGATTTTGGGGGGAAAGACGTTTCCAAACAACGCTTTCCTAATAAATAAATCCAGATAAACGTTTTGTGGTGGCAGTGGAAGTCCAAGGGCAAAGGGTAAAATAGTTTGTACCTTGGAGAAGTTTTAACCTAAGCTGGTAAAAGTAAGCTTAGGAGGTTTTCATGCAGGTCCTCACATCTGTACCCTAGAGTTCAGAGTGCGGAAGGAACCTTGACAGCAAGTTATTTAATCAACAATTAATTTTAAAAAGAATAAGGAAAAATGGGAAAGGTTAAAGAAAACACATCACCCTGCTCTGTGGGAGGGAACATCACAAACAGTGTCTCTGAAATGTCCGGGCAGTTCACAGTCTGTTCCTTGTAAGTCCCAGGCCTTCTTCTCAGGCCCTGGCTGTGCTGCAGGGATGCTGTGGGTTGGACACTTGCTCTGGTGGTGGCCACACGCTCTTAGGCTCTAAGTGGTAGGACCCTTCTTCCCAGTGTCGCCCCCGCCCTGTCGGGGTTACAATCTAAGCCTGGCCTGCAGAGCCTCTTGGCTGAGGCGTCTCCCTGTGCTGGGCCCACTGCCCAGGGTCCCCTTCGCTCTCCCCAGCTGCTCACCGCACCCAGCTCCGGACGGCTCCAGCCCCAGCTCCACCACTCGGTTTCTGCACTGCTGCTGCTGCTCTGCCTCCAGCTCACTCAGCTGCTTCTCTGGCCCCTCTGGCTCTGGTTGTTACAGCTCTGCTCCCAGGACAGGTCTGCTCTGCAGGCTGCTTCTGTGACTGCTCCCAGCACTGACCTGCTTCGTGGGCTGCTTTTCTGGCCCCTCTGGCTCTGGTTGCTGCAGCTCTGCTCCCAGGGCAAGTCTGCTGTCTCTGGGCTGCTTTTCTGGTCCCTCTGGATCTGGCACAGCTCTGCTCCCAGCTTAGCTTCGGCCCCTGCTTTCTTCTTAGCTCGGCCCCACTCTGTCTGACCCAGGCAAATCCAGTTCACACGGAGGACGGGACCTCCCTGGCCTCCTGACTCCCTGATTAGCCTGCTCGCCCTGTCATTCAGGCTGACCTGGAGCATTGGCCTCTCCCCATTGTTCCTGGGGACTATCAGTCTCAGGGTCCTGATTTCCCATAGACCCTTCCCCTTTTAGTACTGGGAGCTAGCCAACCAACACACCCCCACTGAATGTTAGTAAGGGGGCAACAGTCCCCTTACACTAACAATTTAGTGGCTGTCCACACTTAAAGCATTGCCGTAGCGCAGCTGCACCGGGAAAATGTTACTTATGCCAATGTGAGAGCTTAGGTACTCCACCCCCCAAGAGATGGTGGTTATGTCAATGGAAGAAGCCCCCTGTCAACATAGCACTGTCTATGCTTGGGGTTAGGTCGGTATAATTGCGTTGCCCAAGGGGGTGGATTCTCCACTCCCCTGAGCAATGTAGTTATATCAACATAAGTTGGTAGTGTAGACCAAGCCTTAGATTTGGGTTGGTGGCAGGATGTCCTTAGTGAGAGGGTTTTCACTTTAGAATTAACTTTTTGCTTTTGGTCCATCAGAGCACTAGACTCAACTGTTCTTTTCGCAAACTTTCTCAGAGGAGAAAGTTGGTTGTAGGATGATAGGATAGTGTAAATGTCTGTCTTTTCAAAGGTTGATCTGGTCTGTTAATGTCTGTGTTGCTACTTTTGGTAGTGCATCTAGAGTGTGTGATAGGCATAACTGAAAAATCTAAATATATAACAATAACCATTTAGTGCTCGATCTAGGCAAAGTTATTGACATGTTGACTTTCTATGCTTGGTTTTGAATTTGTGTGCATATGCACATGCATGAAGGCATGTAGAGCTGTTCAGGAAAAAAGTAATTAGCAACAAGACAAGGCTGTTCCTAGGAGCATTGGTACCCTTTGGTGCAAATGGCGTTAGATGCCTCCCCAACAAGTTGCTTAGTCATTTACTTGGTGCTTCCTTCCTCACACCAAACTACCTGATCTCTTTAGATGTGTCACTTCATCCTAAAGTTTCTCTAAGTTCTTCTTTGAGTACTTGCCTATATATATTATTACTCCTGGGGGAATTCTGCGTCACTGCTTGCACGCAGAATTCATGTCCCGCACAAATTTCTTTGCTTCCCTGCATAAAAATGACTTTCTGATGGGAAAACAAAGGGAAGCTGCATGAGCGATCATGTGCCACTCCCCAACAGCATGGGCGCATCGTTTTGGGCACTTGGAACAGCCAACGGAGAGGTAAATCACTGGGGGGAGGGGCAGGCCTGGGAACTCCCCAGCTGGTGCTGGGTCAGACCCACCCCTCATCTGCCCAGTCCCTGTGCATCTGGGACCCCATACTCAGACTCCGCCCTGCTGAGCTTCACCCCCACACACACCCAGAACCCCCCCCCCACTGAGCCTCCCACACCCTAGCCCCCACCCTGCCTAGCCTCACCCCCTGCACCCAGAGCCCCCATCACCCCCACATCCGGCCCTTCCCGGCCAGTTGCTCCTACCCTGTGCTGGGCTCAGCTGCTAGTCCCTGCTGGATTGGCGGCAGGGTAGGAGTGCATTTCCCCTGCACAGAGCAGCTGGGGCTGGACCAGGGACAGAGCTGGATCAGACCCACCCCCAGAAGCTCCCCCAGATTTGCACTCCTTCTGCTTCCTGCCCTTATTTCTCAGCCATGCGGGGAGGGGTCACTGTACAGGGAGCTGCTCCCCCATCTGCCTACTCCCCAGGCATCTGGACCCCTGCCATTCCCCTCACCTCTGCTTCCAGACCCTCATCCCTGCATCCAGACCCTCACCCCTGCACCCAGGCCACCCTCTGTTGAGCCCCCCTCACTTGAATCCCAACCCTGACAAGTCCCACCCCCTATGCACCTGGACCATCCCACAAGCCAGTCCCACCCAGACCCCCATCCTACTTAGCCTGAACCAGCTGCACTTGTACCCCCCCGCCAAGCCCCAGTCTCCCAGCACCCAGTCTCCCCACAACCAGAACCCCACCTACTGAGCCGCAGCCACATTCACCTGGACCCCCCCTGCAGAATCACATTGCCCCTGCACCCGAACCCCCCCCCTCCCCCCACAAGCCCTTGTTCATCCAGATCCTCCCCGCACCCGGACCCACCCACTGAGCTGCTCGCACCCAGATCTCCCGCACAGAACCCTCTCACCCTACACCTGGATCCCCCCCACATACACTAAGCCCCTCCACACTTGGATCCTGTCAGATTGAGCCTGCCTGCCCACACCTTGTACACCTGACACGGGGCTGCTAACCCTGGTGAGTTGCTTCACCTGCTACTCCTGAGGGAATTCTGAACCAAAACATTAAATATTCTGTACCAAAAAAATAAAAATTCTGTGGACAGTATTTTAAAATTCTGCAAAATTTATTTGTCAATAAATAAATGTGGAGGCTCCAGCATGGCAGTGGGGAGCACAGGCCACTGGCTGCATTGAGATGGGAGACCACACTCCAGCCTTCCCCCCCCCCCCCACCAAGACACAGACCTCTGGAGCGGGCCCAGACCTTGCGCTATGTCAGGGTCAGGTGCAGCCTCACTGCTAAGTCTGTATCCCAGAGGGGAACGGGCTGCAGGGTGATCTCCCACCTCTGTGCAGCCAGTCGCCTGTGCTCCCCACTACCATGCTGGAGCCTCCACATTTATTTATTGACACAAAATCTGCAGAATTTTGCAGAATTTTAAAATATTGTGTGCAGCATTTTAAATTTTTTGGTGCAGAATTCCTTCAAGAGTAATATTATATTTCACTGTTGGTCACATGCGGCCCATGCGGTTAAGATTGGAGTCTTTTGGCCAGCAGTGTCTGCTGGGGCCATTCATGCATCCTGAATGTCCTTGCACTCCCATACTACAAGCATAAAAGGCAGTGCAGGACCAACCACCACTCACCACCTGGGGCTCCAGTTGGGGAGCAGGGTTGGGGCGCAGGGGCTTGCCCCACTTTGGCATCTACCCACCCGCAACCCCACTCCCTGGCAGGAGCACCAGGTGGAGTGAGGCAAGCCCCTGCGCCCCAACCTCGCTCCCGGGCAGGAGCGCTGGGCAGGTGGAGCGGGTTGGACCACGGGGGCACCTATTTTTCCGGGAGTGCCCAGTTGGCCAGGGCCCCTGGGCACAGCTCCATTGGCCCAGTGGTTATGTCACTGCTTCGCCTCTCTCATTAATTCACTCCTAGGGTATGGATACTCACTAACGACAAATGGGGATGTGTAGAGGGCACATGATTTAATACAAGGAGAATCTGCAGCTCTTGGCCCAAAGAAACCCATACTCCATGGTCCTGCAGCCACAGATACTAAATACAGTTCAAGAGCACAAATGCTGGCTGACTGCATCGAAGAAATATGTAGAATTTTTGGCTCTTGAATTGGATTATGGCTTTGTAACTCTGAGGCTGAATTTTTGTGGGCCCACAGCCATCAAGTCTGTTTATTTAAGAATAGGTTCTTTAGGCTGTTTTCTGCTGGAGCACATCATATATCAATAAAATGTAGTATAATTTGACATCAACAGGGTTCATTCTGGGAACAGAGGTCTTATTCAGCAGGTATCTCAAAGAAAAAAAAAGAGGACAGGTTTTACAATTTTACAGTAATTTGTAATGAATAAGAAGATGAACCAATTCCTTCACTACCCCAAACAATGACTTATGAAAATTTAAGTTTAATAAAATAAATATTATACGATTTGTAAAAGTGCACTGGTCTGTTGGGTGCATGCATACATCCTAGCTCACATGTCATACTCCTCAGCCCTGTCAGAAGGGAACATTCTGGGACCTGTAGTTTCCCCCAGCTGGAGCACATGACCAGGAAGGAGTTATGGGGCTGAAGGAGCATGTGACTGCTTTCGGAAGGGGATTATATAAGAAGAAGCCTGATCTCACTCTGAGAAAGTCAGGGTAGAGACATGACCTGGAGGGAGACTCTCCAAAGTGTAGGACTTGAGAAAATTGTCACTGTAATACAAGAATCACTGTAGTCACTCACCAGGCCAGTCCTGAGTGGCTCTTGTTCAACAACGAAGTTTCAGATGCCCATCCCTGCCAAAAGACATCCCTATTTCCATTCAGTTATGTGTATAAGAGACCAGGTAGATAAGAGAGAGATCTGCTTTGAAACTTCATTGCAATTAATAGAATAGATTTTGAGGCACTTAAGGCATTACCCACTGCAGATAATCAAGCAAAAAGAAAGTTATTTGCCTGTCTGGTAAGTGGACATGATGTAATTTGGTGGGTGCTTGGAGTCTATCTAAAAATGGATTTCAATACAGTCCTGCCATAAGAAACGCCTGCTCTGGAAGCTTCCACTAATGAATAGTATTTGGTAAATTGGAGAGAGAGTCCAGAGGAGAGCAACAAAAATGATAAAAAGTTTAGAAAACCTGACCTCTGAGGAAAGGTTAAAGAAACTGGGCATGTTTGACCTTGAGAAAAGAAGACCAAAGGGAGGCATGATAACAGTCTTCAAATATGTTAAGGGATTTTATAAAGAGGACAATAATCAAATGTTCTCCATGGCCACCAAGGGTAGGACAAGAAGTAACTGGCTTAATACAGTTTCATAACTGGCCAGGCTATGGTGTGACAGTTGTGTGTGTTTCTCTTTGATGCAAACCCGCCCCCTTTGTTGATTTTAATTCCCTGTAAGCCAACCACCTTCCCCCCTTCGATCACAGCTGGCAAAGGAAATAAAGTCACTATTGTTTTGAAACCATGCATTCTTTCTTTATTAATTAAAAAAAAGAAGAGATAAGTGATAAGGTGGGTGGGGGAGGAGGAAAAGACAAGGGCACATTGCTTATTGTAGCCACACTACAAATCAAAACTGTTTGAATGACAGCCTCTGTTGCTTGGGCCATCCTCTGGAGTGGAGTGGCTGAGTGCCCGGAGCCTCCCTGTCCTCCCCCACCCCCACCCCCTGCGTTCTTGGGCGTCTGGGTGAGGAGGATATGGAACGTGGGGAGGAGGGCAGGCGGTTGTACAGTGGATGCAGCGGGGATCTGTGCACTTGTTGGCTTTCCTGCAGCTCCACCAGATGCCTGAGCATGTCTGTTTGCACCCCCATTAGCCTCAGCATTACATCCTGCCTGTCTCATCGCGTTCACTTAATGCTTTCCTGGACTCTGCCACTGAATGCCTCTGTAAGCAGTGTCAGGATGAGCTCCACCCTGACATCTGGTGGTGAGGTGTGGCAAGTTGTGGAAAAGAACTTCAGGGGCTGATCTCATTTGCATAGTCACACCCACCCCGCCTAGAATGAGGCCATAGCTGCCCAAATGGTCACTTTGGCTGCTGTGGGATCCTCAGTGTCTCTGTTATTGGGGCAGGAAGAATAAATTATTACCCTGATTATGGGAACTGTGCTTGGAACTGTACTTGGCCTTTTGTTATGATGGAGGGACTCACCATCAACTAAGTAGCACTCGCTAGGCAAGGGTCATGGGTTCCAAAACTCTGTGAATTGAGAGAGGCTGGGGGCAAGTATTAATACTTGGTGGCATGGGCCCCTGGGTGAGGGCCTTACATGCTAACTGCACTTCCTCCTCTCTCCACTGTGGAATTCCAGAGCTAATTTTGATTCCATTAGGAGTCTAGTTACAGGCTGCTGAGCTCACTTTGGGCTAATGGTGCACTAGCACTGAGGCTCCCCTACTACAAGCAGAATTCACCAAAGAGCTGAACTGACTAAGAGCTGAAATCACTGAGCCTTGTGTTAAGTAGTGGGGGAGCCTGAAGATATATTGTGGAGCAGTTTGCGGGACGGCTGGAGTGTCTTGTGGACAGGCTGGTGGAGCAGTTCATAGGACGGCGGGAGCTGCTTGTGGGATGCGGAGCGGAGCAGTTCATGGACCGGCTGGTGGAGCAGTTCGTGGGACGGTGGGAGCTACTTGTGGGCTGCAGAGCAGAGCTGAGCGAAGCAGTTTGTGGGGGCGGCTGGTGGAGCGAAGGCCTATGGAGCTGTCGGGCGGTCAGCTTTACATCATGTAAGGTGCCCCTTATCTCTCTCCCCCTCACCATCTCCACCCAGGTTGGGAGGTAAACCTCTGCAGATAAACTTTTGAACTCTGGGGCTGCCCTGACCAGGGACAGAGACTTTTGGGACTTTGGGGTTGCTGGACTCAAGAACCAAAGGGAAAGGACACGCCCCAATTTGCTTGGGGTGGGTTTTTTTTGCTCATGGGTTGTGTTACGAATCCTGTTGATGGTGTTTCCCCAACATAATGCCACATTGTTTCTCTCTGTTATTAAAAGGCTTTTTGCTACACTCAGACTATGTGCTTGCGAGAGGGGAAGTATTGCCTCTTGGAGGCGCCCAGTGGTATATATTTGTCCCAGGTCACTGGGTGGGGGCTCGAGCCGGTTTTGCATTGTGTTATTGGAATGGAACCCCTAGATACTGAACCCGGCCCTTGTTGCTGCCAACTCTGATGGGCAGAAGGGTTACACCTCCATGCATTCAGCTGTGCCCTATCAGTGCGGGAGGACTGCATGATCTCGGAAAACATGTCATTGCGAGTGACATCACACATGGCTGGGCAACAGAATTCGGTTTCCAGGCAGCCATGGTAAGGCAAAGGGTACACAGGTTTGGCTTCAAACTCCTTCATAACATGTGGGAATGTTTTCAAACTGCAGCATCTTCCTTTCCCATAGCAAGCAATGCCAGTTGGGTTTGCCATTTAAAAGGAGGGGCTGCGGTTTTTGGGTGGATGTGCCCCTACCCCTCCGCATGGCTATTTGGGATGATCCCTTTTAGCCCAGCATGAACGGGGTCCTTTTACTGTTCCCTTACAAAAATTCCCCTATTTCAACCAGGTGACCATGAATGATATCACTCTCCTGAGGCTAACACAGAAAGATAAAGACTGAATGTTGCTTGAATGCGACACAAACCCGGGACCATTCGCTGCTATGCTTTGTGCTGCAGTGATTCCATACTACTTGCTACTGGCTTGGCGTGGTAAAGTGTCCTACCATGGAGGACGAAATAAGGCAGCCCTCCCCAGAAACCCTCTGCAAAGGCTTTCAGAGTACCTCCAGGAGAGCTTCATGGAGATGTCCCTGGAGGATTCCCGCACCATCCCCAGACACGTTAACAAACTATTCCAGTAGCTGTACTGCCTGCGAATGCATCCCAAGTCTTCAGGGCAAATCAAACATTAAACACTATTGCTTTTAAACCCTGTACTGTAATTACAAATGTGCACTCACCAGAGGTGCCTTCTCCGCCTTCAGGGTTGGGGATCCCGCCTTGGGAGGGTATTGGCTCCAGGGTGATGAAAAGGTCCTGGCTGCCAGGGAGAATGGATTCACCGCTTGCCTGCTGCGCATTCTCCTCCTTCTCCTCTTCCTCATCCACAAAATCCTCCTCTGTGTTACGTGAGACTCCCCCCTTGCAGGTGTCCACAGACAGTGGTGGGGTAGTGGTAGGGTCCCCCCCCAGAATGCCATGCAGCTGATCATAGAAGCGGCATGTATGGGGCTCTGACCCAGAGTGACTGTTTGCCTCCTTTGTCTTTGGTAGGCTTGCCTGAGCTCCTTGACTTTCATGTGGCACTGCTGTATGTCCCTGTTGTAGCCTCTGTCCATCATGCCATGTGCGATTTTGGCATGTATATTGGCATTTCTGTTTTTTGATCAGAGTTCTGTCTGTACAGATTCTTCTCCCCATACAGCAATCAGATCCAGTGTCTCCCGTTCTCTCCATGCTGGAGCTCGTTTGCAATTCTGGGGGGACTGCATGGTCACCTGTGCTGCTGAGCGTGCCATGCTGACCAAAGAGGAAATGAAATTCAAAAGTTCCCGGGGGTTTTCCTGCGTACCTGGCTAGTGCATCGGAGTGGAAAGTGCTGTCCAGAGCAGTCACATTGAAGCACTCTGGGATAGCTCCTGGAGGCCAATACTGTCGATTTGCATCCGCACTACCCCAAATTTGACACAGCAAGGTTGATTTTAGTGCTACTCCCCTCACCGGGGAGGAGTACAGAAGTCAATTTTAAGAGCCCTTTAGGTTGACGGAAAGGGGTTGCTTGTGTAGACGCATTCATTATAAAATCAACCTAATGCAGCTAAATTCGACCTAACCCTGTAGTGGAGACCAGGGCTCAGAGACTTCTGCAGGCTGAAAATGATCTGGGAATGTCTGAGGTTGCACAGTTCTTTCTCTATGAGGTGGAGCTTGGGAGAATGCCCATGATAAAGACTGCACAGTTTCCAGTATGGCAGTGCAAGGATATTATATGGATAAGACATAAAGGCCCAAGGAAAACACTATGGTGTTTAGGTTTGTAGGAGACCCAAGACTCCATTTCTGACCCATAGAATTCAGAAGAAGAGGCTTTAGGGGGATAGATAGATGATCCCTTCCCACTGTGTTGTGAGTCAGATGAGGAATAAGAGAATTCTACCTCTAAAGGAGGGGCTGCTGAGGCAGGAGTACTGGGTGTAACGTTGGAGCGGATGTTGTGCGGGGGAAGAGGTCAGTATTGATGTAACAGTGGACATGCATACCAGAGGAATGTTAAGTTCAACCAAAAGTAAACAACACTCCAGCTCCTCCAGAACCTCTAGATCCTTTGGAACCACACATTTTCCTGGCACTGATTTAGGTGGTATGGTGAATTGGGCTCAGGTATAGCCGAATGGGGTACCCAGTGTCAATGTACTCCATGTGTCATAATAGTAATCGGGGCCAGGGAAGAGGTTGCCACTGGTTCCCAAGCACTTGGTGCTAAGTGCTGGGGCCAGAGCAGAGCCATGGCCCACCCAGGCCCACCTGTGGCTATGCCCCTGGGGCGAAGTTGTAGATATTTGACATTTTCTTTTTCAGTATATTATCCGAATTGTCAAAGAATATATATACTCACCCCAAAATTCATAACATACTTTTCAATACAAACATTTTATAGAAAAAATCAACAGATTTGCCATCTATTGTTACCAGTCACAGTGAAGAAGAGTGCATTGTCATCAAATGTGTTACTTTAATAACTGCAACTGTAATGCTGTGTCAGGAAAATTACTTTTCTCAGAACAAGGTGGGTGAGGTAATATCTTTTATTGGACCAACTTCTATTGGTCAGAAAGACATGCTTTCGAGCTTACACAGAGGTCTTCTTCAGGTCTGGGACACTTACTCAGCTAAATATAAATGGAACAGATTGTTTAGCATAAATAGTTAAGACATATTTCAAGGGACCATTCAAGGTGAAGTGGCCTATTAACACCCATCCAATCATAAGGAGGAAACAAAGGGTGGGAGAAACAGCTGGTGGGGAAGGTTGTTAGTGTGTGCGATATTTTTGTAATAAGCCATAAATTCAGTCTTTATTTAATCCATGATTTTTAGTGTCTAGCAAAGTTATGAATTTAAGCTCCCCTGCTCAACTTTTGAAAGTGTTGTGCAGGTTTCCTTTGAGGATGAGGACTGATAGGTAAGATATAGAGTGATTGCCTTGTGAAAAGTGTTCACCCACAGGTGATATGGTGGTTTTGTGTTTTATCATTTTCCTGTATCCTTTTCTCAGAATAGCATTTTCAACCTCTTTTTATAACAGCATATAATTGATTCAGACTTCTACTCACAGAAGACATGCTGTTCCTTGTTTATTCTTTGCAATGCTTAAAAAATTACTATCACCATAGATTTTTAGAGACAAGGTGGTTGAGGTAATATCTTTTACTGAACCCAAATTTCTGTGGTGAAAAAGACAAGCTTTCAAGCTACACAGAGCGCTTTTTCAGGTCATCACATCCTCCACCAACAGAAATTGGTCCAATAAAAGATATTACCTCACCCACCTTGTCTCTCTAAAATCCTGGGACCAATACAGCCACAACACTGCACATAACCATAAGCTGTCATTTCATATCATAACTGCATTAATAAGTTAGTTCTACTAAAGAGTAGTGGATTACTGCAGATATTTAAAGCCATAAATAACTCCTAAGCATCCTGTTTGATGAAGTGCTACTCAAGCAATATATTTTTGATTAGATCTACTTAAAATAATATAGCTTTCTTTTCTTGAAAGATGTGTCAAAAAACCTTCCCACTTCTGTGATAATGAATCCATGTATATAACCAGCAAAAGTCCCATAGCTAAAATCCTTGGCTGCGAGCCAATGCAGAGATGGAAGACACCTGTCTCTACTTGAGTCCATTATGAGCTGTCAGCTATGATATAACCAGTATAGCTATACCAGCAAACCCTCCTAGAGGAGGTGCAATTTTTACTGGGAAGGGTTGTTTTGCTGGAATTGCTTATACCAGTTTCCTGAATAAAATAAGTTATATCAGCAAAAGGACTTTTTGGCATCTCAGTCTATACTAGGGCTTTTGCTGGCATTGGCATGTTGGTTAGGGGTATAATTTTTTTTCCCCACAGTCCTATCCGACATAGCTATACCAGCAAAACTTTTAAGTGTAGACCAGGCCTGAGCAACTTCAACCTCTAATGATTTGAACTGGAATTGAGTGTGCTTAATGCCTTGCAGGGTCAGAGTAATGGAGATATCAGTGATATGTGGTTACATCCACATTTCACTCTACCAGTCAGACTACTTTTGAATAGCTGGGAAACAAATGTTGTGCATCAAGTGACTTAGACTATTTTCAGTATTCAGTAATATTGGCCAAAAGCATCAGGCAATTGCTGACAAATGTATGTATGACAAATGGAAGATTTGTTTCAAATCTCATATTTAACCACTCCATTAACGCTGTTTTCTATTTTACATATCAAAAGGATATGTGGTTTCCATCATGGGACGTAAAAGACACTTGCCTAATATCAATGCTCGAGACTACAGACTACGTGCTCAAGCAGAGAGGCAGGCTGTCAACTTTGTTGTCCAAGGTATTTAAAACAAAAAGTTTAATTTCCTCTGGCTGGGTGGAGGTTGAGAATTGAAGTCAACAAACAAGAAATAATAAATGGGTGGCATGAATTAATTTTGTATTTTACAGCTTTAAGTGACAGAAGTATGAAACACTCACTAGCCTGTAGAGAACAAGAACACAATGGTATACTACAATACTGTATGGTAGCTAGCTGTATGAGGTGGAAGATTTTCAAATGCAGTTTTCCTAAGGCTGTCTCTTTTTGGTTTCTTTGTCAGTTTGTGACTGAGGGCCTGTCTACACTTACAGCCCTGCAGTGGTGCAGCTGCAGCAGTTAGTGAAGACACTACCTATGCCAACGGGAGAAGCTCGTATTCCACCTAACAAAGAGGTGGTAGCTATGTCGACAGGAGAAGCCCTCCTGTTGACATAGCGCTGTCTGCCCTGGGAGTTCAGTCTGTATAATTGCATTGCTCAGGGGGGTGGATTTTCCACACATCTGAGAGATGTAGTCATACAGACATAAATTTGTCATGTAGACCATGGCACAGAAACAAGGGTTTCAATGGTTTTACTACTAAGAGATTCAAATTTTTATTTTTTCAGATTTCTGTTTTTTGGGAAATACCTATTATAAGGGACTTTGTATTGTTTTATTATTATTTCTGTTGAAACCAGGGCTCATTCTTCATGTGTAATGTGCAGGAAGAAAGCATTAAAGAGTTAAACAGGTGTTATCTTCGCAATATAAATTAGCAAACTTGCCAAACAAAATGCAATAAATCCACATAATTTACTTATGTAAGTCTGCTGAGTTCAAACCTCATTTGAAGTAACATGGTGTCTTTAAATGACCCTTGCTGCTGCTTTAAGAGGTTGCATTAAAAATCTACAGGTTTTTACTTATGTAAAGAGCTGATGTTGGTATGATTAGAGTGGAGCTGTGAACCCTATCATGCAAATGAAAAATGTTTTTTAGACATGTTTATGAAGGTGCTTCTCATGAAAGTGGCTTCAGTTTTCCTTTAGGAAGGAACAATGAGTTGTTGGGTTTTTTTGCCCTCAAACTTTCTTTCTTTTAATGTTTTGTTTTCAAAATAGGCAAATTAATTATGTAATATTCTGGACTATTGTCCGTTGGCAGCTGCATCTTACAAGGAGGTGTAGAGCATCTGTGACTGAAGTCAGTGGGAACTGAGGACACTCAGCACCTCGCAGAAGACATTTGGTGTCTTGCAGGACTGAACCCCAAATTTCAGACAACAAATTTGGGTTTTTCATTATTGAAACACCAGAAGAGAATTTTGTAGAATTGGTTGAAACTTGGAATTTCCATTCCACAGGACATTTCAAAATTTTCTTTTCTCCTAAATTGAAATGAAATTTGAAATGACCGTATTGTAGCTTTCTATCGACTTTATCATTTTGACTAAATATATTATATTATATTTATTTATTAATATTCAAAACACTAAAGTAAAAATGAAGCACTTAGACCTCATCAAAATGAAATGTTTCAGTAATTTATTGTCAAAAATTTCAATGAAATTGATATGTTCCCACAAAACGTTTCATTTAGTTGAATCAGCATTTTCCAGTTGAAAACTGTTTGACTGGAAAGCTTTCAGCTATTTACAGAATTCTGATAGGTATTTCGGAAGGGTGTTAAAATGGGTTTATAATTTAAAAATAATCAATTTTTTAATAGTAACAAAAAATTCCTTCTACATTGAGATTTTAATTTCAGAATTTCAGCTCTGAGATAATTTTTAAAAACCATATTAAACTCCTCTATTTACACTGACTATAGTTACTGTGGTAAAAAATACAGTACTGATTTCATATAGTAAGGTAGCATCTCATCTTGGTGACAACTTATGCTTAAAAGACTATATTTGTTATGGCACAAATAGTGAAAGGAATGTATGGTGTACCAATTTGAAATGGCTGTCATTGGCTTTGACATGATTATTTTTTGAAGATATTTGTCTTACTAGCCATTCCCTAGCTCAACTTTCTTAACTGAGCTTCTGTCGTCTTTTCTAACTCTATTCCATAGATTTATTATAGCTTTAACTCATGAAACAGTGCCTTACCATAGCTAAAATCTAGGTTATTTAGGCTATTAAGCGCTTTGATTTTTCTCGTAGATAAGTTAAGAAACTCCTTTTCTCTCTCTCCCATGCACACGGTATGTATATTTGGGATGATTCATGTTTCAGGGTGTAAGCCAACCTTTAATGGTAATTCAGAAAATAATTTCTTGGGGGGGAGTAGGCTATTCCATAACTTCCTACTAGAGGCTTTCTTGCATCTTCCTCTTTTGAAACAGTTGGTACTAGCCACTATCAGAGACAGAATACTGTGTTTCGCTTGACCATTGGTCTGGTCCAGTCTGGCAATTCCTGTGTTCCCATATCAATATTAAAGATTAATTCATACCTTCATTAATAGTATTAATAAGCATTTTTTATTCTTTTGTAGTACTGAATCTTTGTTAACTTTATGGAGTCAGTTTCAGACCTGCTGTCATTTTGCATAGTTCAGAGGACTAAAGAGCTCTTCCTCCCCGCCCACCCCCATATTTTATATTTAAAACAGATCACTTTCTTTTGTAGGATCTGCAGCTGACCTTTGTAAAATGGCTATGGTTGAGATTTTTACCTCTGTTGCCATTTCTCCAACTTTAACAGCCAGGTTAGTAAGCGACGTTCTTTTTCATTTTATGACAGAAGTAGCCGAGATAAAGGGATTTTATTCTTTATTGTTCCATGTAATATGACATATTGTACCTATACTTTAACTATGACTTTTCTTTCTTATTACTGTATTCAGCTAGATGAATGTTTAGTATGCATCTGAATCGTTTAACAAGCAAGGGCTGATGCTATTACTTTATAAAATTTACTGGAAGATTTTTGTTTATATTTTTGTGCTCAAGTAGATTTCTGTGTAATTCTATCCACATATACTGTGCCTGGTCATCAGATATAATGGAGACCCACAACTTCATTTGAAATCATTGGGAAATGTCTTATAGAATGTAAGGGAAAGCTAATGCATCACAATTTCCTTTTGTTAGTATAGCTATGCACAGTTGGGCAATAGATCACAGGACAGCCTCCAGATTCTTATATATCACTCGCAAGAAGAATAGAACCTAATGTTCAGTCATAAAAGATAGAACTATTGGTGCAAAAAGTCACTAAGCGTTATTATTATTAGCTCTAATAGAAAAAAGCTGTCAATGTTCCTTCCCCACTCTGAACTCTAGGGTACAGATGTGGGGACCTGCATGAAAACCTCCTAAGCTTACTTTTACCAGCTTAGGTTAAAACTTCCCCAAGGTACAAACTATTTTACCTTTTGCCCTTGTACTTTATCGCTGCCACCACCAAACGTCTAACCGGTATATTACTGGGAAAGAGTCCGTTTGGAAACGTCTTTCCCCCCCAAAATCCTCCCAACCCTTACACCCCCTTTTCTGGGGAAGGCTTGATAAAAATCCTCACCAATTTGCATAGGTGACCACAGACCCAAACCCTTGGATCTTAAGAACAATGGAAAAAGCAATCAGATTCTTAAAAGAAGAATTTTAATAGAAGAAAAAATAAAAAGAACCACCTCTGTAAAATCAGGATGGTAAATACCTTACAGGGTAATTAGATTCAAAACATAGAGAATCCCTCTAGGCAAAACTTTAAGTTACAAAAAGACACAAAAACAGGAATCTACATTCCATTCAGCACAGCTTATTTTCTCAGCCATTTAAAGGAATCAGAAGCTAACGCATATCTAGCTAGATTACTTACTAAGTTCTAAGACTCCATTCCTGTTCTGTCCCCGGCAAAAGTATCACACAGACAGAGAGAGCCTTTGTTTCTCCCTCCCCCCCTCCAGCTTTTGAAAGTATCTTGTCTCCTCATTGGTCATTTTGGTCAGGTGCCAGCGAGGTTATCCTAGCTTCTTAATCCTTTACAGGTGAAAGGGTTTTTCCTCTGGCCAGGAGGGATTTTAAAGGTGTTTACCCTTCCCTTTATATTTATGACAAAAGCCTTGAAGGCAAACATGGGGGAAAAAGAAATGAATCCTGGTCTTTCATAATGCTTGGTATGTGGTCAAATAGAACTTGAGGAATCTGAAGTAGAATTTCTGATAAAAGCAGAGAACAAAGGTTTGCAAAATGTCAAAGTTTTTATTGGAATATTTTTATGTGATATTGGGATTTTTGTAAATAACATATCAAATCATTCAACAGGACTTCTCATTTAATCAAAAAAACCCAGGATTTGGCCCCATAAATATACTTTACAATAATATAATACTTAGATTGTGAGCTCTTTGGGACCAAGACTGTCTTTTTTGTTTTGTATTTGTACAGCACCTATAACCATGACTAGGGCTCCTAGTTCTATGGTAATGCATATAGTAATATTAAATAATAATGTAGCTCTTTACATTTAAATATATTTGTTATTCCTTAAATATTTACCCATACATACATCTCACAATGATTATGAGCATGAATATTAATAAGTTACAAGTTTCAGTAGAGACCTCACATGCTACCCTTCATGGGTAAATACCATGAAAGTGAGATATTTGGTGTAGTGTGTTTGTCAGGTCTGAGACATGAGCTGCTTATAAAGAACAATGAACCCTTTGCCTCTTGGCACCAATAGGCCTCTGTATCACACCTCCTATCTGACATTAACACAGTAAGGCTAGCTGCTGGCTATTTTGCAGGTGTCAGTTCTGAGTGCTCTTTCCTGGACAGGGTGTCTGCTACTACATTTTCTTTCTTTCTTGTGTGCACAATCTCCATCTCATATTCCTATAGTGCTAGACTCCATTACCATAGCCTAGAGTTGGTACCTTTTGGTTATGTGTAACCACACCATACCAAGAGAGTGTGGTGGATCAACCTCAGCCTGGACCAGTCCACACAAGAGATCCACTTCCTGGACACTACAGTGCAAATAAGTGATGGTCACATAAACACCACCCTATACCGGTGTACTTACCTACATGCCTCCAGCTTCCATCCAGGACACATCAGATGATCCATAGTCTACAGCCAAGCCCTAAGATACAACCGAATTTGCTCCAATCCCTCAGACAGAGACAAACACCTACAAGATCTCTATCAAGCATTCTTAAAACTACAATACCCACCTGGGGAAGTGAGGAAACAGATTGACAGGGCGAGACGGGTACACAGAAATCACCTACTACAGGACAGGCACAACAAGGAAAATAATAGAACATCACTGGCCATCACATACAGCACCCAGCTAACACGTCTGCAGCACGTTATCAACGATCTACAACCTATCCTGGAAAATGATCCCTCAGTCTCACAGACCTTGGGAGGCAGGCCAGTCCTCGCTTACAGATAGCAAATACTCACCAGCAACTATACACCACACCACAGAAACACTAACCCAGGAACCAATCCCTGTAGCAAACCTCGTTGCCTACTCTGTCCCCATATCTACTCTAGTGACATCATCAGAGGACCCAACCACATCAGCCACAGCATCAGAGGCTCATTCACCTACACGTCTACTAATGTTATATATGCCATCATGTGCCAGCAATGCCCCTCTGCCATGTACATTGGCCAAATTGGACAGTCCCTACGGAAAAGAATAAATGGACACAAATCGGACATCAGGAATGGTAACATACAAAAGCCAGTAGGAGAACACTTCAACCTCTCTGGCCACTCAGTAACAGATTTAAAGGTGGCAATTTTGCAACAGAAAAACTTCAAAAACAGACTCCAACGAGAAACTGCTGAGCTTGAATTAATATGCAAACTAGATACCATTAACTTGGGTTTGAATAGAGACTGGGAGTGGCTGGGTCATTACACATATTGAATCTATTTCCCCATGTTAAGTATCCTCACGCTTTCTTGTCAACTGTCTAAATGGGCCATCTTGATTTATCCCTACAAAAGTTTTTTTCTCCTGCTGATAATAGCTCATCTTAATTAATTAGCCTCTCACTCCACCTTTTCATGTTCTCTGTATGTATGTATATATTTATCTTCTAATTATATGTTCCATTCTATGCATCTGATGAAGTGGGCTGTAGCCCATGAAAGCTTATGCTCAAATAAATTTGTTAGTCTCTAAGGTGCCACAAGTACTCCTGTTCTTTTTGCAGATACAGACTAACACAGCTGCTACTATGGAACAAAAAGAGTTAGGCACCTAACTCTCTGTTTTAGGATCCAAGTCCTAGCTTTGGCTCCACCGTGATGCACAAAACTTCTGTTGAGCCCTGTAGGCACCTAAACTCACTCAAGCCCTAAGTTTTTTGCAGTAGTTCCCTATGTGCTTCTGTTTCTGCCTCTGGGCATGTGCACTGCTGTCTCCCTGTAATGGTGTCTTTTCCGTGTGCTGCCAGTTGTAACTCTGCCACTTGCTTTTCCACCGCTGGTTTTTCATTTGTTGAAGTCTGGTCTGGACCATTTCTTTTGTTCGATGATATGCAGCCTTTCTAGCTGCCAAATCCTTGTTTGCTATGTAGTCTCGATGGGTAGTATGTAGTGAGTTCAAGAGTTCTTTGATTGCCTGCAAACTTGAGTCACTGCTGAAGAGCATTAATGACAGATTTATGCTGCTCAACACTGGTCTTGTTAAAGGTCATTATGCTTCTGTCATCAGCGCATTTGCCCCAACAATGATCCATCCAGATAAGGATAAGGAGGACTTCTATCAAACCCTTGATAGCATCCTCAGTTCAGTCCCAGTTAATGGTAAACTGATCATTTTAGGTGATTCCATCATCACAAAACTAACATTTGTACTTTCTGTGACCTCCTATGTGTCTCCCCTTTCAAGATGTGAATTACTGCATACGTTTTCCTTAGAATACTTTATAAAAAAATCTCTTGACAGAAGGTTTAATCTGTTTTGGCATGCATGGAATCTATTATATAATGATATTCTGGTGATGATCACTGATTGCATCTGTTGAGGCACTGGGAAATGAATAGGTACTTAAATTGTTTGTTTGCTTAATACACATCAGGTTTTGGTGTGAATTCAGGCTTGCGTGCATAGGATCCTTTGTTATCACCCAACTCCGGCCCCAATCCTAGTGCAATTTCACAGAAGGTGGGAAGAATGATGATGTAGCACCGCAAACGCTAGATGGGGGATCATGGTAATTTTCCTGTTAAATCTCCATAGCACATAGGACATTTGGTCAGTTTTGAAAGGGTGTTGTGGGCAGGCCTTGTACCTCCAAAAGAAGCACTACTGTGGTAAAGGGTATAATAGAGCGTACTGCTGGGAGCACAGGAATGAAAGTCTAAGGTCAGCTCAGGAACTGTGAAGGCAAGCCTGAGTCAGCCCTGTTGTTGCTCCTCCACAACAGCTAGTATGGACCACCTGCCTCTGGTCTCTTCTCTGACAAGTGGCCCTTCGATCTGGTGCCAGCAAAGAATTTCCTGTCAGAGGATTTATCTGGGGTGAGAGAGAGACTCTCTGTGTTACAGACTTGTAGCGGGAGCAAGAAAACCTCATTTATCAGACATCTTCTTAGCTGCAGTTTAAAGGGCTGCTGAAAGGAAAAGAGATCAGGTGTGCGCAGACCAGACCACTAGCTCTGCAGGGATAGGTCGAAGGGAGTTCATTGCTAGGGCCAGCATTACTGACTTCTGACCTTTTCTTTGCAGTGCTCCCTTTATATCCTAACCACAGCACCCATCGGTGCCCCTCAGGATCCCATCCACCCTATAAATGCTCCCAAATAAAGCTAGCCTGGGCTAGTGGGTGTGTTGGAACTGTGTCTCTCTCTTCTTCCCCCCAACAAAACCACCCCATTGCCAGATTGCTTGTGTGGTGGATAGGAAGAGAGGGGTAAGCAGCTTGCTTTTCCCCTTGGGCAGGAATAGGTCTTTCTGGCGCCCAGGTTCTCTGAGAGGGTTCACAAGTGCTGTTTGAAACAGCTGTCTTGTGTCGTCTTTCTGCAGGCAGTGCTGTTCTTCCAGGTGCCCTCTTGGTCACACTCTACTGTTGACATAGAAAGCAGTTTTTCACGCATTGCAGGGCTTCTAGGACAAAAAGGGAGCAGTGCTCTCAAAACCATAAAACAAATACCTTCTAATGAACAAGATTAGTGATTTACTGTTTCCTGAAATTTGATCTTTGTGATTTCAATATCTTTTTAAGGAAAAATTAATACCATATTTAATGTTTCAAAAAGCAATTGTTTTGTTTTAGTATTAAAAATACGCCTTCAAAATGTTACACTGGTCTAGCTGCAGAGCATGCTGCACTTAATCATTCTTTTGCAGTATAGCCAAAGAATTAATTAAGCAAATGTAAGCCTTTAAATCAAAATCTTAGGGAGCATTTAATATCGCCTGCAGAAAAGGAAACACAGTTAATTTGAGCCTAACTTGTAGTAATGAAACTATCCCATCACTGATTCTGGCAAAAGAGTGATTCCAGTCACTCCTGTTCCAAGACTGTACTGGAGAAGATAGGCTGATTAGCCTACTGGTTGGTTATTTAAACTGTCGAAGCTCGAATCCCAAATTATTCTCTCAAAATATCTCACACACAGCTACTGTGATTATACTCCCCAAGCCTGCAAAATGCATATGCGCACTGACTAGAACTGAGGTATTTCACAGCTAATCACTTGTGTCTTTTTGGTACTGTATCAAACACACTGAATCTATAAACAGCTGTGATGATTTTCTCTTTGAATTATACTTATGTAGAAGTTAATGCCCCATGCTATATGGAGTACAGTGCATTATATAAAAAGGTTTGTACATTGACAACTCCACAAAACAAAGACCTGTACTACATAGCTTCAAGAATACAAAGTGCAATTTTGAGCTTATAAAAAGACAGAGGGATGAGAGTAGAAGGAATATCATATTAGTTCATAAATTACAGAAGGATTAGCAGAGACAGTTGAAACCAGGAAAATGGTGTATAGTCTTCCACCTCTACACAGTACCAAACTAGGAAATTGTGTAATGTATTAATAGCGTTACCTAGCATCTATGCAGACCCTTTCATCTGAGGGTCAAAGGGTTTTACAAATGTTAGTGTATCAAACCTCACACATGAGATAAGTGAGTACTGTCCTAGTTTTACAACTGAGTATACTGAGGCTCATGCATCATTTAGCAAGACACTCACAAAAGAGACTAGGAAGAGAACTAAGATCCGAACTTTTAGCTCTGTGCTGCAGCTGACATAGGGTATGTCTGCACAACAATGTAAGCCTCGGGTTAGTGGGACGTGAGTCAGCTGAACCCTGTCAGGGAACACTGGGCTTGAGCATCTATACTGCATTTTAACTCTAGGTTAAAGATTTTCTTCTCAAACCTAGGGCTCTGGCATCCACTCTGCAGTGCATAGACTCGAGTCAAAGTAACCCTGTCCCATACATTGGGGGTATCGGAGGATACCCCCAGGGGAGGTTAAGCCTCCCCTAACCCAGGCCGTGGCCTCGCCCATGCTCCGCCCCAAGGCCCCACTCTTGCTCCCTGTCTTCCCCAAAGCCAGCAGGGGCTCAGCTCAGGCTAGCGGTCTGGAGCTGGGGGCTTGGGCTGGCTGGTGGCCCAGGATGGCCGACAACCTGTGGCAGCTCGGGCCAGTCAGCGGACCTGGGGTCAGGCGGGCTCTCGGGGCTAGCCACACAGGTGGCGTGGGCCAGCCGACAACATGGGGGTCGGGTTGGCTGGCACGGCCGGGGCCGGCTGGCTGGCAGCCTGACAGTGTTTTCCCCAGGAATTGAAATTAGGGGGGGTGTTCTAATTTACAGGGGTGTGGGAATCAGGGCCGATGAGGGGTGAGACCATGAGGGTGAAAGTGGGCTGTATTGCACCATAGTAAAAACTGAAAAATGTTTCATTACCATTTTATTAGATTTAACTCATGTTTTAAAATCATCACACAAATTAAAGTTGGCTACTCAAGCCTTCTACGAAGCACTACAACTACAGCCTTCTTGGTTTCTTGTTACAATTTTGCACAACTCTATTAATGAACTTCTTGAATGCAATGTGTTCATCTTTGGTGGCTTCTCGTGTGTCTGGAACTGCCATTCCTTCAATTGATATGCTCATTAATTCATTCACATGATCAGGCAGAAGGCGACTTCTTTCAGAAGACAAAATTCTATTCAATGATGAAAAAGAAAGCTCAATTGTAGCTGTTGTGACTGGGAGTAGCAAGAGATGAATTCCTACTTCTTTCATCCCAGGAAACAGCATAAAAATTGGGTAGAGCCACTAGTGATGTTAAAAAAGAAGTTGAAGTCAAATCTTCATTCATTCGTCGTATGATATTTCACTCTGTGTTCAGATTCTCTATTCTGTCCTGAGCACATGGCAGCCCCATTGCTGGTAGTGCCTCACTCCACTCAACTGTCGGTGTGTTATAGGACAGAGATCTGTAAAAGCTACGTAGAGGTTGAGTAGAATCTAGAAGTCGCTGTTGTCAGATTTTTAAGAAGCAAGTCTGTGTACTTGTCTTAACAAACATTTCTTGTCCCCTTCACTTAAGGATTCAGTATAAATGCCTTCATTAGTCAACTTCTGGACTGAAGTCTTTGCTTAGGGTTCTTCCAGTACTTTTTCAATGGATAGATCTCTGATTGATCCAAATGTAGCTTCTAGACAAAAATCTAATACTGTTGTAGCAGATGCCCGGATGGCATTGTTCAATGACCCAAGTGGTTTCAACAGTAGACTTACAAGAGAGAGAATGGCAAAAGTAATCCACCAGCCTCACTACTTAGATCCATCCCATCTTGGTAGATACTTTCCAAAGCCAGTAATAAAGGCTGGAGTAATTTTAAGACAACAGCCAAGGATTGTTCATGAGAAAGCCAGAGGGTTTTCCCAGGTTGGACTAATTTGAACTTCAGTCCCAGTGTGTCTTCTATATTTTCCAAGATATTCAGTCTTTTTGGACTCTTGCTGAAAAAAGAACATAATGAACACATTAAATTTATAGCTTTTTTAATGTCTTTTGAAGAGTCTGCAGCTCGTACTAGCGCTAGTTGGAGTAGATGGCCTCTGCAGTGTGTATTGGAGAGATTAGGGTTACACTTTTCTATGAACAAAGCTTGTACTCCACCATGTATTCCAGAGAAATTTGCAGCTCCATCAAATGCACAAGCAGCCATCTGTTTGGCGTCCAATTGACAAGCATTTAACTCTTCTAAGATGTGGGTTGTCATAGATGCAGCCAATATGTCTTCTATAATTGAACATCTAGAAATGCATCTACTGGCCTACCACTGACATCAAGATAACATACACAATGACTTAATACTTGATGCCCATTTGCATCGGTGCATTCATCAGCCATGTGTGCAAATTTGAATGTGGTGAGAGTGTTCTTCACTTTTTCAACTGTTGAGTCTTTCACTGTTGCATCACATGCTTCTAGCCAGTCAGTTGAGTGTCTTGCAGAAAGATAGTGAGCATTTGCTGGTCTTGTTTGGAACCAGTATTCAACTTCAGGATGAACAAGCGACAATGCACTTAACATTGGCCTCCAGTTTGTAGTGTGTGGTATCTCTTGCTTAAATAGAAAGTATGGTGCCACAGTCATGTTTGTTCACATGAACTGTGTTGTGTCTTGAGCATTCTTAACAGCCTCATTAACACTCACCAGTGTTGTCCTTGGTCAGTGGATACTCAGAGTTCAGAGGTACTTTCACGAGTTCACCTCCCAGGTGGAGGGCAAGAAGGCACCTTGCTCGTTCCTCCAGCTGCTCACTATTCGCTCTGGCCCTGTTGTTCGTTGTACCACTGTTCACTCCATTGCTCTGTTGCCAATGGCCCTGCACCATCACCTTCTGCTGCCACCTGCCACTGTGACCTCTGTGAGTTGGTCTCTTGAGGTTCCACCCAGCTCTCAGTGATTTCAGCTGAGCTCTCAGTGAGGGAACCTTGCTGCTAGTGCAGACTGGGCCGTCTCTTCCACAGAAACACTGTCCCACAGCAGGTCTAAGCACTGAGACCTGATTATCAGTGATTTCAGCTGTAGTGGTCACTTAACAAAACGAGAGACTATCTATGGAGCCTAATCAGTTCTGTCTTTAAACAGTGGAGAGGGGCAGGTCAAATAGTACTTGTGACTCAGGCAGACCATCAAGCAAAACACCTGTCCCCACCCTCTTTTCTGATGCCCTCAATCAGCACAGGCTAAGTACAGTTCTACTGGCCTTTACTCCATATAGTAAGAATAACAACATTTCATTAAACCCCCCTCCCCCTGCATTCAAGTGATTTGTAACCCAACCCCAGCCAAAATCTATCACTTTGATAGCTCTGTTTGCTGGATACCTAGATAGATTAGGTGTAAAAGTAAATACAGTCTGGTCCTGAAGCCTTTCCCCCCAGCTGCCAGCTCATCACTAGCTGTCAGGGAGAGCTCATTTAGACTTTGCTTACAAATCATAATTTGAAATTATTAGGTTGGCCAACATCACCAAAATGAATGCACTGACATTGGCATAAAAACAACAGCTGTATAAGGAAGCTAGTCTATGTTCATACTTTTCAAATCTATTATACTTTTTCAGATACACATATTTTATCATACATTTTATATGCTTTTAAAGTGTGTATTAATGTTTCAATTCAAATGTCCAAACAATCACTAAATTGACAACACTGCATGTAACTAGTTTACAGAACTAGTTGTAACTGGGAGGGGGGGTTGGGGAAATTCGGGGGGGGGGGTAGGGAAATCCCTGCTTGGGGAGGTTTGGCTGGGGCTCCTCTAGCCACAGTGTGTGGGGGAGCTTGGGGCTCTGGCAGGTGAGGGGACAGAAGGGCGAGGTAGGGGCAGCGCCTCAGGTGGAAGGGGTGAGGCCAGGGGCTAGCCTTCCCAAAGGGGTAGTTCACGCGCCTCCCATGCTCTATCCCAAAGTGCCTAGCACCCTCCCCCGCCCCATGTCAACACTCTAGCCCTATGAATGAGCTGCACTATGGGAAAACTCTACTGCCCATCCTGTTTCCTAGCTGTGGTGATGTTATTGGTGGGACTCAGGTGCTCAGAAGGAGCAGTTGAGTACATAACCTGCAGAATTAGCGCCTTTGGTGGCTGTCTCAGTAGCATGAGTGCAGTCTGAGAAGGCTTTATACTGAATTACCATCTAATCTGAGAATTGGGCTCTCTACCTTTTGGCTGAGTCCCATTAGCAGGAAAATGCCCCCATGCACCTGTTCTGAGGACAGCTAGGCCATCAGTCTCCAGGGCTGTCAAACTATTAAAATTAACCATTGCAATTCTTAATTTTTAAAATGGGATGTTCAGTGAAGGTGTTTTTGTTTGATTGATTTTATTTATTTATTTATTTTTGTCTCTTTGTTTTGAAGTTTGACGTAAAATGTAGGTTTCAGAGAAAAAACACATGAATGCCCCAGCCTGGCTGCTGCCGGTTGGAGAGCAGTGAAGTATATCCCAGACTGGGGTGCAGTGTGCTCCAGCACTGCGCAGGAATCCTTATTCCTGCCCCCACCGCATCCCAGAAGGGATAAGGGATCCCTGAAAGGCTGTGGGGAAGTTTTGGGGCTGACTCCCACTCACTGCCCTCATGGTGTATGCTGTCCAGGAGCCTCTGCACATGCAGCCCCGGGGGGGCCCAGGAGTAAGGGACAGAGAATAGAGGGGGACCAGAAGCTGCCTCCCACCTGTCAACTTTGCTCCCTGCTTTGGGCAAGCTCTGCACAGCAGCCAGGAGGAGCCAGAGCCACAGGGAGGTTTTGGGGCTGGCTCCCACTCATCTCCCTCACAGTGCATGCTGTCCGGGCACCCCTGTGTACACAGCCCCAGGGCAGGCGGGGGAGCCAGAGAGTGGAGGGGGACCATGCAACTGCTCTGCAGGGAGGGGGAGAAGCAGGGATGGGGATCATCCCACCCCCGGCCATACTGAGCTGGAAACTGGGCCCTTCCCCTCCCTGCAGGGCAATAGACTGCGCCACAGATTGTCAGCATAGAGAGGACCAAGGAAGTTGCCCCAGGGAACTCTGGAATACATCTGGAGGACTTGTGGGACCCGAGTCAAGCTGGGGCCACATGCAGACAGGAAAGCCATAGGGCTTGGACCCTCCAACCCTGCAGGGTTTTGGGACCCTAGGTTCGAGCCCTAGGTTAACCCAACTGGTGTGTGAATGCAAGGGGGGGGGGGTTGGCTTGAGCTCAGGCTTACATTGCTGTGTAGATGTACCCATAGTGGATGGTCATGTGGCTTACAGAAAGCACTAGGTTGCGACGTGAGAAATATGGGTTGAATTCCCAGTGCTTCCTAGGTCTTTTGAATTTTGTTCCTTTGAAATCAGTTTGAAAGCAGTTTTACTGCTGATCAAAGTTTGAGTGTTTTAAAAAATCACAACCTTATCGCTCTGTGCTTCATATCCCCGTTGGTAACATGGGGATAATGCTATCTTTCCCTTTAGATTGTAAGTTTTTCTGTGAAGGCACTGTTTCTTATAATGTATAGGTACAATGTGCTGAAGACAATAGGGTTCCAGTCTTGGTTGGAGCTCTAGGCACTACGGTAATAATAATTATAATAATTACCAGTATAACACATACTTTCTGTATTTATTTAATCAATAAAGTTAATAGTTTTCATTTATTGTATTACTTTACAATATACCCAGAAGATTTACAAACAAAATTTTTACAATTCTTTGTGATTTGTGACCTTTAATATTTCATTTGAATGGTAGAGAGGAAGCTAATATAATGATTTATCTATTTATTGGAAATTATAACATTTCATCTGGCTGTGTTCTCTTGCCACAGACTATATTGCCCTCATTCATTTCTTTCAGTATTCTATGCCCCAGTTTTGTTAGAAATATGTTAATCTGTTTCACTCAGCCTCTGATCATGGTGTGTAAGTGACTAATAATTTAAGATCTATTATTAGCTCTCCCCACACTGTTAGTCAATGTCATATTATTACTTAAAGCAGTGTGAAACTATTGATGCTATTTTATCTAAAGCTGTAAAAAGTTAAACCTAGTAACCATTCTGATGTTTCAGCCATTTCTAAGAAAAAGGTCACTTGACAAACTGTTAGGTCTTAATCAAACTGTGCAATAAGCATTGAATTTAAATGTAATATGTGGATTGCACAGCAATTCAGAAATAGCTGGTACTATTTTATGGTCCTTTTTAAAGAGAGAGATAATTAAAATAGATAATAAAGTAAATTGAGCAGGATTAAAATATGATCACATATAACATTACCTTCTACGTTTGGCTTATGAGTGGGAATTTGGCTCAAGGAAAATCTATGCCAGATTCCATGCACTCTACAATGGAAATGATTCAGTAGAATTTATTAATTATTGCTATTGCGATTGTATCCTTGTACAAGGATTAGGGCCCCATTGTACTGAGCGCTGTACAAACAAATAATACAAAAACAGTCCCTGCCCTTGAGAGCTCACAATTTAAGATTTAGACAATATGTAACCAGTAAATAAACAGAAAAATTGGAGGGATGGTGGTGGGAGAGAAAGTAAGAGTAGAGATGGATATATTGCCTAAGTTAGTAAGTACAGTAGTCACAGGTGGTTGCCAGATGGTAGTGATTGTTACTGTGATGCGTACAACATATACTATGTAAGTTGTTTAATCCTCTGTGATGGATAGTGTTCTGCAGAATTCATACCTACTGACTTTCTCAGGGTGCTCTTTGATGGGGTGTATAGATGTTATACACTGTGAAGATAAAGAAGGGGTTCATACAGGATCAAAGAGACACAGGAAGTGGTTCAGTTAAGCACACCTGCAGCTACTATAAAGACTTCTGCTTTAAGGCAAAGTGAGCTTGGAAGATGGGGTACTAAGGAAGAGAAGAAAGCTCTCCCTAGGAGCCTTGAGGAAAAGGCTCAAGAAGCTGTAAGCCAACAGATCCTAGCAATGGCTGAATCTGTGGAGGATAAATGCAGTGTTATTATAGCAGCGTCAGTCCCAGGATATTAGAGAGACAAGGTGGGTGAAGTAATATATTTTATTGGACCCACTTCTGTAGGTGAGAGAGACAAGCTTTTGAGCTACACAGAGCTTTTCAGATCTGGGACAGGTACTCAGAGTGTCACAGCTAACTACAAGATCAAACATATAGTTTAGCATAAGTAGTTAGAACATATTCTAAGGGACCATTCAAGATGGAGTGGCCTCTTAACACCCCTGTAGCCATAGGACAAAAACGGGGATTAGTGGGTTACAGATTGTTGTAATAAAACATAAATCCAGTGTCTTTATTAAGACCATGATTTTTAGTGTCTAGCAAAAATATGAATTTAAGCTCCCAGACTTGTCTTTTGAATATATTGTGCAGGTTTCCTTTGAGGATGAGGACTGATAGGTCAGATATAGAGTGATTGCTTTGTGAAAAGTGTTCACCAACAGGTGATAGGGTGTTTACTCTTGGGGGAATTCTGCACCACTGCATGCCTGCAGAATTAATGTTCTGTGCAGATTTCTTTGCTTCCTCACAGAAAAATGACTTTCTGATGGGGAAACAAAGGGAAGCTGCATGAACAGTCACGTGCCCCTCCGCAACAGCATGGGCATGGGTGGAGCCCCACTCTGGGGAGGCTAGCTCCAAACCTTGATTGCATGGTGGATGCAGGTAAAGTGGTACAACAGGGATCAACAGAAGTGCTGTGTGAAAGCAAAGGAACTGTAGCAGGCATACCAGAAGGTCTCATCACATTACAGTGACTGACTATTAAAGTGCACCTTAAGGCCTCCCTCAGCTGCATATCTCCATGTTGAGCTCTTCAAATAGGCCCTGTGTCTTGCTGTGCAAACTCTGCAGACAGCTGCTCCACCTCTGCTCTCCACTCCAGCAAAAGCTTTTCCCTCTTGTGTCCTGCATATTATCTGTGAGGCAAACAGGCAGCTATAACCATTGGGATATTTTTCTTACTGAGATCCAGTCTTGTGTAAACAACGCCAGCATCCCTTCAGTCTACTAAAAGGACATTCAACAGTCATTCTGCCCCTGCTGAACCAGTAGTTAAATCTTTCCTTGGTGCTGTCGAAGTGGATGGTGTATGGCTTCATGAGCCAGGATCACTATTGGCATTTCAGCATTGCTATTGGTAATCTGCTTGTTGGGAGAGAATGTCTCTGTTTGCAGCTTTCTGAACAGTCTGTGTTCTTAAAGATGCAAACATCAAGCACCTTCCCTGCCCAGCCAATACTGATGTCAGTGAAACATTCCCTGTGATCCACCAATGTTTGCATATCCATAGAAAAGTAGCCATTTCTATTGATGATACTCTGTGGCAAGGTAGGCAGGGATATGGCACCATCTTTCTCCCCATCACACTTCGGGAATCCCATTGCTGCAAATCCATCCACTATGTCCTTCACATTGCTGAGGGTCACAATCCTGCAGAGCAGGAGACAATTAATGGCTGTACACACTTGCATGACAACAGCCCCCACTGTGGATTTTTGAACTCCAAAATCATTGCCCATTGACCAATAGCAATTTGGCATTGCAAGTTTCCACAGTGTGATCGCCACTCGCTTCTCCACTGTCAGTGGAACTCTCATTTTGGTCCCTGGGCTGGGGTGAGGTTCACACGCAGATCCAGGAATGTGGCCTTTCACATCCAAATGTTCTTCAGCCACTGCATTATGATGTGATCCCACCAGTCAAAGCACATTTCTCAGACCCAGAAGTGCTGCTCCCCTATCTGCATTGCTCCATGAATGCCACCAACAACCTTGAACTGGTTTTCACTATGTGCTACAGCAATCTGTTCTCCATGAAATCATCATGCTGTATGGGTTTGTGGGTTTAAAAAAAAGACAAGAAGATTATGGGATTGAGAAAGTTGCAGGCGGAAACTTGAGGCCTTGCTCCCAGTTACTGCTGCATGACTCATTTCTGCCCCATCATGCATGGCCACTATTTCCCAGAAGATAGTGTGCTGGACTATTGTGAGTTGCACACTGGGATACCTACTCATGACACAGATGCTCCTGGTGAATACAGCAGTGCCAAAGCAAGGAACCATGTGTGCACGCACATAAGTGATATACTAACCGTGGCAGTTTCATGCCAATGCAACTAGTATTGAGCAAAGTTTGTTGTGTAGACGTGGCCCTTGTCACACCACTGACCAACATAGTTATGCTGGCAAAAATGTGTTGTGTGGACCTGGTCCATATATTTCAGAAAAGTAACTAAAGAAACAAAACAAAAAACTGCCTTCTTCATTTAGTAAATAATACATTTATTTTCTAGGAATGATTGCATTCAATTTAATGTTGGCATCTAGCATATGGCAACAGTTATATGACAATGTGAATTGAATTCTTTTGTGCTAAGGCAGGAGCATAATATTAATGAAATCTAAAGGCTCTGTGACTAACATTAAATTCTTTTTTTTTAGGTTTATTGCCCAAATTCATGATGAATTATTGTTTGAAGTGGAAGATTCTCAAATTCAGGAGTTTTCAGGTTAGTACAATCTAAAACTTTTTCATTTCTTTTCTTATCAGAATACTTTCAATTTGTGAATATAAAAAGTTGGCACAAAAGCAGGAACCATATTTCTCTTCATGATTTACAAAACATGTACAGTGCAGTCCTTTCTGAGGTTTTCCTAACTCCGTCTATGTGATATACAAAATCTTATATACTGCAGCTTATCCAGAATTAATCAAAACACCATTGATTTGAATGAACGAACCCTGAGAAGAAAAATAAAAACAGTGTGGAGCCTAAAAACAGTAAAATAGTAATCGTTTCTATAATGGTTCAGAAGACCTGAAAAGAAAATGGAGAAAATAAGTCTAAAAGCAGTGATTTAAATAGAAGAAATGAACAAAAGTGGTTGAAATTTCCAACAAATATAAGGTTAAATAGTAAGGTTGACCCAATGCAAAAGAAATACTGAAATCCTTAATGTAGTTAGTGCCTATTAGTTTCCTGATTTTTTTTTTCTGCTTTTTTTACTCTGAGAACTTTATGATGGATCTTCCAGGCTAAGGATCAGTTGAGTTCATGCCTAAATTTGTATCCTGTAACCTGGCATACTTCCAAGCATTGTTTCCTAATCTAGAGATTGATTCTGCATCTGGTTCAGATTTAGCTAGCCAAGAAGGGCACTCATGAGGCTGCAGAGTCTCTTCTCCAATGAGGAGTGGTGAAATTATTTCTGTGAGGCACTAAATGTTTGTTCACAATCTTCAATCTAGTTCGAAGCTGAACAATACCCTCAGCTAAGATAATCGGTATAAGGTCATGAATCGTTTCTACTAATTGGCACAATAAATATTTTCCACTGTAACCTAAGTCTCCCAAATAAAAATGACGTTAACCTTTTCTCTGTTGTGTTAATTTAAACAAGGTAATTTGCCTTATGAGTCTCACTTCATCATGATTCCCCTTATGAGTATTAGTTCATAAGGAGAACAGAGACTGTCCACCTAATCAAAACAAAGAACATGAGAAATATTTAAGCCTACTTTATGGGGGCAATGTAATGAATTAGGTTAATGTATTAGTGTTTGACCTCTGAATACAGGAGTTCAAATCTGGTTTGAATTATAAAACCACTATATCATTCAGCACAGATTATAGAAGAGGATAGTGGCTGAGATACCAGAGTTTCAGAGTTGTATGCAGTAGTGCAGTCATTGGCCGAGATCTGTGGGGAAACGTACAGACCTTTCCTACTCTATTTTAGGCCTGTTTTCATTAGCAGTAAAATTATTCCAGTAAGATAAAAAGTATATCTATCACCCAGAGATTCTGTTTTTATTGGGTCAAATTGTGATCTTTGTTACAATAGTGTGAATCAATAATAACGCCAGTATGATCAACGGAGTTATATCAGGTATGACTGAGAGAAGAATTTGGCCCATTGTGTAGAGAATAGTCTTAAATTATCTCAGTATAACTAATAAGAATATAATTTTTTCACTAAAAACAGGAAGAAAACTATTAAATTGTTAAATATTTTCTAAAATGTGAAATGAACTCAATGATCATAAAAGTGAAGGACTAATGGCACTAAATCTCGGCAGCTGCAGCGTCTAATGCTTTTAAGATTGTGCAGGCTTCTTCCACAGTCTACCTCTCTGCTGATTATCAATCCCCATGTCATCCCAGTCCTGAATCTCTACTGTTCAAAGGTTGATGACTGTGTGATATTGTACAGTATTTTTAATATCATGATGTTGACAGACATATATTGAGGATTTAGATAAGGCCACCAGACTCATTTTCAGATGTGACCTCATTCATGTCTTCACATGTGAGAGACTAAAGTATTAATATTCTTTGTCACTGAAGCCAGAGGTGGTTTCCTAAACCTAGATTGTGCTGGAGTCTCAAACAGCTCCTGGTTCATGGTATGGCTGGACCCTGCCTCGCCCACATCATCTCCTCCCTCCTCCTTCTCACTGTTCATGACAGGGGTGTCTGTCAGGGCTTCTCCAAGGTATCCAGGATGGTCTGCAGGGTGCTGGTGGTGTCTCCACCGAGTGTGGCATGCAGCTTGTGGTAAAAATCGGAGGTCTGCAGTGCGGCACTAAACTAGGGCTTTCGCTTGATCTAAAGTAAAGAAAAAGAAGCAACTTTGCGTGCAACCATTGTGGAATAATAATGTCCTCCTTATCTGCACTGGCCTCTGTATTTCCTCCAAGACCAAATGGAGAATGAGCAGATAGTTATAATTCCTCAGACCTCACTAAGGAAGAAAGGGCCATGTCAGATTCAACAGATATCTCTCAACTTCTCAGAAGCCAAAGTTTTTTATACAATTACATCAAAACATTCAGCTAACTCTCTGAACTTGTCTAACTATAGAGGATGGTTGGGAAAGAAAGCAATGTTTTAAAACAGGAAATAATGAAAAGCACTTCTTATCAGTGAGAATATACCAAGGTAATAAAATTGGTTGCTAACCATGTTATGTCTGTTAGACTTTCTAAATCAGAATCCAATCTTGGAGATTGGTGCCTAAAATTGATCCTCCATCAGCTTTCTGTAAAAAACAAAACAAAACAAAAAAAAAACCTCCCCTGTCCCTCATTTCTCATAAAGGATTCACTGACCTTGCAGGAACTACTGTCCACAGCTCTGACATGAAGTGTGGCACCTCTTCTAAACTCCTAACTGCTGCCATATACTCCTCCTGTGCTTCTAGAGAGATTATGATTAGGTTTATTGATTTTTAAAAAGTCTCCAGACACAAGAATTTAAGGAGGATTTTAAAAGTACAAGATTTAATTTCTTTTGCAACAGAGTTGGGGGTTTTTGTTTTTGTTTTTAAGATGCATCAATTGATATACTGTCTTTTCTATCTCAGAATTTGGATTACAGGGTACTAGTGGAAAGAACCCTTTATATTTAGTGGCGCCGCTTTAAATTCCTATCTTTCTTCTTTTCCCTCTAATTTCAAAAATTACTTGGCACTCTAACATAATTATGAGGTATAATCTTTATCAGATAGCAATAAAATATATAGAGCCTTGCAAATCCATAGATATCCACTTTATATTCACAGATATCTGCACCCGCGGATGCAGATGCGGTTGTATTGTTTGCCATCTTTGCAGATTGCAGATCGGACATGGATATAATTATTCAGATTCAGCTAATGCCAGTGAAAGTTTAATTTGCTTATATATCGCATTGTCAGTTCATCAGCGAAAACTGAAATCATCACAGTGTCACCCCTCTGCACTTCCTTGCAGTTGCCTCCGGAAAAGATCCCAAACTCTGTATTTGAAAAGCCAATGAAAAAAGAAATTCAAAAGAAATTAAGTGCTGCTGCATACAGTTTGAAGGGAAAGGAGAAAGGCAAATCACCGGTTTGGAATATATTCAGATTTCTTATTCATGAAAACTGAGATACTATGCCTGGATGTGTCGCATGTGTTGTGTGCAAAAAAGTCTGTGCTTTTACTAGCCATAAAACCGGTACTTCAAACTCACTTAAACATAAATGTAGTCCAGAACTGGGATCCAGTTTGCTCAAGATATTCCCCAAGAAATGTCAGTTTTCAGAGTAGCAGCCGTGTTAGTCTGTATTTGCAAAAAGAAAAGGATTTTTGAATGCATCCGATGAAGTGAACTGTAGCTCACGAAAGCTTATGCTCAAATAAATTGGTTAGTCTCTAAGGTGCCACAAGTACTCCTTTTTCTTTTTCCCCAAGAAAAGTGTCACTATCAGACAGGACATGAAGAGAACCATGACTCAGGAATTGCTGAAGTTTGTAGCAACAGACACAAGACTTTTCAAGGTAGTCAGCGGCGAGGGATTCCTTGCATATTCTCAATCTTTGATTGACATGGGTGCCAAATGGATGCACATGCGCTAATACGACATTCCACAACATTACCCTCAATCTGTGGACAGATGATTACAGAAAGATTGCCTATTTGGGAGTAACTGTTCATTACACAGACCCGCAACAGTTGGGAATGGTGGAGCAGGTGCTTTGTGTGACTCAGTTTGACAGCAGGAAACCAAACACTGCAGAGAACCTTTTATTCTTTTATGCTGTTATTCAAGCACTCAGAAGATTTGATATACACAGCATTACCAACCAGATGGTTTTTGATATGGACCAGGGAGAAAATGTAGTGGCAGCCCTGAAGTCCTGTGTGTGAATAAGCTGCTCAGCACACATTATAAATACTGTACTTGAGCACACTACCAAACCGACAAACCAGAAAGAGGAAGCAGTAACCAAACTGATCCACGCAAGCCAAAATCTCGTTAATTATTTCAGGAGATCTGGACTTCAAAGCAGACTGCCAAAAGTCTCTGAAAGGAGATGTAGAAACATCATGGAACAGCAAACTACTCATGTTTAAGATAATCGAGGAGCAGTGGGACAGAATATATGAAATTTTGACAGAAGAGGGGTATACTCAGCTCACTGATAGCATTGACCACAACACCTCGAGCATCTTAATAGAGTTCCTGCAGCCTTTCAAGGAAGCATCATATGCGCGAGAGCAACCATCACAGCTCAGTCTCCACTTGGTGCCAGTTTTGTACAAAAGGCTGAAAAAGGATCCCCATTCTTCTGTCACTGATGAAAATAGTCTACGTCAACTCAAATCCAAAGCCTTGCAAAATCTCATTGAAAAGTTTGAAATCTAGCCTATCCACAGAGTAGCGGTTTTCCTGCACCCACAAATGAAGAGGATGAAAGTTTTCACTGAAGAGGAGAGAGATGAAGTTTATCACAAGCTTGTCTGATTGCAGGAGAAAAATATTCCTGCAATGAATCTTATCCTTCTTTCGTCAGCTACACAAACACCATCACCAAGAGAGACAAAATGGTCACATACAGAGTTTGAGGATTTGGATAGCGAGTGTGGAAATGACGATGATGAAGTATCAAAGTATATCACCCTGAAGCTGACGAAGAATGAAGATGAACAACTGCTGGAGTGGTGGAGACAACACAAGCACAATTTCCCCCTTCTTAGTTGAGTTGCATGGTTTGTGCATTCCATCCCTGTATGCAGCACACCCTCCGAGAGAGCCTTCTCAGTCTCTGCTTACACAATTAATGAGAATCATACTTCATGTAAGCCAGAAACTGTGGCTGATTTAATGTTTTTACCAGTAATATTTAAAAGAAAATCAATTCTCCCAGGGAAGACATTTGAGAGGAAGTCCCTCAATTCAGGACTGTTATACGTCACAAGCTAAATAGGTGTCCAACTTTTTTATTTTATAGTTCAGTTTGTAATTTTGAGCATTATTGACTTGAGATGTTTATTTTATTATTTTTTATGTAAAAGGCTATTTGTTCTGATGCATGTTATATAATAAGATTGATGTTTAAAATAGTAGTAATAACAATAATAGTGTGCCCATTTATTAAGCCATATAGCTTTCTTATATAGTACACATTCATTCACACAGATGCTCCTCCTAAGAGGCACAGTGAGATAGGGTGCTGATGCGGGTACAGGTGCAGATGCGGATACATATAAAGGTGGAGTGCAGATCGTGGTCCAGATACAAGTCAATTATTGAGGATGCAGATCCAAATTTTTGTATCTATGCAGGGCTCTAAAAATATAATCCAAGTTTTTTAATTGTTTTGGAACTGATTGTTCTTCAGAATCCAGATATCAGTAGATTTAGATTCATATCAACTCCTTCAATTTTTCGTACTAATACTCAGGCAACCATGTCTTCTACAAGCACAGAAAGCAGTAAATGACAGATTCATTATTTTCAAGATCTGGGGTGCATAGTAAATATGGAGAAATGTCTTTGATACCAGTTCCAAATCTGTCTCATTTAGGGGTTGATTTTGACACCTGTAAAGTAGTTATTGGCCCTACCTCAGAGAGTAAAAGTACATAACATCAATGCACAAAATGTTATATTTGCATCTCAGCAAGAGATGTAGTAAAAGTGTTAGGTCTGATAATCTCTTGTATAAACTTAGGCTGAAATCCTGGCCCCACTGTAATATTCAGTGATTTCAGCAGCGTATCTACCACTCCTCCCAGTTTAGTGTCATCCGCAAACTTGCTGAGGGTGCAATCCACACCATCCTCCAGATCATTAATGAAGATATTGAACAAAACCGGCCCCAGGACCAATCCTTGGGGCACTCCACTAGATACCGGCTGCCAACTAGACATGGAGCCATTGATCACTACCCGTTGAACCCGACAATCTAGCCAACTTTCTACCCACCTTGTAGTGCATTCATCCAGCCCATACTTGCTGACAAGAATACTGTGGGAGACCGTGTCAAAAGCTTTGCTAAAGTCAAGGAATAACACGTCCACTCCTTTCCCTTCATCCACAGAACCAGTTATCTCATCATAGAAGGCAATTAGATTAGTCAGGCATGACTTTCCCTTGGTGAATGGAGGGATGGTCCAGAAGTTAGGACATTAGCCTAGCATTTGGGAGACGGCTTCAATTCCCTGCTCCCCTACAGATGACCTTGGGCAAGTCATTTAGCTTCTCTGGCACGGATTTCTAAAGGTATTTAGGTGTTGCTGTGCTATGCCTGCCTATTTGAGGTGCCTAAATCTCATTTCCAAAAGGGTTTTAGGCACTTAGGAGCCAAAGTCTCATTGATAATTGATGGGATTTAGACTCCTAAAAGTCTAAATCCCTTTTGAAAATGAGATTTAGGCTCCTAAATCTGTTAGATGCTGATACTGAATGCAGCAATGCCTCAATACTTTTAAAAATCTGGGCCTCTGGGCCTTGTGTAAAATGGAGATAATAGCATTTCCTTCTCTCACAGGGGTTTTGGGATGATAAATACATTAAAGATTGTAATTCCCTTTGGGGTCTACTGATGAAATAGGTATAAAAATAAAAACTTGGTATTATTACTTATTATTAGTATTGTCTTCACTCACCATATGCGTACGTTCCCGACATAATGTCATCAACAGTGCAAGGAATTTTATTGGGGATTTATGGGCTGTAGGAGGTGAGGATAGTACACCTCATAAGTTTTGGCCAGCAGATGATTTTGAGTCTTTTGAACTTCGTGTACTGCTGTAAAGGGTATATAGTAAGTTGATTTTCCTATAGTTTGGACAGAGACACATGGTGTGTGATGTCACATAATGGACAATTGCTGTATTTGGGTATGGGGGGCACATATTCTCCAGACATTGCCCAACATTCACAGATCCTTCTGTGTGTATATATGCAGTATATTTCTCCATTCAGGGGCCTAGCCAAGCCTTAATTTCAGGATCCAAACAAGAGGTTGTTTTGCCATTCATTAAAATATCCAAATTTGGCTAGGTCATGTTCCTCCTTGGTAATTCATGTAATCAACAGGGATGTGGTGTACATTTGGCACTAATTCTTATTTGCCCAAATAGAGGAAATGGCAGTAGAGTTGTTTGGAAACAATCAGACAGGTTTTCCCATTAGATAATGCCAATTCGTCAAAATCAAAATGTTCTACGAAGACAGTTCGATTTTGGTGAATATGCTGACTGAAATCAAGCATATTACTAACCTGTCTTTCTTCCTGCCAGCTTGCACCCTGGCTCCTCAGCAGTCTTCCTGGCATGGTGTGTGTGTGTGTGTGTGGGGGGGGTGCTATCAGACTTCTAGCTCTTCGACAGCCCACCTTGCTGCCTGATGGGGAGCCGACAGCCTGGAAGCCCTGCAAGTGCTGGTGTCTCCCAAGCTGCTAGACTTGCAGCTCAGCCCAGAGTCCCAAGGCTTGCTGGGGCTGTAGCTCTGGGGCTTGGGACCCCAGTGCTTTCCCTTTCCTAGAGAATTTTGAAATTTTGGGGTTTGTTTCAAACTGGAACTAAACCACATTTCAAAATATCAAAAACTTCCGTGAAACGGAATTACTTTTCTCCCCACAGCTGTCAGTGGCAACATACTTACACATTTCAGCAAATAAGCAGTGGTCACCTTGAATGTGTTAAAGCCTATAGTGGGAGTGTGCCTGTTTTGGAGGAATACAAAGTAATCTCCTTACAATATAGGGATAGTCAGGTGGCTATGACTGTAAGGTCTGATCTTCTGCTGCATATTCCATATCTGCCCAGCAGATCTGAGAGGTGAGCTTTATCTTTTAATAATTACTAAGGAGTGTTCCCTCTATAGAATCATAGAGTTTAAGGCCAGAAGGGACCACCAGATCATCTAGTCTAATCTCCTGTGTATCATGGGCCACCAGCACTCCCCAGCACCTGCACACTAAACCCAACAACTGAAATTAGACCAAAATATTATAGCCCACAGGCAAAGAATAAGGAGGACTGAGGTGCACTAGTGCACAAGGTCCCTGCAATAGCAGGGAATTCATTAAGTGACATATGTATACAAATAATCCTGGGAAGTGACCTGCACCCACACTCTGTAGAGGAAGGCAAAAACCCCCCAAAGTCACGACCAATTTGGCCTGGGGGAGAATTCCTTCTGAACCAGGCAATCAGTTAGAACCTGAGCATGTGAGCAAGAACCAGCCACCTACATACCTGAGAGAATGCTTGGTGCCACCTCAGAGCCCTGGCCCACCATGCCCAATGTCCCATCTCCAGCCATGGCCATCTCATATGCTTCAGAGGAAGGAGATTGAAATCCCTTCCTGACTCCTGCCAGTGGATAGCTGAAACCCTGAAGCTTATAGGAACCCCATAAGATATAAACGGGAAGTGAGCCCCAGGACTTCTGAGCTCTGCCTCCTCCCATCACAAACAACCCCGTCACATACAATTGCACTCATAAATTTGGTCAGTTCTCTTAAAATTAATTAAGTTGCTTGCCCCCACAACTCCTATTCATACCTCATTACACCCATTACTGAGCAGTGCAATTAATCTGAAGGGCATTTACCACCAAAAATACTTTCTGTGCATTTTTGTGTAAACGTCTCTGTTTTACTTCCTTATCTGTGGTGTGCAATAGCACAAGTTAATATAATTATATGGCAATTTTTAGAATTAGGTTCTGTCTGTGCATTTTTGGTAGAAGGACTGAATCTAGGAATTCCTTGTCCTTGCATTTATGTTGATCTGGCAAGTACAATACATGTAGATTTGGGTAATATTTCATACATTTCAAAAGGTAAAACATTTTCAACAGAAATAATTGCTTTAAGTGTAAAACAAACAAACCAACACATACCAGAAAAATCAGACTGAACATAGCCATCTCCTTTTAAAGCGCAATTGGTTTGATGACTCAAGACTTTGTCTTTAGTTATCACAAGTCCAGTGTCTTGGATTTATTTAATCTGAATAAAAATAGTAGGCTTATGGCCAAATTCTGTAAATCATTATTTACTTAGCTATAATTTGATGCACTTCTTGGGAAACTTGCCAACTACATAAGGAAGGGCACATGTTCAAAAGAGGGCTACGATAATTGGAAGGAGAAAAGGAGGAACTGGCCTTCACAAGAAAGTTACAGTTTCCCTTCTCTAAGAATTTTATTTTTCATACTCTCTCATGGATGAAAGATTTTTGAACAGATTCTTCAATGGAATTGGTTCAAACAAGCTTTTGTTCCACCTACAGCATTCATTCCTTCTCTTCGCACCTATTTATAACTTCTTCAGTAAGTATATTTATTCTGGTCATTACCAAGAGAATGCCACTAGTTGTTAATATTTCACTTCCTCTGATTTCCTCCACCTCATCTCACCCCCAACAATGCTTTTGGGTAGTGACAGAGTACAGAGCATAGTAAACATGACATTACCGGCATTTGTGAAGCGAGCGGGAATAAAAATAATCTGTGGGATACTGTAATTCCTGACTGTAAACTATACTGTATGAAACAATATGTCAAATTGCAGAGGTTGGAGTCGAATTCTACAGACAGAATTGAAATGACGGGATATGTCTGCCTGCACAATAACTTTTTATTGTTATTATTTATAATGCCCAAAGATGTATTCGGTGCTTCACATCAATGAGCAAAAGAGAGTCCTTGCCCCAAAAGTTTTACAATCTAAATGTTAGATATGACACAGTGAGGGAAGTAATGAGCAATAGGAAGAGGAGGAGGCAAGGAATTACAAAGAAATACAGTAATATGATTACATGGTTATTTAGTGTAGGCATTTAAACATTGTGGTTCACTTATGTTGCCTTGTAATGTATAAACAGATAAGGAAGATAAAGCTAAGAATGGATATTTATTATGGGTATGGGGAGGTGACTTTTCAGAGGAATTTTAAAGAGGAGAGATGGTGATTTGGAGAACCAGAGAAGGAAGGGGGTGGTGTGAAAAAGGGAACAGAGATGTCTGAGAGAAAAATAGATGAAGGGGATCATTGAGGCTGGCATCACTGGTAGAGCTAAATCGAGGTCAAATAAGTGTGAAGGGACAGAGTTATACAGGAACTTGAAGGCGAGAATGAGAAGCTTAAATCTGAAGTGATTGAAGTAGAGGAACCAGTGGAAACATTCAAAAGTTGTGGGGCAGCTCGAAGGGCTAGGAGGATAAGTGTAGTGATTGTGGTTAAGTGGACAAATTAATCAAGACACGGCGATGGACGTCTCTTGCAGTTCTGCGTGTCTGTCAGACAAAGAGTGAGTCTAAATTCAGTCCTCCAGTACATTCTAACCAGGTAGAAGAATAAACTCATGGAACTTGGTTCCTTCAGGAGTCCAAGCAATAAATCAGCACCCAGAGATAAGAACACCATGCAATCCAGCACAGTTTTGTATAGTGTACCCCAAAATGGTTTACGGATTTACATAATAAATAACAGTAGAAGAAAAAAGTTGAAGTATGATAGGCAAGAGAATGTTTTTTCAGATCATATTTTTAAGAGTCTGATTTTATAAGACAGTGATATAGCAAGACCTTGATCCCTGAAGTTTGAGGGGTCTCTGGCTGGACTCTGTAGAGGAGGGATTGGCAGAGAGGAGGCCAGTGCTAGATGAGAAAAGGGAATGAGAAGCAGAGCTGAGAGAAGAAAAGCTGTGAGGTAGACTGAGCAAGTCCACAGAGGCTTGTTTTAAATAGGTTGTAGAAGTGAATGAGGACCCAGTGAAATTGTTCATGGTGTGGGCATTCTGGACTCCTAATTTTGTAAATAAACGGGCAGCAGCATTCTGGGCATATGAGAGGTTTCAGAACTCAAACTAGGGAAGACAATAGAGAAGGGTATTACAACAGTAAGGTCTTGTCTACACTACAAAATTAGGTCAACCTACAGCCACCGCAGTAATTCAGTTGGCTGTTGGTGTCCACACTACCCTCCTTCTGGCGGTGGAGCACATCCTCTTCAACTGACTAAAGTGGGGCACTGACAGTGGATTGTGGGGCACTGATAGCCATGCAGGGCTACAGCTGAAGCCCCACATCCACCCTGGGGTGGTAGTCCCAGCTGTGAGCCCCACACAAGCTCAGTTTCACAGCACAGAGCCTACCAGTGATGAAATTGACATTCTTGTCAATTTCAAGCAGCTATTGTCTCTGCTCAGAGATGCTGCACTCTTGACAGCTCTGGGAGCTCTGTGGAGAGCTGGGAACCCAGGCTCTCAGTGCCCAGCAATCTGGCTGGGAGCAGGGAGCCTGGGCAGCAGCCCACTGGGAGTCGGGAGCCTGGGGGGGCACCAAGGCTCTCAGCAGACAGAGGGGAGCCCAGGCAGCAGTCCACTGGGAGCAGGGAGCCAGGAACTGGGGGAAAGCAGGGCTCCCAGCAGAGATCCCAAGGAGCAGCCCACTGGGAGCCAAGAGCCCGGCGGGAGAGAGGAGCTTGAGCAGCAGCCCACTGGGAGCGGGTAGCCAAAAGCCCAGGGGCAGCCGGGCTCTAGCTGGAGCCCCTGACCTGCCCTGGGGTGACAGCCCAAGCTGTGAGCCGGGCACAGGGTTCCTAGCAGGGAACCTACCAGCCTTGCTTGTCAATTTCATGGCTCCAGCAGGGAGCCATGAAATTAACAAGAATTTTAGCCAATAGACAATGTAGGTAACACAATGTCTACACGGATATCGCATCGCCCTAACTACACCAACTTTAGCCCTGTGCCTCTCGTTGAGGTGGAGTTATTATGTTGGTGTAGTAGGGCACTTACATTGGTGGGAGCAAAGCTGTAGTGTAGACACTGACATAGGTCGACATAAACTGCCTTATGTCGACCTAACTCTGTAGTGTACACCAAGCCTCTGAGAGAGAGAAGATTAAGCATGGATTAGGATTTCACTGGACATAGACTAAAGACAGTGTTGTGGTGGTGGTAACAGCAACAGCCCAGGTATCTCACACGGAGGATTGTTTAGCTGGCATTGGTCTCTTTGGTTCATAGAATAAGAGAGCTCCAGTCTTTAGTGACACAGCCTATGTAAAATGTATTATTGTTTTTGTTAGTTTTGTTTTAGACCCAGTTTCACATATTTAAAATTTAACCATACTTTATTAGGAAAGAAATGCCAAGCCATACAACTTTGAACTACAGCAATCAGACATTCTCTACATACTTATGTCTCTTTGAAGTGCTGTGCTTTGGTATTTCTTGAGTTTCAAACTTCAAAAATTATTTTTAGTTGAAAATATTATAGATATTAGAAGATATTTTTAAAATTGTCTCTAAAATTGCTAATTTCATTTAAATTGAATATGAGTTTTATTTAAAAGTAACTGGACTCTTCCACAACAGAAAAGGATTTCCATTTTATTTCTTTGTTTGATATACAAGAACAATTTGAGTAATTTTTGAATAGTCAAATGTGTATTCAATCTAGGAGTAAAGACTGTATTCAGCATGACACAAATAAAGTATTTTCTTTCTATATAATAGTTCTAAATTAGAAATTAAAGATGAATATATTCAAACTTTTATGCCTTTATTATAGCACTTGTAAAAAGAACAATGGAATCCCTGCAGCAAATCAAAGCCTTAGAAATGCCCCTAAAGGTATGGACAATTCTGGATTGAATTACATTTACCCTGAAGACTCTATCATATTGGCTTTTACAGGTTACTGTTAATTATTTCAAGAACCTATAGTTACTTTGGAATTCACTTCACGAGTTTCTTTTTAATATCTGCAAGTACTATAGACTTAAAATCACAGTAGAAGCTCTAAACACAACTGACTGAAAGAAACCCTTCTCTAAATTTCTAAGGCCATGTCCAGATTCTGACATTTATGTCAACATTGTACTGTGATCGCTCTAACATCTGTTTCATTCATTGCTGTGGAATTCCTGTTTAGAGTGGAAGAATGAAAAATATGAGAAATCATTTATATCCTGCAAAGGCTTTCTAAAATGTGTCTCAGACATCCTGTATTGAAAATCTATTCCAAAACACCTCTCCTCAGTCAGTTTCAGTTAGATCCAAACCACAAAAAGTACTCAGTAATTCAGTGCTGCTTGGTATATTTAACAGTTTCTTCACAGCAAAATCCAGGTTTTGTTTTATGAGTTAAGCTACCGACTCAAGTACTGGACATCTGACTGCTTCAGAAGGCATGTTTTCCAAGCCATGATTCATGTAAATGGCAAATACAATGTACAGAAAGTTTAAATAACTGCTTACATTGTATCTGGCTTTCCTGTAGACTGAGAACTGTGGCTGGTGCCAGATGCTTCAGAGGGAATGAACAGGGCAATTTTTGAGTGATCCATCCCCTGACATTCAGTGCCAGTTTCCAGCAGCCATAGGTTTAGGAACACCCAGACCATGGGGTTGCATCCCTGACCAGCTTGGTTAATATCCATTGATGGACCTATCCTCCATTAACTTATCTAATTCTTTTGTGAACCCAGTTATACTTTTGGCCTTTACAACACCCCCTGGCAACAAGTTCCACAGGTTGACTGTGTGTTGTCTGAAGACATACTTCCTTATGTTAGTTTTAAACCTTTGCAAATTAATGTAATTGGTTCTTGTTGTTATGTGAAGGGGATAAATAACATTTCCTATTCACTTTCTCCACACCATTCGTGATTTTATAGACCTCAATCATATCTTCACTAAGCCAAAAACTCATTCAACAAAGTTATCTTCCTTGTTGAATTATGTAAGAAGATATGGATTTTAGTCAGTCACAGCCCAAAAAATTGAATCTGTTCCCCTCACAGATTATGCTGAAATCCCAGTGTGGGTTGGCCAAGATTTTTTTAAAGTGAATAGTGATTTTGGGTGCCTTAATTTTTGTTTAAAGAAAAGGAGTACTTGTGGCACCTTAGAGACTAACAAATTTATTTGAGCATAAGCTTTCATGAGCTACAGCTCACTTCATTGGAAGCATTCAGTGTAAAGTACAGTGGGGAGATTTATATACACAGAGAACATGAAACAATGGGTGTTACCATACACACTGTAACGAGAGTGATCAGGTAAGGTGAGCTATTACCAGCAGGAGAGCGGGGGCGGGGGGGGAACCTTTGTAGTGATGATCAAGGTGGGCCATTTCCAGCAGTTGACAAGAACGTCTGAGGAACGGGGGGGAGGAACGGGGGGGGAATAAACATGGGGAAATAGTTTTACTTTGTGTAATGACCCATCCACTCCCAGTCTTTATTCAAGCCTAAGTTAATTGTATCCAGTTCGCAAATTAATTCCAAATCAGCAGTTTCTCGTTGGAGTCTGTTTCTGAAGTGTTTTCGTTGAAGAATTGCCACTTTTAGGTCTGTAATCGAGTGACCAAAGAGATCGAAGTGTTCTCCGACTGGTTTTTGAATGTTATAATTCTTGCCGTCTGATTTGTGTCCATTTATTCTTTTATGTAGAGACTGTCCAGTCTGGCCAATGTACATGGCAGAGGGGCATTGCTGGCACATGATGGCATATATCGCATTGGTAGATGTGCAGGTGAACGAGCCTCTGATAGTGTGGCTGATGTGATTAGGCCCTATGATGGTGTCCCCTGAATAGATATGTGGACACAGTTGGCAAGGGGCTTTGTTGCAAGGATAGGTTTCTGGGTTAGTGGTTCTGTGGAGTGGTGTGTGGTTGCTGGTGAGTATTTGCTTCAGGTTGGGGGGCTGTCTGTAAGCAAGGACTGGCCTGTCTCCCAAGATCTGTGAGAGTGATGGGTCATCCTTCAGGATAGGTTGTAGATCCTTGATGATGCGTTGGAGAGGTTTTAGTTGGGGGCTGAAGGTGATGGCTAGTGGCGTTCTGTTATTTTCTTTGTTGGGCCTGTCCTGTAGTAGGTAACTTCTGGGTACTCTTCTGGCTCTGTCAATCTGTTTCTTCACTTCAGCAGGTGGGCATTGTAGTTGTAAGAGTGCTTGATGGAGATCTTGTAGGTGTTTCTCTGTCTGAGGGGTTGGAGCAAAAGCGGTTGTATCGCAGAATTTGGCTGTAGACAATAGATCGTGTGGTGTGGTCAGGGTGAAAGCTGGAGGCATGCAGGTAGGAATAGTGGTCAGTAGGTTTCCGGTATAGGGTGGTGTTTATGTGACCATCGCTTATTAGCACCGTAGTGTCCAGGAAGTGGATCTCTTGTGTGGAATAGTCCAGGCTGAGGTTGATGGTGGGATGGAAATTGCTGAAATCATGGTGGAATTCCTCAAGGGCTTCTTTTCCATGGGTCCAGATGATGAAGATGTCATCAATGTAGCGCAAGTAGAGTAGGGGCATTAGGGGACGAGAGCTGAGGAAGCGTTGTTCTAAGTCAGCCATAAAAATGTTGGCATACTGTGGGGCCATGCGGGTACCCATAGCAGTGCTGCTGATTTGAAGGTATACATTGTCCCCAAATGTAAAATAGTTATGGGTGAGGACAAAGTCACAAAGTTCAGCCACCAGGTTTGCTGTGACATTATCAGGAATACTGTTCCTGATGGCTTGTAGTCCATCTTTGTGTGGAATGGTGGTGTAGAGGGCTTCTACATCCATAGTGGCTAGGATGGTGTTTTCAGGAAGATCACCGATGGACTGTAGTTTCCTCAGGAAGTCAGTGGTATCTCGAAGATAGCTGGGAGTGCTGGTAGCATAGGGCCTAAGGAGGGAGCCTACATAGCCAGACAATCCTGCTGTCAGGGTGCCAATGCCTGAGATGATGGGGCGTCCAGGATTTCCAGGTTTATGGATCTTGGGTAGCAGATAGAATACCCCTGGTCAGGGTTCCAGGGGTGAGTCTGTGCGGATTTGTTCTTGTGCTTTTTCAGGGAGTTTCTTGAGCAAATGGTGTAGTTTCTTTTGGTAACCCTCAGTGGGATCAGAGGGTAATGGCTTGTAGAAAATGGTGTTGGAGAGCTGCCTAGCAGCCTCTTGTTCATATTCCGACCTATTCATGATGACGACAGCACCTCCTTTGTCAGCCTTTTTGATTATGATGTCAGAGTTGTTTCTGAGGCTGTGGATGGCATTGTGTTCTGCACGGCTGAGGTTATGGGGCAAGTGATGCTGCTTTTCCACAATTTCAGCCCGTGCACGTCAGCGGAAGCATTCTATGTAGAAGTCCAGTCTGTTGTTTCGATCTTCAGGAGGAGTCCACCCACTTTTTGGAGTCTTGGTAGGAAGGTCTCTGTGTGTTAGTATGTTGTTCAGAGGTGTGTTGGAAACCAGTCGGAGAACACTTCAATCTCTTTTGGTCACTCGATTACAGACCTAAAAGTGGCAATTCTTCAACAAAAAAACTTCAAAAACAGACTCCAACGAGAGACTGCTGAATTGGAATTAATTTGCAAACTGGATACAATTAACTTAGGTTTGAATAAAGACTGGGAGTGGATGGGTCATTACACAAAGTAAAACTATTTCCCCATGTTTATTTCCCCCCTTCCCCCCCCCCCAGATGTTCTTGTCAACTGCTGGAAATGGCCCACCTTGATTATCAGTACAAAAGGTTCCCCCCTCTCCCCCCCCCGCTCTCCTGCTGGTAATAGCTCACTTTACCTGATCACTCTCGTTACAGTGTGTATGGTAACACCCATTGTTTCATGTTCTCTGTGTACATAAATCTCCCCACTGTATTTTCCACTGAATGCATCCGCTGAAGTGAGCTGTAGCTCACGAAAGCTTATGCTCAAATAAATTTGTTAGTCACTAAGGTGCCACAAGTACTCCTTTTCTTTTTGCGGATACAGACTGACATGGCTGCTACTCTGAAACCTTAGTTTTTGTTTGTTTAACCTGAGACACCTTAAAGGTACTTGATTTTCAGAAAGTGCTGAGCCCTCTCAAATGTCAGCCTCGCTAAAATGTTTGAAATGGAGTACCCCAAAATGGAGGCACCCCAAGTCCCTAGTCACTTTTAAAAACTTGGCCATACCCCCTGTTTGCAAAAATTGAGTATGTAACAACAATTATTCACTGTTTGAATATTCCTCGGGGCAAGTATTCACAAGCCACAACCTCAATATATAGAAATGACACTAAGCTGAGGGGAGAGGTAGATATGCTGGAGGGTAGGGATAGGGTCCAGAGTCACCTAAACAAATTGGGGGATTAGTCTAAAAGAAATCTGATGAGGTTCAACAAGGACAAGTGCAGAGTCCTGCACTTAGGATGGAAGAATCCCATGCACTGCTACAGGCTGGGGACCGACTGGCTAAGCGGCAGTTCTGCAGAAAAGGACCTGGAGATTACAGTGGACGAGAAGCTGGATATGAGTCAACAGGGTGCCAAGAAGGCTAGGGTGACCAGATAGCAAGTGTGAAAAATAGGGACAGAGGTTGGGTGGGTAATAGAAGCCTATATAAGAAAATGCCCCAAATATCGGGACTGTCCCTATAAAATCGGGACTTCTGGTCACCTAAAGAAGGCTAACAGCATATTGGGCTGCATTCGTAGCAGCATTGCCAGCAGATCGAGGGAAGTGATTATTCCCCTCTATTCGGCACTGGTGAGGCCACATCTGGAGTATTGCGTCCAGTTTTGGGCCCCTCACTACAGAAAAGATGTGGACAAATTGGAGAGAGTCCAGCGGAGGGCAACGAAAATAATTAGAGGGTTGGGGCACATGGCTTATGAGGAGAGGCTGAGGGAACTGGGCTTATTTAGTCTGCAGAAAAGAAGAGTAAAGGGGGATTTGATAGCAGCCTTCAACTACCTGAAGGGGGGTTAAAAAGGTTGGAGCTCGGTTGTTCTCAGTGGTGACAGATTACAGAACAAGGAGCAATCATCTCAAGTTGCAGTGGGGGAGGTCTAGGTTGGATATTAGGAAACACTATTTCACTAGGAGGGTAGTGAAGCACTGGAATAGGTTACCTAGGGAGGTGGTGGAATCTCCATTCTTAGAGGTTTTTAAGGCCTGGCTTGACAAAGCCCTGGCTGGGATGATTTAGTTGGGGTTCGTCCTGCTTTGAGCAGGGGGTTGGACTAGATGACCTCCTGAGGTCTCTTCCAACCCTAATATTCTATGATTCTATGATTAAATTACATACAAAAAGAACATTAAGGTTGCAAAGTCAATCACTGAAAAGTTAGGAAATGCCAAGATTAAAATTGCCCAGGCACTCTTATTTACCCCTCCTTCAAATACAAAGATGAGGGGGTAGGAGGTGGAACATTCAATGACACTGAAAGGGAATGAGTTTGTAACTGGTACATGGAAATACTTGGTTTACACAACACATAATTAATCCTTGGAAGTCATTGCCATGAGGTGGTATTGATGTAAGAACTTAGGAGGGTTCTAAAAAGGGATCACGGATGATGCAAACATCTCAAGTTACACAAGAGGATATAAATCTTCATGTTTCAGGGCATAAACAACCACTAACTGGCAGGGGTTGGTAAGAAAAAGTTCCTATGGGCAAAATGTTACACATCTGCCTACAGGCACTGACTCCGTGTGTGCTCCAGGGCTCAAGCACCCATGTGAAAAAATAGGGGGTGCTCAGCACCCACCAGCCGCAGTGGTTCCAGGGCCAGGCTGGCTGCCGATCAGCTGTATGGCGGGTTCTGGGGTGGAGCAGCAAGCATCTGGTGGGAGGTGCTCTGGGGAGGCAGAGAGGAGTGAGTGGTGGGCATGCAGGCAGGGCTTTGGGGGAGGGGGCAGAGCAGGTGCAGGAAGAGGCAGAGTGAGGGCAGGGCCTTGGAGGAGGGGGCCTGAAAGGTTTCTTATACCTCCCTCTAAAGTATCTAGTTCCAGACACTGTCAGATATCGGACTAACTGGACTACTGCTCTGATCAAATATGGCCACTCCCACAATAGCTTGGCATTTCCCAAGTAAATGACAAGTACATCTAGAACAGGTGAAAGGAAATCCATGCTCAGACAATATGTAGTGAGGAGTTGGGTTTCACTGAAATTGCTGAGCGGAGTTTACTGAAAAGTTAGGAGTATTTTTATGACCAAAAATATATGTAACTATATCTGGTTAAAATAAGAGTAATCAACATCTCCTGCTTCAGGGCATCCCTGTGGGACTCAGAAAGACCTTCTCCCTCTAATGCACAATAGGCTAGGAGCATTATGAAGGTGTTTCACCTTCCTCTGAAGTATCAGGTTTGGATCAGTGCCAGATATCGGATTTAATGGACTAATAGTTTGAGCTGGTAGGGTAGATCCTGTGCTCACTAAAGCAAAAATCTGTTTTTGTTGTTGTCATATTTTATCTTGTATAATGAGAATAATGCTTCTGAGATGTGAATGATGAAGATGATAAGCTTTTATAAAATGCCTCAGTATATACCTAGCATCTATTTCATATGTATTTATATGCTCTGTTAATCTGAATATTGCCCCTTTAATATGGAGAAGGAAATGTCACAAAGTAGAGCACACACAATTTTAGTGGAGAGAGGTTTTTTTGTTTGTTTTGGAAGGACAAGATACTCTGTATCTTTTAAGTGGCTTCTTTTCCAAAATGTACAGTTCCTGTTAATGAGGATTAACCAGTACCAGTGATCACAAATTAACTGAAGTAAACAAAACTGAAGGCCAGAAAAGTAAATGGTAAAGAATGGTATCTTTATGATATTCCTGGCAATGATGTAGCTCCTAAACCCCCTCCCCCCCATTTTGGGGTTTCCTTTTGAATTTAGTGAGATGTGTGGGCACATTTAAAGACAAATTGTGGTCCTAAATGTTATAGCTTTTTAATTAGGAATTGTAGTTAATGATAATTAAATAAAAATAGACATTAATTAAAGATATTTCAAATTAGTGAAGCTCGTAGCCTAGATCAAGAACTCCAAAAGGAGAAGCAAAAATAAGAATATTCTCACTATATGCTTTTTATTTATTTGTTTAAATCTTATTGACAGGTCCCCTTGAAAGTGATTCTTACCACTGGAAAGTCATGGGGTTGCATGACAGAATTACGGGAGATGTAAAACAACAGTCATCAGGGATGTTATTCAGTATCAGTACACATCATTGGCCTATACTGATTCTTTACTGAATCACTAGGCAACAGCTCTGCTGGATCTTTCATAAGCACCTAATACTCTGCATGCGAATTTTTTTACTTCATTTTGTCTGTAGCCCTAGGCAACAGCAGTAAGATAAAACTGGTTTTTACCAGTTCATTGTGTTTCCTTTAGCCAAGGTAACCAGCAGGGAGCTGCTTTTGTTCAGAGCTAAATTACCACATGTAAGAAATGAAGCAAGACAACATTAACCCTTCGGGAACATAATATATATTTAATTCATACACATATGGCATGTTAACATTAAATATTTTGTCAGATGCCTTTATGAATGCAGGATAGTTGAAATAACTCAACTACACAATTTTAAACTTACCAACAGTTTTATTCAACATGTTATTGTATAATTTGTGAATGACGTGTCTGTTTGGCTTTTATGAGGCACTGTATTAGCTTTCTTCAGACAAAAATGGTTATTCAACCTTAAATCATCGTTAGGTTTTTTAAGCAAAACAGGTAGACAGATCCTGGATGCCTAAATGCTTTTCAAAGAGCCAGGCCAACAGTTCAGGTAATTGCTGCTTGAGTTGGTTTTTTTCAAACTCAGGGTATATGAATTTACCCAGTATAGAATATGTGCTTGAGTGAATGAGGAATATTGTAGGAAAATTCACCTAATTTATTTAAAATACAGAAATATTACTAGATAATTGTTTATGATAAAGGTTTAGGTCCAAAATTGGACTTACCTTTCTGGCTTAATGCTTAGATTTATGGTTGATAGCTTAGTCTTGTTTAGTATTGCTTGTTCTGTAAATCTGTTGTTTTATGCAGCATTACTAAAGACCCAATCCTGTCTGGTCCTCCTGAGAAGTGCAGACACCATCAAGTCCCACTGACCTAATTAGAAGTTAAGGACACACACAGAGCCTTCCAAGAGATGCTCAATACCTCACAGGATTGGGCCCCAAATGCTTAACGCTTCAGTAGTGTCATTTCAGCTTTAGATTCCGTGCAGTGAAACAGTTTATTGTAGTTTTAATTTGTATAATTAAAATTGAACAATCTTTTTATTGTGTTAAAAGGCATTAAACTATGAAAACAATCAGCTTCATAGCCATCATTTTATTTCTCATGTTACATATTAATCATGCTTAACCTGTCAGCCAAAGTGAGTCAGCAAGTTGTTTCTAAAAACTGATTCTAACTGTTTTAAAATTAGCAACTGGCTTCTAAACAAGTTAGAACCTTCTACCTTTTAATTATAAGCCGGATCTGTGGCTGGGGTAAATCCGCATAGCTCCACTGACTTTGATGAAGCCATGCCAGTTTACATGAGCTGAGGATTTGGCTATATTTTCAATAACAGCAAAGAAGTTGGGACAATTTTATTCTCCTTTATGCTGCTTTACATATTGGTGTAAGTATATTTGATCTACAACACTAATTCTACATTACACATTATGAACACATTTAATATAACAGCAAGGTAAGTTTCAATTAAAGAAGAGAAAGGCACTTTCATGCCTGCTTCTATGCTGCTTTTATATCTGGAATGCCCTCCGAATCAGTGTGTCGTGCCCCACCATCTTCTCATTCAAATTTCTTTGGAAGACCTACTCCTTCCATGAGCCTGCAGTCCCTAAACCATGTTGATCAAATGCTGCCTTCTTAAGCCCAGCATTATATGACAGAAGGAACAGGAGAAAAAGAAACTCTAAGTCAACATCTTCCTCTAGCTCACCAGCGGTGATGATGATAATTCTTAATAGATTAAGTCGCCTATTCCTAAATTAACAATTAAAATTGTGGAGCAAGTGCGAGAGAGACATTGAATGAGGGCTGGACATAGAGAGAGAGATGGTTTCAACTCCTAGGGCACAGGCTACCAAAGCAGCTAACTTGGCTTAGTTCCCTGATTCCAGGAGAGGATTCTCAGCAGAGAATCCTAAGAAGAGGGAGGGACCTATCTCTGGCCCATCAGCTAGGTGCACCAAGTCAGTGGCTTACGTGCCTCAGTTCTGCTCCTCTCTCAGTTCTGCTCCTCTCCTCAGCAATTCAGTCATTTCACTCCTGGCTAGTTCAGGACTACTGCAATTCTACTGCAGGTTGCCTAGGGGTTAAGTGTTGCAATGCTGAATGGAGCAATGCCTAAAGAGTACCTTTGAGAATCTGGGCATTAGAGCCCTTCCGCACTCACTGCACCTTGTAAGGATATAGACCAAGTGTACGGTGGCAGTATTATTTGACACGGTATCTAATTATCTAAGATTGTGCTGCATGCCTATGCACGAGGAAGTAGAGTAAAGGTTGTGTGTGCAACCTTATAATCGGCATTTCGTGACATCTGAATGCTTGATTGTGCAATCTTAGCAGTCTCTTGATATGGGATTTTTAAATACTGTAGAATTCCCAAGGCTTTTTAAAAGAAAAAGAGAAGAAAAAATACATATATTCTGGAATTATTTGGCTAGACACTACTGGGAGCTTCCTGCCCAGTACAAAGTGTACACTCAGTGGGTCAAGGGTTTCTGTGGATTAAATGCATACATTAGGAGATTGTATTGTATGAAGCACCGCTCCAGAGGAGACCTTCCTTCTAAATGTTGCTGAGATCATGCTCTTCTTAAGCACTGGGCATAAAGGAAAGTGCAATTTTCAAAGTCTTTTAACTTGGTCAGATTAAGGCCAGGTATCACTGTAACACTCAAAGGCATTGGGCAGCAAGTGGTATTGCACTGTCAAATTTCAGATTTCCACTCTCACTCATTTCAGCTGCAGTGCTGTTCCAAAAAAGTCAGAAAAATGTATTTATAATGAGGGAAGTATATTTTCCCCACTCTCCTTGTCTTTGAAAATGACCGAATAATGCTCGAAAGTGACCAAAAAAATTCACTTGTGGGCAGAGACTAGATAGGGAAAACTTCAGCTTGTTATGTGAAAGTTTTAGAAAGCTTTTGGAATGGGCTTAGAATGGAAACACATAGGCAACTTTAGTAGTATATGTCATTAGTGCTCTAGCTATAATAATAATAATAATAATAATCTATTATGTATTAGTATGTGATCTATTCCTGAGTTAACAATAAAGGACTAAAAGCAATTAATTCTGTGCATATTATTGATAATTCTGCATTTATATTGCCCCTTTCATCCCAAAGAATTCCAAAGTTCTTTTCAAATTTAGAAAACCAATATCCATATTATAGAGGTATCATTTCACTTAATTGGAATGCACCTCTGGGGTGAAATATAGTAGCTATTTAACAGCTTACAGCAGCTGAACACAATAAGTTTAGAGCAGGAAGTTAAGGATACCAAAATATATTGAAACTTCAAGGAAATTTAAGATGAGCAGAACATCAGCAAAGTGGAATTTATCCACATTATTAGGGTCAACTTGCCTGTTCTTATTAAAAGTGCCATGGGATTTTCAGTTATCACAAGTGGGCAGAGCCTCACTTTACATCTCCGCTGAAAATGGCACCATTAACATCACAATATCCCACTCACAGGACATTGGCGCAATTGTTCTATACTGAGTCATAGGAAAGATTACTATCTACCTTTAACTGCCCACACTAACTGAAGTACCTAGTCGTTTGGAGATCTCCCATTCAGGTACTCACCCAGCCCAGTTGTGAGATCTTACTAGATCATAGCACAAGATGGTATAGATTCACCTTAAAGGACAGACTCAACTGGGATTTTTTAAAATTGACTGAATTTTAAAAATTCAGTTTTCTGATTGAGCACCGTTTAATAGCATGTCCTGATTTTACATTTCTTTTAAAAAAAAATTAAGGAACAACAATAACAACAAAAAAACATTAAGGTTAGAGCACAAGCCAACAAAAGTCACATTATGCTATTTTCAGGTTCACACTCAACATCTTCAGTTTACTCTGTGAATTGGCTGAGGCTCTAAGGTTGCAATCCTCAGCCTCCAATTAGCATTTGCAGGCTATTTTCAGTTCGGGTCAAACCCTTACATTATTTAAATATAGTTTTTAATTATTTGAATACTTGTAAGTCATTTAATTATATTATCATTTATTAATTACTATTAATAGTAATTATTATTATAATGTTTGTGGGCGGTTCAAGAAAATTGTTTGTTTTAATTTCTAAAATTGTGCCTAAGTCCCATTTTCAGAATTGATGTAGGAGCCGGAGTTTCACTGAAAGTAAGTGGAACTTAGACTCCTAAATGCCTAAGAGCTTGTCTACATGGTGTTTTAGTCTGCACTAGAGGGGTATAAATTCTAGTGTGCACAAGTGTGTTGCAGACTAACTAGCCATGTGGACCCTGATGGCTTGCACTAGAAGTTCCCTAGTATGTGATAATGTACTCCTGTTGCAAATAGTGCTATGTTAATGAGCACTAGATAACTTTTAGTTTGTGCTAGCAGGGTCCACATGGGCCAGTTAGTGCATGAAGTGCTAGTGCGCACTAGAATTTACTGCCCTCTAGGGCAGATTAACACACCATGTAGACAAGCCCTCAGTGACTTTTGAAAATGGGACCTGGGCTTCTATTGAGAGTCAGGTGCCTAAAAACCTTTGAGGATCTGGGGCCTAAGCACTTTTTGAAATTTTGTTCCAGTCTCATGCACAAGCAATTTAAAAAAATCCAGTCAGCTCAAGTAGAATCAGTGCCTATACTAGACCTCACCTTAACACACCAACTGATGTATTGTCCCCATTGTTGTAGTCAGTGTTGTAGCCATGTCGGTCCCAGGATAGTAGAGAGACAAGGTGGGTGAGGTAATATCTTTTATTGGACCAACTTCTGTTGGTGAGAGAGACAAGCTTTCGAGCTACACAGAGCTCTTCTTTTGCGGATCGCAGCTCAGATGCAGATAAAAATTTTATATCCTCACACGGCTCTGCAGCACACACTCACCCGAACGGAGCAGCTGCCACCCAGCCCTCAGGCTCCAGGTCACCTCTCTGGATCACGCAGCGGTAGGCCAGGCATTCTGGGGGTCTCCAACTTGCTCGGATGGAGGAGGTAAACTACAACTCCCAGAAGGGAGTGAGCCAAGCGCCATTTTGAAAGAGGTGTGGTTGTTCTTTAAACTAGCTGGCGGCAATGGCTGCATGCATTAGAGCCGCCACAACTGCGTAGGGTGTCCGAACCCACCACTGGGAGGGCGGTACTGAATAGAAGGGTCCAGCATTGCAGCCTCCCTGCCTGAAGTGGGGAAGGAGGTATGGTGGGGGCAGAGCCGGCAGCAGGGCAGGAGGTCTCTGGGGAGCAGTGGGGCTGGAGGGGGGGATGGTGGTTGGGGGTTTGGCATACCCTGTGTCACTGCTACGGAGTGACCTGTGTAGCTGTTTAGAGCCCTGAAAATCCCTGGATATCTGGAGATGTGGATCTCCACAGACAATTTTTGCCGATCGGATGCTGATACACCTTATTGTATCCACGCAGGGCTCTAGAAGTGACCCATTAACACCACTGTCATCATAGGCCAAAAAGGGGGCTTAGTGGGTTACAGATTGTTGTAATAAGCCATAAATCCAGTGTCTTTATTAAGACCATGATTTTTAGTGTCTCTGAAAGTTATGAATGTAAGCTCCCAGGCTCGTTTCTTGAAAGTATTATTCAGGTTTCCTTTGAGGATGAGGACCGATAGGTCAGCTAGAGCGTGATCACCAATAGGTGATAGGGTGTTTTTGTCTTTTATCATTTCCCTGTGTGAGTTCGTTTGAGACTGTAGAGATTATCTGGTTTCATCCACATAATTGTTGTTGGGGCATTTAGTACACAGGACGAGATACACGACATCTTGAGATAGGCATGTGTAGAACCCATGGTTTTGAAAGATGTGTTGTGGTGGGTGTTGATCATAATATTTTCTTTTATCTATCATTTTCCTAATGGTTCCTAACATTCTGTTAGCTTTTTTGATTGCTGCTGCACATTGAGCAGATGTTTTCAAAGAACTATCCACAGTGACGCCAATATCTTTCTGGAGTGGTAACAGCTAATTTAGATCCCATCATTTTGTATGTATAATTGGGATTATTTTTTCCAATGTGCACTGTTTTTGCACTTATCAACATTGAATTTCATCTGCCATTTTGTCACCTAGTCACGCACTTTAGTGAGATCCCTTTGTAACTCTTTGCAGTCATCTTTGGACTTAAAACTATTTTGAGTAATTTTGTATTGTCTGTAAATTTTGTCACCTCACTGTTTACCCCTTTTTCCAGATCATTCATGAACATGTTGAACAGCACATGTCCCAGTACAGATCCTTGGGGGACTCCACTGTTTACTTTTCTCCTTTGTGAAAACTGACCATTTATCCCTACCCTTTTTTCCCTATCTTTTAAGCAGTCACTGATCCGTGAGAGGACCTTCCGTCTGATCACGATTGTTTACTTTGCTTAAGAGTCTTTGGTGAGGGACTGTGTCAAAGGCTTTCTGAAAGTCCAAGCTTGATCACCCTTGTCCAAATGCTTGTTGACGCCCTCAAAGAATTCTAATAGATTGGTGAGGCACATTTCCCTTTACAAATGCTGTGTTGACTTCCCCAACGTATCTATGCTCATATGATAATTGTGTTCTTTATGATAGTTTCAATGAATTTGCCTGGTACTGAAGTTTGGCTTACCCCAGCCTTAATTTCCAGGATCACCTCTAGAGCCTTTTTCAGAAATAGACATTAGATTAGCAACCTTTCAGTCATCTGGTACAGAGGCTGATGTAAGCAATAGGTTACATACCACAGTTAGTAGTTCTGCAATTTCATATTTGAGGTCCTTCAGAGCTCATGGGTGAATACTATCTGGTCCTGGTGACTTCTTATTGTTTACTTTATCAATTTGTTGCAAAAACTCATCTTTTGACACCTCAGTCTGGGACAGCTCCTTAGATTTGTCACCTAAAAAGAACAGTTCGGGTATGGGGATCTCTACCATATCCTCTGCATTGAAAACAGATGCAAAAAAAATCATTTAGTTTCTCTGCAATGGCCTTCTCTTTCCTGAGTACTCCTTTATCTCCAGGGAGATAACATAAGTTATTTATTGGTTGATAGAGCTCTGTTGATACCATACTTAATAATTTCAAACATAAGTTAACCAAGATGTCTAGGGTTTTTTCCACCTTGAATGCTTCGTTTAATTTATCTTATTATAGATATTAAAGGACTGTCTAAATAAACCTTGATTATATATATTCTAGACCAATGAAGTCCATTAATATTGCTACTCAGTAAGATGCAATCGATGAGACCCATATTAGGTAGAAGACACATCAGTAAAAGTTACATTTGAATAAAATGCTGCTTGTGTTAACTGAACTGCATATTTTTATAGAATAAAATAACTAACTAATCTTTATTCATAATTAATTATGGCATCTGGAACACTAGATACTCAGTCAAAATGTCTCTCATGCAGCAGCATTCCAAGTTTGAGACATTGTCTTTGTGGAATCAGTGTTCTTTTGGAACAGTATGCAGTTATATTCCAACTTCCTTTCACCACCTTATTTGTATTAACTCGAGGGGGATGGAGAGCATGAATTACAGGCCAGATCTGTAGATTTCACCCTACATGGTAAACGGTACTGTAAATATTTGCCTATTGGCCTGTATGAAATATTATCCTAACTATTTCCCTATTAGCATGTGTGCACTATGTTAAATTAACAGTACATTCTTCCTCACCTCAACAGAGATTTTTCCATATTTGAAAGGAAGAATTTTGTACAGATTAAGCTCATGTCCTGTTTTCCCTTCAGACTTCTTTATACATGCACAAGATATAGAAAAATCTGTGTAGAGGCTTTGGTGACATAATGAAATCCTTTGACACAAGGACCTGATGGAGGAAGAAACCAGCTCCATGAATATTTTGGTAGGGTATTAGCATATTGAAGTGCTTTGATTAACTTTCTTTAAATGAAAACCAGACACAGGAATTACCATGCTCATTTCATAGAAACACATCTTTATTTTTTTATTACCCAGATATGGCGCCATTTTTCTGTTGGCCCAGATTTTCCTTGATGCTGTAGTATTCATTAGCAAGATGTTAGACTATACTACTATGGAGTTGTGCTTTGTGGAATGTGCAGAGTCTATGAAGACAAAAATCCGTAAAGAAGATAGAGAATTTGTTAAACTATGTAAACTGCAACTGGTCAATCTTTGAACAGAGGTTGGACATACCTTCTCAGAAACAATGACCATCAGCATGTACAGGTTTCAGAGTAGCAGCCGTGTTAGTCTGTATTCACAAAAAGAAAAGGAGTACTTGTGGCACCTTAGAGACAAACAAATTTATTTGAGCATAAGCTTTCATGAGCTACAGCTCACTTCATCGGATGCATTCTGCTCAAATAAATTTGTTTGTCTCTAAGGTGCCACAAGTACTCCTTTTCTTTTTGTGAATACAGACTAACACGGCTGCTACTTTGACACACTCTAGACTAAGCAATGTGAAAGGAATGCTTGCATTTATGTATAGATTCATTCTTTCAATGAACGCAGTGGGAGAAGTGTGTGTATGACCATATGCAAGAGTAGGCAAGTAGGAGTAGGCAAGAAAAAGTTACCCACCTTGTGCAGTAATGATGGTTCTTCAAGATGTGTGTCCCTGTAGGTGTGTGTGTGTCCCTGTGCTGCTGATTTGGAGAACTTTGGTAGCAGTGTCTGTTAGGCCCGCACATGTGCTGTCTCTCCTCGTGCTGTGCTACAAGGCTAGTCAGCGCACACAGGCTAAGCCCCTTGAGTTCCTTCTCTACCGCAGAGTCATTGACAAAAATTCCAATGTAGAGGGGTGGAGAGTGGGTTGTGGAGCACCCATAGGGGGACACATCTTGAAGAGCCATCATTACTGCACATGGTGAGTAACTTCTTTTTCTTCTTCGAGTAGCGTCCCTATGGGTGCTCCATTGTAGGTGACTCCCGAGCAGTATCTCTCCTGGAGGGCTGGGGCTTTGGCGTCGAGTCGGTAGTTACAGTTGACAGTACTGTGGAACCAAAGATGACATTGGAGGCAGAGTCCCCAGTAATCGTAGTGTTCTATGAAGGTATGGAGTGATACCCACATCGCCGCTCTACAGATTTCTGAGAGGGATATTCTTGAAGAACGTGACGGATGAAGAAATTGACCTTGTGGAATGCGTGCGAATAGCATCTGGAGGGGTCGTGTTGCAAATCTGATAACATTGTCTAATGCAGTCCGAGACCCACTTAGAGAGTCTCTGGGCTGACATCACTGAGCCCTTGGATCTTTCCGCCATAGAGAGGAACAGCTTCAGAGACTTCCTGAAAGCCTTCATCTTATCCAGGTAAAAGACTAGTGCCCTCCTGACATCTAGTGTGTATAATACAGCCTCCCTGTTGTCATGGTGAGGCTTGAAGTAAAAAGTCAGAAGGTGAATCGCTTGGTTCATATGGAACAGAGAGGTTACCTTAGGGATGAATTTTGGGTTTGGCCTGAGCATAACCTCTTCCCAAAAGAATACCGTGTAGGGGGGATGTGCCATCAGAGCCACTATTTCTCCCATCCTCCTAGCTGAAGTGATTTCTATCAGGAAGGCCATTCTCATTGACAGGTATGTAAGTGAGCAGGTGGCTGTAAATTTGAAGGGAGGCCTAGTCAGACCTTTCGATGGCAGGTTTAGGTCCCATGTAGGTGTGGGATGTCAGGATTGTGAGAAAAGGTTTACTTTACCCCTGAGGAATTGTTTAGTGATTGGGTGTGATAGCACTGAGTACCCTTCTACTTCTTGGTGGAAGGCTGCTATAGCTGCTAGATGGACCTAAGCAAATTGAGAGATAGTCCCAGTTTTGTTAGTCAGTACATAATCTCAGATCTTTGGAAGGGTCGCAGATGCCAGAGAAATTTGTTGGGAGTTGCACCAAATCTGAAACCTGGACCACTTTTGCAGGTAAGTACAGCGTGTTGAGGACTTTCTACTTGTAGTAATACCTCTTTTACCTCCTTTGAGCAGGAGTTCTCCGTGCATTGGAACCATGAAGGAGCCAAACCTTGAGGCAAAGAATGCCCAGGTTGGGATGTAGAGCATGTCTTTCATTCTGCAAGAGGAGGTATGGAGTGGATCAGAGAGAGATCGGTAGACATGTCATGAGTTGTGACAGATAAGGATACCAAGTCTATCTTGGCCAAGTGGGAGCAACCAATATGATGTGCACTCCTTCCCTTCTTATTTTTAACAGGACTTTTGACAGTAAGGGGACTGAAGAAAAGGCATAAAGAAGGCCCCTGTCCCAGGGAGGAAGGAGAGCATCGCCTAGAGTGTGTTCTCCTATCCCTGTTCTGGAGCAGTAGCATGGACATTTCTTGTTCAGATGAGTAGTGAACAGGTCTGTAGTTGGTGTCCCCCAGCATCTGAATAGGTTGTGAAGTACTGCTGGATTTATTTCCCATTCATGGTCATGAGGTAACTTGCTGTGACAGGTTCAGTCACAGAGACCCCCTTGGGACTGTCACCTGATGTGATGAGATTACCTCTGAGCCCGTTTTCCCTGCCAACTTGGGACTCCAGAACCCTGTCTTGTTGAGCCAGACACACTAATCTGCTGGAACCCAGACTCAGGGTCTGAACCACACCCCAAAGTTGCAGGCTTTAACTGAAAACCACTCAGCAAGTTACCTATCTCCAACATCCAGACAGCCAGTTCCCAATGGGATCCAAACCCCAAATAAATCCATTTTACTCTGTATAAAGCTTATACAGGGTAACCTCATAAATTGTCTGCCCTCTATAACACTGGAAGGGAGATATGCACAGCTGTTTGCTCCCCCAGGCATTAATCACTTATTCTGGGTTTATCAATAAACAAACATGATTTTATTAAGTATAAAAAGTAGGATTTAAGTGGTTCCAAGTAATAACAGACAGAACAAAGTAAGTTACCAAGCAAAATAAAACAAAACATGCAAATCTAAGCCTAATACATTAAGAAACTGATTACATATAAATCTCATCCTCAGAGATGTTCCAATAAGCTTCTTTCACAGACTAGACACCTTCCTAGTCTGGGCCCAGTCCTTTCCCGTGGTACAGTCCTTGTCATTTCCAGCAGACATCTTAGGTGGAAACTAGGGGTTTTCTCATGACTGGAATCTCCTTTGTTCTGTTCCACCCCTTTTACAGCTTTGGCACAAAGTGGGAATCCTTTGTCTCTCTGGGTCCCACCCCTCCTTCTAAATGGAAAAGCACCAGGTTTAAGATGGATTCCAGTGTCCGGTGACATGATCACATGTCCTGTGAGACCCCTAGTCTCCATTCTTCCAGGGCTGGCCCGCACATACCCCAAAAGGTTTGCAAGTAAACAGAGCCATTCACAGGTCATTGATTCTGAAGCACTCTTAATGGCTTCCACTTAACATGTTTACATCAGTAATATGAGTTTATATCTTATTCTCCTAACTCCAGACATAGAAATAATACATGCATACAAATGGGATGGACATACTCAGTAGATCATAAGCTTTGTAATGATACCTTACAAGAGACCTTTTGCATAGAGCATATTCCAGTTACATCATATTTACACTCATAAGCATATTTCCATAAAACATTATGGAGTGCAACGTCACGGTTGGTGTCCCCCAGCATCTGAAGAGGTTGTGAAGTATTGCTTGATTTATTTCCCATTCATGGTCGTGAGGGAACTTGCGACTTAGGCTGTCCATTATCGAGTTCTGTGTGCCCGGAAGGTAAGCTGCTGATAGTGTAATGTTGTGGGAGATGCACCAGTTCAATAGCCTTATCCCTCTGGCCAGAGGGAGGGTGTCCTGGCTCCTCCTTGTCAATTTATGTAATAAGAATGGCCATACCGGGTCAGACCAAAGGTCCATCTAGCCCAGTATCCTGTCTTCCAACAGTGGCCAATGCTGGCTGCCCCAGGGGGAATGAACAGAACAGGTAATCATCAAATGATTCATCCCCTGTCACACATTCCCAGCTTCTGGCAAACAGAGGCTAGGGACACTAGCTAATAGCCATTGATGGACCATGCATGCTTTGGTGTGTGTTCCCTCGATCAGTGGGAGGAAATGGGCACAGGTATTTCTGACTGCCCTGAACTTGAGGAGGTTGATGTGAAGGGATATCTCCGTGGGCAACCACTTGCCTTGTGTTGTAAGGCTGTTTAGATGTGCACCCATCTTATAAGGGATCCATAGGGGTAAGACGGGGGAACTTGCACAAAAGGGATCCCTTTGCAAACATTTTCTGGGCATTTCCACCAGTCCAGAGATATCTTGACTTTGATAGGCAGTGACACTGGTTTGACTAGTCTGTCTCTGTTTGGTCTGTACACCGAGCTGAACCACATCGGTTGACATTGCATGTGAAGCCTGGCATGTGGTACTACTGCTGTGCCCATTGCCATATGCCCCAAGAGTTGGAGGCAATGCCTGGCTAATATTTGGGGGCTGATTTGTATGAGGAACCTGTGCTGAGGTATGATCACATTGACCTGTAGTGGGTTGAGGTCGGCCCCTATGAATTCCAGCCACGGCGGCATCTTACTGGAGTGCCCTTCACTCCTATCTTTGGCAGTCGGTACCATTGATTCGGTGCCTGTCCCCATCAGGTCCTTAGGTGCATCAACGATAACTGCCACTCTGGATCTTTGTGAGCTGGGGATACCAGGCTGGGATTGTCTTTGTTGCTGATGGTACCGATGATTCTGAGCATGCCAGAGATCTTTTGTGGGAAGCTCAGGGCTCACTCTGGGGACTTCCCACTCTCTTTTTCAATTACTTATGCAAGGGGTTGGTGTCTGATTTCTTTGACCACAGTCCTTAGATTTTGAGGTCTCTGAGGACAACTCATGTTTCCCAGGTGATTCTCAGCATATCTCAAGGGAGGGTTGGAGGGATGCCTCCATGAAGATGATCTTCTGTCTTAACTTCTTGTCCTTTCGAGACCTGCGTCTAAGTTGTTGGCATTGAGCACAGTTCTGTGGGATGTGGCATTGCCCAAGGCAGCGTATGCAGCGAGAGTGCTTGTCTACCACAAAGATGGCCTCTTTGCAGCAGTGGCAGTCCTTGAAGCCCGGTGAACTGGACATACCCCATTGGGGGAAGGGGACCCCAAAGAAAAAAGGGAGGAAATAAAGTCTCTTTTTTTGTGTGTGTGTGTTGTTTTTTTGATTGGGGTAGAGAGCATAAAAAGAAAGATTACAGCTAAGATTAAGGACACTAACTAACTACTAGGAATGCTAAAAAAGTTAACGATTGCAAATGGACTGCAAATAGCTCCTTCACTAGCCAGGGGCTGTTGAGAAGGAACTGAGGGTTGCGGGGGCGGGGGGGAGGATTAGCCCACACTCACTGGCTAGCCTCATGGCAGGGCAAAAGGAGAGACAGCACATGTGTGGACTTAATGGACACTGCTACCAAAGGTTTCAGAGTAGCAGCCGTGTTAGTCTGTATCCGCAAAAAGAAAAGGACGACTTGTGGCACCTTAGAGACTGCTACCAAAGTTCTCCGATCAGCAGTGCAGGGGCACAAACACATCTACAGTGGAGCACCCATAGAGACACTACTTGAAGAAGAAGCAGTGGTGTACTATGATAGGTGGATGTACATATGCTTTTATGTGCTGTTAGACAAGGCATTGAAGCATATACATGCTTCTAATAATCAAAAAATGCTTATAATGAGCCCAATGCTTTCTGTGTTTAAGAATGTTTGCTCTGAACAGAATGCTAACCTTTGCACTATCTGTGCAGTAAAGATCCATGAAGAATGCTATGTTCTTACCTTCAAGATTTAGATGATGCCTACTGATTAAGTTATATTGAGATGAAAAGAATAATTTCATATCTGCATTGATATAGTCTCTAGATTTGCATAGCTACAGGACAAACCAGGTGGCAATCCAGTGATGGATATAGAGAAGCTTTTCTTCAGGACCAACAGGGCTAGAAGTTTTTTTTATGGAAAGTTTAGATATTGCAAAATACAGCAAATGCTGTAGAAACCTAAATCTGCCCCCAGCTTCATATTGTTTCTAGTGAGGAGTCAGAAACAACCACTAAACAGTGGGGATGACTTTCCTACTGCAGGGAAAGCTATTTCATAAGATTACTTCTACAAGTACTTTTGAACTTTAAAAATTGAAAACGAATCTTACTAGATTCAGAACCTCACCTGCCGAAACATTTTTATAATTGGCAAGGAGTGTTTGTTTTAGATTTTTTTTTTTTTAACTGTTTGGTGTGTTTAAACAAAATCCACAGTTGTCCTAAGGAAAATGACCTCACTGAAGGAGTTTAAAAATGCACTCTTCCGAGCAATTAACTCCCGAAGTGCTCTTCAGAAGCACTTTGTTTTGGCCTACCCCTGCTCCTGTTAAAGCCAATGGGTGTTTAACCTGAATTCAATGGGAGCAGTGATAGGCCAGTGCTTAGCCTTTTGGAAAATTCCACGCTGAATACACTGCAGTCTCCTTGTTGCCTTGTTTTTAAATTTTTGTGTAGGCCAGGCTGGCTCCAAACATATTTGTGGGCTCCCATGAGGAATGATTGTAAAAGACAGGAGATGACACAGAAGTTGTCTGTGACACAGCTGCACAGGTTTCATTTACAATATTTACAAGTTTAAGTTGCAGATGGAGGTGACTGCTGTTATACGGTTGCCAGGTGTCTGGTTTTCGACCGGAAAGCTGAGTCAAAAAGGGACCCTGGCGGCTCCAGTCAGCACTTCTGACTGGGCTGTTAAAATTTCAGTTGGCGGGGCTGGCAGGCTCCTACCTGGCTCCGTGTGGCTCCCTGGAAATGGCAACTCTCTGGAAATGGCAATGTCTCTCGGCTCTAGGCGGAGGCACAGCCAGTAGGCACCATGCAGTGCCCCTGCCCTGAGTGCTGGCTCTGCAGCTCGCATTGGCTAGGAATCGCAGCCAATGGGAGTTGCAGTGGTGGCGCATGTGGGCAGAGGCAGTGTGCAGAGCTGCCTGGCTGCGCCTCTGAATAGGAGCCAAGGGTCATGTCACAGCTTCTGGGGAGCTCCCAAGGTAAGTGCCGCCTTGAGCCCACACTCCTCACCTCCTCCTGCACCCCAACCCCTGCACTCCTTCCTGAACCCCCTTCCACACCCAAACACTCTCCCAGAACTCACATCCTGCATCCAACCCCCTGCCCCAGTCTGGAGTCACCTACCACACCATGGACCCACCCCAGAGCCTGCACCCCCACTCCAGAGCCTGTACCTCTTCCATACCCCAACCCCCTACCTCAGCCCTGAGCCACCTCCCACACTCTGAATCCCTCAGCTCCACCCCCCCCCAGCCTGGAGCCCCCTCCCATACCCTAAACCCCCTCATTTCGGGCCCCACCCTGGAGCCTGCACCTGAGCCAGAGCCCTTACCCCCTCCCGCACCCCAACCCTCTGCCCTAGCCCAGTGAAAATGAGCCAGTGTGGGTGGGGCAGAGGGAGTGGGGATGGAATGTGCAGGGGGCAGGGCCTCAGAGAGGGGGCAGGTCAGGGGCAAGGCCTAGGGGAAGGGGCAGGGCAGGGGCAGGACAAGGGTGTTTAGTTTTGTGTGATTAGAAAGTTGGCAATCCTATGCCATTAGGGTACCCACAATGGTAGCCCTAGGGCAAAAAGAATACACACAAGTGCACATAAAATAAATTCTAAAGGAAAAAAAACCACAGACTAAAACACAGTGGGTAAAAACAGCTAACAAAAGCCAAAACCAGCCAAGTGCTGCTCCCACTAAAAGGGAACTGTCACACTAGCTCTCTGTTCACATTGCTGTCTTGAACTACTGGGGCTTGAATTAAATTTTTGTATGAATTTGGGGCAAATATAAAAAACTGTTTTTAAAGTTTTAAAAATAAAAAATATGAAAAACTTTAATACTTTTTCTTTACAGGGTCGTTATTCATACTAGTCTTGCTAGTCCTTCCCTCCAGGCAGAGAGGCACAGAGACTAGGATCAGGACCAGCTGTGCCCCCAAAAGACTGGGACAACCCTCCAAATTGAACCACACACACATCCCTCCCTAGACTAAACTGGACCAGACTGGACCAGACCCACATTCCTCCCCAAACCAAAACCACCAAACTGGACTAGATCCCCTTCCAGCCTCAACTGGATCAGATCCCTCTATGAACAGACCCCTCTCGACCTGAACCACCCCACTGCCTACCAGAACAGGGCTCCTCCCAAACCTTTATTCGCGAACCAGACCGCCCCCGAATCCGCAGCCAGACCACTCTCAGGCCCCCAACTCCAGAATCACCCCTTGCTGTTGATTTGCCCCTGTTCTCCTCTGAACCGTACTGAATCGAGCCAGGCCACACGTGGCTGCAGCTTTGCTGAGTGCAGCTCCCCACCGGGCCTAGAGCATAGGCGAGCCAGGGGAGCTCAGGTCTCCCCAGGGGCACTGGTAGGGGGATGTGGCGGGGAGGGCTGTGGGAGGTCCAGTCTTCCCTGGGGCGCTGATGAGGGGTATGGGGCAGGGACGCTGGGTTTCCCCCAGGGGTGCTGGTGGGTGTATGGGGCAAGGGGATGGGTCTCCTCCAGGGATGCAGGTGGGGGGCATGGGGTGCTGGGGCTCCAGCTGCTCTGCGGGGCCGAGGCTGAGGAGGCTTACCTGGAGCAAGGAGCACCCACTGGTCAGGGTGCCCATCTGCTGGGTGCCAATGCTGCTTCCTGCCCAGCATGGTCTGGGATCCCCAACTCTCCCCGGCCTCTGCGTTCGAATAATGGCAGGGCTGGGGCAGGTGCACGGGGCGGGGCAGCTGCATGTGCAGCATCCTCCTGCCAGCGCTGCCCCCCTGGCCTGGCAGGGGGCCCAAGAGCCCAGGGAGGAGGCGGTGATTGTGCGATCTGCACACAGGTGCCACGGGGGAGCCCAGCTGACTACACGGCAGCCAGAAACCCCTGACCCAGGACTGCCAAACCCCCTTGCCCCAGCTATGAAATGGTATTAGCTGCTGGAGTGAGGCAGGGCCGGGCACCCCATGCTGCTGCCCCCCGCTACCTCTGACTGCTCTGTTCAGGGCAGAAGCTGCTGCTCTCACCCTACAAACCTGCTCTGGGGTGATGGGCCCAGTGTAGGGTTGCCAGGCATCCAGTTTTCAGCCAGAACGCCCCGTCAAAAAGGGACCATGGTGGCTCCGGTCAGCACCACCAAGCAGGCGTTAAAAGTCCGGTTGGTGGCGCAGTAGGGGCCCAGGGCTAAGGCAGGCTCCCTACCTGCCCTGGCTCTGTGCTGCCCCCGGAAGCGGCCCCTAGGCACTGGAGTGGCCAGGGACTGGGAGGCTCTGCGTGCTGCCAGCTCTGCAGCTCCCATTGGCCAGGAACTGCGACCAATGGGAGCTGTGGGGGGGGGCGGTGCCTGAGGGAGCGAAGGCACTGCATAGAGCTACCTGGGTGTCCGTGTGCCTAGTGGTCGCAGGGACCTGGCGGCTGCTTCCTTGGAGCTGCAGTAAGAGCTGCCGGGATCCTGCACCCCCCGCACTCCCACACCCCTGCCCCAGCCAGACCAGCGTCCTCTCTTGCCCTCATCCCTGGCGCCATCCCAGAGCCCGCATCTCCAGCCAGAGCCCATACCCCCTCCTGCACCCCACTCCCCTGTCCCGGTGAGTGCAGATGGGAAAGAGTGAGTGACAGAGGAAAGGGAGGGGATGGCGCAAGCGGTGGGGTGGGGCCTCAGGGAAGGGGAAGGGCCTCAGAGAAGTGGGCTGGGTAGGGGTGTTTGATCAGAAAGGTGGCAACCCTAGCCCGGTGCCATGGAGCCACTGGCACCATAAAAAAAACCTGGTACTGTTTGTTGCTCTACAACACGGGGTCATACTTCCACCCCCAAAGCCGTGCACATTCCTGGGTAGCGCATCCACGATGCTGATGTATAGAAACAATTTTTTTTAGGGCACCATATTTCTACTACATCAGGAGCAGCAACTTCAACCATTTTGCTGTTCTCTGTTTAGCAAAATGGTTGAAGTCAGCTGTTCTGCTCAAGCTTCTTCGGATCAAATCCAGCTGGCCTTATTTACATGAATAGGCTTAGTGAGTAAATTGAGCAGGATTTGACCTTTAAGGACTACCAACAAGGGAGCAGTTAAAAAAAATTGACTTGCTATAGCCATCATTTTTAATTAAAAGTAATATGTGATCACATATTATTTGGCGGTTCAGCTGTCCCACTTCAATTGAGCCAGGGATGGCAGGTTCTAATTTTGGATGGCAAGAGCCAGTGTAGATATGCTCCTGGGTTTCTACTGCTGCTACTCAAGGCTGTGGCCAGATAAAATGGGACACAGGACAAGTGACAATGACTCAGAGGCAATCCAGTATGTTGTGGTCGTCTCTTCTCCGCTCCTACATCCCTTGTGCTTCTCCGCAGGATCTGTTATTTGAAGAAGGCTAATTCATCTCTTGTCACTCGTTCCTGTTTCTTAAAATCCAGCTGAGCGAAAGGAGCTGGACTGGGGTGTAAGTAGTGCAGTTGGTTGTTCAGCTCTCCCCTTCCGTGCCTTGGCAGGTGGAACCGTAATGCTGACAGTGAGGCATTATGGGATTTGACAGGAGGTATTCTTCCCTTATTGCCCATCAAACCTCTGCAACACTAGCCCCCATTTCTGAGAGGTTGCAGGAGCACAGTTCACTGTTGGGACTCTGGCTTTAGGTGGCTGCTGCAGACACTGCAGCTTCATTGGAAGCAGCAGTTGAAAGGGAAATGCTTGCTGCTTAAGCAGAGGTTGGTTGCCCTTTTGCATCCAATGTGCTTGGAAAATACTGAACTGTCCCCATTCAGCATTTTGAATCTACAGCTACTTTGCTGCAGTTCCAAACAGAATCAAGCACAGAAGAGATCAGAGCTGAGCCTTAAAGGATGAATGACCTAATTTCTTTAATAAGGAAAAATAAAATAGTACAGGAAACTCAAGTCTCCTTCTTCCCGCCCACCAAGCGCCAACCTCCTATTGCAGGCTTCAAACCAGCACCCCAGTCGTTACAGGCCCATATTAGCTACAGAATTGTTGTTCACAAGATTTACTGGGGCCCTGAGCACAAAGAACATTTGGGCTCCCCACAGCCCTCCCTGCCATGTGGCCCCACCCCTGCTCCTCCCCATCCTGGGGCTGTGGTAGGAGCTGCCCAGGGAGTCCAGGCCACTGTGGGATGCCCTGGACCCTCCACCTGCACTGGGTGGTGTGCCCTGCAGGGGGCAAGGGCAGGGCCAGGGTCTGTTCTTGGGCTTCCCGGTCCCCTCCCAGGGCTCCCTGGGCTCCCCACAGCTGCTTGAGCTTCCTGGGTGGCTCTTATTGCAACCTAAGATAATGGTCCCCAAACTGCCCCCCCGGGGGGGCATGGAGGAACGTTCGGGGGAGGTGCTGGGGGTTGGGGCAGGGTCAGCCTCCACGGGCGAGTGGGGGGAGAGAGCCACCCAGCCCTGCTCTTCCCCCAGCTCTGCTCCAGCCCCACCCCACCCCTGCAGACCAAATAAGGGGGGGCACAACTGAAAAAATTTGGGGACCCCCCCCCCCAGCCTAAGGTTACCATACATTCTGTTTTGGCCCCGGATGGCCCAACTTTTATGGCAACACTGGGCAAGAGCAAACTGTATAAATGCCCAGTTTTGCCAAAAAGGGGCTTGCAGCAGGGGGTGGGACGGGGGGTGGGACGGTGAAGGGCAGGGCTCGGGACAGCCCTCTGCAGGGGAGGAGGGGGCTTGGGCAAGTGGCTCGGGTTGGCTCCGTGGGGAGGGGAAGGGGGCCAGAGAGAGGGGGCTTGGTCCAGCTCCTCGCGGGGCAGGGAGTGGGCCAGTACCAGGTTTACAGTGGTGCCATGCCCACACCGGGAAGGGGCCCATCATGGCCCCATCTAAGCCATCCACACGGCTGGGTCTGGCCCACTCCAGTGCCCAGGACTTGCTGTGTGAGCAGCTCCCAGCCAGCAGGTCCCGCTCGCCTTTAGGTGGCTCGCTGCCCAGCAGCTGGGCTGGGCGAGTTCTCAGGGGTCATTTCCCGGGGTCTGTCCCTCTCCCCAGTGTGGCTCCGGCTCCGAGTGGTCTCTGTTGCCCACCACCTGTGGCATCCTGGCTGCCTCCCTGGGGCCAAGCCGCTTGGGACCGGTGCAGAGGCCAGGCTGGTCTTGGCCGGGGGGCGTGGGGAGGGTTAGATTGGAGAGCTTGGCCGGACCCCGCCAGGCAAATGGGTCCTGAGGGAGCCTAGTTGGGGCAGGCCCCACTCCGACTCCGGCCTGACTGATCACGTCACTCCCAAGGGGCTGGAGCGATCCTTGCCCCGGGACCAGGGGACATAGAGGGGTGCTGGGTTTGGGGTTGTGGGAGGGCAGAGTGGCACAGCATGGGCCCTCCCCAGAGGGGAAGAGGCACACTGGCAGCCCAGGACCGGGTGGGCCTCTCTGTGTGTGTGTGTGTGTGTGTGTGGTGGGGGGGGGGGGGCGGCTGCCCTCATGCTGGGCTGGGCAGAGCGGGGCCGCCCCAGTGCACTGTGCCCCATTGCCGTGGCTGGCCCCTTCTGTCCCCCTGTGCCATGCCCCATTGCATCCATGGGGGGGGGCCACAGGTATGTTTGGCACCAGGCCCACAAAAGGTTAATCTGGCCTGGATGGTTGGGGGTGGGGGGTGGGTGGAAGGGAGGAAGGGGGGGGTCTCGGGCCAGCTCTGCGCGGGGGAGGGAAAGGGACAAGGGCTTTGGCCAGCGCCACATGGGGCTCGGGCGAGTGGCTCAGCCAGCTCACGTGGTGTCAGGGCGGCAGGGGTGGGGGGAGTGTATGTGTGTGAAATATACTCACTCTACACCAGCTTCATCTTACAGCCTGGCTGCGGGAGGGGGAGGGGGAGGGGGGGCGCTCAGGGGGAAGAGGAGCAGGGCTGAGGGGTGGGGGGGCCGGGGGGGTGCGGTGGGGGAGCGCGGAACGAGCAGCAGGGGAAGGGGCCAGAGTGCTGGTGTTCTTGCAGGGTCACCAAATGAGCCGCCGCAGTAATCTGCCACTGGATGGCCAATCCGATCAGCAAACTAGAAGGTTGAAAGTTGGCTGCCTGAATGGGCAGACTCGCTAATGGTTCAATTTCCCACCTGTACAAGTTCAGTAAGGAAAACTTAAACTAAAGAAAAGCAGCTGGCTCCTACCTGTGTCTAGACTATCTATAAGTAAGTTATAAAACCTGCCTGGAGGGGCCAGTCAGGGTTTCAGCAGTAAACATCCAGTAGCCTCCTTTGTGAGAAATCTGTTTCAACAAGCAAGTCATTCAAGGGCCTTTGCATCCAGAAGGGTAGGGCTACAGCTTGGACTAAAAGACGTGGAGTCGTTTTGGTGTGGCAGTAGTGGTGTATTTTTTCTGGATGAGGCCAGTACACAATGGTCTGAGGCAAAGGACAAATTCACCTTTACTGAACATTAGCCTCTTCCTTCTGCTAAAAGGGAAGGGTGCCAAAGTTTAACAGCAGCACCGGGGAAAAAGGGGCAATCCTCTAGTGAATGTAGCTGGGGACGCTGGGGAATATGCCCAGCTGGGTGCCAATACTCTGGGAAGGACTGCAAGGAACCAGTGACCATTTCTGCCTAGGTATATTCTCTCAGCAGTGCTCCAAACAGGGTCCATAGGTCACCTGCTGCTAGATTTATCAATGGCCCACTTGGCCAAGGCGTCCATGGGCCAACCCTTTCTGCATGGTTGTAGTTGTCTATCTGGCCCCCTTAGTGCACACCTCATGGCATGGTAGAAGGGCTCTATGACCGTGTGTGTGTGAGAGAGCCCTGCCCTCCTCCCCCAAGTCATGCTGGCCATAGAATGCGTTAGTTGCGATGGAAGTGCCGGGCTGCCGTGGACAGGAACAAGCCAAAGGCAATTGCTTCTCCTTTGTGAGGAAACATGGCCGTAGTACTACTACTAATGATGCGGTTGTGAAAAAGGCCCTACTGAGCAACGCCGTGCTAGTTTGTTGCCAGGCTTTCATTTCAGTTACATTTACTTGCTCTGAGGGGCTTAACGCCAACGCCTTTTCAGTGCCGTTTAGCTTTGTTTCCAAGGAAGAGTGGGTGGTGAAAAAAACGAATGCAGCTGGCAGACGGCCTGCTGCTTAGGGCTGACCAGCTTAATGACTCCCTTGCTGTTTAGCCAGTGTTTGTGCACTGGTCATCATTTTAATGTTCATTGCCAGCATCCTGCACTATGCACCGCAGCGTGGTCCTGAAGTCCCGCTGTGCTGACAGGCTGTGGAGCTGGCAGTGCATGTCATGGACATCAGTCAAACATTCTGCCGTCATCGCCCGACAGGCTATGAAGCGGCACCATGCCAAGGATGCCACTTGACACTGACCGTATCCATTTACGGTTCAGTGAGAAAGGATGGTCCAGTAGTTAAGGCAGGCAGCTGGGACCCAAGTTCAAGGGCCTGTTCTGCCATAGTCTTCCTGAGTAATGTTGGGCAAGTATTAGTTTCAATGGGCATTAGGTGCCTATGTACACTGAAGCTACGGGCCTGTTTACTCCATCTGTAAACTGGGGATAGCAGTGCTCTTGTACCACAGAGGGGTGTTGTGAGACTAAATCAAAAGTGTTTGGCTATTAAGGTAACAAGGGGTTGTACGCTGTCTATAATACTTGGAGCCAGAACTAGGCATTTTAGCGCCTGGGGAGAGCAAGCATATTTGTGCCCCCTACCCTTCTTTTTTGCATCATTTTCCCCCCCTGGGTGGCTGCCCCGCTCTGACCATACTTATTTCTGCAACACTCAACATGTGGCACACGCCCCTGCCGAGCGACTGCAAACTGTGGAGGGGCAACGTGGTTATTTTAAAACCCCTCCTCCTTGGCTAGTAATGGGGCAAAGGGAGCTGGCGCAAGGGCTACGAGGCCTTCACAAATTTGGATGTTGAGCCACCTGCGCACCTGCCTCCTGCCTGACCTGTCCATAATCACAGCTGCGCTGTGGCTCAGGTCGGGCCTCAACAGCAGCTGAGCGGCAGCTGCTCAGGTAAGGAGGGATTTCCCTCCCTCACCCCCCCCCCCCCCCCGTTACAAATGTGTATTTTATGTTTTGGTCAAAAACCCACAAGGTGAAAATCTTTCACTTGTCAAAAACCAACCAGAGCGTTTATTTGAATTTTCAATAAGCCCATGAACAATTTTTTGATGTGTAATTTTTTTTCACAAAAATAAATATGTTCTTTTAGTTATGCCTATCAAAGAGAGAGTGCGAGTGAGTGAGAGAGAACATGCGTTTCTGTTCAAGGTTAGATAAACCTTTGGGATAGTTTTTAATCCTCTTCTGAACTTGCCTGTCCACCTCCAACCTACGTTAATGGATTTCTTTTTACATATAAAGGCTTAGACCCCAGTTACAGGTTAACCACCACATTTAATTTTTCAAAGCATTTTTTACAGCCTATGTCAGAGGAAAGATACTGCTCCAGAAACTGAAAAAACGAGAGTCCCCTCCTCCACAACTAAGTCAAAGGCCTTTTAGGGTTTGTTTTTGGGGTTGTTTTTTTAGCACAGGTACCAAAAAAAAAAAAAAAAAAGTCTTGCCCTGCAGGCACAGCTGATTCCCTGGGAGGGAATTTGCACAGCTGGAATCAGGCTAAACCCTAAATGGCCCTACGGAGACCTCAGACACAGCAGTGCAATCGCCCTCCCCCCATGGTTGTACACTTGTATAATACAGACACAGACCAGGGGGCAGCTTTTTATATCACATCCTCAATACACTTCACTGCATGGCTCCAACCAGCTGCTTGAATGCAAGCTCAGCAACAAGTCAAGTGAGCGATGCAGTGATTTAAGCGGGAGCATTTAGACAAGGATTTCATCTAGGCACAGCACTGGGGGGGGGGGACCTGGGGGGGGAATCTACAGCTCATTTTACCAAGGCAGCAGGAGCACTAAGGCAAGTAACTGCAGAACCCACTAAGTTGGAATCACCTCTTAGGGTTATGGCTACACTGCAGCTAAGAGCATGCCCCGGGCCCAAACACACAGACTCTTAATACTACCTCCACTCGAGCTAGTGTGCTAAAAATAGTCTAGACCCTGCAGCACCAGCAGAAACTTAGGCCACCCCACCCCCCCACCCCTGGGGCTGAATTTGGGCAGCTAGCCTGAGCCTCCACGTCCAAAAAGCTAGTTTTAACACCATTAACCAGGCTGGGTGGCATACTCCCCACTGCAGTACCCATACCGACATGTCCCTGTGGTAGGAGACACTTGGACCAACCCCACTGAAAGGGTAGTGTGCTGTTGAGTTTCTCCTGGCATTGTAAATCGGCTTTTAGGAGAAGTTTCTATCACCTCAGTGGGGCTCAGTTTAGCTTATTTGTATTATACGGTGCATTGACTGAGGGGTAGAGGCTGGGTGGTTTTCCCCCCCTAATTCACATTTCCCTACAGGCAAGGGGTGTTAGGAGGATAAATACATTGCAGCTTGTGTGGCACTCAGGTAATAGGGACAGGGGGTCAGGTAAGTATCTAAGGTAGAAGGAGATAAAACAGCTTTTTAACCAACTACACCAACCAAAAAATGTGAGGATTTGTAATGGGTATGTTGTCTGTGCTAGTTTAACTACATTAAAAAATAAATAAAAGGAAAAGAGACATTGAAGAGAACAAGAGGGAGGGTGGTCTTGGGGGTAACACTAGCCTGGAATGCAGGTGATATAGATTCTATCCACACGTGACCTTGGACAACTGGTTTTAACTCCAGGTTCTCAGAGTATATAGGTGCCTAACTCCCATTGAAATAATGGAATTTAAAACCTAAATACTTCTGAGGATATGGGTCAAACTCTCTGTGCCTCATAGCCCTGTCTCCAGAATGAGGATAACACCTCTTTTTTCCTCTGTCCTTTGTTCAGAATGTAAACTGTTTCAGAGCAGGAACTATCTCACACCCTGGGTATAAACAGCACCTTGCACAATTAGGCTCTGATCTCAGCTGGGGCTTTAGCTACATCTGTGACTAGTTCTAGTATTGAGCACAAATTCTCAAGCAGTTTCCACAGGCATCAGCAAGAGCCTCAAGAAGCAACTCCTCTTAATTACCGTACTGTATGTGATTCCAAGCCAATAGTCTGTCAAATGCAAAGCTTGTCTTGGCAGACTAATGTGTGTGAACACAAGGCCTAGTTGTGACTGTCTATTTACCAAATACATATCTTCAGAAGAACACATTTCTAGCTATGATGGGATTAGTCAGTGAACCATGAGTGCCTGGGGATGGTAAAACGGAGGCATGTATGACACATGTATTTCCTATTTGCCAGTGGGGGGTCAGGGGGGGTGAAGAGAGAGAGAGAGAACTGGTATTTTTACTGCAGCATTTCCACCACTGACAAAAGCTTACGAATTTTCTGAAATTTCATGTACTCTAAGAACAGTCAGTAATTTCACTGCAATGCAGTTTAGAAATAACTTATGTAAGTTTTAGATTTTATTCATTCACACATTTACAGCAGTTGCTTTCATATTACAATTCTTTCATCTTTTCAGTTTTCACTTATAAAAAATTAACCGAATAAACCTTATTTATCCAAATTTATCACAGCAGGTCTGGTTAATTTTCACAGTTACAACGGCCATCAGAAACAGAACTTAAGTACCTACAAGTCATTCATTTACAATATCGAACTTGGTTCTTCTTAAAGACACACTGCATTCATTTCAGAGCTGAGTGGATACAGTGTGTCAGTACTCTGCTAACGGAAGATTGAGTAGAGAGATCACTATATTGAGTAGCAGTTTATAGGCTGGGACTCCAATGCCTAAAGATATACTGAGGAGTAACTTGCATGTACAACATTTCTTGACACATGCTGTAGTAACTGGTTTGTTTTGATATGGACAGTATGCGAACGTTTACCAGCAGCACTGATTATCCTCATTGTGTGCTGGCACAGAAAAGTACATTCCTTTAGTCTATCTGCTGCTATTGTTGAGTCAGAGTTGTAGCGTAAAACTGGATTAGGAGACTGCAGAAACAGACACACTGCTCTATGCTACTTTTGACAGTGCTCTCATCTATCTGCTGACAGGACAACCCTCTCCAGCTAGGAATGGTGGATTACTTTAACTTACTTTTAAGATTCTACCAAGAAGATACTGCGTTGTATAAAGACTTGGGGTGTTTCTATTGTCTTCAAGTTGGATGATCGTGTATCAACAAGTTCATTTCCAATCTGACCTCAAGTCTCAAAGACCAATGGCCCATGATAGTACTTAATTCTGATCCCCAGTTACAATAGCAGCACTTGATTGCCAGCGTGTTCATTACTATGTCTTCATTTACTACTTTCCCGTTCTCCTCCCCCCGTCTTTGCAAACACACTCATTTTCTTTACAGTGGTAATTATTGCTGTTTTAAAGTATGTTCATAGGAGAATACGTCTTTAAGGTTTTGCAGCCGCTTCCTGTTACAAAGTACAGCACTTACCATGCTGAACATAGAAAACACAAGACTTATTTCACATTGGTCTTGTAGAGGTATGAAGAGATGCAGAACAGGAGACTGTTGAGGGGAGTCTGAGTTTCCATTGAGGAGCATGTTAAATCTGATAACCCATGATTTTTACTAGGAGAGCACTCGCTTGGACACTAACAATTCTGCTAATCTAGCTCCAATTTTTTTCAGTTGACATTGAATGGATATTTCTGCAAATGCATACTACACAATCTGTTTAACACTACAAAGAAGTGATTTTACCTTAACTGCATTAGTTTCAAGAAGATTTTTTAGCCTTAATAAAATAACGCAAGCACACAAACTGCTTAAAGATAACAGCCCAGTCATAAGAACAACCAAAACGCAGCGGATGCTTTTGTTATTAAAAAAGAAAAGAAAAGAAAAAAATACATACAAGGCAAATGTCTAAACTTAGCTTTGGCTAAAGGATATTGAAAACAATATTAGTATATAGTCATCATGCTTACAGCTGCTGATTTCACATTCAAACATGTGTTACTTATAAAGAAATTTACAACTGCATTATGTATTTGTTACACTGTTGATTTAATTAACTTCCACCTTTTACTATTTAAACTTTAACAGTAAACTCTTTCCTCTTCAAAAAACTATCCATGTTGCAAACAAAGCAAGCATTGATTTGTACACTCCAAATGTTGACTTCTAGCTTATTGTTGACTTCAAGTTATTGTCTTTTAACTACGCTCTCAGTTGTTTACATTGCATGCTAGCTTATTTTAATTTCAGCTAAAGATGCTTAGAAAGATAATTCAGGTAAGTCTTTTAGTGGCAGAGAGGGAAAATACAACATCTATACATATCCCGCTCACTGAGGAGAGGTAAAAACCTCTGGCTACAAACACAAGGGTATGAGATTTCTTGATCAAGGTTTGGTGTGAGTATGGTTTGAGAAGAAGGAAACTGATCCTTTTGCATTTTCAAACTGATTTAATAATTGCACATCCATTAATTTTTCTTTATGTGGCATAGTATATGCAACCCCAAGACTCCAGATGGCTTGGAATCAAAACACCTTTATTAGACTTTAAATAGAGTGCATATCAATAGCATTAAATCAGGCTCTAATGAAATGCAGGCTGAGCGCAAATTTAAAATTAGACTGTTAATTCAAAGGTAACAGGAGCTGGCTCTTGCCTTTGTGTGTCTAGCAATTCTGAACACCTTGCAGAAAGGACTAGTTATCCAGTCATCTGCATCTCAGCCATAAACTCTGGAAAAATTAAAAGGCAGAAGATACAGATCATGAACTGATACGGTTCAACGCTACAAAGGACAATAATAAGGACAGTGACAGCCTTCTGTAAACATCTAAGCAACTGACTTTCATTGATCAGATTTTTTTATCCGATTGCCTGATTCTGCTCCCAGTGAAATCCGTGGGAATTCTGCCACCCACTGCAGTGGGAGCACAAGGATCTAAGGGCCTGATTCTGCAAGATGCCGAGCACCCTCCATTCCAACTGAAGTCACAGGGACTTGAGAGTGCTCCTCACTGCATGGGTTTGCACCCTAGAAGTGTGCACTTCAGAATAGCAGCCAGCCAAGGCCTAATCCTGCATCTCATGTGAGTAATAACAATACTTGGATCTCAAGGAGTTTTGCAAAAGTGACCTGCCTCAGGTCACCCAGCAGGTCATTGGCAGAGGGAAGAACACAGCCCAGGTTTCCTGACTTCCAGTCATTTGCACGGTCCATGCTCTGTCACTGATGTGCATAAGGGCTGCAGGATTGGGCCTCTGGACGTTAATATGTTACTCATGCCACTTGATCCTTTACAAGGAAGTTGCACTAATTTTTACATTGATAAGCTATTGTACTCTACTTTCATATGGCGTTTCAGTGACCGTTTCAGTGACCATTCAAATAAATAATTTGTTGTTGTGACATTGCAAGATCACATATGCATAGAACATTGTTACGGTATTTTACATTTTAGTTAAATTCTTGTTTTCATTTCAGATAAGCACTTTTAAGAACCAAGCTTCATCCTGCAACTGTACAATCAACTAATCAAAAACTGTTCAACCCTTGATAAGATTTAACTACATAAAATGCCAGGCTGTTACACAAATACTCATTTTAAAATCATACAGGCAAAGTAATGAACTGATGTAGATATTTGCTAATTAGCAATTTTAAAATCAACTTAGTTCTACAAATTAATCACAAACACAGTTCTTGGAATTAAGTTTCATTCCCACAAGTTATACCCAATAATTTTGTTCCATGGATGCACTAGGAAGGAGAAACTTATTCTACTGACACATGTAGGACTCTGTGCATAAAAACAGTATCTGGAGCCCACAGTCCTGTGTGCAAATAGAGACTGCAATACAGTTATGGAGAGGGGAACCTAGGAAGCATTAAAGTGGTATTGAAAAATAATATTGTACATACCCTGTAGCAGTAGCAACCTAGGGGAAAGCCCGGCGTCATCCCTCTCAGTGCAGAATTCTGAAAGCTCCCATGGCAAGAAGCACTGTGAAGCGCCTGTCAAAGCGGAGATTAAAGCGGCCATTTCTAAACCTTCTGCAGGTGCTGACCATTTCACTAGCAGGGGAATGGCATGAGTTTGTGACAATATCAGTTGAGGAAGCCTGGAGAAGATTAGAACCCACCTTCCATACTGCTTTAACCACTTAGCATCACTGAATGGAGCTGAGCAGAGTCAGGGGCCTGGATTCCTGCTGCTCAGGGTTAGATGTCAATGAGACACATGGTTTATAGGTGGCACTGCTCAGAGCAGGCGCCAAGGGGCCGGTTCTGCCCCCCAGTTTAGCATGCACACACAACTCCTGTTGTTTCAGCGAGAACTGCCCAGGTGTCTCCCAAGGAGGGCTCAGGTGCTAATGAAGTCAATATTAGACACATGTGAATCAAATATTTATTTTTCCCTTTAGTGATTTACAATTTTAAGAGGACTATGCAATATATTAGACCCTGATCTTGCAAGGAGGGTTTAGCCAAGAGGATCCTGGTCCTGACCCCGACCCCAGTCGGGTCTCCTGCAGGAATCCACACACATGGAGCTCATGGTAGGATCAAGGCTGCAGGCAGGAAATCTATGTTTGGCTGCTAAACGAATCACCAAAACAGAATCCTGACACTAAAATAAAAATTAACTAGAAAGCTGCAACCGTGACGCTGACAGTGCAGAATGGGGCAGAGAGCAGGGATAATCCATTTGCATGCATGGGAAAAGCAGACAGTGGCTCAGCTGTTGTAAAATACTAAGTTCTATTACTTCTTAAAAACATTCTCCAGCTGAACTCAAGGTGGTTATAAACTCCAACCCTTATGATGAGAGAGAGAGAGAGAGAGACACACACACACACACACACACAATCTGTGATTGTTCCACCACACTGTGCATCAGTCTGGAGGGCTTGCATGGAAATACTAAAATGGCAGCCCCTTTTCTCCCATTGACAGCCTGTTCATAGACAGGGAATAGTAACAGGTGTCTAAACACTGTTAAAAATTCAATTTTAATGTAGTCTCTTATTTAGTACATAAATTAACTCTCTACAATGTTAGAATAACCCCCCTGGAAAGATCCTGTAAAGGTTCTTTCAATTGCAGACTTAGATTGAGGGTTTCTCAGGGCAGGGACGGTGTCTTTGTATAGCCCCTTACACACTTACTGCTGTATACCAGTGTTAAATAACAACAGCCAGTAAGAGGAGGTTACTTACCTGCAACTGGAGGTTCTTCAAGATCTGTATTCCACTGTGGGTTACGCACACACACCGTGTGTCCGGAGCTGGAGAATTTGAAAGTAGCGTCTGTTGGTCAGCGCATGCGCCCTGGCTCACTTCATGCCTCTGACCCAGGAAATAAAGGGCAGGATGGACCAAATCGCCTCTCCAGTTCCTTCTCCACCCCAGATCAGGGAAGATCTGAAGCAGAGGGGAAGGAGGGAGGGATGTGGAATACAGATAGGGACCACACATCTCAAAGAACCTCCAGTTACAGGTAAGTAACCTCCTCCTTTTCTTCGAGCGATGGGCCCTCTAGTATTCCACTGAGGGTGATTAACAAGCAGTGTCTCAGCAGGAGGAGGGTGCGAGGAGGCAGACACTAGGGCTGAGTGAAGGACAGACATTCCAAAGGAGGCATTAGGAGAGGAGCCCTGGACTAGGGCATAATGTCCCGTAAAGGTGTGAATGGAGCTCCACATGGCTGCTTTACCCCATCAAGGTGGGGCCCTTCATGACGCGATGCCATAGTCGCTGCTTGTGCTCTTGTGGAATGAGCTTACCCCATGGGGTGGGGCGGGAAGGTTCGATAGTTGATAGCAGAATAGGATGTAGTTAGAGACCCATTCGGAAACCCTTTAGGTGCAGAACACTTGTCCGCCGATTCTTTCCATTGTAGCAATGAATAGTCTTGGCGATTTCCTGATTGGTCTTGTTCTGTGTAGGTAAAAGGCCAAGGCTCGCTGCACATCAAGGGTATGGAGTGTCTGTTCCTCTGAGGAAGCGTGTAGTTTAGGGAAGAACACAGGTAAGCGGATCGACTAGTTCAAGTGAAACTCTGCAACAACCTTGGGGGAAATCTGTACAAAATGCTAGAACTATTTACAAAACTAAATCCTATTTTAAAGGCCAAAGCTGAAGCTACAGACAGAGAGGTTCTGATCCGGACCATGAGGCAACAAGAAGAAACTGGAGAGGTGCTTGGTCTGCCCCGCCATTTATCCCCTCGGTTGGAGGCACGAGGTGAGCCAGGGAGCATGTGCAGACCAACGGACACTACTTTCAAATTCTCCAGTTCCGGACGCATGGTGCACATATATAACTCACAGTGGAATACAATAGGGACCATCACTCAAAGAAATGTTCAAGCAGAATGAAGGAGGACTGGTATTGTCACAAGAAGTCCACCCAGCAATATGGCCTCCAGCAGCAGTAGGTTCAGAGCAAGCTGCATTTTAATACATAATGCAAAGCTGGGAGTTTTCGTGGTGAGAAGTGTCACCTCACATGTGCTCTGGGGTTCTCGCAATGAGAAAAATGGATGTAACTAATCTTTTATGATGCCATTTAAATATATAAAATCTGATTATGGATGGATAAAAACACAAACAAGTCTTTGATCTTGCGGTCTCTATGCAGACTGGGAGACTTGCCCGGAGGGACTGCAGGAGTTGGCCTTTTGGCCCAAACTGGGCCCTCTGATGGGAAGGGATAAGCATCAGTAGTCTGTAGCCTGAAGTCCACAGAGATTCTACAGGAAATAGAGGGGATTATCGGGCTCCAAGGCTGGGTCCATATTAACATGCTTGGGGAAAGTTTCCCCAGAAATGCAGGTCCAACAACTAAGACTGCACTGACGGGTCCAGTGTTTTTAACCTCTGAGTTGTCTAACCATACTCAAAGGAGATCTAGCAAACAGCAATAAAGATACCCAAGCCTTGTCTACACTAGCACTCTCACTCCTGCTACCAGAGGTGAAGCTACTGTAGCAGCTGGAGAGTTCCCAGTGAATGTCAGCACAGACAGGGCTTAGATTAGTAGGAGTTCTACCAATCACTCTGGTGTCATGGTTTGGCAAAACGAAAGCAAGACATTCAGCAAGAACTACTTCCGTTTGGAGATAAAGCTAGTGAACAGGACAGACAGCAATGGCTCCTGGTGTTCTCACCAAACAAAATATTCCAAAATGCATTTCTGACAAAGCAGGGGTGACTTCACACAGGCATTAAGAGAAATAAATTTGCACAACAATAAATCTCTGAGAGGCAGCATCTTGATTCCGGTCATTACAACTTCGGTGCCCTGCCCACCTGTTCAGAAGTACCGAGTTCCCATAGCGCCTTCCAAGTTGCATATTGTAAAAGCATTATCTCGCTTATGCAAATCAAAGGTGTTATGGTCAGAGATACAATAATAATGTTACATTTTAACTGTTTTGTTTTTTTTAAAGAAAGTTGGTGACTTAACTGTGTTTCTGTCTCTGTGGGAGTTTAGGGCATTTGAACCAGTTTTGGCTTATGACATAGATATGAATGAGGCATATTACAAAGGCACAGGTATCAAATAAAACCAAGAACATTCTTTTAATTAGTCACCCCAATAAAAAAACAACAATTAAATTTATGTATTTTCCCCTTCATTAAGAGACTAGTTATTTTCATTATCTGGAAAGGTTTTAGTGCAGTGACTCTACAGCAACTGAAAAAAAAATTAAAAAAGGCACAAACTTTTTTTTCTTTCACGTTTGCTAACACTTTATAATGGTCTATTTTTACCCAGGTTAATAAATCACTGAAAGCAGCAAGAAAATATTATGCCAATTTCTGTACACTATACAAAAACCCCTACCCTCCACTTCAGGAGAAATGTACAGCATTGAAAGACTTTTAAAAATATATAGTAGCCCACAAAGAAATTGTGTTAATTAAGCTCTTGGTCTCCTGACATAGTGCCCTCCATTATCTACTTTCTCCCTTTATTATTGGGACAATATACCTTAGGGCACTGCCATTTTATGTATGGTATAGATTGAGGCAGGCAGAAATCCAGGGCTGAGAGTGTGAATTGCTTAATAGAGTAATAGGACAAAATCTTCTGACTCGGATGTGTCTGCACCTACCCCTTTGTACCCCCGACCCTGCTCGCCCCTTGACCTGGCATTGCGTATGGAGGCTGGAATCTGTTCTCCCACCCTGCTAGCTAGAAGCAAGAGCAGACAATGAATGAAAAGGGTGGGCTCAGGAGACTAACCTCACACCCTCTCATTAGGCTCAAGTTTCTCTACTGAGAAAGCTGCCTTTCTCCTTAACACTTGCTAAGTATGTGCAGGCTTCTTCCAGATTGAAAGAAGCACCCATGGAGATGCTCCCATCCTTGGTAAGCAGGAATTGCACAGACAGTCCTGAGTTTGGCTCTCCAGTCTACCTGGCCAGTACCATAGGCTACCAGCCAGTTAGGAACTAATGAACTGTGGACCCAATTCCTACCTTTACATTGATGAATTTCAGTGCAGGAAAGACCCTGGACTTGAAGTGAAAGGCTAGCATTTTGGTTTCCACCTCACAATATAATTCACATGTGTGTTCTGTCCCACTTCTTATTAGTTAAGCCTTCTGTCTGGTCTTCCTTTCTTTCTAGTACCCTTCTTACTTGTCTCCACTATTTGATTTGACAAGGATAAATTTGTTTCATCCTCTCTGAAACTCTCCTACCTAGTTGCTTCTACTATAGTTACAAGTGTTAGTAACATACGTTCAGTCCCTTATCAATTTCATCATGGTTTTTTTCCCCACACCGCACACACATAATACTTCATAGAATAGTAACTTTTTTTTTCAGGAACTTAACTTAAAGGGGGTTTCCCTTTAAAGGTTATAAGATAGTTGAACCCCTCCACCCACCCCAAATTAAGTGCAACCAGAAATGTTTTTAATATTTCTGATACCACATTTTAAAAATTAAAACCTACTGATTTTCCCCCCGACATAATTCATGCAAAGTTGTTATTTGTTTAAATAAGTTATAAAAATTGGTATTTCAGGCTAGAAGAAGCTGTAGTCTTGGTTATTCTTTTGTTGGCAGGCACTGTACATACATATTAGGTACAGACACATGCCGAATCTGCTTTGCATTGCTTTTTGCATTGTACAATTCACAAATCTGACATCATTAAAGCAGTTAGTTACCTTTTATGGAAGGCTGCAGTGAGGCCATCTATAATTATTAAACAGCAGCTGGTTAAGATAATATGTATGCTCCCCCCCGCACACTCCCAAAATGCAATTATCTGTCACACATTGCTTGTCTGAAGTGTTTAGATTTGGTGCTCACATTAATGTGCAAATGTGTTGCCATAGGAACTGCAGCCTCCATTATGCTTCAATGACACCATTCAGCAAAAGCCAAAACAAATATAAAATTTAAAAAAATTAAAAAAAAACCCAAACAAACAAAAAAACAAACAAACCCAGAAGGCAGCAAAGAGAAACTCCAATGCACATGCAGAAGTCTGGCCCAGGACTGCAGGTTATGCATGGATATAGAACAGCGCAGGAGATATTTAAGTTTGATCTTACTTTACAATATGTTACAATGGGACTCAGAGTTCAAATGGTTCAAGTCTGTTTGCTGGCTTAGGAAGGAAAATGAGAATGGAGAAAAAGTCATGGTTACTGGATGCACCAAGGTTCTTTCAGATATTTGGCAGAATGAGGCACATCCAAAAAAAGTGCAACACCAGTGCCTGGATGGCAGTGCTGTGTGTTTGAGTGCGTGCACACACTTCCTCTTCATGCATTGTAGCAAGCGTTTTTTCACATTTTCTTTGAAAACTATTAACCAGTAATTTATTGTAAGATGAATGCATATTTTAGTTACTGGTGCATGAAATACTGAGAAATGCATTCAAGTAATATTTCTGCACTTACTGTATTATGAATGTCATCACTACATTATCTTACATTTGGAAAAAAAAATACTATGTACACCAGACCAGTGGTACTATTATGTTTGTAAGTTTCTGTGCTTTATGTAGGTACCCGGGTAAGATTGGGACAACAGGCTGTAGGTCCACTCTGACCTGCCAGGTCATTAACACTGTATGCATTAGGAGAGCAGTACTTCCAGCCTCAGCACCACCACCTACAGCATGCGAGGAAGGATCCTTATTTTGTACAATCAAGCTGTACAAAGCAAATTAAAAATGAAATGAGGGAATGAAACAAACAATTGAAAACAAAAACAATGAAAAACAAAATAAGGGCAATTTTGGGGGGATGGGAGAAAAAACTTTTTTTTTTGCTTTTGTTTTTATTCTTCGCGCAGCTGCAGGCGGTAGCGGTGGTAGCGAAGCTGGAAAAACATTCTCTCTAGTATGGAATGCGTCATCCCAGGGAGGGTGTAGTGTTCAGTGATGCCCACATGTTTGAACCCTAAGGATTCATACAGCTTGTGGGCTGCCATCTTGACAGCTGTGGTTCCCAGGACAATGGAAGAATAGTTGTTGAGCATGGCAAACTCCAGCACTTTGCGGCCCAGGGCCTTGGCAATCCCTTTACCCCGGAAGTTGGAATCTACGGACATGCGGCGCAGCTCCATGGTGTTGTCTTCCTCGTTGCCTCTCGCAGCCACAATTCCCACCACATTTCCGTCCAACACAGCTACCCAGAAGCAGGAGCCTACAGAAGACAAAGCAGAATCTGAAGCTGAAGAATGCAACTGCCCTTCTGCATAAGCCTACCTGGGCTTAATACATCACCTCAGGCTGACACAAAGCCAGATTATAAAGGTATTGAAATCAATGGGAGTTGGGCACCCAACCTACTTAAGTGCTGTTGACAATCCTACTGGGCACCTATCTACATATTTAGGTGCCTAAATACCTTTGTGCATCTGGCCCAAAATTGCTTTCTTAAGACTGATAAGAGATTGTTATTGCCCAAGAGGGAGACGTGTAAAAAAAATCTCCTCCAATTTGAAATATAAGACTTCCTATTTGAGACCAAAATTGTAAAGGACATTAGACAATACACCAGTGTAGCGTGACCAGGGGAATTTGTCCTCAACCTGCACCAAGATTTAATTCTCAAGTGAAAGCCTGAAAATATGTCAAACTCAGGAGCTCACTTCTCCTAAATCATATGGGAAAGATGAAGTGGAACCATCCCATATGCCACCCTGCCCTATTAGAAGGTTATCCATTATAAGGGTGTTTCACTTATTTCAATAAAGCACACAAAGGGAATTTATTAACTCTCCCTAACACAACAACATTACATATCTTTGGTTTCTTGGAACGGCCTTAGTTAGAGGGAGCTCTGTGTTAAAAGCAGCTACAAAATGAGCTTCTTTATTGTAGGTTTTACTGCAAAATTCCTTCTTTGATATAGCCAGCATTGTCAAAGGACTCTATTTCCATGGGACATGTGAATAGCTTGTGTACAGTACAAGTCAGGATAAATCCAACATAACGAGAAACTTCAGCCTAATGCAGTAACTGAGTAGCCCTGCAGCCAACCGCCTTCAGCTGTGGTCTCAAAGCTAAGCAGGGCTAGGTGTACTTGGACAGGAGATCAACAAAAAAAACCCAGTAGCTGGAGGAAGTTATATTAGTGATTTAGTAGGCAGCATTCTTCCCCTCTGAATCAGTAATGAACCAGAGCCCGTCACAGTGTTAAGGAGTTACTGGGCATGTTGTTGCCTTTCAGGTGAAATGTAAAACCAGTCATGTCATTTAGTGTCCTACAGTGCTTTCCTCCCAGAGCATGGATGTTGATCCTAAGTGGATGTCAGAATTCCCATTGAGTACTTGCAGTCTGTCTACTTAAAATTTCCATGGCATTGTCAACTGGAAAAAAAAATTACCTACCTTTCTGTAACTGTTCTTCAAGATGTGTTGCTTATGTCCCTTCCATTCTAGGTGTGTGCGCGCCCATGTGTGCAGTCGTCTGAGATTTTTGCCTTAGCGGTATCCATAGGGTCAGCTGAGGCACCCGCTTGAGTACCGCGCTCATGTGCTGGTATATTAGGCGCCAATGACTCTTTGTCCTCTCAGTTCCTTCTTGCCAGAAACTCTGACAGAGGGGTAGGAGGGTGGGTAATGGAATGGACATGAGCAACACATCTTGAAGGACAACAGCTACAAAAAGGTAAGTAACCGTTTTTTCTTCTTTGAGTGCTTGCTCATGTTGATTCCATTCTAGGTGACTCACAAGCAGTAAACCTGGAGGTGGGCTTGGAGTTCACAGTCTAGTGGCTTGCAGCACCCCTCTACTGAAGCCAGCATTGTCCTGGGCCTGCTGGGTACATGCGTAATGGGATGTAAACGTGTGGATGGATGACCAGGTGGCCGCCCTATAGATGTCCTGGATAGGCACCTGGGCTAGGAAAGCTGCTGTAGAGGCTTGCGCCTTGGTTGAGTGGGCGGTGACAACCACTGGAGGGGACACCTTTGCCTGATCGTAGCAGTAGCAAATGCAGGCCGTGATCCAAGAAGAAATTCTCTGAGTGGACACCAGATGACCTTTCATCCTGCTGGCCACTGCAACGAACAATTGCATTGACTTGTGGAATGGCTTGGACCTTTCAATGAAGAAGGCTAGTTCCCTCCAGACATCTAGGGAATGCAATTTTTAATTTGCTTGGTACAGCTTTAACCATGTACAAAATAGCTGTCAGGTGAAGCACCGCCAGGTTCGGATGCAGAAGACTGCGTGGTTTTGGGACAGCACTTCCGGCAGGAGCGGTAGCTGTAACAGAGCAGCAATTGAGAGGTCCAGCAATGTGCCGAACCAGTGCTGGTGCAGCCTAGCTGACACGATGAGGATTACCCCGCCCTGTTTGATTTCATGAGGACTCTGAATTAAACGGCATTGGGGGGAAGGCATATAACAGAGCCCATGATCATGGGAGCAGAAAAGCATCTGGCAGGGAGCCTCTGTCAATCTCCTGAAAGGAGCAGAAAACGTGGCATTTCCTGTTCTGCTTGGACGCGAACAGGTCCACCTGGGGAGTCCCTCAGCTCTGGAAGATGATGCTGATCACTTCTGAATGGAGGGACCACTCGTGTCTAGACGAGAAGATCATGCTGAGGCGATCTCCCAAAGCATTCCTGGCCCCAGGGAGGTGTGCGGCTACGAGAAGGATGTTGTGTTGTATACAAAAGTTCCAGAGCCTGAGGACTTCTTGGCAAAGGGCAGATGATTTGGCTCTGCCTTGCTCGTTGATATAGAACATAGCCGCTGTATTGTCTGTCAGCACCTGGACCACCCTGCTTTTTATGTGAGGTAGGAAGGCTTGGCAGGCCAGGCAAACCACTCTGAGCTCCCTGACGATGTGTAAGGAGTGATTGTGACTCGACCAATGACCTTGCATGTTGAGATTGCCCAGGTGGGCTCCGCATCCCAGGTCCGAGCCATCAGAGACAAAGGTCACTGACGGGGAAGAAGCTGTGAGGGGAACTCCCTCCAACACCGAAGCAGGATTCTGTCATTATGTGAGTGATGACAGTACGTGGTCTGGGACCCTGACCACACAGTCCATGCTGTCTCTCTTGGGGATGCAGAACAATGCCAGCCACGCCTACATAGGCCTGAGATGGAGATGCGCATCCCAGACCACAAGTGCAGGCCGCCACATGGCCTAGCAATTGCAGGCATGTGTGACCGGTGGTGGGAGGGTGGGCTTGCGTCCATGAGATCAGGTCTGCCATGACTTGGAACCTAGCCTCAGGGAGCAAGGCTGTGGTCTCAGTAGAGTCGAGGACCCCTCCAATGAACTCTACACACTGCACTGGAATTAAAGTTGACTTTTTCTCATTTATTAACAGCCCCAGGTCGCAACAGATGGAGCAAACCAGGTTGAGATGATGCCGCACCTGATCCCGAGAAAGGCCGTTAATTAACCAGTCATCGAGGTACGAATAAATTTGCACCCCTTGGCACCTCAGCGGCCACTGGTGATATGCACTTTGTAAACACTCTCGGGGCTGACAAGAGACTGAAGGGCAGCACCGTGAATTGAAAATGGCAGTGACCCAACAGAGAACGGAAAAAACGCCTGTGACCCAGGAAAATGGAAATATGCATTCTTTAAGTCAAGGGGGGTGTGCCAGTCTCCTGGATCCAGGGAGGGAATAATGGAGGCCAGAGAGACCATGCGAAACTTCAGCTTCTTGAGAGACTTGTTGAGGCAGCACAGGTCCAGAATGGGTCTGAGGCCCCCTTTTGCGATTAGGAAATAGTGGGAGTAGAACCCTTTCCCCTTCATGTCTGGAGGGACCTCCTCTACTGCCCCCAGGCTTACGAGGTTCTTGACCACTTGAACGATTAGTTGCTCGTGAGAAGGGTCCCTGAAGAGAGACCGGGAAGGGGGAGTAGGACAGAGGGCTGGCCATGAACTGCAGGGTGTAGCTTGAAGATATTATGTCGAGCACCCAACCGTCTGAGGTCAGCTGCGACCAGGCCGATCGGAAGGGGCGCAGGCGGTTGAGGAAAGAGCAGGGGGGTGGATCCTGGGAAGTGACTGGGTCGCTATCCTCGGGTGCATCCTCAAAATGCCTGCTTCTGGCTTTCGGAAGAACCAGGCTGAGCAGATGAACAGGTCCTTTGTCTCTGTCCTTCTTTCTGTAGGAGCTGGACCGAGGGATACGGGGAATGGAGGGTGGCATGGGAATATTTAAGGCCATGGAGCCGTGCATCAGTCAGCTCTGAAAAGAGCCCTGCTCCCTCCAACAGGAAACTGAAGGATAGTCTGCATCTCCTGGGATAACCCAGAGGACTGTAACTAGGAACTGCACCTCATGACCACCGCAAAAGCGACTACCCTGGCTGCCGAGTCCGTAGCGTCCTAGGCCATCTGGAGGGTGCCCCTCATCACCACTTTTCCCTCTTCCACCAAGGTGGCGAACTCCTGGGTTCAGTCCTGTGGGAGGCCCTCCTTGAACTCGCTGATGGAGCCCCACAGGCTGAAGTTGTATGTTCCTAGTAGGGCCTGATGGTTAAACACCCAAAATTGCAGGATGGCTGTCAAATAAATTTTCCTGTCAAACAAGTCCAGCCTCTTGGCATCTTTATTTTTCGGTGTGCTGTTCACCTGGCCCTGTCTGAGCCTTTCGTTGACAGCAGACATGACCAGGGACCCCCGCTGGAGGGGGATGCACAGGTACTCAAATCCCTTTGCTGGGACATAGTACTTCTTTTCCTCCTTCTTGGAAGTAGGCGGAATGGAAGAGAGGGTTTAACCACACAGACTTAGCAAGTTTTAGGACCCCTGGGTGGACAGGTAATGTGACCTGGGCTGGGGTGGAAAAGGGCATGACATTAAAGAGGTTGGACTCCTCCACTAGCTCTTTGACCTCCGAGTTTAGGTTGGCAGCCACCCTTTTGAGCAGGGCTTGGTGCTCCTTGGAGTCATCAGGGGGCTGCTTGTTTGCGAGGGGCCTGCCACCGCTTCATCTGGAGATGATGAAGACAACTGCGCCGCAGTGGGAGGGGCAGCTTCCCTTGGGGATGGCTCTTTGGGCATCGGGCCCCCACTCTGTCATCCCTGCGTAGGATTCTGCACCGTGCTCCAACTCCGGTGCTGGCTGTGCCAGGGGCAGCTTGTCCGATGCAGCCTGGGAGGAACGGTGGGAGTAGGGACGGGCATAAAAGGTACATGCCACGGGTTCCAGTACTGCCACTGGGCGGGCCACTGCCCCTGCCTCCACCGCAGGAACCATGCCAGTCTCGCAGCCTGGTGGTGATTCACCTTTGTTGGTGAGGGGTTGAACTGTCCTTCAGACTTGGACCATTGCCCTTCCAGTGATCAGGGCGGAACTGTAGATGCCGCAGTCTGCCGACTTACCCTTGTCAGCGACTGGCAAGGAGAGGGTGAGGAACTGTCCCTGCCCAAAGAGCAGTACCGGGGAGCTGAAGATCGGTGCCACATCTGAGAACAATCCGGCACTGGGGGGGGTTGGAGAGGATTGACGCCTGGGAGACTGCCTAGGTGATGGTGATCTGCGCCGTGGCAATCTCTGGTGGAAGGCCCGATGATACTGTGTGTACGAGGATCGGCGTCGTGACTCACGTATCCTGTGCCTCGCAGGTGGACATCTTGGCGTCAGGGACCTGGGTCTTCTGACAGGGGACCGAGGCTGCGGTGATGGGGATTGACGCCTGTGGTATGGGGACCGGGGATGCTCCGCTGCTTTAGGGGACAGTCCCATAACTGGCTTGCCCATAGATGCCATGCCTTAGCCAGGTCCATCGCCTGGCTTGGAGTCTGCGGTGCCGGCCGGCCTGCTTGCTTTGGCAGCCAGGCCAGCTTCGGGCGCAGATGGCCTTATGAGATGGCCTACTCCCTGGAGTCGGAGGTGGGTCCCTGGCTGGGCTAGGGGGTCCGACCACACTGGTGCCCCCAAGTAGCTCCGGGGCGGGCACGTGGCCTAACACAGGTCCTTTGCCCAAAGCCCCCTTTTTCTGCAGTGCCAGCGGGCTCGTTGACTTTGACCGCTTCTTAGGCACCAGTGAGGGGGAATGGTGCTGGGTGGATTCCGGTGTCGGTGGAATGCCAAAGTGCGCACAGATGCCAAAGTGCCGGGTATGGAGTCTGATCGAGAGGGCTCCGAGGCAGGACAAAGCACAGCCTCCATGAGGAGGGCCCTTAAGCGAATATCCTGTTCCGTTTGAGTGCAAAAGTTTTTGCAGATCCTGCACTTGTCCTTTCTGTGGGACTCCCCCAAACAGCTATCGTGAGGGTGACTAATGGGTATTGGTTGGCTGCACAATGAGCATGGCTTAAAGCCTGGGGGATGGGGCATGCCCTGCTCCGAGGCAAAGTCCCAGCTGGGACTCTAACTCTTAAACTACTACTGTAACCCTTGACGTAATGGTCTAACTAAGTACCTAAAAACTAAAAACAAAGGAGACAGAACTATGGACTGTAAGAACCACTAACACTCTTGTGATGCAAGACAAAGTGCTCAGACCAACTCTCAGGGGCATTAAGAAAGAACTGAGAGGGCGTAGGGTCGGCGGCGCCTAATATACCAGCGCACGAGCGTGGCACTCAAGGGGGCACCACAACTGACCCTATAGATACCGCTAAGGCAAAAATCTCCAACTGTACACGTGGGTGCCCACACACCTAGAATGGAATAGACATGAGCAAGCACTGGAAGAAGAATATTATTTCTCACTCTTGTGCACTGCTGAGCTGTGTTTTACTCTACAGGTGACTTCACATGAATGGTGAGTGAAATAATCCCTAAGAACAGTAAACAGTAGCATCTATGTGGATGAAATATGCTGTGCAAGGGAAAATCACCATAAAAAGGAAGTGTTAACCTAATAAGCAATTACTTTCCTAGAAACAGCAAGCAAAGCATGTCTACAGCTATCGTCCTTGGGTGCTGCTCTTATGGTAAGAACACTGCCTGTTGCCGTACATCAACACACTGCCAGAAATGCAGAGAAGCACGATAAACTTGACCATTGGAATGACGATAGTGGACACTTGCTCTGAGCATGCCCACAGAAGACCCCTGGCAACAATGCAGCAAGGTCTAAGCCTTCCATAAGCATTGTCCCCCTAAGTAAATGTTTCCACCAATAACAACCCTACTTAAATAAAAGACAACACAAACAAGGACTCCAACTTAACTTTGACCTCTCCTCACACAGTTGTACTGGTTTAAATATAACTCCTCTTCTCTGACTGCAGGCTCACTACAGGGCTTACATAAAAACACACTTTTTAATAAAGCCAAAAGATGGAGCACGTACGTGAGCATGCTCAGTACCTAGATAGACAGGCACCCATACATCTTAAAAATGAAAAACACTTCCCAAGCCCAAAAAACATTAACCAACCCATCCCCTCAACCCACACCTGAAGACATCCCCTCAGTCACATCTTTTCCTTGGAAAGCAAGCAGGGCTTGTGGGGTGAGCCAAGCATCACCAAACCCTGGCGCTGGAGGAACAAGGAGGGAAGCGTGTTTCAAAGCCACTCACCACTGACAATGCTCTAGCATTGTTCCTGACTATTATTATCAAGTTTCTTAGGATAGTGCCTAAGGACCAACCAAGAACAGGGCCCCATTCTGATAGGCACTGCACAAAACACAGAGTAGTAGATAATCCCTGCCCCGAAGAGCTTGCCATGTGACTAGACCAGACAGACAGGGTGGGAAAGGAGTAGAACACTGTCATGTTAGCGCTACAAAATAAATAAATAAATATAATTGGGGGTGGGCCACAGACGGAAAGAAAAGTGGAGAGGAAAGGAGGTAAGGGGGCTCAGGAAGGGAAGATTTGGAGTGAAGCTGAGGTGCAGAGACTGGTCCAACCCTGCCCCTCAAAGAGCCAATCAGTACAGGGCAGAGAAAGTTGAGTCAGAACTGTAGTAAGTTCTCTGAATGTCTGATGGTCCTTGCTTGGGTGGCATCTGCAGCTGCTCCTACTGGCCAGGGTCTGTCTGGTTCCACTCTGAAGTTTGTCCCTCCCCCCAGCCAACGCCACATGGCTGAGGGGAGGGGGTCCTCCCCTGCACAGTTCTGGGTCCCAAAGGGTGCTCCCAGCTGGGCCCCATTTTACCCCTTCCCAGCCCAGTGCAGTGGTCCCCGCTTTGGCTGCTTCTGTTTCTCTCAAGTGCCTCATACAACATCAGGGGTTGCAGTAACACACGACTGGAAGTGCATCTCTCAGGTAGCCTGGATCAAAAGTATTTAGGGCTTTAATAATCAAACCCACCACAAGCTTCACTCAGAAACCTGTCAGTAGCCAGTGCAGATCCCAGAGCAAAGACATAATGTGCTCTCAGGGAGGAACAGGGAAACTGAAAAGGATGCCCAAGCTGCAATTTCTGAATGGTGTTGCCCAATGGAGAAAACACTGCAACAATCTAAACTTGGAGTGGCAAGAGTATGGATTAGTCCGGGGAGGTCTGCATCCAAAAGGAAGAGGTGGAATCTGCTTGTTAGATGTTGATGATATGATGAAATGCACATGACCACTGTTGCAATCTGAGAACCCAGTAGCAGCATGAGATCCACCAAGAATCCCAGGTTACAAAAAACTTAGAAACAAAGGATAGATGTGCCTTGCTAATCAGAGGTACTGAAATAATTTCCTCCAATGACCGGAATGCTTATTGGGTGGGAGAAGCCAATGGAGATACTCCAGATTTACACTGATTCACATTACAGTAGTATTTGGCCCCAAGAGCAAAACATGTTAAATTTTGTATTAATAAGTTTGATCAAGGAATTAATTAGGCAAGGCTGAAGTGGATAAATTCTCCAAATGATGTTTCAGTGACGGCAAAAAATTCTCAAACCTAACTGAAGAGCTCACTGTACTCTATATGAAGTAATTTCTACTTTAGCATTTAGGGCCTAATCCTGCAAAACATCCTTATCCGTATGAGCAACCCCACCCCCACCCCCCCGTGGCTTGAATAAGGCTAATCAAGCAATAAGGACAATTCACAAGAAGGGGGGGGAGGTGAGAGACTTGGTCCCAGGTTGACTTCCCTGAATCTTGGCAACACATCAGGTCAATTCTGGGAGTCGACACGAGAAATATGATTCACTGGGAAGTAATAAGATGTCCTCTGCTCCCCCAGTAATTCAGATTGCTGCCTGCCCAGCAAACTGACCCTTGCCAGCCCTGGAACCAGAATGGCAGTAAACGATGGTGCCACTAAACCAGACTACAAGGCTAGTTCCAGATCAAATGTAGTTTGTTGTTCTATCAACACAACGCACCCCCTTTCCCTCCACTCCACTAAACTCAGAATGGAAACTGGGCGGGAAATGGTTTTCCATCCTGCTAAAGTGTTCAGATATTTTTTTAAAGTTTCCTATTTCAGATCAAGAGATGGGCAGGGTGCAAAAAAAGTGTTCAGATTAGCCAATAATCCAGTGGTTAGGGCAGTCACCTGGGATGTAGGAGACCCAGGTTCAAGGCCCTACTCTGCCAAATTCAGCAATTCCATCCTAAACCTGAGAAGTTATTCTCCACTGAAACATGCACACATTCCCATTAAGTATCAATTTTGACAAATCAGCATTTTCCAACAAAAAAATATTTGGCTGAAAAATTCCCAACCAGCTCTACTCTCAACACAATGACGTATGGCACAGTTAGGTTTACAGAAAGACTAGGATGAGGGATGGCGCCTTTGTCCATGACACAAATGCCCCTTTAAGATTTAGAGACACGTAAATCAAGTATCCTCTGAGATTCCTGCTTTG